>NC_140592.1:407312747-407912747 GCF_964204655.1 Triturus cristatus | reverse complement strand
AGGATATAGGATCTAAAAAGAGTTGGAAAGACCAGGTTGAGGAATAATGCTCTTTTTGAGGTGAAGAAGAGCTTGGATGTCAAAACAGCACATGTAGCGGTCCTTTTGACTTAATGAATCTTCCCTGTGACTAGGTCTCACCTGGGGATAGAGGAGACCTGTGCTTGTTTATGTTTTTTTATTTTATTAGTAGTTTAAAAGAACCATAGAAACACTTTTACCCTTATTAAGTATGAGGGCCAGTCCATCGGATCGCCTTGCAGCAGAGAGACGTTCCCTGCTGGCCTGGCAGAAGACCAAAAATCATATTTAGAGATCACCACAAGGCAGGCAGAGATATCTATGCCTTCAGCAGAGGATCTGTCATGGCAAATCTGCTGAAGGGTCTGGGACTTTGCTTGAGCAGGCACCATGTTTTACGGGCTTTAGCAGCAAAGTTTTTGTTTTTCAAAAACAAACTCCCAATGTAAAGAGAAATGTTGCTGACACTGTGTGAGTTTCCTCTTAGTTTCTGATGGTCATTTCTTGTATTATATGTTGGGGGCTTCCAGGCTTTCCATGGTTGTCCTGAAGAAGGAAAAAAGTATGTCTGAGCATCTGTTCTAGAGCAGACAGACTGAGGTACTTTAACTGATAGCCCAAAGTCCAACAGGCCATCAGTCGATGGTGTCTTCTGTAGGAATCTGCATAAGCTTTGCAACTAGATACCTGTTGCTTTTCCCCATTCTAAATAGGTCAGGGGAACCACAAAGTTGGCAGATGACATATCTAAAACGTTTTTAATAGAGTACCCCGTCTGACAAAGTACATTAAATATGATATATCTCTGTAAATGACTTCCAGTCATTTTGTGATACTGGATCAGTACCTTTGAGCCACGATTTAAAGAGCTCTTAAAGCCATGCTGCTGGCCTATAACTTCTAAATAAAACACTGGCAGTATAGCATCGAAGCAACAGCTTAAACTGGAAGGTTCCACAACTAAATGTCTGTTAGGGATGCCAGCTCCGATTGAAATGCAATTTTCTACTTCCCTCATATGGCACAACAGAACCGTTAAGGAACCTACAGACCAGGGAGCAGCACCCAGGATCCCCACATGTGTCAATATCTCTAGAGTAGCATGATTGAAAAGCAGAGATGACTCCCAAGTGACCCATTAAAGGAACTGAAGTAGCCCTGATCACCAGCCCACAGAGCACTCAGGGTCATATTTACAAGCCCCTATCGCCACAAGAACGTCCCTTTTATCGACGTTCCTGTGGCGATAAGAGCTTCCCCTTATTTACAAGGTGGCGTTAAGCCACATAACGTGGCTTAACGCTGCCTTGTAAATAAGACACTCTTTCATAGCGTGAAAAGGGTGGGCAATGGGGGTTGCGGTGGGCATTCCACCGCATCACCCATTGATTTTGAAGCTTCGCCCTATATACAAGGGTGGTGTAAATAGGAGGCAGCGCAAAATTAAGACAAAAAAAAAGTGGTCTTAACATGACGAAATGAGGAGAAATGCTTTATTTCTCCTCGTTTTTGCTGTTTCTATGTGTACTGCATTGTACAGTACACATAGAGAGAGCAAAATGCCATGAATGATTGTTTATTTGCAGGAAGATGCCCCTTCCTGCACATAAACAATCATTAAAATAATGGCGATTTAAATCTTATATGTGTGCTGCACAATGCAGCACACTTCGGAGTTTCAACTCGCCATTAGTGATTGTTTATGTGCAGGAAGGTGTCCCTTCCTGCACATAAATATTCATTTAAAAAATTACGATTTGCAACTTCTATGTGTGCTGCACAATGCAGCACACATAGAAGTTTCAACTCGTCATTAGTGATTGTTTATGTGTAGGAAGGAACACCTTCCTGCATATAAACAATCTTACCTTGCAACGCAGGCACCCTTGCACAATGGTGCAAGAGCGCCTGTGTTCTTGTGAATACGGTGCATTCCTGCATTTGGAAACTGTTGGAGCATGGCGTTAGCCTTCTTGGCTTAACACCACGCTCCGACAGTTTCCTAGTAAATATTTCCCTCAGCATGTGCAAGGGGGACTCTAGTTGACGCTATATCAGTAACAAAACGCGAGCTTCCTAGAGATATTTCCAGGCACTTCTCACATTCAAAAAAGGGGAGAACCTGTAATCTAAAAAGCATTTAAATCCCCTTTATCAGAAGGGGTAACAGCACATGTAGGGTAGATTGACGCATCTTGCAATATTAGTCACAAGCATGACTTGCAATGGAACATTTGCTGAAAGTAGATACAAGATTGGCATTTCTTGAGAATCAATCAATCAATGAATACATTTGTAGAGCACACAACTCACCCGTGAGGTTCTCAAGGCGTGTGGGTGGGCGGGGGTGCTGTTACTGCTCGAACAGCCAGGTCTTGAGGAGTCTCCTGAAGGCCAGCAGGTCCTGGGTCTGTCGTAGGCGGATGGGGTGGGTGTTGCAGGTTTTTGCAGTGAGGTGGGAGAACGATCTGCCACCGGTGGTTGCTCGACGGATGCGGGGGACGGTGGCGAGGGCGAGGTCAGCGGAGCGAAGCTGGAGTTTTGGGGTGTAGAAGGTGAGTCGTTCGTTGAGGTACACTGGTCGGGTGTTGTGGAGAGCTTTGTGAGCGTGGGTGAGGAGCTTCAAGATGCACTGAAGAGCTACTGACAAGATTGGATCAGTCTTACTATGACTATGGAAGAGGAAAGTGATGATATTTTGAACGGATTGATGGTTTTTTCGAAATTTTTATCTTTTAGCGAAAAATTGGTAGAAACGAAGGAATAATAATTTAATAGACTAATTTTTCTAGTCTACGTCGTTTTATGTATTAGGCTTTGTCTCTGCATGTAAAATGAATAACAATGACTTGATGTAGCTTATGTATTTCTATGAAACCAAAATAAACCAATATTGATAATAAAAAGTAAGCGCATTTCTAAACAATGTTAAAGAGAACTTCACTTGGGCCTCGCTCTTTCAGAATGGTTTTCCGATACTTTGCCCAAGGACACCCAAGCAAACTTTGTTGGGGGGGGGGCTACTTCCGGTTCCTTCAGCCAGTTACTTGCCACAGGTTGCCCGTCTGCTTCTCTAGAGGGTGGGCAAAGTGAATAGCGGAGCTGCATCAGCATGTGCTTTGAGCTGCATCACAGTCAATAATGACTTATACCTGCCCTTTCTGGGCCACCTGCATGAGGGCAGAGCAGCTGGGGCACAGCAACTGTCCTCCTCAGCACCATTTCAGTGATGAATGCTAGGTGGTGAATGCCTTTTTTTACAAGATTCTATTCAGTTATTAAAAGCCATCATAAGAAAAACAAGAACGCCCCAATGTATGGCCAGTTTGATCACAATTCTGATACATGTTCACAAAATAAAATATCTACACCCACACTTCAATAAACTAGCGGTCATATTTATCAAAGGGTTGCGTAGCTTAAGTACCACGCAACGTGTACAGGCACACCGCAACCCTTAAGCGCGATTTATCAAGTCACGCAAGGCCACCTTGCGTGGCTTGATAAATCTAGAGCAACGCAATCGCAGCACAATTTGCTGTATTGTGTTACTCTGCCACAAGGAGGCGTTCCATAAATAGTGTGTGGGTGTTCCCACACAACACCCATGGATTTTAACACATTCTCAGATTTACCATTACCAGTAGACCTGGGAATGCACCAAAACTGCTCTCATCCCCAGGGCAGGGGCAACGAGGAGAAATATTTTCATTGCTCCTCGTTTTTTCCGCTTTCAATTTGTGCTGCATTCTGCTGTACACTTAGAAAGAGGTAAACGCCCCGGGGGATTTCAATGCTGCTTACAAAGCTGGCACCCTTGCACCATGATGCAAGAGTGCTTGCGTTGGTGCTAGGCAGCACATTGTCCGCCAGTGCTGTGAAAAGGCAGGAAGGCACATTATCATGTTAAATACGGTACATTCCTGTTCTTTCCCTGTCATGCAGCGCAGCAAGATGGCTTGCTGCACTGCATCACATATTAATAAATATTCCCCATGGTGTCTAGCTCATGGCACATAGAAAGTCTTTCGTCCACTTTGACATTGATCTTCCCATCGTTGATGGTATGTAACATACATAGGAAGTCTAAATATCTCCATTCGTGATAATAATCTATACAAGGTAGAACATTATTCAAACACATGCACTACCGTATTCGGCACCTGGGACCAATTTCGACCAATGCTTTCTACAGTAATCCCTAAATGGACCGCATATGTCTTTTGGTCTGTTCGTGCTCTGCGTCAAAGTAGCATATACTTCTGTATTATGTCTGCTCCAGATGGTATCTCGCATCCAATTTGCCACCTGTGGGGACAGCCCTTTCAACCATCCCAGCACAACAGTGCAATGAGCCGTCTAATTGGTTTAGGGACATTCATCACATATCCTAACAGCATGACCAAAGGCGTGACCGGCAGAGGACAAGGGCAACATCTTCTGAAGTTCTGTACCAATACTCTTCCAGAATCCTGAAATGTGTTAGCGTTCCCATGCCAGGTGCATAAACACGGCATGTGGTGTTTTACATCTAGGGCACACGTGCTTGACCACAGGATTTATCCTGTATAATTTCTCAGGTGTCATTATATCAGTGGCATAACAAAACTCTATGATACCGAAATATTGACATTGTCCATTTAATAGGCAAGCTCTTGCCTACCCACACTAGTCTGGACAATTGACTCACCAGGACCTATGTATGTATGTATTTATGTATGTATACAGTATTTCTATAGCGCAAACCTATCCATAAGGCAGCAAAGCACTGAAGAGAAAAAGCTTGAAGCGATGAGAAAAAGGATTTTTGGCAATCCAATCACAATACCGGAGACCAATTATAAAATGCATGGTAACGCTAGCATTTGTCAAATTATAAACATCTGATTAATCCCAATTAATATTTAGCGCTGTAAGTGCGTCAAAGCGCACCACTTCCTGCAATCGCGGCAGGAAGTTTTTCTCTAGTTACTTAACAAATAAAAGCATATCATCTGCATATAGGGATATGGTAAACAGTCCCTTTCTGAATTAAGCCATTGTTTCCAATGCTGTTGCCTAATTGCGCAGGCCAAGTTTTCTGCCGCTAGTGCGTATATCAGGGGTGAGAAAAGACACCCCTGCCTTGTGCATCGTCAGATGTGAAAAGTGCGTGAGGCATATCTGTTGAGACTGACCTTGGCAACGAGGTCCATGTATTATTATTTGACCATTCTCAGGAAGGGGTCGCACCATGCCCATTCTGCCTAAAACATACAACATGGAGTTCCACCCTAAATAATCAAATGCCTTTTTGCACTTAAAAAACAGATATTGCCAGAAGATCAGGTTACACCTGATCCATAAATGGATATAGTATGCGAATGTTATAGGCGGTCTTCCTGCCAGGAGCAAATCTTGTCTGATCTGGAAAGACCAATTCTCTCACCACAGGCGTCAACCTATATGCCACAATCAGTGCCAGCACCTTATTATTGATACCAACCATGAATAATGGCCTGTAGGGTGCTGTCTTAAGCAAGTTCCTTCCAGGGTAAGGAAGAGTTTTTACTGTAGCCGCACAGTGTGATCGGGGCAAATGCCTCTCTCTAATGATTTGTTGTACATAGTCATGGTGCCACCAAGTCTTTTGAAGCTTTGTAGAACTTTGCTGTCAATCCATCAGACCCAGGTATTCTGCATGCCACCAGACCATACATGGGGGCCTTTATCTCCTCTAGGTCTATTGAAGCATTCAATAATTCCCTGCCTTCCCTCTCTACCACGCCATTGTTGCCTCCTCCATTTACCACCCCAGGTTTTCTCAACCTACTGGATTCTTAACGGTACTAAACCATTCATAATATGTTGTGAACAGCTCCAAGCTTTCTTGGGGTTCTGATACTTCTTGTCCCCCGTCATTTATCACAGCTGCCACTGTAGCGTGTGGTTGGTATCTGAGTAACCATGCCTGTGTTTGACCTGGGCATTCTCTCTCTCCCCTTACTTCCTATCTTGCACATGTTTCCCAATAAATGTTATTTTTTTGCTAGTTCATCAAACTCGTCTCTGGATACCTTCAGGTCTGCCAGTATCTTCCCGCCTATTGGGACATCTTGTAGGGCATGCTCTAGACTCGAAATCGGCCCCTCTGTTACAGCAGTAGCCATCTCCTGCCTATAAAATGCATCTCACAATGCATCAGATGGGAATTGCCACTACTTCGGTATGGGTTTCTTAGATGGAATGCCTGACTCTAGAACCACAGGGGCATGATCTGACAGTGTGCATAGTGGGTACTCACTCAACAGACCCAGCCTAGCAAGTGTGCAGAGCATAGGAATACATCTATTTGAGAGAAGGAGTGATCAGCCGCGGCCCGTGGAGGGAGTTCCGTGGGGCGGTAAGGCGGGGCGGGGGAGGGGCAGGGTGGGGCGTTCTAAAACCGGAATATGGATAATTGCAGGTAAGTAAACAATTAAATAAACAAAACGAATTTCGTAGCGCGCGCAGCATCGCATTTTGCGATGCAGCGCACGCTACGACATGGGAGTGTAAGATGTGATCGAGTTTAATCTATCTATTTGGCTCCAATACTACATCAAAGTCCCCACCCAATATAATATTGGGAGTTTTTAGCCACATGCATGCATTATGTAGCTCATCCATGGTGGCAGGAGTATCTAATTTCGGGCCATATATATGTTGACCAACGTAGTAGCAGTAAAATTCTATACATGTTTAACCCCTTCCACGCGGGGGTAATTCCCCCGCGGCGCGGGGGGGTGGCGGCAGTGGCGCTGTGCTCGTGAAGAGCCCAGCTCGACATGAGGCACAGTGGAGCTGTGCTCATGACGAGCTGAGCTCGTCACGACCCCGTCCACTGATTGATTCTCCCGCACAGGCGGGGAATCAACCGGGCGTGGGTGGGCCGCAACAGTTATGACGAGCCCAGTTCGTCATGAGCACAGCTCCACTGTGCCTCATGACGAGCTGGGCTCGTCATGAGCACCGAAGCGGTTAAAAGTAAACATAATCATAAACGATACATGAAATCAAATAACACAATCAATACATCACATCAGTATTAAAATGTCCAGCGAGAGAAAGAGAAAAAAGGGCAAAGTGCATGTCCATAGTGCAATGAACATTAGCACACAGCCCATCGACCTAGGTAACAGATGCATCATTCCAGTTGAAATTACAAACAAAAAACAACAGCAGATAAAAGCCTCGAATATCCCACGCAGGTAAGGGCTAAATTAAGGCCAGGCCTCCCTTAATTTGACAATGTTGCTTTAAAAAAACTGCATTCCCACAAGTTTGAATATCCCTCAGCATAAAAAGAAACAGCATGGAAGGCTTTGCTTGAATACATTTTAAAGACTTTAAGATGGGTATTAAAAATGTACTCCTAGGATAGGTCTAACAAGCATTAGCAATGCAATAGTCTCGCATTTGAGAAACATTGACCTATTTACTAGCAGTCCCGAGCAGTACATCGTCCTACGTATGTCATTCTGAACTGGGTGTGCCATACATATCAGATCTCATAAAAATAGAGCCCATTTTATTATGGCACAGGATTTGGACATCATCAAAAACTATGTTCAACCGGGACATTTTAAATGATAGATTTGAACTTGAACGGGTTTCTACTATACCATGGTTAAAGTATGTCAAACATTTTATGTATGGACTTGGCCACCCCGATTTTTATAATGAGCCCAGTTCAATGACTGCTGTAACAAGAAAAGAACTTATGGAAAAGTGTTAGATATTACTGGATTCGCTTAGATTATCTACAGAAATTAGAAAGCCAACAGTATTGGCAAATGAAATTATTTTACAAACCTACAGCATCCAGCCTTATCTCAAAATTGTTCCTGATGGATATGATCGATTTTTATTGAGCAGATTTAGATTTGGGATTTTGCACAGATTAACAAGTTTCCCAACAATGAATGATTGGTCAAGCGTCATGAATTTGTGCCCTTGTGTTGACCTCTCTGAACAATCTACACTTCATGTCGTTTTATTCTGAAAATGTTACTCTGTGCAAATGGAAAGATGGATTTTACTACGTTTAAAGTTACTTGGTTTTAGGCAATGTCCCCCTGTATTTATAGCCCTACAATTTTTAGGAGATGAATATCTAATATGGATTTTATCAATGTTTTTAAGAAGTGTACTCAAATGTAGAAGAACTATCTTGCTGTGAACTTCTTATCCTTTTAGATATTAATGAATATGAAATTCTGAAGAGATTCTATCTGAAGCTATATGAATAGACTCTACACATGATGTCTTTTGTATATTTCGTGCTACGAAATGTGATATTGTGTGCTTTTATGATTTTCTAAAAAGAAATCGAATAAAGCTTTGTTGACTTGACTTGACCTATTGGTATCGTAAATGACAATGCCTTTTATTACTGCCGTTTTTTAAACACAAATAAAAGGCATTGTCATTTACATTGCCAATATCTCAAAATCTCGCAATTGCGAGACCTATTGCATTGCAAATGCTTGTTCTCTTTTTTCTGCAAGATGCTATTGTTACATACTTAAAAGCAAAGTACCCCCAGGCCGTGCAAACATTTCTGACACCCCAGCTCACTCACCACTAGGTATAAACTTTCACGCAAAAAAAACCCAAAACGATTGGCATTGTCAATACTTGAACGTATGGGATGAACAAAAGAGTGAACCTTGGGCTGGCCATACTTTTGATTTTGCGTGTGAAACAAGAAGTTTTCAAAACTGATTAGCCCACTTTACAATGTTTAAAACATGTCTGACAAATGGTCCTATGTCATGTGTGAGACATTCTGACAATCCCGGCTTTTTAGCCGATATCACTTTTAATGTATGGATTTCTGACTCCATAATGACACAGTGACAGTGTTAAAATCAAAACTAGAAACCCCAGAGACAACTTGCTATTGACTGACATTCTATGTGTGGCTGATGGCATGATATGTTATCCAGAGCTTGGCAGCCTTCTGAAGAAATTCACGATTCGGATTATTTTTGTTTTTTTCCTCTGGCCAATCAAGAGTCAAGCAGTTCAATGTGTAAGAGAATGGAACTGCTTTTAGGTGGTGATGTGAGCATCCCACTAACAAATGACCTAACATTGACGTTTCTCTGAAAACAAAGAGACATGCTAAAAAAGATCTTATTGGCCAGAACAATGAGAGTTTTCTTGGGGTGACTTTGTAGCAGCAGCCGAAAGTCTCTGGTTTCATTGGAATGGAGGCATGCTTTATGTGCTGGGCCTGCGGCCTGCTCGAACAGGTGCCACACATGGTGCAGGTGCTGCCCCGCGAGATCAGATAGTGAGGTTACCCAACTTGGTTGTCAACGTCTGCGTGATGTTACTTTTGATGCTGCTGGGAGTCAAGGTCTGGGGAACTGGTCTTCTAGGATTTTTATGAGATTAAACCCCTGTTTAAAAGTTACTTTAAATGTAGGATATCTCGTGTACATAGAAATAGACCGGAAAAAAGCTTCAAAACTGCCAAAGCTCTGGAATAATTATGTGCTGTTGCTGCAACCAAACTATAGAACTCCCCATCTTCACAACTGAGGGGCATATTATCAAGGACGGCGTTAAAATTATCGCCAAACTGCCGCTAAAGCGGCGATAATGGGCTTGATAATATGCTCTGGAGAATTCCAATAGAAGCCTGTGTTCACACCAGAACATGGACTTCTATTAGAATTCTCAAGGGGATATTATCGAGCCCATTATCGCCGCTTTAGCGGCAGTTTTCTGATGCTAAACCGGCGATAATTTTTAACGCCGTCCTTGATAATATGCCCCTAAAAGTCTAAACTAACCTTTCTTTCGGGAAACTACTACACATTTTATCGTTTCCATCTTCAGGCCTCCTTATGAGATTCTTCAAACCTCAGATAGGGCAGGTAAAGGGAGGAACCACCCCATCCACATTCAGAAATTTGCAGGAAAAACATGGCCTCTAAAATAGTTAGTTATGGATCACGGCTGCTGAAAGCATCTAAAACCTCCTGCGTGATATGATCGGGAGAGTGGAGAATAACGGTGGGAATCAGACCCGCAATTACGGATACCATGGCTATTTTTGCATATTAATTTGTTAATTACTATGCTAATATTAAATGATTTAACTTCAGCTTGATCTGTGTCAAGTGCAATGACCTGCATGCAAATTTCATCTATACATATATTTAAATTTTGTGATATTTGTACAGTGCGAGCTTAGCGCCGTGGAGAAGAGGAGAGTTTTACAAAATGTATGGATACAACCTCCCTCGTACAGGGGCAAGATGGAGAGGTTGTGGGTTTTTACAATAGCACAGACAGTGCGGTACAATAGAGAAGGGCATGAACGAGGCTACTGGAATTAGGCGATTCTGCTGCGGCGGGGTTTTCCGCATAATTATGGATTGGCCCATTTCCCACATAAACTATTGTTTTCTGCATAATCTGCAGATTTAAACAAGAAAAATTGGTGCAAGACCTAGTGCATTTCAAAGAAGCGCCCGCCATTGTCCAGGCTGCTTCAAAAGAGAAAGCGGGTATGGCGTGCTGAACATAAGTAAAGCAGGCTGTGCCTGCAAAAAGAGAGACTCAATAAAGAAAATGGGGGCATATCTACAAGGCGGCGATATAAAATTATCGCCGCTTTTGCGGCCGTTTTCAGCCGAAAAGCGGCGATAATTTTATCGCTATATTAGCAAGGTCACGCTATCGCGTGAAACCTTGCCTTGGCGCCTGAATTCCTAACGCCCATCTTTGCATCTCTAATGAGATGCAAAGTGGGCGTTCCTCCCCAGGATAAAGGGAGAAATGTTGCTAAACGACATTTCTCCTATTATCAAGCCTCACGCAAAGCAGCATAGCGACAGAAAAAGTAGCGATAACCTCTGTTATCACTACTTTCTTTACGCCTGCTTTGAAACTGACTTAGCCATGATATCCTATGAAAGGTGGATATCATGGCTAAGTATGTGAGGCCCTATCAGCAAGCTATCGCCAAATTTTGTGGGATTATCGCTGGGTTTCCAGCGATAATCTCACATTTGGCAGTTAGCTCTAGGATTTTTATCGCTTTTGAGATAAGCATTCCTAATAGCACGCTATCTCAGCGATAAAAATCCACGCTAGATGGTGATAATTATCCTAGCGCTAAGTGCGCTGATATGCCCCATAGTGCTTACACACTTATGAACACGTAATTTGTAACAACCGAAGTAAAGGGGCCAGTCGCCATGGGAGGTTACAGATGAAGACAAGGTGTTAGTAAGGAGGGACTAACAAGCCTCTTTATGAATCAAACTCCAGCATTTAGGAAGTACACTGACACAAGCCAATAACAAACATGGGCGGAGAGTGGGCGGGGCTTCTCTTCCATACTCCATGACAGCAGTCTCGCTGAGCAGCACATGCGCTCTGACTAAGTCTCTACCTAAAAAGTGTGGAACACAACAAAATGGGCAATGGTCTGGGGCGATATTTTGCCAAACTCACTGGAGCTGAGGGTACCCCGAGCAGCCCAGCCCTTAGACAAACTAATTAATATTAGGAAAAGATTCATTCTGAACCTGGTTAAAAGCTGGCAGTTGTAAACATTATTTACCCATGTCCGGTATGGCTCAATTGATGGAACAGTTTTGATCAGACAATGTGCATGAACGGCGGATTCCTTTAGGTCAATTCCTTTCCTATCAGCAGTACTACGGGTTATAAAGTTATGTTTGACTCATGTATAATCTGCTTTAACAATTCTTTCAGGACAGGAAAACCGATGGGTCGGCCTAAAGCTATCAATCCGGTTTTGCTATAATTCAGGCAAGGAATCGCTCTCATTATCTAAGGAGAGGCAGTCCCTGATGATCGATCTATTCAGGGTTGGCTCGCTTTCATGCCAAATAGAGATGCAGCATAACAATGGCCTGTAAGTGCCTAGAAAACATATTCTCTTCAACCGGGATATCGATGCAATCCTCGTACCCCCAAATATCACTACCATAGCATGTAGCGGAGACACATTTGGCTTTTTAGGTATGAAGAAGAGCCTTTATTGGTTTCCTACCCACCATGGCGCTAAAATCTATGGCTAACCCACAAGAACAAACTAATGTAAGCATTTTTGAGAAAAGTAAGGGGCCCCAAATATTCCTATCATCGAGAAGGATGCCCAAGAAGTTAAATTTGTGTACTTGACTAATCTTTGTTTTATTGCAAAAATGATCTTTCACTTTAGCAGGTTTAACCCCTTCCCCGCTCATGACGGAACCGCTCCGTCATGAGCCACGGTTGCCGTGTGTTCATGACGGAACGGTTCCGTCATGACACGACCGTTGGCGGCCGCTCCGCCCACGCGGCGCTGTTTCCCCACCTGTGCGGGGGGACAACGCAACTGGGCGGAGTCATGACGGAACCGTTCCGTCATGAGCACAGCTCAACTGTGGCTCATGACGGAGCGGCTCCGTCATGAGCACAGCGCCACTGCGCTGCCCCCCCGCACCCCCCAGCGTTGCGGCGGAATTCCTGCCGCGGCGAAGGGGTTAATGACAGTGACCAGAACAAAAGATTTTGTGTTATTTATCAAAAAGTCTAAGCTGGCTATAAAATCAGCGAAAGAGTCAAGCAGAAGTTGAAGCCCTAAAGCCATCCTTGACATAAGGACGGCATCATCTGCATATAAGAGGACTGGTAATGGACGGGGTGCCTGCTCGAGGGGCGTCACATTGTTTTCTCAGGAGCACCTCCTCTAGACTGTTAACATAAATGGTAAATAGAAAAAAATGCCAGGATGCATTCATGTCTGATGCCTTGAGCAATAATGAAGTGTTTGGTGCATGAGCTCACCTCCCCGAATCTTAAAGATGCACACACATCAATGTGAATGTCCACCAAAAAGGATACCAGACCTGGATCGACGCCAAGAGACAACAACATTGACTAAAGTTTAGAATGGTCCACCCGGTCAAATGCTGATGAAAGGTCCATAAAATCCAAGAAAAGATGACTCTTTTTTGCAATCATGTAATTCTGCATTAGTAAATGCAGATTCAAACTGATCAATAGTGCTCAGGACAGGACTGAATCCATACTGTGAGTAGGAGATGATACAAGGATGGATGTTAAGATCACATAGAGCCAAAATCAGGATGAACGAGGGGGAACCAGTGCCCGGAACCGTAAAAAAGATCTTATGTTTCTCTATGACTATACTCCAATGCAGAGATGACTTCAGAGTAAGGGTTGTGTCCATGAGAATCATAAATATTTACAGTTAATTAAATTGATTTGTCCATATAAGTAAGTCGTACCGCCCCTAGATATGGACAATTTGTCTCCACCTCGTCCATAACACATTCAGGGACCAAGATAATAGAGTGCACAACCTCGCATTGGCTCACCCTGAAGAAGATGGATTTGCTGGGCAGAAAAAAATAATAAAGCCATCCAAAAAAAGGCGTGCTCTTAACGGACCAGGTTTCCTAGAGGGCCACTGTATGATACGGTATATTAAAATCTAGCCAATTAGGGTTCCTGCCCTTCTCCCTAAGCCCTGCTACATTCCATGAAAGGAAGCTAAGCTGATCGTTAAAATCAGGCCCTAAAGAGAAACTAATGGCCTCCCCGCCTTTCTTGACAAAATTAACGCCAAGCCCATTATAGGGCAATCAGTCCACCCACCCAAGAGAATCAAGAACCTTAAATCTATTATAAGAAATGAGAGGGAAGGCAGGCTCACTAGGACGCCTAGGACATATTTTGTGGGGACCTCGAATCACATGGGGGTAAATGGGCCTGGGAGTTTTCGCCTTAGGTGCAAGCCCTGGTTTATAGAAAAACCCCAACGGCCACAGGCCGACACGTGGAGCGGAACCTTTTGTCCCCTGAAAAGAGCCTAAAATTCTGCAGGGGATACAGCTATTTCTAAAATTCACCATGATGCAAATAACATGGAACAATTTGGTGTCTCGAACAACCCAGCCTACCCTTCGTACCACATTTATTTGGGTAAAGATGTTAGCATCAGCCCCAGCTCTCCTAGAGAGCCAATGTGTTACTTTGTTCTTTAATTGTGAGAACCCTTCTCTAGCGTTTGACTTAAATGATGGCACATCCATTAAAACCACCACACAGGGTGTACAATTGGGGGGTGGGTAATCTAATTGGCCAACATTAGGTGAGAGTCTACAAGATCCCACCCCAGACAAATTCTCAAGATGAGCTCTATTGAAGGGAGATGGAACAAGGCCATTCCCTGGCTCTGTCGTGATTACCAGACTTAGGGTTGTCTGTACTCCCCCATGTCTTGTAGAGTTGGAAGCTACACCAGCTGATATGGAAGCTGTATGAGCACCCATTAGTGTGACCTCCCTGTGATAAGACCCCGAAAATAGACGGGCTAGTAATGTGGTTAGGCTGGATATTTGTGCACTTCCGGTGATTGCAAGACTCATTTGCTGAAAGGTTCGCCATTAATCTATTGTTAGATACAATAAAATCCTTCACCCTCATGTTTAAAGAAAGAACAGTGTCTCTAATAATATTAAATTCAGACCTTAAATTCTCTACCATAGCCTTGATGTCATCCAGTCAAACAACATTGGCAGGGTTAATGTGTGAACCAATTTCCGACTGATAATCAGGTCTAAACGTGTCAGTTAGTGGGGTATCACAAATAGCTGGCGTGGCACAGAAGAACAAGATACATGATCAATTAACACAGCTTCTAAAGGTGGGACACTATTGTGTGGTGGCTTAGTGGACTAATGCGTCCACTGTAGGGGCCTGTGTTTGACGTCATGGTCACAGGTTCAAATCCCAGCGGGGTGACTTACCCTTTCATCCTCCTGAGGTCGATAAAATTAGTACTGTTGAGTTGGGTAACAATAAACATCTGCTATTCAATGCCAAGATGCCCACGGGTGAATGTGCGCTTTACAAATACACAAATCATGTTATTGTCAGAGGGTATCTGGGTAGTGGACGAAGTGATAGTTCTAGGGGCCTCGCCTCCCTCTCAGAATATGAATTAGTAGTAGGGAGGTTTTTAGCATTTGTACGAGCGCTATTTGGCTTGCCCTTCACCTTATAGAAGTAAGTGATCTTTTGCAGGCTCTAGAAACTGATTTTGTGGGTATGTTTATTCTGCTATTGAGGATGTCTTCCACCTCCACAGTTAAATCATCTATAACTTGCAGTGCACAGTTCTTGGCCACAAGGCGCCTTGCTGAGTTAGGCTCCTTCCCAACTCCCAAAGAGTTGTTGGTTGCCTTTTGTTTACCCTATGAAAATGTAATGGGGTAGAAACACCCACCAACCAGGGCAGGCAGAACACACAGAATTTTACTCTGCAGAATTACGCGGATTTACATAAAAACTCTACTAAATTCTGCGGAGTTCCACCCACCCCCAATTAGATTTCATAACAGTACGATTATGACTCTGAGACTGCTAGGCTTGGTTTTCAGTAGCAGTATTTAAAACTGCTTTGGTACTATGACAAATAATTAGGTGAGTAAACAGGTGTCAGTTTCCACAAAAATAGTAATAACCTAATTTTGCAAATGGCACTTGCTACTCCCATTTGGCACTAGGGTCTTAGGACCATAATACCCTGATTGACCCTAAAATTTTCGTTTTTAACATTCCTGACATATCCAAGAATAAAGGGAAACTGGGATCTGTCTGTGGGCTTTTAATGTTTAACTCCCCCTGGCCTATCGATCACTAAGAGCTCCCTGAAATATGGTCGAGCCCACCCTGACTTTTAGGCGTCAGGGTGACCCAATGATGAAGCATGACACCACTAGGGTGTGTGAGGGTAGATAAAACAAAAGGATTGACCTCCTTCCCCACTTCCTAGTGGGTTACCACCAGTAGCTTCACATAGGAACTTCCCACTATTGATATATCAGGGTGTACGTGAAGCAAATCGAGTACACAATTTGCATACCAGCGGAGTACTTTTTTGTGGTTTAGTTCTTTACTCCCATTCTGACCCCATCAAGCACTATAAAAACATACACTTTTCTTACCTTACATATTGATGCATTATTGGTGCTGTTGGTACATGGTATTACCCCCCTAAAACCTACCAACGTGTCAATTGCTAAGAATAATCTCACTCACTGAAATGATGGAGCACAAAAGCGGTATGATAAATCATTAGCACTTACATGCTTCAGCTTGTCCTTGCGGCTCCGCCAGACCCTGGCACTGTATTCCTGGTGCTTGCCGCTGCTGTAAAAGTCGGTCCTGACTCGGGCCATGCTGTTTGCTGATGCTGACACCTTGGGGCAGCTCTTCAGCTTCATGGACCGAAGACCTCCTGGGGCACCTAGTCTGCCTTGAGGTCCATGGCAGCATGTACAGCGGGGAGACAGTCCCGGGTGGGATCCTGATGCCCCGGGGAGCGAAAGCTGCCAGGGGTCAAGCAGGGAAATTGCCTGACTAGATGGGAGCTGTGTGCAGTCGTAGTACCACCTTCGAAAGCTGAGGGAATGGGTCCCAGCTGTCTTAATACCTGGCAAGGGCTGTATTTACTAGCTCCATCCAGTGGGGAAATAAATGGTTTGGTTGGCTAGCTGCGTATTCATAGCGGTGTCAATTTAGCCACTGGTCACAGCAGAAAAGCAAGCCAGGTGGGACCTTCCATTCAAGTACCCAATCAATGCGCACGGGTGCCGGTGAGGACCCGCCTTCTGCTCTATTTAGTGACTGTAAAATGGGCAGGGTCTGGACTACCGGCCTCACAACCTGTCTTTGCCAAGCAGATGCTGGGTGCATTGCCTGACTTACAGCAGGCTTTGATCTGTGTCCTAACCCATAACCCAAGAGGGTTACATGGATGTTGTCCATGCCTGGCATGTATTGTGTGCAGAGTGTGATCTCTGGTCTGGCACTGTGTTCTCCACCCCTTCCCACAGAGCCCTCTGGGCTCATGGTTTGGCTATGCCAAGCAGACTCTAGATGCAGGAACTTCTGAAACCTTTCAACACTGCCAATTAATATAGGTGCAGCTTCAGTAAAATGATCGAATTTCAATAATAATGTACTACAAGAGATGTGATAGTTTATTAAATGTGGGATACATCTGTGGCATTGGGTGTGAGTCGTAGCTGACTATAACATGTATATTCCAGTGCGTTTTAGGTTATAGACATTTCCAATGTCTTCTTTTGTCTAAACTCTTTTATATGAAAATGTGTATGTTCTTTCATTATCCACTTTTATCATCTATGGATCCATAGCGCTATTTTATCAAAGATTTTAAGTGAATATTTTTTTTTTTTTATGATAAACTTTGACCTCTGGGCAAACTTTCCGTTTCTCACCCTGTGCTCACTACACTGCACATACCAAGTGCAGGGCAGTGCGTTTAGACATCCCTATTCTTAGGGTGCCTGCCTCCGCATGGTCCACTTCATCCCAGAGTCCACTGCGCACAGCCTTTGGCTATGACCTGTGGGTTTATGCCACAACCTTCAGCTGGGTGATTTGTCTGACCATTAGGCCCGACTCTATTGTGTATGGTATTCGGCCATATACAATAGACTCTTAGGCCCAATGTCCCCTCAGGGGGAGGAAGTGTCAGAATCTGCTGGGCACAGCACGTTATGCCCAATGGACTTTGGGAGTTGTGGTGAGTGTAGGGCTCGACACAAAAAAACATGCTTGGCACGGGTTGGAAACCTTGCACAGTGAGCTGTTGTGATGGTGTTATTGTGTGCTGGTCCACTTCAAGAGCATGCCATCCTTATGGCCACTGTCAATGTCCAAGGGCAGCATGAACAGAGATAGCTATACAGGTTTCATTGCATGACAGTCACGCCTGTTTTTATACATACAAAAATCCCACTAAATTAGGCTAGCACCCATGTATGTGTGCATGCCACATTTACTTCATCTGTGTGCTCATTCTAACATGGTGCAGAACTGCACAGGAATTTTTAAGACATTTTAACGCATTGTCATGCAGAGGATAATTTTTTGTATGCCACAATATTAAATTTGGAAATCACTCCTGAACGGCGGGTTCGTGAACCCAATTTTAAATTTATCAGTTTGACTGCGAATTATCAAGTGGGTGGACAGAGCTCTAAAAACCGATTCCCTGATATAGGACGAAAATATTACCATAGTTACCATTATGAAGTGAGAGTGGATCATCCATCTTTCCAGGAACCTGGTGTCACTGGAAGAAATTATTCGGTGGCTCTAAAATAAATACATACAAATATGTATAATGCACTGTTCACAGATCAAAAATCTGGTCCATGAAAATCGGAGGACACAGTGTGGTAAACAGATGAATAAGTTCACTTGCAAGTCACAAAAAAACCTGATGACAATCATTATATGTTAAAAAAAACCAGAAATTATCTGCGGAGGTCTGCAAACGGGTCCACCGACAATATTGCGGGAAAAACTACTGCGCATTTTGTGAGGACAAGGAGAAACTAACTCCTACCCAAGGGAACCATTGAACACCCAGGAGGGTGTAACATCCCATTAAAATATGGTTCTTAAAATAAGTTCTCTGTGTGATCTGCCACTATTTGGGACTGCTTTAACACATTTTAAAATGGTTAGAATCAGTAAATGGTAATCATCTCAAATTGATGGAGGTTTGTGAACTTTTAAAAAAGTAAGCAAAAAAAAGACAAATCAGTGCTCAGATGATCACAAAAGATGTGGGTGCCCTCATGGTTTGGCTGTACATGGTAATCTCTATGGGTACGGCCAGGGCCGGTGTAAGAAATCCAATCCAGTCGAATTAAGGTGAATAAAGGTTTATTCCACAGCAAAGGCAGCCACCAGGTAGCAGCTGCAACACTAACTCATCTGATCCCAAACGTTCCGCCAGAGCATTCCAATGAAACACTGGAACCAGATGAAAATAAACAAAGCACATGCACATAAGGCAACAGGATGGGACAGCTGGCTTTAGGGCAGTGCGACTGGCGTGGCCATACTGGGCGCTGAGCTGAGGAGGGAGCGCTGACCTGGGAAGGAGGTTGCTTTGTTTATCAATAACTTATGATTGGAGAGATGAGGACACTTTTGCCAGGTGGTAGTGAGAGAATCCAAGGAGGCGGTCATGGGGTTTAGGGGGTGTCAAAAATGATTGTCACACAGGGCGCCACCAGCACAAAACCCGGCCCTGGGTACGGCACCTGGCCAGTGCCCACTGCCAGATGTGGATGGGATAAGGCTATTGAAAAAAATATTGGAGCAGGGGGTTCACTGCAGCGGAGTCAAATAGGTGGCCACAGGGCATGTTCAAATGTCAATTCCTACACCTAGATCTGTCTGCTCCTAGGTGAAGACAAATGTGCAAAAGGCTCTGTGGGCAGAGGGGAAACAACCTTTACAATGCGGTTGTTACATCGTGTTAGCATTATAACGCGGTCTTTACAACGCGATGTCATTACAGCGCAAGTCATTAGATCGACTTGCTCTAGATGGCGCTCCATCCTAAGGAATAGTATAATTTACTATTCCAACACCTTCCCTACTGTTGAGCAGGGTGGAGTTGGAATATTAAATTATACTATTCCTAATGTTGGACCGCCATCTAGTGCACGTCGATCTAATGACTTGCATTGTAAAGGTATTGCGTTCTAACAATGCAGTCATTGTAACAACCGCATTGTTATGGAATGCGATGTAAAAGCATGCGTTTCAGCATGCTCTATTCGGGCAGAGGAAGTAGGCGAGGGGTATGGCTATATTCCATGTATCCTAGATACTTTAGCAGGGGCCAAAGGGAAGAATAATACCACAAAAATAATGACATTAAAAAACATGAGACATGTGAGGTCACCACTGACATAATCAGTAATGTGATCTGTGATGTCATCTGTGACATCATGAGGATTGCATTGGGGAGTTATGTTTGTGTAGCTAAAGCAATACTTGCAAAATCCAAGGGTTTTAGGTTTTGCACGATAAACAGAACATCTCTTCAACTCTAGATGTGTAGGATCCAGTGTCCATTTGACTCAACCACTTCAATGTCTTTCCGGCTGTGAGGTAAAGGAGGCTGGGTGCAGCACATAGCCAAAGACCATATTCAAGCCCGGTGCATTCTGAGGTTGGTCCAAGGCCGTGGCCGATGGTGCTGCAGTCATTGGGCACAGGGTACGGCAAAAGACAACACATTATGCACAGAGCCCACAAAGCATGGCCGAAGATCATGCCCTTTGGCAGTGGGGGTAGGGGAACTCAGGGTAGGACATAACTGAAGGCCTTGACGTGCACACATCACCAGCAGGTTATGGAACAGCGAAAGCAGGGTTTTAAGTGGACCGGGTCCTGCCGGTGCTCAGCATATGGCCATGTCTGAACTGGGGTGGCAGAGTGGGCTAAAGAACGGTGATGGATCACACTGAGATCTGTTGACTGGGTGTGAGTGTTTGATTGGTTCTGATGCTCCGTCCATCACCACCCCCTTTTGTACCGCTTTGTTCGCCATAAGTTGGCAGGGTATGCTCAGACGTGAGTCCCTTGCTCACTGTGCCACTGGATTCAAGCAAGCCTGGCTGAAGACGGCTGAAATGCCAGAAACCGGTCCTAGAAAGCTTGTTTCCGGTCCAGGGAAGGCATGGCTTGACAGTTCGGGCTGGACTGTTCCCATGAGGCACAGGGTCAGACTGATTTGCATATGGCCATGTCTGAACTGGGGTGGCAGAGTGGGCTAAAGAACGGTGATGGATCACACCGAGATCTGTTGACTGGGTGTGAGTGTTTGATTGGTTCTGATGCTCCGTCCATCACCACCCCCTTTTGTACCGCTTTGTTCGCCATAAGTTGGCAGGGTATGCTCAGACGTGAGTCCCTTGCTCACTGTGCCACTGGATTCAAGCAAGCCTGGCTGAAGACGGCTGAAATGCCAGAAACCGGTCCTAGAAAGCTTGTTTCCGGTCCAGGGAAGGCATGGCTTGACAGTTCGGGCTGGACTGTTCCCATGAGGCACAGGGTCAGACTGTTTTGCATATGGCCATGTCTGAACTGGGGTGGCAGAGTGGGCTAAAGAACGGTGATGGATCACACCGAGATCTGTTGACTGGGTGTGAGTGTTTGATTGGTTCTGATGCTCCGTCCATCACCACCCCCTTTTGTACCGCTTTGTTCGCCATAAGTTGGCAGGGTATGCTCAGACGTGAGTCCCTTGCTCATTGTGCCACTGGATTCAAGCAAGCCTGGCTGAAGACGGCTGAAATGCCAGAAACCGGTCCTAGAAAGCTTGTTTCCGGTCCAGGGAAGGCATGGCTTGACAGTTCGGGCTGGACTGTTCCCATGAGGCACAGGGTCAGACTGATTTGCATATGGCCATGTCTGAACTGGGGTGGCAGAGTGGGCTAAAGAACGGTGATGGATCACACCGAGATCTGTTGACTGGGTGTGAGTGTTTGATTGGTTCTGATGCTCCGTCCATCACCACCCCCTTTTGTACCGCTTTGTTCACCATAAGTTGGCAGGGTATGCTCAGACGTGAGTCCCTTGCTCACTGTGCCACTGGATTCAAGCAAGCCTGGCTGAAGACGGCTGAAATGCCAGAAACCGGTCCTAGAAAGCTTGTTTCCGGTCCAGGGAAGGCATGGCTTGACAGTTCGGGCTGGACTGTTCCCATGAGGCACAGGGTCAGACTGTTTTGCATATGGCCATGTCTGAACTGGGGTGGCAGAGTGGGCTAAAGAACGGTGATAGATCACACGAGATCTGTTGACTGGGTGTGAGTGTTTGATTGGTTCTGATGCTCCGTCCATCACCACCCCCTTTTGTACCGCTTTGTTCGCCATAAGTTGGCAGGGTATGCTCAGACGTGAGTCCCTTGCTCACTGTGCCACTGGATTCAAGCAAGCCTGGCTGAAGACGGCTGAAATGCCAGAAACCGGTCCTAGAAAGCTTGTTTCCGGTCCAGGGAAGGCATGGCTTGACAGTTCGGGCTGGACTGTTCCCATGAGGCACAGGGTCAGACTGATTTGCATATGGCCATGTCTGAACTGGGGTGGCAGAGTGGGCTAAAGAACGGTGATGGATCACACCGAGATCTGTTGACTGGGTGTGAGTGTTTGATTGGTTCTGATGCTCCGTCCATCACCACCCCCTTTTGTACCGCTTTGTTCGCCATAAGTTGGCAGGGTATGCTCAGACGTGAGTCCCTTGCTCACTGTGCCACTGGATTCAAGCAAGCCTGGCTGAAGACGGCTGAAATGCCAGAAACCGGTCCTAGAAAGCTTGTTTCCGGTCCAGGGAAGGCATGGCTTGACAGTTCGGGCTGGACTGTTCCCATGAGGCACAGGGTCAGACTGATTTGCATATGGCCATGTCTGAACTGGGGTGGCAGAGTGGGCTAAAGAACGGTGATGGATCACACCGAGATCTGTTGACTGGGTGTGAGTGTTTGATTGGTTCTGATGCTCCGTCCATCACCACCCCCTTTTGTACCGCTTTGTTCGCCATAAGTTGGCAGGGTATGCTCAGACGTGAGTCCCTTGCTCACTGTGCCACTGGATTCAAGCAAGCCTGGCTGAAGACGGCTGAAATGCCAGAAACCGGTCCTAGAAAGCTTGTTTCCGGTCCAGGGAAGGCATGGCTTGACAGTTCGGGCTGGACTGTTCCCATGAGGCACAGGGTCAGACTGATTTGCATATGGCCATGTCTGAACTGGGGTGGCAGAGTGGGCTAAAGAACGGTGATGGATCACACCGAGATCTGTTGACTGGGTGTGAGTGTTTGATTGGTTCTGATGCTCCGTCCATCACCACCCCCTTTTGTACCGCTTTGTTCGCCATAAGTTGGCAGGGTATGCTCAGACGTGAGTCCCTTGCTCACTGTGCCACTGGATTCAAGCAAGCCTGGCTGAAGACGGCTGAAATGCCAGAAACCGGTCCTAGAAAGCTTGTTTCCGGTCCAGGGAAGGCATGGCTTGACAGTTCGGGCTGGACTGTTCCCATGAGGCACAGGGTCAGACTGATTTGCATATGGCCATGTCTGAACTGGGGTGGCAGAGTGGGCTAAAGAACGGTGATGGATCACACCGAGATCTGTTGACTGGGTGTGAGTGTTTGATTGGTTCTGATGCTCCGTCCATCACCACCCCCTTTTGTACCGCGGTGCTCAGCAACGGCAGTTCTAAACAGGAGATGCTGAGACAGGTCCCTATCAGGAATCTCCATTTTTGCCCTCACCCTCAGGGTGAAAAAAAATCTTAGATCTGCAGCAGTTCCACCCTTCACATCCTTTGATGTAATTTCAAAGAGACTCGTTATAATTCTTTCACATACTCATCATTTCAGAACTGAATCATTTTCAATATTATATACCGTGAAGCCACAGTTGTTGCTTTTTTATCTTATGCAGCTAACAACCATTGGCAAAGCCAATAGTCCTGGCTTGTAGTAGGTGTTATGTTACTTGTTGTATAATATATCTGAATTCAGTGACAGAAGCACAGATTTTTGGTTTATGTGTTTTTAAGCCACACCCTTAAATACATTGGCCTCACCCCTATCAGAGACCCCCCAATTTTTTCATCCCACTTAAAGCCCTGAGAGAATGCACAGCAGAATATGGGAATCAAGTCCATGTAGTTCTTAACTGCCCCATAACGCTTGCTTGTGAAGCTCTTCTTGCTTGAGAAGGCACCACGAGCTCAGCTGAAGCCAGCTTAGAGGAAAAACAAACATAGGCTTCTGACAAGAAAAGGCAAGGCAGCCCACGCTTTTCGATGAAGTCAGCAATCGCCAGCTGCTGAGCGGCAGTTCATAACGGACTAGCCGTGTCTTGCCACAGACCTATCGAGGGAGTATAGTTGTCGCAGGGTGCTGGAGTGAGGCTGAAATTGTACCGTCAGCTCTTAATAATGAGCTGTTTACTTTCTCTACCATTACGCATAGTCCAAAAAACTCTCATTAAGTTTCAACAGTACTTTGTTTAGAATTAACATCACTCGGTGTCATTAGGAAGAACATAGTCCATTGTTACAATGGATGATATTCAAACTACCACCTATCAATCAAAACTTTCATTTGCACATACCTGAGACTCAAGTTCCGCTGGCAGGCTGCTGGGCCAATCACCAATCTCTTTGCCACCTCGTGGTCGCCGCCTCACCACCAGAACGCCAGGGGAACCAAGATTAAAGAGCCAGGCAGAGGCGGGCCAAGAGCCAAGTTGAGCACTGGGGCCACATCAGCACAGCTAGACCCTCAAGAAAATGTGACCTGTTGGCTTGTCAGCCTTGCCATCAGAGCTTCCAGACCCGCAGGGGGTCTGCTGAGCTGAACAGGTGCCCGCAGCCTTGCGCAGGCCCCAGCTCCATGCAGCCTGGCACTCATCCCACCGAGCACCAATCACTCCCCTGCAGTAGAAGTGGCTGTCCCGCTTCCACCATCACTGCCACTCATCCACAGCCAAGAGCCGCTCCTGCCATTGTTGGATGTGACAAGCTCCCGGCCCACTGGAGAGCCAACATGAGGTTGTGCCACTATGGGAAGGAGAGGCCTGCAGGCAATGCTTAATTTGAGCTGGTGGTTTCTGGTGCTCGGAACTGGCACTTATAATAGGTGCCACATGGTGGCACTGTTTGTGTAATTTAGAGATGAGCAGAACACCAGTTGTTTATTAATTCAATATACATTAAAAACAATGAATTCCAGCTGCCCAAGTCATTCTTATAGTTTAGTCACATTTGTAGGAGTGTGATGGTTAGTACTTGTGCTGGTATTGTCATTGGCAGCGCTGGCAGTGGCAATTGGTGGTGCAAGCTGCAAGCCTCCAGACGAGGGCCCTGACACCTTTTTTTTCCTAAAAATTAAGCACTGCCTGTGTGGTTGTGTGTGTGTGCAGATGAGAAGGCAACACCAGTGTGGCTGCAGCAGCAGGTCGGTAGAGCCAGTGGGCAGAGCCAACAAGGGTGTTAGCAGCATTGCCCCCTGCACCATTGACACAAAGGGGAGTAAGCTTGTACACCTCAATGCCACATTGAATTAGGACCCCACTAGACTCACTGCCAGCCTATCTAAAAGCCACTAAGATTCCATTTGATAAAGTTTTTTGTGAGCCACTGTTTTTGCATGCAGGCCATCCACCGACTAAGCAACACAACAATTTAAGAATTTAATTTATTTAACTCAGTGGCTTTCAGCCATGGCTCCCCTGACCTGGTCTTAGACGAAGTATATCTCCAATGCACTCTGGCATAAAAACAAATAATCAAGGTTTCTTTAGACCAGCTCAAACCTCTTCCCCAACTCCAGTCCAACTGAGTCGGTAACTCTCAAACTTCCAAACTACGTGGATCACACAGACCAACCAGGCCTTTGGCGCATAACAAACAGCTCTCACCATCCAACCGGGATACTGAACCAACCATCTACCAATCAGAATCCACTGTTCTAGACTTTCTAAAAAACACAGGATGAAATCCTCACAACGGATGAGGATGGAACAAGAATTGACTCTGCAAATTGGTACGAACTGTCAGTAGCACTGAACGTGATGATCAAAGCACTCTCAAGCCAAATAGATTTTCTTTAAAAACACCTAAATGCAGCATTAAAGGCAGAACAATCTCTGGCAACAACCGGCAGGAGCAGTCAGACCACTGGCCACAATTGCGCCCCTGCTCTCCGATATTCAAGTTTCAAGACAAATTCCCAGAAAAACCAACCCACGTGGAATCTGGCTACCTACAATAAACTGACAAATTCATCCAGACCATCCAACACAGCAAAAGATCATAGTTTTGGCTGAAATCCACCACCACCAATGTGATCAGGGCACAGACAGCGTCATTGAGCAAATTACACTAACAGGAAATGGGGGGGGGTATATCCACAGTCTTCCTAGAATGATCCTAATGAACCAATGAACATCATAGCTCTCAGCCAACAAGGACACAAAAACGAACCGTTTACCGCAAAAACAGCTATGGCTACAGAGAAAGACCAACAAGACATCTCCGGGTTGGACACAGACCTTCCAGCAACTGTCTGCACAACAAACATACATAAGCCAATTAATAAAACAGGGGATTTTGATGTAACAGGTAAGCTAAGAAATTAATTGCTCACCGACAAAACAAAAGAGAATTTTATTCCTTATATTTAAAAACAAATCTTAAAAGGCTCAGTAAATACAATCCCGAAACCTAGAATAGCCTTCAACCCTGGTAAACAACTATACAGCAGTGGCCGGCACAGGTGAATGCAGTAGAGCGGTGAGGCGGGGGCGGGATGGGGGTGGGGGGGGAGTCGATAGATAATAGAATAGCTATAGTTAAATAAATAAATAATACCTATTCTGTCATCTGTCAGCTTCCCCCACTTCCGCGCACCAACGCGCTTACCTGAAACTATATGCTCATTTTTCTTCTCTAAACACAGTGTTGCAAATCCAGCCACAATCAAACAAATTGTTAGTTGTGATTCAACAACTTCAAAGGAGCTAGCTACCTCTCGATTTACACCCAGGGACCGTGGTGGTGACTTACCTTTTTACTGTTGGTGCAGTGTCTGGCTCTCTGTTGACCGGTCTCCTGCCGCCGCATTGACAAGCACAGCGGCCACGGAGCGGAGACCAGACTATCATCCCCAGAGTTCATAGCGGCCGGAAGCCGACGCCGCTCAGCGCGCCAGGAGGCGCATAAGAGCTTGGGCTGCCTTCGGTGGAGCGGGCTCTCGATTTACACCCAGGGACCGTGGTGGTGACTTACCTTTTTACTGTTGGTGCAGTGTCTGGCTCTCTGTTGTCCGGTCTCCTGCCGCCGCATTGACAAGCACAGCGGCCACGGAGCGCAGACCGGACTATCATCCCCAGAGTTCATAGCGGCCGGAAGCCGCCGCCGACGCCGCTCAGCGCGCCAGGAGGTGCATAAGAGCTTGGGCTGACTCCCGCGTCGCGGGACGCGCGCGGGCAGCGCCGGGAGAAGCCCGGGACAAGGGCGGGACCGTCTGTGGCCGTCCGGGGCAGGGAGAGGCTGGGCTGGGCCACCCCCTTTGGTCTCCCGAATACATGGACTTGCAATATAGGTAAGACTGTGTGGAATAATAACTAGTTGCTATTGTGTTCGTGTCCTCCGAGTTTACTAGGAGGATGGGGAAAACTGTGCCTATTAGTGGACCCACTCGGCCTAATACCAGACAGAATACATCTACTAATACTCCACTTCCAAGTCTAACAGCCATAGACCGCATGCTTCAGAAAACCATCGGGGTTGTTGCATCAGCAATAGAGAACACAGAAAGACGCCTCTCACTCCCTATTGGCTGTGTCCCTCCTGTATTGCCGGTTGATTCATCTATTACAATGGCTAATTCTTGCGATTCCATGTTGTTGACCTCCTATATTGGATTACCAGGCCCTCATAAAATCTCTGAGCCATCAACAGTGACTCATATTGTACAATCTGATTTGTCGCCCAGGGTAAGCAGACTTTCGACCACACCTGTTCTCCAGGGGCAGGACTCAAGCACAGGACTTCAACTATCCAATGACATTATTGATCTAGATGGCAATACTACTAATCTGCTGCCTAATGTTCCACAGTTGGTTACGACTCATGTTGTTATTTCACCGGTCAGAACCAGAGGGCAAAAGGCCAAAAGCAAGTTAAAGCATATTGAGAAAGAACAGTCTGTATATAAACATAGGGGTAAAATCTGTAGGAATTATTATAAAAAGGCAGGTAACCTTTTTGGTCGTAAGGGGGAATTACCTGTAGTTCAGTCAAATGTTCCTGATGCTCAGTGTGATGATACTGTACATGAGGTTGGCAAGGATGGCTTTTGGGAGAAAATGGAAACTTTATTCTCGACACACATAGGGCCTATTTTGGAGAAAATTTGTGACTTAGAAGTACGGGTGGATTCTATTGAACAACATATAACACAAATTCCCCACTTAATTAAGACCACCCAATCTTTATTAGTTGCCCCGCAAACGGAACCCACTCTAAATAAAGCTGCATCTAGATCTGATTCACATATGACTGTGGGTGCTAAGGACAAATCAAGAGGTCCAGTTATACATCATTTAGCTCCAAGTACTTTACCTCATGGCACCAACAATAACAGTAGTAATTTAACTGTTGGGGGAAGCCATGAAGGGAATGGTATAGCTTCGTCGGAAAAAGTTGCTATCCCTATGGAAGGCACCGAGAAGCAAGGAGGCCCACTGACAGATCATTCAAGGGGCACACGTCAACCTGAAGATTTTAAAAGCAATAATGTTCCTTCTGTAATGAATCTGCCACCTGAATGTGGAGCATATGTCGCAGTTCTGTGTAATGTCCCCAGATTACGGAAAGGGCAACTTGAAACAAATGCCTCTCTTAAAAATAAAACCCTTTATTGGTTAAGTAAAAATTGTGGGTTTTCAATCTTAGATGCAGACCAGATCTTGCTTACTCAAAGAGTGGGTTGGATAGGTCCTACATCTAAAGGTTTTGAAGGGGACTGCGTTATAATCAATTTTGGATCACCATTATGGGTTCATAAAGTTTTATCCAGAGCCCCCCCCCGCCTTCCAGTTGGGAATACAATACTACCCTCTTGCCACTTGCCTATTTCTACAAATTCCCTGCGTTTAATAACTCCGTTTCTGGTCATAGGGTTCCTCACGCTAGGAACAAGTGGCTGCCTATGGAGTCAGCTGCTAGCTCTGTGTTTTCCCCCTTACCACTTTATAACAGGTTTCAATGTCTGACACAAATGGAGGATAATGATTGACATGGAACTATAATAGGTAATATAGTGGGAAATATTGACAAGGGGATTACGGTGAACCCTAACATAATTACAAGGCAAGGTGAAGTCATTATTAATCGTCAGGATCTTACTATGATGAACGGGTTACCGGTTATAAATGACTCTAGCGTGCCTGACATCTTAACAGCTAGCATACCTAGGGAGCCTATCATGAATATTGAAGTACCTACAAATAGGCATAATGACAAAACCGCCAAGATTCAAGAAGGGTATTCATTAACAACCTGGAACATCGCAGGTCTTGGAAATAAATTAGGTACTCCCTTTTGGCAAGATTTCATTAACCGTGGAAGTGACATAATTTGCTTTCAAGAAACATGGAGTACAGATTGTGTCGCTGTGGAAGGTTACACCTCATATTGTGTTAATGCGATACCCTCCTCAAAGGGTAGAGCCAAGGGTGGATTATTGTTGCTTATTTCAACTAAATTGATTGGATGTAAAATTATTTCTTATTCTTTCATTGACACCCATAGTCAAGTTCTGCGTCTATCATTCCCCGTTGGAAAGGATTTGGTACTAATTAATTTTTACAACAATAATTTTCGCGGGGACAGGGGAGCTTGTTTAGTTTCACTGGAAAAAGAGTTGGACAGGGTATTAAATATTTCATTTAAGCTGACTGTTGTGTGGGTAGGTGATTTTAATATTCAAGCCTGTCCCACCACATTTACTAACTCTTGTGGTTATATGAAGTCTTACTTGACCATCGCAGGGACTAAGGATGACATGTTACATTTCCCACATTGTGATTATGGCATGACCCTTAATGCT
This sequence comes from Triturus cristatus, assembly GCF_964204655.1. Lineage (NCBI taxonomy): Eukaryota > Metazoa > Chordata > Amphibia > Caudata > Salamandridae > Triturus > Triturus cristatus. Next base: position 407,883,183 of record NC_140592.1, on the reverse strand, counting down.
TTAATGGCCAAATTCGATCTTGAGCTATTGGATTGCACCGAGAGAAAGGGCCATATCAAATGTCCATCATTCACTGGTAGGGAAGCAAATAGTAATATTGATCACATCTTACTAACTAGGAATAGTCCATACGTGAACCTTTGGATAACCGAACAGGTGGTTAGTGACCACAACAGTATTTCCATAGACCTGTTGGCTTGGGGTAACAAACTGACTAATAATGATTACACAATTACAGATATTCTCCCTATCAGGCCGAACGGTATGAGAATTAAATGGGATGGTGTAGACCCATATAAGATCCAATCGGCCGTGGTTAGTAGCTGTAGAGACAGTATTAATTACTGTCTAAGGGATGAGGTTACCCCTGGTAAATTATGTATGGAATTCTCTAATATTAATAAGGTGGTAAGTGATATATTAACTCGGAAATCCAAAGGTCCAAAACAAGTCGGAAAGAAGTGGTTCAACTCCGAATGTACGGAGATATTAACTAATCTAAAGTCAGTCCTAAGGTCCAAGCCCCGTGACCAAATCTTAGTCCGCAAATTGCGATATGCCTATAAACAAGCTGTCCTTGCCCACAAAAAGGCGATGAGAATAGATGCCTGGGATAAGCTAGGCTTTGCAAGTGACACTAAAAATGTAAAACTTTTTTGGGAAATTATAAATAGTCCCTTTTTAAAGGATGATCATATCCCTGAGCTGACGTCCTATGTCAATTGCACGGAGTGGATAGAACACTTTTCTAACATTTTTAACCCAGATAAGGTTTTCTTAGATCAGTTTTTATCAAATGATTCTATTTGGCCTTTCATGCCATTAATGATCGGCGTCGATGAGGTGCGAGAAGGGATGGTAAACAGTAAAGGGGGCAAGGCACCAGGTCCGGATGGTGTCCCGATTGATTTATATAAAGACGAAATGGATCTCTGGGCACCAATCCTGACAAGAATTTTTAATGCTGCATCTGAGGGGAATTTTCCAAAATCATGGGCTGAATCATTGATTGTCCCCTTACATAAGAAGGGATCACGATCGGAAGCATGTAACTACCGTCCTATTTCATTGTTAGATTCTTCAATTAAAGTACTAAGTAGGGTACTTTTAAAAAGACTGGAAGATTGGGCTGCAGATTCAAATTTTTTGACCCCAGTTCAATACGGGTTCAGGAAAGGCATTGGGACTATCAAGCAATGCCTTAATTTGGATTTGCTTATCAATAAATATACTATAGTGAAAGGAGGTAATTTGTTTTTATGCTTCGCTGACTTGAGCAGCGCATTTGATCTAGTGGACCACTCGCTCCTTTGGTCAGTACTGCTTGACCTTGGAGCACCGGAGGAGATTGTATTCTTTCTAGCAAGGCTATACGAAAAACTTTCATGCAGTGTACGCTACGGGCCCACTGGCGCGCGAACTCCCTTCTTTACTGTGCGTAGAGGCATAAGGCAAGGATGTGTTATGGCACCCTTTTTATTTTCTCTTTTTATTAATCAAATTGCATCTATTTTAAACAACATTCCAGCCGACGCCCCCAAAATTGACAATTTGGTCGTTTCGGTATTGTTATACGCGGACGACGCTGTCCTAATCTCCTGCACCCCTTTGGGACTACAACGTCTCATCGACGCTTTTACTCTTTTTATAAATGGCAGGAAATTGCTGATTAATAAATCAAAGACTTTCACTATGACATGCGGTAAAAAATTGAAGTCACCATGCTCCTTTTTTCTAGAAGGTTCAAAGATCCAAGCTGTTAAGACATTCTGCTATTTAGGTATTAATTTTGATGGTAACGGCAAATGGACTAACGAGCAAATAAATATTGGACATAAAGTAAACAGGAATTCTAATGGTATTTTTCGTTTTGCAACGAAAATAGGGGACCATAGAATAAAGGACATGGTCACCATATATAATGCGAGATGTGTCTCTTCAGCTTTATATGGAGCTGGATTATGGGGTTATTCCTCTACTGCCCAACTCCAGTTAAATGAAAACAGTTTCCTTAAACGACTGCTATGTGTCCCGGCTGCAGCTTCCACAGACTTGATTCATCAGGAAACTGGCCTTAAATATATTTCTAATTTGGCTGCAGTACGCCCCCTAGTACTATGGCGTGCAATATGGCATAAAAAGGAAACTGCGTTCACACAGTCTGTAATTAAAGACTGCCTTAAGTTAGATCTATGTCATCGTATTCCGTGGTTAAATTATATTATTTTTTGGAATAACACTTTGTTTGGAATTAATATTCATTCAGAGTATATAATACCTCTTTCAAAGAAGGAAATTAAAGACACTTTTATATTGTATAAGATGGAAGAAAGAAGTCAACAACTTCGGACCCAAAAAACTTTTGTATTTTATAGGCAGCTTAGCCTTAAGAGTGGGCTTCAGTCGTACTTGGTGGATGTGACTAATAAATCGCACCGATTTGTATTAGTACGTTTAAGACTGGGCATTGTACATCATCTAGTATCCTTCCCTGTAATAGGGGTAGGTTCCACTTCAAACTGCCCTTGTGATAACGTCTCTAAACAAAGCTGTTGCCATTTCCTGCTATTCTGCAAGTTTTATGTTTTCTTAAGGAAGTTTTATTTGAAACCTATCCTTTTAAAATATAATATCCGATTAACAGCAGACGCTATGAACTAATTATGTTCCCTTCAAAGCCCAGACGTCTGCTTCTACGTTGCATCTTTTATTTTGAAGTGTAGAGCTGCCAGGAAATCCATAATTTTATGATTATGAGAAATGCGTTCTATAATGGCTATCATGTAGATGTGTATAAGTTTACTATGATTGTATGGTGGTGCTCTAGATAGCTTTATGTTTTTACATGCTATCTTACACTTAGTTGTAATAACATGTGTAAGGTTATCCTGTTACGTTTGAACTTGTGCATAAGTTTTTACTATGGCATGGGGGAGTCTTCTACCATGTCATGGATTTTATACTTTGGCACACGTCACTTTATTTCTGGTATGGAATGATTCCTAAATTACGGAATTCTTGTTCCTTGAGTAATAATATACTAATGTAAATATGAATGCCTAAATTTTGTATTATGCACATATCATTTTATTAGTAAAGTGGAGTTTATAATTCCGTTTGATTCCAAGTTTACCTTGCAACATCTATTTACTTATTAGCGACATCTGTCGGATTTTATTTTATTTTATCGATGTGTATTTATGTATGGTGCTTTATCACTCCGTGTGAGATACTGGTCCCGGTTCAGTGATCTGTCATTAGATTGTAATTAAGTCAAATATTTGTCATAAATTTTTATTGTATATTATTATGTGTGTTCAGCTTATAAGGTTGTATTTATACTAACCGAATAAAAGCTTTTTGACTTGACTTGACTTGAGCTAGCTACCTTTGAGACTTAGATTTAGACTTAGAGAGGATGTGGTCCGTCGGCTAGACTGACGACTTTGGTGCTGGAAACCAGGGTTCGAGCCTCGGGGTCGCGTCCACATCCTGTGATTCTAGGCAAATCACTTAATCTCCTCGTATCTGAATGTGGAATGTAAATACGGTGCTCTGTAAAGCGCTCCAATACCTTCGGGTGGAGTTCGCGCTATAAAAATATGCAACAACAACAAAATAACTCCCCGATCTCAGTCGCTAGACCATGAGAACAAAGAGATAAAATGTCACCAGAGGCAACACATTTCACAAGCTAAAGCACATCGACAAATCTTGGCCCTATCTTCCAGAAGTCTTTCAAAATAGTAACATATCACAAACGGGGAAGGCAGTCCTCAACTATACACTAGTGTTGGTACAACTTGCCAGTCGATTAATGGAGTTTACTATTGACCACCGATTTGAAAGCGATAATTTGGCCCAAAATATGACTTTAGAAATCAATAAATACAGTTCCTCGAGGCAAAGCGATGATGAATTACGTTATAGGCGACAGATCAAAACACATAAGATGGTCAACAAGAGCGAGGGAAAAACTCAGCTAGTGGATGTACAGTCCTTGGTCTGCGTACTCCATAACAACAGAGGCCGGTAGTCATTGTGAGGCAATCCATTGGACACCTGGGAGGCTGGGAGGGTACACACTACACACGCAAGGTGATTGGGGTGGGTGTCTGTTGCCCAAAATGGATATTGTGCGTTATTGACTCTGTGATAATCCAAAATAAATGAAAGGTCAAACCTGTAACCCTTTGCTAGCTTGGGTATCAACCAGAATAAGGGTAAATGGCCAGCAAGGGAATTATTTGCAAGTGTGTTTCTTTTAATCTCAAATAAATTATTTGTCCAAATAGTGACAGATAGAATTAAACTAATGATTTAAACACACATTAAATTGTCATATTAATACATCTAAAGAATACCTAAAGAAATATGGTGTATACAATATTCAAATTATGAAAGAATCTCTATATAGGAGGCTTACTGGGCTAATGGGTCCACTGTAGGGCCCTATGTTCAACCTCATGGTCACAGGTTCAATTCCCAGGGGGTTCACTCAGCATTTCATTCTTCTGAGGTTGACAAAAATGAGTACCATTGAATTGGGTAGCAATACACATCTGTTATTTAGCACCAAGATACTTTTCTGGGTAATGTGCGTTTTACAAATACACGTTATGTTTTTCCATACATATAATAAAGGGGTGCACAACAGAAAACATCAAAACATACATTAACCTTGTCCAGAAGGAATCAAATTGAAGATCAATATTATAAACCCATAGGTCAATGTATGTGGAGTCCACTCTCTTTTACATTAGTATCTGTCCACCATGAAGTCTAAAGGATCTGCTGATGAAGATCCAGTGATTCTATGGGGAAAAGTGGACTTGGCTTTGACGTTTTGGGTTTTGTTGTCCATAGTACGTAAGACCATTCTCAGGACCTAGACAATTAAATGTAAATGCAAAGAAGACCCCACATAGACTAATAAAAATGTTAAAAACATGAAAAAGTTATTTACAAACATACGCCTCTATATATATAAATAGGTGCCCGTGACTTGGCAAATGTGTAGCTAAAACGTGTTTTACTGCAAACTAACCAAGTGTGTTAGTGCTTTGGGGTGTAAGACTGGATTTAATCAATTAGAAGTAGTACTGGATGCTGGAGAAAGTGTTCTAAAGAGAAAAGAGATATCTAAACTTAGCCTAAAATTGGCAATCAAAGAGTTACTTACATTAGGATGTAAACGACAGCCTTCTATTCTTACAGTATAATGTATGTAATCTAGAAGCAGAGATTGGACTAATAATTAGTCCCCAAATTGACATTGTATAGGAGGGAACTCAGGATTGGAATGATCTACTCGCTTAGTGTGTGAATTAATCAAGGACACCTTGTAGAACCACCCACAGGTTGCTGGAGCAGGGTTTTCTATTGAAAATTTATTGAAATTTAAACTCCAGTTTATGTTTATATGTCATAATTAAAATTACTGATAATTAATCATTAAATATTAATTTTGTTGAAGTTTCTGATTAACCAACTTTACTAATGAAAGAATTACACGTGGGAATGCATTTATGTTGCTATATTAATACGTGAACTAAGTTGGTGAGCAAATTAATTAAATATGTGTGGCTAAAGTGCTATTTGTAATGTGTTCGCGCTTTGAAATAATACGCTTTTAATGCTTCTTTATGTTGCAGATGGCTAGGTAATTACATACACATAAGGGTATTAGTGGGAATTAACACTGTTTAATCATTACGATGTAGTAACGCTGTTTTGTGTTTCTTTTAATTAAGATGGTCCGTTTTGGCCTAATCCAAGATGGCCGCATTTGAGTAGTTGAAATACGACGAGAGGCCTTGCTGAATATGGTTGGAAACCACCTGACCTCGGCCTCTGACTGTATTAAAAGTTTCCGTGAGGACAGCAGCTCTGGGCTTGCTGCCAGCTGCCCTTGGAGAAGAATAAAGCCACAATGAACTCGGATAAACATGCGGTGGCTTCACTATGATTCCGAGGAAGAGCATTCATGGATGTAACATTTTTTAGTTTGAGCTTCCTTCTTCCGTGTTTTTATTTTTGAGATTTTCGAGAGCGGAGGTTTTCTAAATGTTGCGAGTCAACATCCTTTCCTGCTAGCTCTGCTCAATGGCTCAACGGAAGTTTAGAGTTTGTTTGTAACTTTCAATTTGTTAGTTTCCCTATAAATATTGTTAGACTAGAGAGGGTCTAAGGCCACTTCTTCTTGAACCTATGCTCGAGAGGATCGACGCTGATTGAGAGGACGGCGACTCGGGAGACTTTACTGAGAGACCTCTCCTGACCCATTTAGCTAGAATAGGTAACTATGAGAATAATGATTTTGCTATTGATTGACTTTCATTTGAACTAATTTAGATAAATAACCCTTTGTTTGAATCACAGTGTCGGGTGGTTATTTCTTTGTCATTTATTGAGTTTCGAATGTATTTCCAATGTTTAAAATCATGACTCAAGACAGATCTTTTAGGTCGCATTGACCTCGCTTTAGACGCAGATTCTTTAGAATTTCTCTCGTATATTCAGTGTGGATAGAGTAATAGAATGAATGTTAGTGTGATGGGCCCTAGCGTATGATGAGTGTATGTGCGTATGACTGTGGAATTACTCTGTCCGTGGAAGTAGGGAGAATTTATATGCTCCGATCTGCAGCAGTTTCCTGGTAGCAGTATGATGGTTTTAGATTATTATCTTGATTTGATAGATTGCTTGTATATAGGCTTTTGAATTAATTGATTTATTGATTGATGTTGATATATGTACTAATACTATATGTTGAGGTCGTCGTATTGAGTTATATGTAGTGTGTACGACTTCTGGAACGTGGGGAGCTGGTGACGGTTCCGTAGTAGGGCAGAGGGAAGTGAGTGCTGCTCTCGGGAAAGACGGGATTGTTGGCCCTGTACGTATGCGGGGAAAAACGTGTGACAATTGAAGTTGCGCGTCACATTGTCTGGGTTCGGAATCAGTGACATCGTCGTGTGTTACTATTAGAGACATATTTTCAGTATAAAAGGAGTGCGTAAGGTAGCGAAGGTTATCTGTGAAACTCTGGTCTTAAGTCCCAGGGATCCGTAAGGTTTGCCGTTAAAGCTTACTGCTGGAGAAGTAATAGGTATTCTCTGAGCTTGTTTGAAGGACTGGGCAGAGGAAAGCGCTGCTTGGTAAACGTGTGTTATAATTCTGTAGTGGGACAGACTGTTCGCTGTTCTCGGGAAAGGCAGGATTCTGTGTGGATGTACTACATTTTCTGGTGTGAAAGTGCGTGAATGTATGAGCATTTAGTTGATTGTGAGACTCTTTGGAGCTTTCCTGGAGGAAACAGTTAATGGATGCATGTTAGAAGGGCAGAGTAGAGGGATGTGCTACTGTGTCAACGAAAGTAATAATTCCGTAGTGGAGCAGAGGTAAGCGCTGTTCTAGAGAGAAGCGGGATTCTTGTGAGAAAGACTTTTCTTTACTATTCTGAGGTTAGCGAAGCAGACAATGGAGATGTTTATATGTTGTAACTAATAGATTTTGTAGAATTTGAAACGAAGTCTACTGAGAAGGTTAGACGAGTGACAGGAGACAGGAGTAGAAGCGACTGCAGCGACTACTGACGTCAGAGACAGACCGCGCTGTGATTGGACAGTGGATTAGAACAGTGCTCGCGCTGGGATTAGTGCGTTGGTGTGAGCCGCGCAGGGATTGGAAGGAGTATAGGGTGGCGTAGACGCTCCAGGATTGGTGCGTTGGTATGAGTCGCGCTGTTATTGGACAAAAGATCGTACAGTTGCGGAAGGGATTAGAGAATAGTGGTAAATGCTAAAATGTATTACCAAACGGAGGAAAAGAAGAAAAAATCCTTGTTCGGTAAAATTAAAAGGTGGTTCGACAAGGATAAAGACATAATAACTAGAGAAGGTGAATTGCTACCTCCGACAAGAACCCCTGCATCCTTCATGGTTGCGAAATATGGGTATCATACCTGTATATGGTTAGACAACTGGGCTAAGTACACTAAGGAAGATGGTGTTTTAGCATTCCCGGAACATGGTTCATTTAATCTGGCCGTGTTGAGAAATTTACGGGAAAAGATGATGTGTCTAGAGCCGAGCCCAAGGCCGACAAAGTTTGAGGCGTTGGTGGAATGGGAAGATGAGGTGCATGAGCGAGAAAAGCAGAGGAGTGGAGGCAATTATAGGTATATTTTTGGGAGGAAATATGATCGTGAAACTCATCATGATCGAATGAGGAGATGGCGTGATGCTAGTATGTCAGAGGGATTATATCCTATGAGGACAGTTGAAGAGAAGGAAGGGAGGAAGGGTACAGAAAAGGTGCCTGATGCAGAAGTGAGAAGGTATGGGGCTAATGACTATGAGGATGAGGTCTTGGATGACATGATTTACAAGAGACCACCTCCATATAGACCAGAACCAGAAGAGAGAACACCAGTTGCTACTCCAATAAGAGATACTTTACGAATTGTTAAAACTGAGGTTGTGACACCTGATTTGAAAAGTGGTAGCTCTTTCACGGAAAGGGAAAGAGAGAGAGAGAGCGAGAGAGAGAGAATCAAATTGGTGATGAGAAAACAAGAGAATTAGCCAGAACCACATCTGAGCTGACAGAGAAAATTAGAGAGTTAACGAAAAATCTAGAAGCTGTTACAGTGCCTGTAACCATAGGTCCGGTTATGCCTATTTTTGATAAGCAAAGAATGGGTGAAAATGGTTTGACAGTTCCCTATGTAGGAAATGGTTTGGTTGGTTCTTGTTCTTTGGAGGAATCAGGAATGAGGACGGGAGAAAATCATTTGAGACAGTTGAGACATGACACATGTAGTGGAGGATCAGATGTACAGCCTAATTCAGGATTGAATACTGGTTGTTTGGGAGGATCAATTTTGGAACCACAGAGGATGGCAGAACAAGTGGGTGCAGTGAAAAAGTCTACAGAAATAACAGCTGAGGATTTGAATGATTGGTTGAAAGTTCTTTAAAAGAAGGATAAAGATTCACAGGCAATTGATGTAGCCAGGTTGCGCATAGAATTGGAGGAGCTTATTGCAGGAACAATTCCTACAGAAATGTTGAAAAATCATCATGATGGAGAGTTGTTATTCATGTGCAAGAGTATCACCTGGAGGGCTAAGAGTACACATGACAGGTTAAAAGGAATAGCGAGTGAATTAGGAGTTGACATGGAAAAGGTGAAAGCTTTGCAGCAGCCTTACAGGGTGGATTTTTCTGATAAGGACATTGAGAATCTAAATGATGTTGGCAGAACAGGGCAGATTAAGGAAATGATTTCCTTATTGCGAAAATGGGGTGATGTGGAAAAGTGGAAGGATAGATGGTACAAGAAAAGGGAAGATTCAGTGGACAGGACTTACTCAGCTTTCCCTATGAGAGAAAAAGAAAAAACAGTAGATGCTTATCCTATGAGAGAGATTCCTGGAGGAGGATATGTACATGTCCCATGGACTAGACAGGATATTTTGTCATTTACGAATGATTTCCCTCGACAGAGAGAAAAGCCCGTCGAGTGGTATAGGCAGGTAGACAGGTTTGTGAAATTGTCAAAAGTGCTGTGGATTGACCTGAATAGTCTGTTTGATATAATTGTTCCAGCAGACTTGTGGGCAGAGTGTAAAATAGTTGTAGATTGGCCTGCTAAAGAGTACCCAAGAGATCAGAAAACGGGAGCTCCAGACCCGGAGGTCATGAAGAAGTATGAGCAGGTTATAGTGTTCTTGAAAAATAAGGTACCCCCGAAAGAGACAGACTGGGCTAAGATAGATCGAACACATCAGGAAGCAAAAGAATCAGTTCATGCTTTTTATGAAAGGCTGATACTGGCTTTTAAACAGTTTAGTGGAGATGAACACTTGGGTGATAAGGATTTGAGTCATTTTGTATACAGGTTTGTATATGGCTTGAGACCTGAAATCAGTGAAAGGATTCGTGAGCACACAGTTGATTGGCAGAGTAAAAAGATTGATGAAATCTTGAGACATGCGAAATATTTCAGTGATGAGATTGAGGCAAAACAAAGAAAGCTGAAAGAAAAAGCAATGTGGGCACAGGTGAAAGTTGCAGAGAGACAAGAAGCACAGCTGGTGGAACAGGCAAATAATCAAGGAAATAGGCCTAGATACGGTACAGGAAAAGGAAAGGGAAATCTAGAAGAAGCCAAGAAGAAGTTCCCATGTCACAACTGTGGACAATTGGGGCATTGGAGATCCGAGTGTACCAATCCACCATTAGTGAGTAATGAGAATAAATCATTGAATCAACAGGTGCAGAACGAGGGGTGTAATCATCAGCAGCAACAGCAGAAGGTTGTCAGACAGCAGAGTCAAGAGCCAAAACCGCCCTTGCTGCAGAATAGAGGGTCCCAGAAGTATAACCAGGACTCGGAATTCTACAATGATGAGCAGGTAAACAAACCGAGACGTACTAACCCGGTACAGCAGTACTGGCTAAAGAATGAGGGGAGTGAGTCTGAAGGGGACTATTGACGGTGCCGTAGAGAGTAGGAAGAGTGCATACTTGGTGCAACTCTAGAAATAGACCAGGCAGGACCATTTGTAGATGGGAAAATAAATGGGGAGAGTGTTACTTTTTTGGTAGACACAGGAGCGACGAGATCAACTGTCAGGTCAGCAGATATAAGAAATCTTCCTCTCTCGGACGAAGCAATCCAAGTGGTTGGTGTAGCTAATACACAGATTAAGACTCGTCTTACCGAACCAGTAAGGGTAAGGATAGGGAAATTTTCAGACATGCACAGATTTGTAGTCTGTGACACTAGTCCAGTGAACTTGTAAGGTAGGGACTTATTGTGTAAGATGAATTGCACAATTTTTTGTACTCCGGATGGAATAGCTTTTGAGACACCAGATAAGGATGTTCTGTACAGGATGACTCTAGATAATAGAGAAAGTGAGATTGTTGGAACATATGCTGTGTTTAATCCAGATGATTTGCCTCAAGAGTTAAGACACACAGTAAAAACAGCGGTTTGGGATTTTACTGGAGAAGATGTGGGATTGATGAATAATGTAGATCCAGTGAAGATTTCAGTGAAAGAAGGAATCGTTTATCCTAATATCCCACAGTACAGATTGACACCAGAGATAATTGAGGGAATAACCCCTATAATTGATAAGATGATTCAACAGGGTGTTTTGAGAGAGTTACTGAGTAGCCCGTGTAATTCACCGATAATGGGGCTAAAGAAACCCAATGGAAAGTTCAGGATTGTACAAGATCTGAGAAAAGTTAACAAAATTGTGGTGGCATGTTGTCCCATTGTGCCAAATCCATCAGTGATTTTGTATCAGATTCCTCATGATGCTGAATGGTACACGGTAATTGATTTGTGTCATGCTTTCTTTTCAATTCCATTGCATCATGACAGCCAGCCGATTTTTGCATTTCGGTTTGGACAGCGTATTTTGGCATGGTGTCGTATCCCACAGGGGTATACAGAGAGTCCTTCAATATTCAATCAGTTGTTGAAAAAATCATTGGAGAGTTTGATCATGCCTGAAAGCTCAGTACTAGTGCAGTATATAGATGACCTACTGGAAGACACATGAAGCTTGTGAAGTAGATACCATAGCTTTACTGAATCATCTGGCAGATGGAGGATTAAAGGTATCTCCGGCCAAATTGCAATTTTGCAAGAAAGAGGTGCATTATCTTGGACACAATATTGAAAAAGGTCTGAGAAAGGTGACCGATGACAGGATCAAAATTATCAGAGGAATGAGAGCCTCAATTACCCAGAGGGAAGTGAGGATGTTTCTGGGGATGGTGGGTTATTGCCGTCAGTGGATAAGTAATTTTTCCCTGATAGCAAAGCCACTGATTAAATTGACTAAAAGTGAGGTGAGAGACCCATTGGAACTGAATGCAGAACAAATGGCAGCATTTGAAGAGTTGAAGAGCAGAATGTGTGAAGCTCCTGCTTTGGGAATGCCAGACTATGAAAAGGAGTTTGAGTTGTACTGTAGTGAGAGAAATGGATGTGCACTTTCAGTGTTAATCCAGAAGCATGGACGACTGAGGAGGCCAATTGCGTACTTCTCATCAACACTTGACCCCGTAGCTGTGGGTTTGCCAGGTTGCCTGAAAGCAGTAGCTGTTACATGCAGAAGCTTGGAGCAGAGTGAGGGTATAATAATGGGATATCCTGTAAGGGTATTCGTACCTCATGATGTTGCAATTCTTTTGACAAGAAGCAGGACTCAATATATGTCACATAGTCGGCTGACTAAATATGAGAAAATCATTCTGGGAGCATCAAATGTGACCCTTGAGAGATGTGTAAATGTGAATCCAGCAACTCTGTTGCCAGATGCTGAAAATGTGAATGTGGGAGATGATGTTGATCATGATTGTTTGGATGTGCTTGATTACTGCACAAAACCTAGACCAGACATAAGAGATTTGCCATTACCTGAAAGTGATCATGTGCTGTTTGTGGATGGATCATGTCTGAGAACTGATGATGGTGTGCTGAGTGCAGCATATGCGGTGTGCAAGGTTTCAGAAGTTATGGAAGCTTCGCCTTTGAAAGGAGTTAGATCTGCTCAAGTGGCTGAATTGGTGGCATTGACGAAAGCTTGCAAGATTGGGAAGAATCTGAGAGTGACTGTGATGACTGATAGTCAGTATGGATTTGGAGTGGTTCATGATTTTGGCCAACTTTGGCTACAGAGAGGTTTCTTGACGTCGAGTGGGACTCCCATAAAGAATGCTGAAGTGATTGGGAAGTTGCTTGAGGCGATACAGCTGCCTAAAGAACTAGCGGTTGTAAAATGTGCTGCTCATGGACAAGGAGATGATTTTGTTACTCTTGGTAATCGTTTTGCTAATGACATAGCACAGTATTGTGCAAAGAACAATCATTCGATTAACAGGGGACGAGAAAGGGAAATGTCTTTTTGTTCTGTGATGTTTACTAATGTCTTGGAAACGTGGGATGAAGTGAAACAGTTGCAGGATGAAGCAGGAGATGAGGAAATGAGAGATTGGATCAAGGCAGGTTGTGCCCCAAGAGAGACAGATCATGTTTGGATCTATAGAGATGGAAGACCAGTCATGCCTAACTCGATGCTATCAACAATGGCAAGAATGTATCATGGTCAGGGACATCTGGGGAGGGACGCTATGATTAGGTCCTTTAAGCAAACCTGGTACAATGCAAAGTTCAGGCTGATTGCAGAGAGCATCTGCCAAAGATGTTTGATTTGTCAGCAGTTCAATACTGGAAAGAAGACAGTGGTGAGCCTAGGAACAATAGGCAGAGAAGGAGGTCCTTTTACCAGAATGCAGATAGATTTCATTGAAATGCCCCAAGTGAATAGATTGAGGTATGTTCTAGTGGTAGTCTGTTTGTTTTCAAGATGGGTGGAGGCCTATCCGACTAGGAGAAATGATGGAATAACAGTGGCAAAGTTACTGTTAAGAGAGTTGATTCCTAGGTACGGGTTCCCAGTGACAATTAAGTCAGACAGAGGTGGATACTTCTACAATGAGCTCATGGGTTTAATTTGTGAAGCATTGAGCATACAGCAGAAGCTACATTGTGCATACAGACCAGAGGCTTCTGCTGTTGTTGAACAGATGAATGGCACAATCAAAAACAGAATTGGTAAGATGTGTTTAGCCACTGGAATGAAATGGCCTGATGTCTTGCCTCTAGTGCTAATGACTATTAGGTCTACTCCAGAAAGAACAACAGGGTTGAGTCCACATGAAATATTGATGGGACGTGCGATGAGACATGCTTTCGTGCCTGTCAACAAGTTGATGACAATAACTGATGACATGATTTTGGATTACTGTAAAGGCCTGGCTGACGCAGTTCATTCTGTGTTTCACCAGGTTGGAGAAGACGCCACCACACTTGAAAAGAAGCAAGCCCATGATCTAAGTCCAGGGGACTGGGTGAGGATAAAAGTGCACAGAAGAAGAAATTGCTTGGTTCCAAGGTGGGGAAGGCCAAGACAAGTTATTCTGACTACGACAACTGCAGTAAAGTGTGCTGGTGTGAAGAACTGGGTTCATGCAAGTCATACTCTGAGAGTTCCGAATCCAAAGGATGGGACTGATAAAGAGTATTTTGAAGAGTCGGATTCTAGTGATGATGCAGAGACTGAACCAGTGAGAAGAACAAAGAATCCTGAAAGGGGGGAAGGAGAAAGAGAGTCAGGTGATTCTTTTTCCTTTCCGAGAGAGGCTTCAAGAGAAACATTGAGAGTCTCAGAGGAGAGATCGGATTCTGTAAGAGTGCCTGAAGTTCCAACAAGCAGTGAAGAAGAAAGAGAAGAAAAGAGCAATTCCACAGAGACTACACCTGAGTCAGATGAAGAGATTGAAAATCCACTTGAGATTACTCCTGAAGAAGTAGGGTCAGAAGAAGATAGAGAGGGACAGATTGCGGAAGACCCCCGAGGAGGTGTAGGGAACATTCCTGATAAGCTAGGTGAAGGGACTAGTAGACAGCAAGCAGATTGCGTGTCGGAGACCCGAGGAGGGACAGAAATAGGGAAATCTCAATCGGTGGAGGAAAAGACTGTGGAGCAAAAGAAAATTGTTCATGGACCAGAGGCAAATGAAACAGAATCAGATGAGAGTGAGAATGAGAAATCAGAGGGTCGAGTTTTTTGAAAGAGAACTTGGATCGGAGAAAGATATAATAAAGAAGTGAGACCAAAAAGGGTTGTAAGAGGAGATATTTGGCCTAACAGGATAAAGAGACTAAGGTACAGACTGACACAAGCAAATTCATCAAAAGCTGAACAGGTGAACGAGGTGTCCAGTCAGAATCAAGCAAAGGGTGAAAAACAAAAGGTGTCAAAAGAACCAGAGGAGATCAAGAGAATAAGAAAGCCTAACCAGAAGTATAGGTCACCGGAATGGATGTACGTGGCACTGTCTGAAGGAGAAGAGGCAGAAAGTCAAGGAAATCCAGAGGGGACCGTACGAGAAGTGGTTGAGGAGGAGCAAACTGTTGGAATCCTGAAAGTTATCTTGACTGACATTGGAGAAGAGTCGGATGCTCAGGATGTTAAAGATCTGATACAATTTGATGTTGCTGAAGAAGAAGTGAAAAGTGATGAAAATCCAAATTGAGTGAACTGAAGGAGTCATTTGGAGAGGAGTGAAGAAAAAGAAAATCTAAAATTAGCTGTTTGAAATAATCTAGAGTTCTAGAAATTCAGTAGTGGAGTAATAGAGGCGAAGTCAAAAGACACTGCCAGAGTAATAACATGGCTAACACAGAAAATAATCAAAGTAGATGTACCTTCTTGAAAAGATGGTGTAGAATGTGCTGCTGCTGTACAGGATTATTAATGTTACTATGGGGTGTACTTGCTTTACTAGTTACTTTTAGAGTTACAATAGACACTTTTGGAATACATACTGAAAATGTGACTAACATAGAGAAGAGTTCACAGAAGGTAGTTTCAACTAGAATTAGTAACATTTACATACATAAAGATAGGTCAATTAATGATTTTTCTAGCAATGTTTTTTCAAAATTATTGTATGAATATGTAAAGACAATGGAAGTTAGGGATTGCTACGTTTGTATGCAATTGCCTGCATCCGTTTCAGAGGGTGTTACTTATCACCATCTTCCAGCTACGTATGGAATTTCATGTAGTGTGTTGAGTAGTGTTTATTATTTACTAGGGAAAATAGATTATGAGATGTCTAACAAAGATAATATTTTTGGGCAATTGCCTATGGATAAGAAGCTGAATCCAGCTAAAGAAGCTAACATTTTTGGTGAGATTTTTATTGAGACAGAAGAATTAACATTAGATTACATTTTTAGAAACAGTTTAACTTGCAGTTTGAAAGAAGAAGAAAAGGCTTTCCTAGACATGGTAGAGAAAAGGAGAGTAAGCATGCATGAAAAGGCAGGGAAATATAAAATGAGTGAGACAATATGGGATATTGAGATGGGAAAGGAGTTGAGGAATGGTGCCAGTCCAACTTTGGCTTTAGATGCACCACAGAAGGGTAAGCTATGCATTACCAGAAGGAAATCCCAATATGATAGGTATTTTGTTGGGACTAGTGAGTGTCATGATACATACTTTATTGCAACAGGATGGGGATTCAAGGGAGGAGAAGATCCAGTTTTCCCGGGAGTGTATTATATTTGTGGGAATAAGGCTTATTACAGGTTGCCTGACCATTGGTATGGCACGTGTTATGTTGGCCTGGTCTTTCCAAAGATTTTTCATATAGATAAGATAGAAGATGCAGAACAAATTAATCTACTAACACGTTTTAAGAGAGAAACTTGGTCAGAAATTGTAGGAGATATTTTTGGAGCTTTAATTCCAGCAGTGGGAATTTCATTAAATGCATATGGAATTCGTAAACTGTCAACAGTGGTGGATCGCTTATCGACAAGTACCGCTGGAGGGTTTATTTTGGTAAATATGGAGATGATTGCCGTACGCGCCATGTCTATGCAAAATCGACTTGCCCTTGATATTCTATTGGCCAAAGAGGGTGGAGTCTGTGGAATGCTGAAAGTTCAACATTGTTGCACTTACATTCCTGATGAAAGCAAAGATCTAAAGGTCTATATCAAAAATATTACTGATTTGCATGAAGAATTAGTACCACTGGAAGCCGAAAGTATCTGGACTAAAATGGCTAATAAGTTACTTGCTGTTAAGAGTTTTATTGCTAAGATAGGTAGTACCAATATTGGTAAGATATTATTTCCTTTGACATGTGTAATTGTTGCATTATTGATACTAAGATTAGTGTGTTTGTGTTGTAAAAACAGGGGACGGAAAAAGAGAATAATAAGAGAAAACATTGAAAAGAAACAAAAGAGGTCAAAGAGAGACCCACAAGAAATTGAATTAGAGAAATTTAGGGAGAGTGTGTACCTAGAATCGAGAGAAGAGGATGAAAGAGAGACTGGTGTGTAACATGTTCATGTTGTTTGAAAACGAAAAGATATTTGAATTTCTCCTAAGAAATGGGGACTAAATTTTTTTTTTGGGTTGGTTTTTGTGGTGATAATATCACCAAAGGGGGGATTGCTGGAGCAGGGTTTTCTATTGAAAATTTATTGAAATTTAAACTCCAGTTTATGTTTATATGTCATAATTAAAATTACTGATAATTAATAATTAAATATTAATTTTGTTGAAGTTTCTGATTAACCAACTTTACTAATGAAAGAATTACACGTGGGAATGCATTTATGTTGCTATATTAATACGTGAACTAAGTTGGTGAGCAAATTAATTAAATATGTGTGGCTAAAGTGCTATTTGTAATGTGTTTGCGCTTTGAAATAATACGCTTTTAATGCTTCTTTATGTTGCAGATGGCTAGGTAATTACATACACATAAGGGTATTAGTGGGAATTAACACTGTTTAATCATTACGATGTAGTAACGCTGTTTTGTGTTTCTTTTAATTAAGATGGTCCGTTTTGGCCTAATCCAAGATGGCCGATATTTACAGCCTGCATTTGAGTAGTTGAAATACGACGAGAGGCCTTGCTGACTATGGTTGGAAACCACCTGACCTCGGTCTCTGACTGTATTAAAAGTTTCCGTGAGGACAGCAGCTCTGGGCTTGCTGCCAGCTGCCCTTGGAGAAGAATAAAGCCACAATGAACTCTGATAAACTTGCGGTGGCTTCACTATGATTCCGAGGAAGAGCATTCATGGATGTAACATTTTTTAGTTTGAGCTTCCTTCTTCCGTGTTTTGATTTTTGAGAGCGGAGGTTTTCTAAATGTTGCGAGTCAACATCCTTTCCTGCTAGCTCTGCTCAATGGCTCAACGGACGTTTAGAGTTTGTTTGTAACTTTCAATTTGTTAGTTTCCCTATAAACATTGTTAGACTAGAGAGGGTCTAAGGCCACTTCTTCTTGAACCTATGCTCGAGAGGATCGACGCTGATTGAGAGGACGGCGACTCGGGAGACTTTACTGAGAGACCTGTCCTGACCCATTTAGCTAGAATAGGTAACTATGAGAATAATGATTTTGCTATTGATTGACTTTCATTTGAACTAATTTAGATAAATAACCCTTTGTTTGAATCACAGTGTCGGGTGGTTATTTCTTTGTCATTTATTGAGTTTCGAATGTATTTCCAATGTTTAAAATCATGACTCAAGACAGATCTTTTAGGTGGCATTGACCTCGCTTTAGACGCAGATTGTTTAGGATTTCTCTTGTATATTCAGTGTGGATAGAGTAATAGAATGAATGTTAGTGTGATGGGCCCTAGCGTATGATGAGTGTATGTGCGTATGACTGTGAAATTACTCTGTCCGTGGAAGTAGGGAGAATTGATATGCTCCGATCTGCAGCACTAGGTCACTAATGGGATGAATTATAGAGTAAGCTGTCAAAACAATATCATCCTCATGAGTATGCTGAAACCATTCTAATGAGGTAATAGACAACAGAAAATAGGCAGCCATTTTTCAAATAAAACTAGAAAAAAATGTGTGCCTTATGTTCTTCATAGAACTGCCAAGAATCTCCTTTTTAACATTTACATCGTTGTGCTTATAAGAATCTTTCTTTACATGATGTTCACAATGAATTGAGAGGAAGTGCAGTGTAGACTGTTGCATGCTGGGTAGAGGTGCGGCTTCGCGCGCATTTGGCCACGAACAGAGCAAGCGGACGCGAGCATTCCCAGCGCTTGGTCCATGATAATTAGTAAACAATTTTGTGAACAAGGGCTGCGCTGTGCTGATATCTGCCGTAAATCTGGAACGCGGACGAGGTGAGAAAGTGCTGCCCTAATGTGAATCATGAAGACCTGCTCTCTCGGTGGGTGAGCTTTCTCCGCGTCGCGTACCTGTGTACCTGCGAATCTTAGGTCTCTGGAGTTTCATTTGTCAACGTTGAAGTATAACCCTGTGTTAGAAATGGGATTTCTGGTTGGCTAGGGCATGCGCCAAAGCCAGGCAGAAACCACCTCTCTAGTCAGGGCAAGGAAGGTACACGCCAAAGATAAACCCTGCTCACCCCCTTGGTAGCTTGGCACGAGCAGTCAGGCTTATCTCTGAGGCAATGTGTAAAGCGTTTGCGCGCGCACCCAGCAACAACACCCAAGGCCCACCACAAAGGAAACTCCACACAAGGTATTCTATAAAAATAGCCTTTGTATTATACCAAAACACATTAGATAAAAACACACACTTTACAATGTGCCAACAGGCACGGGCAGAATTTACAAGGGATTATATATACAGGTTACAGGGCCACATGGACCACTGTCAGGAATTAGCACTTGGTAGAAATTAGCACTTAGAACATAAGAATAATACTTTAGAACATAGCACATACAATCACTGTAGCACTAAAAATAGAACATGTAGCACACAACCAGTAACTACTGGTAACAGGTAAGTACCACCTACGCAACCCTAACCACCTTAGGAAACTATCGCGCAGGGAACTAGGACCTCACTAGCACCACCTGTACTAGGAGAAAACAAACAACCACCTAAGTATCACAATACCTGTAGGGGTAAACGCACATACCAAACTCGAGCCTGCACACCCCACGCATCAGGAACTACTAGGGACACATACATTCCCCATGCATTCCTATGGGAGGGCAGGCCTATCTCCCCACATGCACTCAGAGTGCGCACGCACTTTACCCTGGGACACAGGGAAAGTGCGCAGAAACCAAAAATCACCACACCAAGTCACCAATAAAAAGCAAAAAGGTTCAGGGGTGAACCTGCCAGAAGGGCCAAGTCCAACACAACCCCCTTCCAGCCAAAACGCAGGGCAGACCAATCACCACCGTGATGGACTTCCCTGCTTGGGGCGATAGAACACGGACGCGGGCCCGCAACTGCAGGCACACCCTCCGGTTCTACGCCACGGTGAACCCATGGAACTCCTTCTAAAACCACTCTCTGGACCAACTGGGCTACCCCACTGGTACTCCCAAGCTGGCCGCGGCCAAGACCAGGCCCTAGGCCACCCAGGTGCCACCGGTCTTTGCCTAACCATAGAGTGGGGGGTAGGAACCCCTGGCACATAGCGTCCATTCTCCACTCTTCCTGTCTGCAAGACAGGACTAGACTGCCACTGGTTCTCCAGCCTAGGGTCTGCACCCTCAGGCGGACCAGGAGTCTCGGGGAAGGCTCTCCTCCCCCTACCTCTTCTCCTAGGGTTCCTCCTCCTATGGCGAGGGGTACACCTAGAACGCCATTCCAACCCAGGGTTTAACCCCTCAGGTTGTACCGGGGCCAGAGGTGGGCTCTCCCACCCTCTGCACCCCCCCTTCCAGAGCCCTGCTCCCTACCAACTGGGGCGGTACCTCTGGAAGAAGAACCGGTCGGGACGCTGGTTACAGACGTCCCACCCTTCAGGTCAGGCTGATCCTGAACCTGGCCTCCCAACCTCTGGCCTAGAACCTTTGGTGGAATAATTGCCTGGCACTCCAGGACTTCTGGGGATTTCCACTCCATCCCCCTGAGGCTATCAAATTACACATATGTCGAGCGACTGTCTGTCTGGCGCTGATCTCCCGTCCCCTGTCCACCTGACAGTGCGCGGAGATCCCCCAGAACAGAAGTGGTGTCACCCTGGTCACTACACGGGATCCTAGCCCAACTGGGTAGTCCCTGACCCACAGGCTCTTCCACTGGGGAACTCATCCCCCAATCACTCCTCACGCTGGACTCCTGTACCCTCCCTACCGGAGCGGTACTGCCAGACTCTAGAACCACATGAGCCCTGTTTACAGGTGCTCCAGGTCCTCTACTCACTAAGAGATCTTCCTCAAGTGGACTAACAGGACAGCCTAGGTCCCCAACTTGGTGTTCCCTCATGAAACCATCCAAGTCCTGAGGCAGGGTTTCGGGCGTCTGGGGACCCTCGGTCACCCCCTTACTCCCGCTCCACTGAGCCAGGCAGTAAGCCCCTACACCCTCCTCGCTATCCTGGGACCTAGCTGGGCTACACTGAGCCTCCTCCACCACGCTGGGCTGGAGGATCTCTGACCCACTATTGTTGGAATCACTCACTAATGACTCTAGAGAACCTCTGGCCCTTTCCCAGCGGTCTGCTTCCTCTGCAAGTTCCCATGGACAAAAAGAGTCATACCTCAACAGGTGTTGGCGCAACCCTGGAGAACAACTACTGAGCATCTGCTCTTTAATAACCATATCATACATGGCGGAATAACTGCGTTCCGGGCTAAGCCTCACCTAATCGTCCAGTGCATCATCACATTCATCCGCAAACTCCTTCCAAGTCTGGTAAGGCAGCTTCCTACTGCCCCTGAATTTCAACCTATACTCCTCTTCTTGGGAAACAGGTACCAGCCTGGGTGAACTGGGTATGGGACTCTCTCTACTGCACTTTATATCGCTGCCACCACTGGACTCCACCCTCACTGGGGAATCCAGAAAACTACCACTGTGCTCAGGAGACAGGGAAAGGGATGAGGCACTATCTCCTACGCTGGACCCAGCAAGGGACTCCCTACCTACGGGGTCCTCACTCTCTACTGGCGTCCAGGTACTGTCATCTTCTTCTGAATCTTCAGGGCTCCCCACAGACCCACCACCCTCCAGGTGTGAGGCCCGGGCCCTTTCTTCCTCACTGCGCTCACGTTCCCATTCACCTGCTTGCCATCCAATCATGTGGTTCCTCAGTTCGTACACAGTGTCTGACTCTCTCACCCCTATGTTTCTCTCTCTACAGAACCTGTCCAACTCCTGCATACTGTAATAAACTGGATCACTGGGATCAAAACCAGGCTCCATTCTGGCAGACGTTCTAGAAAAAAGATCACACAGGGAACCTAGGGGTCTGAGTTTAACACAGGAGCACACAATTCACAAAAAGGATTCAGCAAGCTCTCTATCCCAGAGAACTCACACTCACTTGCCTAGTGCCACACACCATTCATCCACACACAACCTTCCCCTCGGACTGGTAAGGCAGTTTCTACCACCCCTGATTCCTCAACCTGACCACCACGTGACACAGGTACCAACTCTGGGCGCAGGGCGGGGGACAAATGTACTGGACACTATTACGCTGCCACCACTGGATCCCACCCTCTGGTGAATCCAGAAAACACAATGCACTTGGGGGGATGATCTACCCTCCTGAGCTAGGGACACCTAACTCACAGTGCACAAAAACACATTTCCAAAGAAATGACAATTAAAAACAAACTTAGAACAATAATCCCTATACCATGTGATTTATCTAAATGCAGAGTTTTGTAGTGCGGCCAGTTGTCGCTGCGGTACAGCTAAAACGCAAGTCCAAATCCCACCGCTGATCACCAATGTTAGAAATGGGATTTCTGGTTGGCTAGGGCATGCGCCAAAGCCAGGCAGAAACTACCTCTCTAGTCAGGGCAAGGAAGGTACACGCCAAAGATAACCCCTGCTCACCCCCTTGGTAGCTTGGCACGAGCAGTCAGGCTTATCTCTGAGGCAATGTGTAAAGCGTTTGCGCGCGCACCCAGCAACAAAACCCAAGGCCCACCACAAAGGAAACTCCACACAAGGTATTATATAAAAATAGCCTTTGCATTATACCAAAACACATTAGATGAAAACACACACTTTACAATGTGCCAACAGGCACAGGCAGAATTTACAAGGGATTATATATACAGGGGACAGGACCACTGTCAGGAATTAGCACTTGGTAGAAATTAGCACTTAGAACATAAGAATAATACTTTAGAACATAGCACATACAATCACTGTAGCACTAAAAATAGAACATGTAGCACACAACCAGTAACTACTGGTAACAGGTAAGTACCACCTACGCAACCCTAACCACCTTAGGAAAATATCGCGCAGGGAACTAGGACCTCACTAGCACCACCTGTACTAGGAGAAAACAAACAACCACCTAAGTATCACAATACCTGTAGGGGTAAACGCACATACCAAACTCAGGCCTGCACACCCCACGCATCAGGAACTACTAGGGACACATACATTCCCCATGCATTCCTATGGGAGGGCAGGCCTATCTCACCACATGCACTCAGAGTGCGCACGCACTTTACCCTGGGACACAGGGAAAGTGCGCAGAAACCAAAAATCACCACACCAAGTCACCAATAAAAAGCAAAAAAGTTCAGGGGTGAACCTGCCAGAAGGGCCAAGTCCAACACCCTGTGTGACCTGACCTGACCTGCCAACGTTGCAACGGTAATGGCTTTGCTCTTTTCTAGCTGCCAGCGCCGTGAGGAGCACGGTATCCTTCTCCCTCTCTGCACGATCTATACCGCACCGTGAGGGCTACGGCTGCAGCAGGGAACTACGTCTTCCAGCCGCCCCAGCGACGCTATCGACGCCCACGGAGGCGCCATAAGCGAAAGGAACGCCTCCTGCCTCGCGGGGCGTGAGCGGGTGGCGTCAGGAGAAAAGCCGGGACAGGTGCAGGACCGTTTTGGGCCTGGCTAGACCTCCCCTCTAGAAGTGAGGTGAGTGTATAATTTAACCATGGGGAAACGTTCCGCCATCACATCTGCCCAGGGTTCCAGAAGTTCTTCCATGATTTTGTCTTCCTTTGAAAGCATGCTTGAAAATGCTTTCATGTTGGTCACATCCGAAATTGAAAATACTACACAGAGATTATCCTTGGGCCAAACAGCATCGTCTCTACATATGCCTGGTGGTCCCGAGAATGATGACCTTACAACCCCTGTGCCGTTAACACCAAGTATAACAATTGTCAATCCCACCCATCATGAGAATCTATCTGTGGCCTCGGGGATTGATAAGAACATTATCGATTCTGTTGATATTGCAGACTCCCAGCAGGAAACTGAAGTTGACCCTAGCACCACTAACCCGGCCCAAAACCTAAAGACCGCCGGGGGGAAAAGTAAGAGAGGCCATATCAAAATGCCTATTAGTAAGAGGAAACAACCCCCTCGCAATAATAAAACCCAACTAACCCCTCAGAGCATGTGGTTACGAGGAAAAACCACAGCAAGTGGGGGGTTAGTCAGCACGAGTACACAACCAGATGATCTAACTAATAGTACTGTTGATTTGACCACAACTATAGCAGAATCTAACTCTATGTGTACACAGTGGCGTCACTAGGGTTGATGTCACCCGGTGCGGGAAACTCATGGTGTCACCCCCTCACGACTTACCGCGTGGACCTACTCCGCTCCGAGTCCGCCAGTGGACACAGTTGGGAAATAACTGAACCTTACAGAATCCTTAGTAACGTTTGTAAATTTAGGTACTCTATTTACAAAGGCCATGGAAGGGTTTTGGACCACCTACCTGCACCTGGTGGCATCATCTGAGGATAACCCCATGAACCACAGTGAGTACCGAGGGGTAGGAAGAGGGCCCACATGTATGTATTGTGCCATATAAAAAACTTGGTGCCTTCTGCCGAAGGTTTTTTCTTCATGTTGTTTAGGTCATCAGGAGGAAGATCTTACCTTGGGGCACCAAAAAACTCCCAGAGGCAATGCCTGCTCAATAACATGTTGCTTTATTGTGGAGGCGCGTGCAGACATGCAGCATTATATGCTTGGCATCCGTCATGTTCTAAAGCTGAACGTCCCAATGCACTCCGACTCATCTCAGAAAATGCTTCCTTGTTGTGGCCTTATGTCACCAAACCACACTGTGCCCACTGCACTCAGTGAGATGTCACAAAATCCCATTCTTATTGTTTGTTTTCTTTGGGTGTCATTTTAGTTAGTCCATTGAAATGGCCACTAAATTTGCACAGACAGTCAGTTTTACTGAAAAAACTATATTGGTGACAAATGATCATGTGTGGAGCTTGGGTTTCTGTGACCATTCATCATTTGTGCATCAATGAGTTGCGTGTTCTGATTTGTTTTAACCCTATTCAAATCTGTGTTTCCATAACTCTTCAGAACTAAAGGGGCTTTGTGCTTGGTTTTCTCACAGGTGAATGTGTACATTTAATTTACAGGTATCTACATTTTGTTGTGGGTTACAAAAAATGACAGGCTTCCCTTTCGCACTCCCTGTGCCTGGCAATATTGTCATATAATTCACTTTACTTTCTCTGACCACAAAGTGAGAGACGTTTGTAAATACCAATCCTTCACGTTGAAAAAAACATGAGAAGCAATTTGTCAGAAGTCAAATGTCAGGTCATGTCCTCTATCTTTGAAGCATAGGAAATGTGACAAGATAAATATAGAATTTACAAGCATCTTTGTATATTGCTCGGACTATCTTTCAAGACCCACCAAAAGTAAGCTTGACCCTCCAGTGGGTCCTGAGCCACAGTTTGGGAAACGCTTTGCTGCTTAGGCATGCAACCACAGGTAGGGAAACACAAATGCAGACAGACTATTTGTGCGGTGCCTCTGTGTAACCTGTCACTTTCTGTCTGGTTTTTGTCTGTGCCCTGGATTTTTTGTCCTAAACATCTGGTGCTGCTTTTCTTTTGTTCCTCAGTTTACAGTGCAAGTGCCTTGCCACATGATGGGGTAGGGGTGAATACCTAGTGGAACTGTGCTGCTGACCTAGGGAGCAGGGGTTGAATCCTTGTCTAGGCTTAGCAGTTTTTGTGGGCAAATCACTTAATCTTTCGCTGCTTAAAAAATGAAAACATGTGTAAGTAGTATGGTTTTGTTGTTAAGTGCACAAATGCCCTTGGGACAGTTTCACGATATAAAAAAACTGCATAAAAAAATGTCCAGTCTGGGGTGACCTAGAAAGAAGCATGCTCCACTGAGAGACCACATACATTGTCTGTGTTCGTTTATGCATGCCTCTGTTTACATACGTTAGCAAGTTCTAATCAGACTTGCTGACTTTGTCAACGCTCGTTTTAATGGGTCCAGCAAAAGTAAATGAACTGACTTGAAATTTGCTGGAAAATCCTAATATGCATGTGGTTACTCACGCCATAAACCCCTTAGGTATGCAGTGTTTACGTTTAAAAGGCATACGTTTCATTACGTTTTTACAGTGGGTAGTTTAATAACAAGAGGTGCATGGCACAGTGGTGCAACTGCCCTGACCTTTCTCGGTACCTATCCGCACGTGATGCAGGGGTACTCGTGAGTGGGTGACATTGCCTTTGTCAGACAGCAGCCCTCGTGCATGCATCTCTTCCCAGGGGCATCCAAGCTGACTCCAGGTGAATCACTGTAATGTTACATGAACTGTAACTGCAGTGTGTATGGTCTTCCGGGTACTACGAGCAGCCTGATTGGATTACACTAAACATCTTACCTTTTCAGTCTTCACTGTGGTGGTAGCTGGGCCCCTACCATATGGGTTCTGCTCTGTTTCTGCAAATCGATCAGCAGGAGGGGAGGAGGCCGCCTGTGAGGGGGGCGGGGGGCGCTCTTTGCAAGGCCCAGATGGCATTAGTGCCGACATGACAGCCCTCACCATTACGGCGGGAGACTACCGATTTCACGGCGGGTCTCCTGACCCCTCTATTCATGCAAGCAAAACCCAATTCCTCAGGCGTTTCAGCTGACAGGGCTTGTTCTTGTGTAACGTGCTACTGCTTCAGGCAATATCCGTGTAGCGATGCAGGGGGTTCTAGAAAGGGTGTGGGGGGGGTGTATGCCCTGCCAGCTACCCGCCAGGCAACACCCGCGTCACCCTCTCTCTAATTGCTATTGCATTCCATAATGTTGCTGACTGGTGCCTCTACGCCCCAGTGAGCAAATTACTCCAGCCAGTGTAAGAAATGGCGCCAATCCCTGCTTTCTGGAAAACAATGTTTGTAACTATAGCTATTGCTATGTAAACTCTCATTGCCGATACGAGGATGGGTCGTAAACCCCGTCTAAAGGCAGAAGACGGTTGATAACTATCCATAAATGAACTTCGTGACTACTCATTGTATTTCTTCCATGTTTTTCTGACCGTTAACATTCCCAAGCGAAAGAACCTAATTTATTTTAACCGACCAGTCCCTTCCTATCTGCCAACACCCTCCCCCTGCAAGGCCTGGTTCCCCGCCTTACCCCATAACCCGACCTTTTGCTGCCCATGCCCCCGCGCACCTCAGCGCACCTTTGCCTCAGACCTTGCAGCGCCCCATGCCCCCCCCCCCCGGCTGCGTCACTCACTGTGGTGGGTGCCGGGCCCCTACCATATGGGTTCTGCTCTGTTTCTGCAAATCGCCCAGCAGCACTCCGTCCCCTGCAGAGACTGTCTCTGTCTTCACTCAGTCTAAGCACGTGGTGATGGCGCACGTCAGAGGAGCACAGCGCGGGGGCGGTCCCAGGGCCGTCATTGGTAGCGCTATAAGATTGACAGCCCTGGGACCCACAAACTGGGTACGCCACCGCCGCGCATCGCACCATCACCACTATGCTAGTAGGTGGTGCGTGCGTGGCGCTGGCGTGCACAGTGCACTGCAGTATTTGAGTCCTGGTTATAAAGCAGTCAGAGGCATTGGCAAGGCTGCAGAGCTGTGTTACACTTACACAGCGTAACCAGATTGGTGTCATCCCATACGAAGGTGTCATCCGGTGCAGTCCGCACCCCCTGCACCCCCCTAGTGACGCCGCTGTGTGTACACAAACTGAGCCAACATCTGTAAATGGCACGCTAGGAAGGTCAAATGAGAACCTAATTGACACTATTGTGGATTCCACTTTTAAGCAATTGAAAAGTTTAATGGATAAACAGTTTAATCATATTTTTAAACGTCTGGACAGATTGGAAAGCCTGGTGAAGAAAGAAGATACCAAAAGGAAAGGGACTATCATTTTTGATCAAATTAGGGGGGAACGGCTATTGAAAGATATGGAGGCAATCAACAAAGGCATTGTAGTGGGAAGTGGCAAATGTATTATACCTGGTGTAGATAATACATGTGTAAAGTGCGATGGTAACAAGAAGTGCTTGCCTTGCATTTCCATGCTTAGCACTTCGGTTAGTACATTGCCCTTGTCAAAAGTACCTGTGGTAAATAAATCTCCTTGTCACACCTCACTGCCAATAGTAGCCCTTCCTACCCCACCTGCGACAGCACCCACAAAATCAACGCCATACCCAAATAATGAGCCCATTCTTGTTACTCGGGCTAAAAAACATACCGATGCTGTACTCAATCTGCCGCCAGAAGCATGTCCTTATGTTTTAGTTTTAGCTGGAGTACCCCCCCGTATGAAGACCAAAGTGAGTCTTGGGATCAACTCAAGAATAAGTGTATTGATTGGCTATCTAAGTATAAGGGGATGGGTATGGAGATTGCCAACAAAATCCTGATGGTGCGACGGGTGGGATGGGTAGGACCCTCGACTAAAAATATTATGGGCGACTGTATAGTTGTGAATTTTAGGTACCCTTCTTTGGTGAAAGGTATATTAAAATGTAACATCAACCACTTTATTACTCCAACGGCTATAATCTCACTACCACTTGGCTTTTTCTTCAGACCACCTCAAAGAATCCACCATTCAGCCATTTCGATATATCCTGTACATAACCGGTTCGCTGCCCTGTCTGACTTAGAGGGACCGGACTGACTACCAAGCGAATCTTCGAATTTTGTAGTACAGTCCCGGGATGCACTAATGGTTAACCAGACCACGATTAAATCCAGCCCTATCGGGAATTTTCAAATGGCCCGCCCGGTAGAACTGTTGCCTTTTTGCCCTGTCACCAGTGAACCCATGTCTTCTGATCAACATCTAAAAATACTAAGCTGGAATATCGCTGGTCTAAAATCAAAAATGAATATAGTAGAGTGGACCAACATGGTTAGCAGTTTTGATGTTTTGATGTTTCAGGAGACATGGAGTACTAGTAGTTTGCTTCTTGAGGGTTATGTTTGCTACAACAGTACTGCCCTCAGCCCTGAAGTTGGCCGACCTAGCGGGGGATTATCCACATGGATAAAGATCACTGCAGGAAGCAATACCAAACCCTTGGAAACAAATGATAGTCACTTTCAGGCCACACTCTATTCGAATGGGATCACGTTATGTTTTATAAATTTTTATAATAATGATTTTAGATCACTGCCAAATAGGAATTTTATCACCTTATTTGATTTTATTGATAATATGTTAGAAGGAAAAAGGTTTGGCAAATTGGACGGAATTTGTTTGGGGGGTGATTTTAATGCGCATTTGCACAAAAGAGTGGATAATATTACAGTTACACCTGTCCCGGTAATTCCGTGTAAAAGAGGGGAAGAATTGTATAATCATCTATCGTCTAGGGATTTAACCAACGTTATGGAGAAAGTTGGTTGTATGTCTGATAAAGGCCCATTGCCTACCTTTAGAGGTCGCGGTTGTTCATCGACCATTGATTATGTTTTTATATCATCATCCCTTGAGAACTGTTTAGTCAAGGCTGAAGTTTTATGTACTAGCTATAGTGACCACAACCCAATTTTGACAACTATCAAATTTGTTAATAAATGTATTAAACGGAAAGAGATAGGGGCATAGAATCTGGTTGCATCCACTGACAAACTTAAAGTAATCTGGAAGGGCATAGATAATAAGGCCCTATTCGCACAAATTATAAAATCCTACCCCTTACTTGTGGAAACGTGCTTGTCCAGCGGATGCCCTGATACAGAGATCATTCAGGCCTTTACTGGGTTATGTGTTGGCATCAAATAGGAAATTTCTAAACCTGTTAGGAAACAAAGTAAGAACCCTAGATGGTTTAACGGGATTTGTTCACAGGCAAACCGTGACCTTCGCGAGGCATTAGCCGAAAAACCTAGGGACACGATTTTGGTTAAAGCCTTGAGAGGACGTTATAAGAAAGTAATCAAATTGCGTACTGAGGAGATATTGAAGGAGAGGTGGGACTCCCTTGTACGCACTGCTGCACTTAAAGATGTAACTGGGTTTTGGGGTGAGGTGAAAGCTATGAGGTCCATGGGATCCAATGTAACCCCTATTAATTGTAACATACCTAGTAAGACATGGGAGGAGCATTTTGTAAGAATATACACAGCCCCAGCAACAACTACTGACTTTCTTCGTCCAGCTAATAAGGTTGTTATATCTGTAACCGAAGTTGAAGATGCCATAAATCAAAGTGTAGGGAATAAAGCCCCAGGCCCGATGGGTTATCAATTGACCTTATTACATCTGAACCCGATTTCTGGTCCCTTTTACTTTGCAATGTTTTTAATAATCTGTCCAACACTTCAATTCCGAGAACCTGGTCAACCAGTATCATCGTGCCCATCTTTAAGAAGGACGATAGATCCAATCCTAGTTGCTATTGTCCTATATCTTTAATAGATAATACACTGAAGATTTTGGGCAGAGTGATTTTTAATAAAATCAGGAATTGGGCAGAGGATAACCAAATTTTAAATTCTTGTCAGCTGGGATTTAGAAGCAATGTGGGAACCGTAGAACAGTGTCTGAATTTAAATCTTATATTAGGCAAATACACCATCGCCAAAAAAGTCCCTTTGTATTTGGGTTTTATGGACTTATCGTCAGCCTTTGATTTTGTCAATCGATCAAGATTATGGGAGATTCTTTTAAATTACGGGCTGGATAAGACACTTGTTTATTTTTTGGCACATTTGCATAGAGACCTAAAAGCTCGGGTAATAATGAAGGAGAGGTCTCCGGGGATATTTTAATTGGTAGGGGGGTCAGACAAGGTTGTGTCTTGGCCCCCCTACTTTTTATCCTTTATATAAATGAATTAAATAAATCCCTGTCTAAATCTACATGCGATGTACCGAAAATTAACGTCAAACCATTCCCCGTACTTTTATATGCGGATGATGCGGTCCTGATGGGACGCACACCTAAAGCACTCCGCATTTTAATTATGGGTTTCGTTTCTTTTATGGCAGATTTGGATTTGTGTACCAATTTTAACAAATCATATATTATGTCTTGCGGGCCCAAAAAACATCGTATCGATCATATAGTATCAGGAGACAATGTTCTAAAAAGCACTGGCACTTTTCCGTACCTGGGTTTAGTTTTTTCAGATTCTGGATCATGGTCAGCACATGTAGCTCATGGTAGAAACAAACTCCTTAAGGCAGTTAATTCAATCATTAGCCTACGACAGCCAAAGCGGGCTGAGGTTGTGATACCTTTACTACAGATCTATAAATCACAATGCCTACCAACCGCAACCTATGGTGCCGAGGTGTGGGGGTACACAAATTGCAGTGGTATCCAAACAGAAGAAAATAGATTCTGCAGAAAGGTTCTAGGGGCCCAAATCTCATCACCCACTTACATATGCCATAAAGAATTAAACTTGTATTATGTTGAGGATTTCATCAAATCTCGGCCAGCATTGTTCTGGCTAAAGATATGGCGAAACCCGGCAGCAACTCTAACTCAGGAAATAATCAACGATTGCCTTAAATGCGACAGGGGTAGCTCTATACCTTGGCTTAGTGCTGTTAAGAAAAGTCTAGTCAGTGTGAAACTAGAATACATCTTCTCCCATACCCTAAATATAGATGGCATGAACACAAAAACTGTGAGAGAGGCACTGTATGATTCATTCCGAAGGGAGAGAGGACACACGGAGCTCTATAAACCTTCAATAATTAGATATATTTCCATTTTGACACGCTCAGGTAATAAAAATGATATGCTACAGGAATACCTTAAGAAAAATATCGGAAGATGGAACAGGAGCTTGCTCTTTCGCCTCAGGGATGGGAGCATAAAATACTCACTCTGTTTCCCATTTGGCTTTAACAAAAATCTAGACAACTTGCTCTGCCCAGGCGGAAATGGTAAAAAACAAACAATTTTACACTTCCTGTTCTTCTGCAACTTTTATATCAGACACACTAAACAGTATTTGATTTCTTATTTTAAGTCACATGTTATTATTGATTATAAATTGGCATTTGACGAAACATTGCGGCTAGGAAGTGATGGCATGATTTTCAGAGTAAGTTCATTCTTGCAATCTGCGGTACGTTCGCGAAACACTATTGACACTCTATAGATCGCATTTTATCTGAGGCCCTTTTATTTAATTTAATATTTACGGACCGCTAATTTGTATATTGATACAGCTAGGTTCGTCGTCTGTATGGTGTACATGTTGAACTTGTTAGCACTTTACTGCTATTTTGCACAATTGTTTTGTGTTATTTAACAATGCTGATTTGATAAATCCTACTCGTTTTCTAATTTGGTGGTGATGATTTGCATCTAAAGACATTTTACATCTAATGCTTTTGGATTGCCAATTTGCACAAATGTAACAGTTGGTTTGACGTTCACATGTTGTACACATTGAACTTATCTGCACTTTATTGCCATCTTTGCACATTTGTTCATGCTATTAATAATGTTGTCATGATACCAAACTTATTTGTATCTTGTGTTTTATGTTATTGTATATTTATATCCCATTGGTGGTGATGACTTGCACTTTTATGGATATTTTATATCCGAATAAAGACCATTTGACTTGACTTGATGTTCACAATTGATGTAATTTCATTCTTTTCAAAGATGGCCACCTATTTTTAATACTGGAAAACCTTAGAATGTGTTGTTTAAAATGGCGCCATATACTGCAATAGATGAGTGGTATGATTGTTATAACATCTGTTTACCGCATCCATCCTAGATGTATTTTTATATTCTTTGAATTTCAACCCCATGTTAGCTAAAGTAGATCTCTCTGCAGCACTTTACATTGACTCACCAATCCGTTGGTTTGAGTCTTTTTGAAAACAGTTTCCTCAATTACATTTCCTCCTATTCATTATGGCCGCAGGTGGCGCCAAAAATGGTGCCAAGGATGTGCTACATAGCATTATGCTGACATTACATGGATAGACCACCAGCTTCTTTATGGTTGAATCGATGGAGGGCAGTGCACCTCCCGGTCATTGTCCATTACCTCATTAGAATGGTTTCAGCATACTCATGAGGATGATATATTTTTTTCAGCTTACTCCATAATTCATCCCATTAGTGACCTGTGAGTGGTTCTACAAGGTGTCCTTGATAAACTCACACACTAGGCGAGTTGATCATCCCAATCCTGAGTTCCTACCTATAAA
Source organism: Triturus cristatus (assembly GCF_964204655.1). Classification (NCBI taxonomy): domain Eukaryota; kingdom Metazoa; phylum Chordata; class Amphibia; order Caudata; family Salamandridae; genus Triturus; species Triturus cristatus. The sequence continues at coordinate 407,850,149 of NC_140592.1, read as the reverse complement.
ATGACAATTTGGAGACTAATTATTACTTTGATCTCTGATTCTAGATTACATACATTATACTATAAGGATAGAAAGCTATTGTTGACATTCCAATGTAAGTAACTCTTTGCTTGCTATTTTTAGCCTATGTTTAGACATCTCTTTTCTCTTTCGAACACTTGCTCCAGCATCCAGTACTACTATAAATGATTCTCTCCAGTCTTACACCCTAAGCACTATCACACTTCGGGGCATATACTCAAGGACCTATCGCCGAGTTATCGGTACTTTAGCGCAGCCAAAGTCACGATAAATGTATTGCCCCATTCACAAGCTGTTGCTAACAGTCGACAACACCAGTTTACCTGCGATAGCAGCAGCAAAAGACATCGCCACGGATTACCCCGGCAATTAACGCTAATGAGATGCAGAGTAGGCGTTCCCGGGCAAAAAGCCGCAACAACACCACCCCGCAACATTCTCAACGACCAACCAGATCTGCGAAAAGATCACAAAACAGGCGATAAGGCACGTTAGCAGCAGGAAACTAACACCTGCTCCGACCTGGTGCAAAGTCGGACGATAACCGGTAGCAGCCAAGGGAGCACAGCCCAAAGTCAAACATGAAGAACAACAGGTGCCCCCGAGCAACTGAACATGCAGCCCTGAGCTCCAATAGGGCAACAACACCTACCCCCCCCTTTGACAAAGATGATGCACATCAACTCCACGAAACTATGAACCAAACAAATCGCCTGAAGTCGCACAATCACAACACCTAACATACAGGTGTGGCCAGAAAAAGGGAAATCATACATTCATATCATATGATCCAAATAAAATGTTTATTACAGATTAAACAAAAAACAACAATTCTGAAGAGGCACGGCGGGTCTTCTCTGGGCATTCTGTAAGTCACAGCCTGCAAGACAGAAATACAGATAAGAAGGTGTGTCATGCGCCCATCAAAGTACAGAGGGAGAGAGCGAAAGAAAGAGAGAGAGAGGGGGGAGAGGGGGAGAGAGAAAGAGAGGGAGAGAGAGGGAGAGAGAGAGACAGAGAGGGAGAGAGAAAGAGAGGGAGAGAGAAAGAGAGGGAGAGGGAGAGAGAAAAAGAGAGAAAGAGAGGGAGAGAGAAAGAGAGAGAAAGAGAGGGAAAGAGAAAAAGAGAAAGAGAGAAAGAGAGAGAAAGAGAGTGCCAACAATGCGGACCCACGCCACACTGCTCACCTGCTGCCACCGGTGTCTCTCCAACCACGTGCCGGTATACACGGCAGTCTCCCAGGCCCCTTACCTGCAACAGTTCACAGAGACATGAATGGCAGAGTCCACACAGTTGCACACGCCATCATCGATTGCCCGCCCCTGCACAAACAGGCTGCTGCACCCCAGCCCCTCCCGCCGCCCAGCAGTAATTGCCCGCCCCTGGTCAACCAGGCCTCACTGCTCACCTTCCGACACTGTCGTTTCTCCAAGAGGGCACACCACATGCCGGTGGGAGCACCAAGCCCGGGGCCCGTGACCATGGCACCCTCCACATCATGCAGCCCCGCACCACGAGCCAACAGGTCACACACTTGATTCTTGGTCTTGATTACGCAATGGCAGAGACCATATCAGTGCACACGGCATCATCGCAGGCTGCAAACCCGCTCAGACCTATAGGTGCTGCTAACTCTGTGAACCCCCAGGCAACGCCACGTGGCGAGAGGCCTGCACTGCCCGCTGGCTCAGGCCTACACTGCGGTCCAGCAGGGTGCATACTAATCCTCACCAGTCCGGACCGCCAGGATGGGGCATTATCGCAGGCTGCACACCCCCTCAGCACTGAAGGAGTCCCTACCTCAGTGCACCAAAAGACACCGTCCTGTGGTGGTGTGCCTGTGCCTGCCGCAGTGTATCCGGTGCCACCAAGTCTGTGCACCACAAGCCATGGACCCTTTATGATTGAGTCTCGTGGTGCGGACGCCATCATGTCACCCACGGCACTGGGTAATGTGATTTGGCAGGGCCCTAGGGCCTCATGCAGAAATGAGAACCACACAGAGACACCCAGTTACAGAGTGGAAATGGCGTCCAGCACGTGCACCAGGTCCTTTAAATTGGCAGGGTCACATGTCCTGTGACGGCTCTGCTGGATGGGTGTGGTATGGATGTAAACTAGCCGTGAGGGAGTGGCTGTGGCATGCTGACAACTAGACCTGTGAGCAGCAGATCGGAACAGGGAAGAGCTGGGACATGTAGCGTTGTCGCCCCCCCCCTGTGAGCGTAAACCGAGTCGGCTGGACTGGCATATGCCAGTCCGGCATAAGGGTGTGAACAGTGACCCTGGGGCGCCGGGCGTGGTTCCGTCCTTGGCAGGACAAGGAAGTAACTAATGCGTTTTTCCCCGTTGTGGTGTCGGCACCACCCGTGCCGCAATCGGCAATGTGTCACCCGTGACCCAAATCCCACAACATGAGCAACATGGACGTAAGGGGGAATCACTGAGCCTACATTCATCCACACTTTCACACTTGAAAGATCATAGGCATGACACATCGGTGTGACCACAAATGTTTATTGCACAATCAGTGGAGTTGTGAAGCCGGAGCAGTACAGGGCCATGCAAACCCCACTTCACATTGTTGGCCCGTGTAGGGCCAGCCAGAGTCCTTCAGGGAATGACAGGTGCATCAGAAGAGGAGGAGTTCAGTCTGCAGTCTGATAGCTGTGTCATTGGTGACCAAATAGAATATGGCAGTCCATGGCGAGGTCCAAGGTGAGTGTCGCCGAGTGCATCGGGGGACAGTGGGAGGTGATGATGCAGAGGGCAGTACCAAGCAGAAACAGGCCATATGGTGGAGATAAATGCTACTGCGTCCTTCTGACCACAGAGTCAGATTCATCCGCATCTTCGTCCTCTGCTGTTGTATGCGCCTCACATATTGTTGGTTGTGTGCTGTCTCCAGCACTGTGTGGTAGTGACACCTCAGGAGCCGGAGGTGGAATGTTTGCTGCACTGTGTGACACTGACACATCAGGGGCCGGAGATGTGGGCGGAGTGGTAGCAGCAGCATGCATCAGCCCCAGGACTTGTGGCAGCAATGCCATGAGTAAGGTCTTTATGGCATTAAGAGACCCAGCTACCTCTTGCTGGTGTGCAGCCATGGCAGCCGCTCTTTCCGCCTGTGTCCACTCCGTGTTCTCCATGAGCCTCCGCATGAGTCCCAACTCCCGGGCGAGTTTGCTGAAAGCACTCTGACTCGACAGTCGTTCTTGTCGCAGAGTCAGGACTCTAGCGATCTCAGCCATGGTTCATTGGAGAGCATGGAGCGGACTGTTGGTGTCCGTTAGGGACTGTGAGTGGTCCCTGATGGGACTTAGACACCCACGTATGGCGTCTAGTTTGGCTGTCATGCGGTCGAACCCCACCTGCACCTGTTCAGCCAGCTTCTCCTGGCACCCCAACACACGGCGTTGGAAGGCCATGTGTTTGTCGTGGGGGTCCTGGGAGGCAGCCGTGGTGGTGGGTGCTGCCTGCTGTGTGTTCTGTGCAGGGGGTGGGTTCTCCTCGTAGCAGCTGAGCTGCCCTGTTCCTGCAGGTAGGGTGCGGAGGCACACCACGAGCTGTTGGAGGGCTTCGGTGTCGAAGGTGTGGTGGTCCTTGTCCACGATGGTCTGCCATATTCCATTTTTAGTTCCCAGTAACACAGTGGAGGTGGTGAACAGTAGTTGATGGTGTTCTAGCACCTCCGTTATCAGGATCCTGTTTTCCTGCGGACTGAACCGCTTCTTCCTACTCTTCTTGTCCTTGTCCTTCCCTGACTCCGAAGTCCCACGTTGGTCTTCCGGGGGGCTTGTGGGGTTCTGGTTGTCCTCTGCACTTGCTCCGGCTACCTCCATTGTGCTTTGCTGATGTTTGGCTTTTGTCTGTGTTTTTTTTTTCAACTTTAATGGTGCATTTTCCCGCATGACGTGTGGAATTGCAGGCCTGTGGCTGGTTTTAGCTGACTTTTGTATCACGATTGGCATAATCGCAGCTTTTTTTGCGTTTGCGTTTCGCATTTTTGTGGCATCGCGTTGACTTTATCGCGGTCATTTGGCGTGTTATCGTGGGGGTATCGCATGGTGCCGCAGGGTTGAGAATACTAAGTTGACAGGGAGTTATTTTCCTGTGAAGGACAGCGATGTGAAGAGTTGCGTTAAGCTAAATTTGCGATGATTATCACACGTTCTTGAGAATATCCCCCTTGGTTTGTTTGCAGTTAAGCACGTGGGCTACACATTTGCCATGTCACGGATACCTATTTCTATATGTTCAGGCACACATTTATAAATAACTTTTTCATGTTTTTAACATTTTTATCACTCTATGTGGGGTCATGTTTGCATTTACATTTAATTGGATCGATCCTGAGGATGGTCTAGCATTCTACAGATAATCAAGACTGAAAAGTTGATGCCTAGTAAACTTCTTTCCATAGAATTCCTGGCTCTGCATCCATAAATAGTTTAGACTTCATGGTGGACAGACACTTATTTAAAAGAGAGTGGACTCTACATACTTTAACCTATAGGTTTATTATTTTGATCTTCAATTTGATTCAGATTGACAAAGTTAATTTATGTTTGGATTTTTTCTGTTGTGCACCCAATTATTACATGTATGGAATATAGATTTTCTTTCATAATTTGAATATTGTATATGTCTGTTTTCTTTATTTTTTTTAGATTTATTTAAATGACAATTTGATGTATGTTTAAATCATTGGTTTAATTCTATCTCACTATTTGGACAAGCAATTCATTTGAGATTTAAGAAAACACACTTCCAATTGATTTCAGTGTTGGCCATTTACCCTTATTCTGTAATAATCCACCACCATTTTATGAATGGATTTGGGATGGCTAGAATTGCGGACATGGAGAAGGGAATATGTATGGGAAGGGACTTCTTGAATTAGCATAAAAGGATTTGGGGTTTTTAGTTTAGGACAACCCTAATAAAACAGGAGCCTGTTCTGTGAAAATACAGTCGAAATGTACAAGATTGACAACCTGTAGTGATATCCAACTTGTATTGCTGCTGCATTTTGCCTATACTGGCTGCTTTCTCTTTTCACAATACATACATGTACATGTGACCAAAAGCCCTTTTATGTGTATGTGATTGTTTTTGATAACACGACGCTGGCAATACAGCTAAAGTTCTCTGGAGGACAGACATAAAACTGCCCATGCCAGATAAATATTTAGGGAAAGTGCATTTAAAATGGATGCTGTGTGGAGTGTCTCTGCTGGCGGGAAGACAGTTCACTAAATCAATCAGGTGAAAGTTATATGTGCATGACTGCATTAACCTCTTCAGTGCCCATGACGAGATAGCCTCGTCATGGAGCACGGTTGCGCTGTGCCCATGACGAGACTATCTCGTCATGAACCCCACCCACTAGTGCAACTCCCGGCACAGGAGGGGGAAAGGGCGTGGCACTGAAGGGATCTTAAAAGATAAATGCCTGTTTTTACAACTGTGTTTCACAGGACACATTCTGTGCTACATTACATTCCTCCCATTTGGTGGCCCCTCGCAAGCACCTAATCATCTGTCATGGTCACGAGTGCAGCGCTGTCTGATGGACAACTGGACCCCCAGAGGGCCACCCGTTGTTTCCCACGCGGGAGCTTGAGTCTTACCAGCCAACCCACAATGCACCACCCTGTGTCATATGACATTGTGCGCCTCTGTACGGTCACCTGGTGAACAGACGATGTCAAAGGGGAAATGCACACAGTGAGCTAGAAATCACTACAGCGAGCAGATTTTGTGTTCATTTTGTGGAGGTCCTGCACAGCCAATATTTAGAAGGGGTTTTACAACAAATAATAGGGAGAATTACATTTAACCTTATATGTGTATTATAAAACTAAGCTGAATATCCCAAGGAACAGATTTACAACCCCCCTGTGCCACCAGTACATCACTTTTCGTGACGTACTGGTGGAGCAGGGGGCTCCTCCATATTTACAACCCCCCTGTGCCACCATTACGTCACTTTTCGTGACGTACTGGTGGTGCAGGGGGCTCCTCCATATTTACAACCCCCCGTGCCACCAGTACGTCAGCTTTCGTGACGTACTGGTGGCGCAGGGTGCTCCACCATATTTACAAGGACAGGAAAAGTCACCCTGCGTGACTTTTCCTCTCCTTGTTAATAGGGCCCCTTCACACGCAGCACTTTGCGTTGAAGGGGCGTTCCATGGGTGTTTCTGTGGGTTTTCCCACGCAACACCCATGAAACAAGACAATCGTAAATCTAGAGGTGCGCCTGAATGCAGAGAGGGGCAATGAGGAGAAATTTTTTAATTTCTCCTCGTTTTTTCCTCTTTCAATGCATGCTGCATTCTACAGCATGCATTGAAAGAGGAAAATGCCTGTAGTGATTGTTTTTGTGCAGGAAGGTGCCCCTTTCTGTACAAAAACAATCCACCCATGACATAGGCATCCTAGCACCTTGATGCAAGGGTGCCTGCACCAACACATGGCTGCAGTTTGTGCGCCAGCGCAGGGGGAAGCACAGAGATGCAACATATTCTTGTTAATATGCTGCATCCCTGTGCTTCGGAAGTGCCCAGGCGTGGCGCAGCCAAAGGGCTTGCGGTGCCACGCTGCGGCACTTCCTTGTACATTTGCCAAAAGTGTTTTGGGAAGAGAACACTCATCCATTTTCATGGTATAAATCAGCATATGCTTCTCCCCCCATATAAGCAAAATAAACAAATGATGGTCAGAATGCTGAACAATGCAAACATTCACACCCAAAGTCACAATGTTATGCGTTTAATCCATTGCTCACCACGCAACACCAGTTTGGACCCAGCTATATGTAAATCAGTCTTCACCCTGCTCCTCAAGGGAACAGTCCAGCCCCAACTGCCCAACCAGCTACTCCCTGAACCGGAAACTAGCAATCTGGGTTCCGGGTTTGGGGTAATACCCCACATCAGCCAGGCTAGCTTGAATTCAGTGGTGCAGAGAGCACGGGACCTATGTTTGGGCATACCTTTCCCACTTAGGGCGACAAAAGCGAAAGAAACAAATGATGAACGGAACGCTGAACAATGCAAATATTCACCCCAGTGAAAAAGATCTGGGTTTAATCCATCATTCTTTTGCTTACCATGCCACCCCAGTTTGGACCCAGCTATATGCAAATCAGTCTTAACCCTGCTCCTCGTGGGAACAGTCCAAGCTGACTGCCAAGCCAGGTCCTCCCTGTGAGCCTAGATGCATCACTTTTATATATGGCACAGTTTGGCGCATTGTTTATGTTGCTGCAGCATAACAAGAAAAGTCATGCAACGGCGGCGTAAGGCATCATAAATAAGGCCTGATTGTTTATAATTTCTAATGCATATGATTTCTTTTGCCCATGTTCGGGACTTTATATCAGGAAGGTTAAGTGTTTGAACCCAATGTTGTTCAGTTCGTTTTTGACTGTAGATGCATTTATGCATCAGTATATGTTACAACTGAAGGAATGAAGAAAATTAAGAAACATAGGAAAATTAAAAAGGGCCGTATTGGACTGTTACTAACTTGCCGAATTTTGGGGTGGAGGAGAACTTTATGAAAAAGCATGCAACGGAAGAGGGTGAGGGTTCACGTCCTAAAAAATATTGGATATGCAACTCAGCCTTGTAATACCCACATAAGATCATTTAACTCAGTCACCTTGTTTGTGCAAACAGTTTCAAACGAGAAGATATATTGAGAGGAATATCCTGTCTCTATCATTCAATATACTTATATATATGTTTTACAACCTACCCACGATGTCAACAGCAGCCTCAGTGTTAGATTTGGGGGTCTCTAGTTGGCACAATGTACTTGTGACAAATAGGGACCCTTGCCTCTAGTCAGGGTAAGGGGGTACACTCCTAAAATAAACCCTGCTCACCCCCTTGGTAGCTTGGCACGAGCAGACAGGCTTATCTCAGAGGCAGTGTGTAAAGCATTTGTGAACACATACAGTAATTAAGTGACAACACTACAGATGGACACCACACAGGTTTTATATAAAAAATAAGTATTATTTATATAGATTTAACACAAGACCATAAACAACAAAAATCCACAATACTGTTACTTAAAATGGTAGCTTTAGCTTAGTTCTTTTTAGTTCTTAAAGTGCGACACTCTTAGTTCAATGTACCTTTAGATGCGACACGCAGGGCAATGAAAGGACGGTGATGCGTTGAAGATTTTGGTGCAAAGAAAAAAAGACGTGAAGATCTTCCTGATGCGGCACGCTTCTTCGATGTTGCGAGATGTCTCGGTTCGATGCGTCAGCTGCAGCGGCGACACCCTTGTCCAGTGATGCGACGACAGCGGCTTTGGCGGAGACACTCTTCTCCAATGATGCAAGACGCTTCTGCTCGATGCGACAGTCAAAGCGGTGACACCCTTGTTCAGTGATGCGACGACAGCACTCCGACGGCGGCACACTTCTCCATGGATGCGAGGCGCTTTTCTTGATGCGGTGCAATGCGACAGCTACAGCGGCGACATCCTTGTTCAGAGATGCGATGGCAGCAGCTGCAAAGGCGACACATTTCTTCTTCATTGTGAGACTCTTCTCGTGATGCGGTGTAATGCGACAGCCCCAGCGGCGAAACCCTTGTTCAGGGATACGACGGCAGCGGCTGCGATGGCGACACGCTTCTTCGGTGTTGCGGGATGCTTCTCGTGATGCGGTGCAATGCGACAGCTACAGCGGCGACACCCTTGTTCAGTGATGCAACGGCAGCGGCTGTGACAGCGACACGCTTCTTCTCCGTGAGTCGCGTTTCCAACTCCTTGCGACACGCAGTCCCTTAGAAGGCCCAAAACAGCAGCAGGCACTTCCAAAGAATTCTGGTGAGCTGGTGGTTGAGGTCTGTTGTCTCTGAGACTTCAGCAGGAGGCAAGATCTCTTCCAAGCCCATGGAGATCCTTAGACAAGTTGAATGAAAATGCGAACAAAGTCCTTTCTCCTTTCTTTGGCAGTCAGGCAACCACTGCAGGCCAATCCCCCAAGCAGCACTTCAGCTTAGGGATAGACTCTCCTCAGTTTCTTCTGGTTCCACTCCTCAGCAAAGGTTTCTTCTTGTTTCCCAAAGTGATCTAAAGTTCTTGGGTTTGGGTCCCAGTATTTATACTAAGATTCTCTCTATTTTCTGAAGGCAGAGAGGCCTTTGCCTATTCCAAACCAGTTCTGGTCAGTCCTGGAGCACTTTGTTCACATGACTCCTTCCTTCCTTTCGGAGTGCAGGGCAGAGACATCAGACGCACCACAGGAGGTGGAACCAGCGTTGTGGAGGGAAGGCACAGCCCTATTCAGGTCCCAGGTGCAACTCCTCCCTCCCATCTAGATGCAGATCTCTCTATTCACCACTGGGCTGACTCACCCTGTCTCCTGGAATCCCCCAGCCCTGTCACTCAAACTCCAGACAAGGAATACACAGCCTAGCAGAGGCAGGTTTGAATGGTTAGACAAGAAAATACCTACTTTCTAAAAGTGGTATTTTTAAACACAGAATGTTAAAACCAACTTCACTAAAAGATGTATTTTATCATTCTGTGTTCAGGCATACTAAATTCGAATTTCTACCATCTTCCCTGAGCCAGTTAGGATAATAAGACTTAATAATCAAACTGCCCATTCTGGCCTATGGAGAACAGTTAGCCTTGCAATAATGAAAAACGAAAAGGGCTGTAATTCACTATTAGAACATGCCACACACACCAGGGCATGTCCTGCCTTATACTTACAATGCATCCTGCCCTTGGGCCTACCATAGGGGTGTCTGATATGAATAAAAGGGAAGGTTTAGGAACTGGCAAGTGGGTGCACTTGCCCAATCAGCATGACAGTACCAGACTGCACGCAGGCTCTGCAATGGCAAGCCTTAGACACACTTTTACAGGCTTCTTCTGTGGGTGGCACAACCAGTGCTGCAAGCCCACCAGCAGTATTTGGATTACCAGCCCTGGGCACTCCTGGTGCACTGTACTAGGGTCTGACAAGTAAACCAAATCAGCCAATCATGGAATCACTAATCCATTCATCAATTTACAATAGGGAGAACATATGCACTTTAGCACTGATCAGCAGTGGTAAAGTGACCAGAGTCATAAAACAGCCAACAACAGGTCAGACAAAATATGGGAGGAAGAGTTCAGGGATGACTCTGCAAAAAAGGCCAAGTCCAACACTCAGAAACCTTTTATCTGGTTTTCGAAGAGGTAAGCAGGGCCTCATTCCCCCTCCCCTTTTTAGCAGCTTGAACGGGGACAAAGGATTTGCCATTGAGCAGTAACATAAAACTTTCAACAAAATATTTTTGACTCCCTTGACATTGATTGGATTCACTGGTCTTCAAACAAACTAAAAGTAGCAATGCAAGAGAATGAGCTGTGGGGTGGGGGAGTAAGTGAAATGAGGGAGAATGAAAGGAAAGGACTGAATTATTGAGTATTGAGGAGTAAAAGACCCCATTTGTCTACATTGTTTTCCAAATTCCTGTGGGAAGCCAACCAAATGAGTGCCATATTATCTCACCTCACTCGCACATACGGTTCAAAGTGTGGGGGGGTACAATATATTTTTGGCTACCTGTTCTTGACCCTTTTTTCAGGGCCAACCCCAAAACATTTGCGTTCCTCCTCCTACGTTTTGCTGAACTTGTTTTGTTTGCTTTAGGACTCTTCACTTTATCAGTGCTAACCAGTGCTATAGTGCTTGTGCTCTCGACTCAAAACATGGTGGAATTGGCTTATAACCAAAATCATATTTAATTTACTTATAAGTCCTTAGTAAATTGACACACATGTGGCCAGATCCTGTACGTTAAAAGCTACCAGTGGGTAAGCAGCACTGACTGGCATTGTGCCACCCACTTAAGTAGCTCTTTAAACAAGTCTCAGGCATGTCAGCACAGAGCCTGTGTGTGCAGTTTTAAACTGTCATTTCCACCTGGCAAAACAAATCTTTTGTCAGGCCCAAGCCTTCCTTTTTAGTACAAATAAGTCACCCTTAGGGTAGGCCTGGACAGCCTGGATGGTAGTGTGCAATGTATTTAAAAAAGTAGGACATGTACTTTTAAGTTTTACATGTCCTGGCAGTTAAAAAAAACCTCCTAAATTCGTTTTTCACTAAGGCAAGGCCTAGCTCTCCCATAGGAGAACATTAAAGATGCCTAACTAACTAATTTTAAATCCTCACTCATGGTGAAGTTTGATTAATAATTACAAATCTGAAAGTTCCCCTTTTAGAAAGTTGGCATTTTCTTGCCGTAGCCATTTTGTGCCTGCAGCTTTTCTCAAGGTCACATGACTAGGTATGGGTGACAGTTGGGCTCTGTGTATTCCTCCTAGGCACCACACGGAATGGGAGCTTAGGTGTGACTGGATGGGACATCACCGGCAGGGTGGAAGGTAGGAGCTAGGCACAGTCCCACTTATACTTTAATAGGCTGTGCTGGGTTTCCATACAAAGGGCTGCATATCCCCTGTGGTTAGCCTGGAGCCAGTGCTAGGAAAATAGAGCATCTGTGCATGCCTCCAGAAGCTTCTCCCCACTTGAAAGGCACAACTGCGTATAAAAGAACGACCTCAGACACCAACTTTTCAGTACACCTCTGGACCCATGGATATTCTGTCAGGTAAAAGGACTGCTGTGCTGCTACAAGGACTGCCACTCTGCTGAACTGCTTCTCTAAAGGAACTTATGCCTTGCTGGGCTGACCTCCTGCCTACTGCCCTCGTCTCTGGAAAAAGAACTGGACCTGCAAATTTATCTTGAACTCTGGACCCCAGAGTAACTCACAGGACTAGTCTGCTGGCCTCCTGATCTGAGCATCAGGGACATGAAAGGCTCCCCATCTAGCTCTTGGACCCTGCTACAGCGAGTTCCTGACCCCCAAGGGGTGTGAACCGCAAACAGGCCCATTCACACTGGAATCTCACTGCTCGCACTGAAATTCATCGAGCCATTGCCAGCCTGTCTCTTCACACAGCATGAATTGATCGCCAGCGGAGGACCACCACCCCAACGCTCCAGCCCCCCTGTGACGCCTGGCATCCTCTTTGCGCCACGCCGACCATCACCCGTAATGCTCTACATGCTCTCTGTGACCCTTTCCAATGTGAACGGGACTCTCGGCACAAAACTTGAGAAGGTAAACCTTCAGCTGGACTAATCTGGGGCTGTGTCCGACCCGCACTCCATCATGGTTGGCCTGAACTTATGACTTTGACCTGGACCAGTGTGGCCAGATACCCGTGATTGGCGCTTTCTGTTTGAGCCGCTATATTACCCTTTATTCTTTAAAAATTCATAATTTCGGTTCTACTTATTGGAATTTTGTCATTTTTAGCGTATTTTATGAATTAAAGTCAGATCTATTTTTCTAACCAGGTGTGGTCTTTTCACTGTTTTATTGTTTGAAGTGTTGCACAAATACTTTACACATAGCCTCTAAGTTTAGCCTAAATGCTCTGTGCCAAGCTATCAGGGGGTTGAGCACAGGTTATTTGGGATTTGCCTTACCCTGACAAGGATAGTGGTTGCTGTTTAACCAGGGCACACACCCCAGTAAATGAGTAGCCCAATATCTAACACAACCCCCTTGCGGGTAAGAAGAGGCTGCACAGAGAGTGGCTGGCTCTAACCTCTCCTCTTCCATGATTGTTCTGGGGGTGATTTGTTCAAAGCAAGCCCCAACACCAGACCACTGACTTAACCCCCATTTCACACTGTGGAATTAATTTCAAAGTTGGCAGATCTGCCCAGGTGAGTAGGCTGTTGGAAGAATCACAACACAGAGCTGACAGTCAATCGGGACAGAGAGAAAAGTCCAGTTCTGCAAAGTGGCAAATGTCCCGTAGGTTTTATTTCCAGTTTAATTGGTCCTAAATTTGGCGAATGTGCTGAACAAGCAGGTGCAAAATTGCCCACGCCAAACATCTCATATTGGAGTCATTTTTGTCAGCAATTTCAGCGAACATGAAAGCATTGAGAACCTCGTGAAAGCCTTGGCGCTGCAATAGACATTAGGAAGGCACTTACAGGCAAGTGCTGCCAAAGCTGTCTGAAACATAATGAAAAAACCAATGTACCAATTAACAAAAGAGGGGACACCAAGAGAGCCGCTGAAATGGCCGCCAGTGTTCCCGTAAAGTGTAATTAATCTCCTGTGAAGACAATAAGGTCACATCTGCATGCTTTTGTTACACACCATTTCTTGGGCTTGCAGAACGGTAAACATTTTTTGCCTGTGGGTCGGTCAGCGCAGCAAGGAAGCCTTTAGTGTCAGCCAAGAAAGTTATTATTATTTGTCCGAAGTTTTATATAGCACGGACCACATGATAATTTCAAAGCGCGCGCGTGTGTGTGTACACACACATCTATATGTATATAAATATATATATAATCATATATTTATTCATATTTTTACATAGGTCATGGTATGGGTCTTGGCTTGTGTATTGAACATTACATGCCCTCCCGAAGCACATTTGCACACTGCCAGTGTTATCAGAATAGGCAGAGAATTTGTCCGGTTTTTCAATGCTGAAATACTCGCTTCAACTACAACAAAGCTCTTATTTATTATTTTTCCAAGAAGTGATCATTATTTTGAAATGCTTTTCTCTGAAATTAATTATTGAGTAAACTTGCAACCCGTATTTTAACACCAGCAACATTTGATGAAATTAGTTACAAAAAAATGTGTGTGCATAGTCTGTTTTTCATTTTAACTGTTACCTTAAACCATGTGATACGATGTGAAATGGTTTTTAACTCTGCACTGATGATGCTTCCTCATGTGATCAAGTTCACGGCAGTGACCGAAATGCGTCAGAACAAGCTGGAGCGGTTTTGAAATAAACAGAAGTTGTGCACTAAAAGTGGAGTCTGGACCCTTTCTTACCATCGGAGCATGGATGGTCTGGGAAAACGTCAGGCGGTGGTCTGCTGCTTGATTTTACTGGAATGTGTCCTCTCACCAATAAAAGTTTATACTGGGGAAAAAGCGGTCTGTGGCTCGAGTGCTGCTTCTTTTCGGACCCCCACTGAGCATGATAATATATAAATATATATATATTCAGTGAAAAAAACCATAGGTTTTTGGGAAAGTTATAGTTAGTTGGACATTTCACTCGTACAAAACCAGAGAAATTACCTGTTATAGTTAGTTGAGCTAACTATAACTCACGCCCCCGCAATGCGCTGCTGATGACGTCACATATTACATCATATTACATCACTCATGACATGGTCCATGACATCACTGATGACATCTCAAATGACATCACTGATCACATCACTGTTGGCATCATCCAGTGACTGTGTGTTTCTGTAAAGTTTAAATATGTTTAATATATATAGGGAAAGGCGTATTGAAGAATGGGTGGGTGTATAAGTGTCTGAATGGATGATTTAGTCGGTGCGTGACTGACTCTATAAGTGAATGATTAAACGTATCTTACTGAATGCATGGGTTAGTGACTAAACTGTCTGAATGTCTGTATCTGTCTCTCTGTTGGTGTGTAATCGGCTGCATGGGTTTGTGAATAGCTACATGAGTGTCTATATGGGTTATTGATTGGTTGTCTGAGTATCTGTATGGGTGCCTGAGTGTTTGTGTGGGTGAGGTGGGTGATTCACTGGGTGCATGGTTTCAAGAGTGCATCTGTGATGGACTGTATGGGTGGGTGAGTGTATGTATGGGTGTGTTAGTGAGTGCATGTATATCTCAGTGGTACATGTGTGAGTAACTACATATGTGAAAGGCAGTATATATGTGTGCTGGAGTATATAAGTGGCTATAAGTGAGAGTGTGTGATTGTGAGAGTGCCTGTATGGATGAGTGTGTGCTTGTATCAGTGATTGTATAAGAGAGTAAGAATGTGCTAGTATTAGTATGAGTCAGTGAGCTGGTTTATGTATGACTGTATAGGAGAGTTAATGGCTGTGTGATTAATTATTTGCATGACTGACTAGGTGTGTGAGTACCTCCATGGATGAGTGGCGGTTTGTGAGTGTCTATATAGGTGTATGAGTGCATATGATAGTCCTGTACTGAGTGACCATAGGTATGAGTGACTGTACGGATGAGTGAGTGGATGTGTGTGTAAACCTAAGAATCAGTGAGTGGGTATGGAGTGATTGGTGTTGGAGTGTCAATGGTTTAGAGAATGGCAGTCTGTAATTTAGAGTTGGTGTATCAAAGTTTATATTAGGGTGTGAGAAGAAGCATCAAATTATCACATGGATGATGTCATCAGTGATGTAATTTGAGATGTCATCAGTGATTTCATCAGTGATTTCACTGGCCATGTCATGAGTGATGTAATATGTGATGTCATCAGCAGTGCATTGCGGGGGAACGCGTTATAGTTATCTGAACTAACTATAACGGGGGAATTTCTCTGGTTTTGTATGAGTGAAATGTCCAACTAACTATAACTTTCCCAAATCTATGGTTTTTTCAGTGGATTTCTAAGGTTTTTTAAATGCTAATTTCTAACTATAACATGCCTGAAATCTATGGTTTTTTAAGTGAATTTCAAAGGTTTTTTAAATGCTAGTTTCTAACTATGCCTACAGAGGTAGGACATGTGAAGAAAGAAGAAAAAATGCACAGAAAGAAGCAAAATAAATGCAGAAAGAAGCAACAGAAGTTCACAAAGACGAATAAAAGAGCAGGAAGAAGCAAGACATGTGCACAAAGGACTAACAGAGGAGCAGAAAGAGGCCTTGTTGCAAAATCATCCAGTGTCCACAACTTTTTCAGACGGGTACTGGTGGTAACTGACTCTGACTAACCAGGACCGGAGCCAGTGCTATGCTAAAAGACACTTAAAATACAGTGAAAACACCTACATACACTAGAGAACACTAAGCGCTGGGGTACCCCTGTGATCAGCATGACCTCCTCTGTAAGGTCCTAGTACATAATAGGGCAGGGGAAAATAAAATTACCTCTAAGTCAGAGGTGCAGAAATATGTAGTAGTCGTGTTTGCAGAATGGTGGAGAAAGGGTGCTGGGCGTCCAACCAACGCTCAGGAATTCCGCTGTGTAGGACTTACAGGAGGTACCAGGAGGGATTCTTGGCCCCCAAACTCCCTCAGGACAAAATTGGACTTCATCCCCCATCCCGTAGTCTGCCACGAGGCACGTTTGCAGTGTGGTAGAGAAAGGGGGCCATGACCTCTGAAGACGTCTTAGCAATCCCACTGTGTGGGACATACGAGAGGTAAAAAGAGGGGTAGTTGGCCCCCGAAGACATCCTTGGGGGCCAATTTCACAAACTATTACCTCAAGTCAGTCCCACACAGCAGCATTGGTAAGTACTCGTACCAGGCCACGCCCACTTTGCCCACCACTCTACAAACTCGCTCCCTGGCACGCTCTTGGATGGGGATTGAAGTCCCCTTCACTGCTGGGGGTCCTTTAGGGGCCAACTAGCCTACCTTTTACCTACAGTAAGCCCCACACAGTGGGATTGGTGAGAGGTAGACAAAGGCCATGCCCCCTTTCTCCACCACTCTGCAAACCCGTCCCCTGGCATGTTGTAAGTTGGGGATTAAGTCCCCTTGAATCATGTGGGTCCCTGGGGTCCAACTAGCCCACCAGGTACCTCCAGTAAGCGCCACAGAGCTGCATTGCAGAGAGGATGTAAAAAGGAGTGTGGCCTGGACCACTTCTCTGCAACGCAGTGCAGTGGCACTTACTGTAGGTACATGGTGGGCTAGTTGGCCCCCAGAGACCCTCAGGATTGAAGATGAATTAATTCCTCACCTTAAAACGCGCCACAGGGTGTGTTTGCACACATGTCACCTCAGGCACCGTCCCCTCCCTTCACCACTGTGCAAACGTGCCCCGTGACGCGTTTTAAGTTGGGGGATTAAGTCCCCTTGAATCCGAGTGTCCCTGGGGTCCAACTAGCCCACCAGGTACCTCCAGTAAGTGCCACAGAGCTGCGTTGCAGAGAGGTGTAAAAAGGGGCGTGGCCTGGACCACCTCTCTGCAACGCAGCGCAATGGCGCTTACTGGATGTACCTGGAGGGCTAGTTTGCCCCCAGGGACCCTCAGGATTGAAGAGGAATTAATTCCCCAACTTAAAACGCGCCACAGGGTGCATTTGCACACATGTCAACTCAGGTCCCGCCCACTCCCTTGACCACTGTGCAAACGCACCCCGTGGTCAGTTGGGAGATTAAGTCCCCTTGAATCCTGAGGGTCCTTGGGGTCCAACTAACCCACCAGGTACCTCCGGTAAGCGCCACAGAGCTGCATTGTAGAGAGGTGTAAAAAGGGGTGTGGCCTGGGCCACCTCTCTGCAACGCAGCACAGTGGTGCTTACTGGAGGTACTTGGTGGGCTAGCTGGCCCCCAGGGACCCTCAGGATTGAAGAGGAATTAACTCCCCAACTTAAAACACGTCACAGGGCACGCTTGCAGAGTGTTGCTGGGAGGGGGCGGGGCCTCCGGCACGATGCTGGTCTTTTTATTTCCTTCTTTTTTTTTTTTAGAAGGGGGGCTGTGTGGCCCCCCTTCTTTTTGCTTTTTTGGGCCCTGGGGACCCCATCCCCCAGGGCTTGACTCCTTTTTAAGAAAAAAAAAAAATTGGAACAGGAAGGGGGCCGTGTGGCCCCCCCCTCCCGTGGCCAATCCAGCCCCGAGGACCCAATCCCCCGGGGCATGGCCAAATTTTTTTTTATGGAGGGGGGCTGCGTGTCCCCCCTCCCAGGCCACTTCTGGCCCCGGGGACCCCGGGGCCTGGCCATTGCTTTTTAATTTATTTTTCAGGAGAGTGCCGCGTGGCCCCCCCTCTTCAGGCCAAATATGGCCCCAGGGACCCCGGGGCCGGCCTGCATTTTTTTTTGTAGAAGAGGGGCCTGTGTGGCCCCCCTCCTGGGCCACTTCTGGCCCCGGGGACCCCATCCCCTGTTGCCGGCCCTATCCGTTGGGGACCGTGGGGAGACCCCAATTCCCCCACGGTCCCACTGGCTCCCTGCCTCCTGCGGGAGCCGGCATTGCTTTTTCATTAGGGGAGCTGCTGGCATGCAGCTCCCCTTAAGAAAAGAAATTCTGCTTTGCTTCCTTAAAACGAGAGCAGGTTTCTCTGCTCTCGCTTCAATGAAGCAAAGCAGTTTGCAATGACAGGGTGGGAGACGCGCGGCTCCCGCCCTGTCATTGCAAACAGCAGTGTCCCGGGGGTAGGCACCCCGGGACACTGCAGGAGCCGGCCCTGTGGGGGTAGCGGTCCCCAGGGCCATCACAGGCTCTAGGAGGGGGGCCCCCTCCCAGCACATGCATAGCCCCGGAGAGGTGGTGGTCCCCGGGGCTCGGGGGTCCGTTACGGACCCCCGTATTTAAATACTTAGTGTCCCAGGGAGGTGGCAGTCCCCAGGGTGTGAGGGGGACTCGAGACCCGCCACAAAGGTTCTTTAAAAACAAAACAAGCCCTGGGGGGTGGCGGTCCCCAGGGCTGCGGGGGGCCATGTGCCCCCCACACATATTTAAAAAAAGCCCTGGGAGGTGGCGGTCCCCGGGGCTTGAAGGGACCGTGTGCCCCCCAACCCACATAAAAAAAAACAAGCCCTGGGAGGTGGTGGTCCCCAGGGGGCCATGAGCCACCCTCAAATTTTTAAGGAAAGCCCCGGGGTGGCAGTCCCCAGGGCTGCGGGGGCCTCCCTGGGCCTCTGCAATTATAATTTTGCATGCCCCCGGGACTTGGCCCACCCGGGGGCTAAATAATAACAAAGCGCGGGAGTCAGCGCTACGTTTTTTTTAATTTTCGCCCAAAATTTGCGCTGGGTGAGCGAATCTCGCCAATAGTTCTTTTTAATAAAAATGCTTTTTTTGGCCCCGGGGGTTCCTTGTGGGACCCCCTGAGCAGGCCTAGGGGGTCAGGGTGTTTCTAACCTGCCGCCTTTTCTTTTTTTTCACCTTTGTTTCCCTATTTTCTTGTGACTCAGTTCTACCGAGTCACAAGATGGCTGCCAACACTTCCTGGTTTGGAGTGTTGACAGCCAATTAGAATAAAGCTCGTGGTCGGGAGGGTGCGCGGATCGACCGCGCCTCTATATATCGAAACTTTTATTTTTAGATTTTCTCAGTAACTACTGAACGGATTTACACCATTTAAAAAAAAGATCTCTTTCTGAACCAAGGGCTACCTTTTTGCCAAATTTGGTGTAATTCCGTTCCGCAGTTCGAGCTGTAGCCGTGTCTAAAGTTTCCTATGGGAAATTGATTTTCCAACCTCTTTTTTTTACATTTCTCAGGAACTACTGAACGGATTTACACCATTTAACAAAAAGGTCTTTTTTTCTGAACCAAGGGCTATCTTTTGGCCAAATTTGGTGTAATTCTGTTCAGCAGTTTGAGCTGTAGCTGTGTCTAAAGTTCCTATGGAAAATAACATGGAGAAAACACGTTTTGGGACCCCCCTTTTTTCTCTGCCCCCGCTTGCCGAATCACCCTGAAACTTTCCGGAAAGGAGCTGACCGGAGTGCCCCACGAGTTTTGAAAATTTCCCGAAGATTCGTCATCCGGTGCCAAAGTTATTGGGAAAAAAAACGCTTTTCCTATGGAAACTAGGTCCTAAATATGACTATCTACTGGCGACCACCAGTATATATATATTATAAGTCAACTGCCCAGAGTAGGACTATAATTAACCAAGAGGAGGGGCCTATGGAGATGGAAAAAAGGAGAACTCTGGCCGACACGTTATGTGAGAACCTGGTCACACATATAGACCTACCCCCAGCGTCAACCCCGTACACAGTAGTACTAGCTAATGTCCCCAGATTGCAACAGGGAATGACTGAAACCTGTGAGAGCCTGAGAAACAAATTGTTATCCTGGTTGGGGAACAGGACAGGGCTAACCGATAGACTCTTTCGAGAGTTTAAAATGGCAAGAAGGGTGAGGTGGGTGGGTAGAGGGATTAAGGATTTGTCTGGTGATTGTGTCATATTAAATTTTAAAACACCACAACTAATTGATGTGATCCTAAACAGGGCTGGAAGCAGTTTGATTTCAGCACAATATATCAATATTGTTCCATTAGGATTTTTTTATAAACCCAGCTACTATGGTCATAACAGTCAAAACAGGGAAGTCCCATTGGTAACACAGAATTTAAGGGCTAGCGTATCTACATATAATCGCTTTAATGCACTAGCAAATTTGGAAGAAGTGGACTGACTGAAGGGACCTGGAATTAGTATAAATAGACTTAATCTTAGGAACAGCGAGTATGAAAAAAGCATAGGTAAAGAGGCTCCTGATATATGTAGAAGGAATAATACATTTAGGATCCATACGGAGGAGAATATTACTGGTGGAAAGGAGATACTTGGCTTATATGATTACATGGGGCAATGGGATATACCGAATTCAATTCCGACACATACTTCTGATGAAATGGTCTCCCCAGTAGCCTATGTTAAAATATCAATCCCATCTCTTCCCATAGGTGAGGCTGCCCCATTACTATGCCCTACGCAGGAGGATAGACATTTGATATCTAATAGTGGGGATAGCTTAGATAATAATGAAAATAATATTGGCACTGGTAACTGTAACTTCATGTTTTGGAATGTAGCCGGTTTAAAATCAAAGGCGAGGAATATGGTATGGAATAATTTTGTGCAGAAGTTTGAACTCATCAGCTTACAGGAAACATGGGCAGTGGAGCCTGTACATATAAATGGCTATAAAACCTTACATACGCCAGCAATACCTTCCTTGCATGGAAGAGCTAAAGGGGTCTATGTACCTATGTTTCGAATCTGATGAATTTCGGTAACATCTACATGGTAGCGGAGGATTCTTTCTATCATATCATTAGTTTACCTGTGGATAAAACTTGTACAGTAATACTAGTGAATTATTATAATAACGCTCCTCATGATCAAATAGAGAAGATTATTAAAGCCATATATTGCCATCTCCAAAAGATACAGGAATCTGTAAGTAGGGATTTATTGGTAGTCTGGGGAGGGGATTTTAATTCTGGGTTATGTCACCATTCAGAAACCGGGAATTGCGGTATGGCATACGATATGGAAACGACCCTCCCCCATTTCCCCCACTCAAGGTATGGTGAAAGCTTAAATGACATAGCGTCCCAACTTGATTTAGGTTTTGCTAATATTCTATGTTCTCCTCCTGTTATTTTTGGTCTAACCTTTAACGGCCGTGGAATTTTTTCCACAATAGATTTTATTTTGGTCTCTAACAGGCACTGCTCAAGAATTACTAATTTCCATACCCATAAGATCGCTATAAGCGATCATTTTCCTCAGAGTGTGGGTATTCTATTATTTAGAAAAGAGGAAATGAGAGCTAAAAGCCCTAGTCCCATATTGGGAGATATCTTTCTTTCCAGGCAAAATGGATATGCTTTAAGATGGGATAAAATAGATCCAAATGAAGTAACGGATAGGGTCATAACGAAATGCAATGACAAGACTATGGTCTGTTTGGATGAGAATTCCACAAGCAATGAAATCATCAATGGTTTTATTGCTATTACAGACCATATTAAGGAGGTTCTCACTGGTAAAATCAATAATAGGAATGGTAACCAGAAGAAAGAAGGGTGGTTTGACTCTAATTGTACAAGGGCCTATAGGAATCTTAAAAACGCCCTGCATATGGAAGATAAAAATAAGGATAGGATCAGAGAAGCTCGCAAAGGGTATAATCGTGCTTTACAAGAAAGAAGAAATGTATTAAAAGCCGAGGCATGGCTGGCTCTACGCGAAGCCTCTGTCAGCAGAGACTCTAGCGCCTTTTGGAAGGCCGTTAATGCCCCTTTTTTGATTGTAAGAGATATAGCCACTATAGAGGTGGCAATAACGGAGCAGGCGTGGATAGAGCATTTCTCTGTTTTATATAAAGATCCTCACTTAGGACCTCAAATTATTGTCGAAAATGAGGGAGGCCATGTAAAACCTCCAGAAGTCTATGGGGCACAATTGCATTATGACCTCAGCGAGGTAAATCTGGCCATTGCTAAAAGCCTGGGGGGAAAGGCCGCTGGCCCGGACAGTGTCCCGGTTGATATCTTCAAATTTAATATGTAATTATAGACCCCACTGCTGACACAAGTTTTTAATGCCTGTGGCTCCGCAGGTTTTTTATCTACATGGTATGAATCCATTTTGGTACCTATTTTTAAAAAAGGTGACAGGGCTGCTAGGCTGACCCGGCTTGTTACCAGCCAATATCCTTGCAGGATTCTACCGTGAAAATTGTGGGCCGAGTAATACTGAATAGATTACAAGACTGGGCAGAGGATCAGGCAGTGATAAGTGATCTGCAATATGGTTTTCGTAAGAAGCTAGGCACAATTGAGCAGGGCCTTAATCTTAATATTTTAATGAATAAGTACATTAAATCCAAAAAAGGACCCTTATACATGGCATTCGTCGATTTATCATCGGCGTTTGACTGTGTAATCCATAACAAATTATGGCCTATTTAAGAGGAGATGGGTGTGGAAGTAGTTCTGATTCCTTATTTAAGGCAGCTATACCAAGGGGCAAAGGCGCGGGTTTGTTTTGGGGCAGGGGGGTAATGCACTATACACTTTAAAGTGAGGCGTGGTGTGAGACAAGGCTGTGTTCTTGCAACATTTCTTTTTACATTGTACATAAATCGTTTAGATAGTGTTTTAGTACAGGAATGCAGGGATTTACCAGAAGCTGATAAACGACCTATCCCTGCATTACTATATGCAGACGATGCGGTTCTTATAGCTCGTACATCACAGGGACTTAAAAGGGTTGTAAATAGCTTTGTAAATTTTATGACAGAGAAGGGCTTGACTATTAATTCATCTAAAACATTTATAATGAATTGTCAGCCAGGATGTATAAAGCCTAGGACAATTTTTATTGATAAAAAGCGGATTGAAAGCACCAAGACTTTTTCCTATCTTGGAATTTTATTTGAACGCACAGGATCATGGGTGGAGGCAGTTAAAATAAGAAGTTTATTGTTCATAAGGACTTTGACTGCCCTATCTAATTTTAGTAGGAAATTGGGGAGACGCCCGACGGTGGAACTACTAAATATGTATAAAGCGAAATGTGGCATCGTAGCTTCGTATGGAGCTGGTATATGGGGGCACGTGGATGTTAACTCCATCCAGGTAGCTGAAAATATTTTCCTGAGGTTTTTATTAATGGTCCCAAACAGTACTTCCTCTTTCATATGCCACGCAGAACTAGGGTTGCTATATCTGGATGATATTATAAAGATCCAACCAGTTCTGTTGTGGCATAGGGTATGGACAATAGAGGAAATGAAGTTCAATCGTCTGATTCTCACAGATTGTATGGGTCTGGATGGAGTGAAACAAGTCAGATGGTTGCTTTATGTCAAGTCGTTTTTATATAACCGGGGCCACCAAGATGTTTATGATGAACCCTTCTCCATGCACAGGATAACAAGGAAAGATCTTAAAAAAGAATGTCTACGTTTTTTGAGCGAACAGAGGTTATGTGTGGAAATGAATAAAACAATGGTGCAGGCACATAACCTCGTATTAACAACCTTTACATTGCAACCGTACCTAGACCTGATAACATGTGATTATGATACATTTTTATTGATGCGATTTCGTCTGGGTATTTTGCATAGATCAATAAGCTTCCCTGATGAAAATGACTAGTCGAAAGAATTGTGTAAGTGCCCATGTGACGATACCTCTGGACAATCTATCATACATGTGGTATTCTTTTGTAAATTGTATTCAGTGCAGAGTAAACTATGGATTACTCCTGTTTTAAAATCATTCGGTATGAGGGAATGCCGCCCAGCTTTCATGGCCCTATAACAGCTAGAGACAGAATTTGTGATAGCCTCTGTAACAGCATTTTAAACAAATATTTTTAAGTGTAGGAAATCGATTATGATGTAATAAGAAATGAAATAGTGTCTTTTTAATTCGGCCCATTTATTTTATCGATAATATAACTGTATGTTTTTAATAATCCTAACATGTTTTTTATGTATTTTTATGGTTATTCTTTGTAACCGAATAAAGTGTTATTGAATTGAATTGAATATATATATATATATATATTTATATATATATATATATTCATATTCACAGAAAAAAACATAGGTTTCAGGGGTGTTATAGCTAGCTGGACATTTCACTCGTATAAAACCATAGAAATTCCTCCGTTATAGTTAGTTCTGCTAACTATAACTCACGGGCCCGCAATGCACTGCCGATGATGTCACATATTACATCATTCATGACATGGTCAGTGACATCACTGATGACATCTTAAATGACATCACTGATGACATCATCCAGTGGATGTGGTTTAGTTTGAAATTTAAATATGTATTATATATATATACCAATCTGTATTGAAGATTGAGTGGATATATAACTGTCTGGATGGAGGATTTAGTAGCTGTCTGACTGTCTGTTTAAGTGAGTAATTAAAAGTGTCTCACTTAATACATGGATTAGTAACTAAACTATTCGAATGTGTGCATCACTGTCTCTATTGTTGTATAACATGCTGCATCAGTTGGTCACTAACTACATGAGTGTGTATATTAGTTATTGATTAGTTGGGTGAGTATTTGTATGGGACACTGAGTTTGTGTGTGGTTGGATGGGCTGTGTGTAACTCTATGCATAGATGTGTGAATGGTTGATTGACTAGGAGTATAGGTTTAAGAGTGCATGTGGAAACAGTTGTTTGGGTGACTGAGTGTATTTATTTGTGTGTTGGTGAGCAAATATATATTTTAGTTGTACAGCTTCAACAACGTAAAAAAATAAAAGGCATTGTATGTGAGAGTTGGTGTATATAAATAAGTATATATAAGAGTCAGTGATTGTGAGAGTAACTATATGAATGAGTGTATAATTGTAATGGTGTTTTTTTTAGCATATTAAATATGAGTTACTATATGTTTGAATAAATGAGGTGTTGTGTGTATAATTGTATAAGTGAGTAAATCTAACTGTGATTAATTTTTTTCATGAGTGAGTAGGATGACTGCATAATCGACTAAGATGTCTGCTGATGTGTCAATGTCTATATATGTGTATAAGTGCATTTGATAGTGTTCTATTAATTTGTGACTGCATGTATAAGTGATTCTGTTGTTGAATGGGTAGTTGTGTGTGTACACTTAGGAATCAGTGAGTGGGTATGTAGTAACTGGTCAATGGTTTCAAATATGGTACTCTATTTTACAGTGAGCGATGAAAGGTTATACTAGTGTATGATGAGGTGGATCAGATTGTCATGTGGATGATGTCATCAGTGATGTCATTTGAGATGTCATCAATGATGTCATCAGTGATGTCACTGACTATGTTATGAATGATATAATATGTGACATCATCAGCAGTGCATTGCGGGCGCGCGAGTTATAGTTAGCAGAACTAACTATAATGGAGGAATTTCTATGGTTTTGTACGAGTGAAATGTCCAGCTAACTATAACACCCTTGAAACCTATGTTTTTTTCTGTGAATTTCTAAGGTTTTTTAAATGCTTATCCCAAACTATAACGTGCCTGAAACCTATGGTTTTTTCAGTGAATTTCAAAGCTTTTTTAAATGCTTATTTCTAACTATAACGTTTCTGAAACCTATGGTTTTTTCAGTGAATTTCAAAGGTTTTTTTAAATGCTAATTTTAAGTGTAATAGTAGTTATACATATTTTTTTTACTGATTTTCTACAGTTTTTAACTGCTTATTTATAAATATTTTATTCATTAAATAACATTATATATTTTTCTGAAAACTGCACACAAATATATATTTTTTTAAATTAAAACTGAAATATTGTTTAAGTTTTTTGTTTTATTTTTTTATTGTAATATATTTATATTATTTTCTTTGTAATTTTTTTTCAAACTTTTTTTCAGACCCGCAAACCCAAAGCGTACACATCACGGTGGGTGTGCAGATTCTAGCCGCCATTTTAGAAACGTCATGAAGGATCTGCGTACGGTGTGCGACAGCTGCGTATTTTTCAGTTACATCATATACATTTAATATTACGCAATGTGCACGATTGGTATGCGACCAGTCCGTGACTCCTGCTCCCACGCATTCGTGACACATGCGCATTACGGTACACGACGCTTGCACGGTGGCGGGTCCCGCGTGAGGTCATATACGTGCTGGGGCGTGCTGGGTGCGCGACTCCTGTGAATTTTTTTTATGTTCTTAAATGATATGTTTGTGTGTTTAATATACATATTAGGGCAAGGGACTATCTAAGATATTCATAAAAATAATATATTTGTACTTATAATAAACTTATAATATTTTTAAATATATTTTCGCGAACTCGCATCGGGTGCGTGCTTCGTGAGCGCAGAGTGCGCGGATCCCATGTGACCTAAAAAAAAAAGATTTCATTGGTTCATAACATTTCCCACTGTAACTATTGAAGGACCCCACCAATTTTAATCATTCTTGTTGAAGCATCTTTAGAGAGACTTCTCTTTTCCTACAAGAACCCTTTTTGCTTGTTTTTTTGGGGTGTTTTTCAAAAAATATCAAACAATATGGCATCTGGACAGCAGCAGCAGCAGTAGGAAGTATCTTCTGAAGAAGAATTCTTGCAGGAGGCACCACATCCACAGAGGCTGGAATCTGTCATGTGGAAATTCTTTACTTTTCCACCTGGAGAGAAGAAAGTAAATGCGAGAAAGGTGACGTGTAAAATTTGTGACCGAGTCCTGTCAAGAGGCTGTGAAAAAAAATACTCTTGTGGCACTGCTTCTATGTACAAGCATCTCTGGACCACACATCCTCTCAATCTTGCTCGGGAGAAAATGAGGCAACTGCTTTGAACCCCTCACCTGCTGTGGCAAGTACATCTGGAGCGTCCTCAGGAATACCTGCAATGGACATTAGGCCAGAATTCGCCTTTCTCGAGCAACACTGCGTGAAGAGTAAGAAACTTATATGCTTCGGTGAGCAGTTGGTGGATGCAGTTCTTGCTGCGCAACGCAAACATCGTTGTTAATTTTTTTGTTTTTGGAATGATAAGTAATTCCATATGTTTCCTGTTTTATTCCTTCTTTTTTGGTTCATTTTTTTTAAAAACACCCAAAAAATACAAAATTGTTAAATAAAATAAATAAAAAATACAAAAGATAAAAGAAGAAAAAAGAAGTTCTTCTCAGAACTACCTTATCAGGTTAAAGAAAGAACTATAATTGCAAGGTAATGTGTGAAAGTTTGGTTGAATATATGTATACAGCATGATTGACTGAAAGAATACATTTAGCAGTGTATGGTGAATTTATAGGTGAAGATTTATGAGGAAGTACTGCAGCGTGACACCGCAAGCTCTTTAGCTGCACTGCACTGTGGCACTTCCGAAGCACAGGGATGTGACATATGTACATGAATATGTTGCAACTCTGTGCTTCCCTCTGCACTGCTGCACAAACTGCAGCCATGCGGTGACACAGGCACCCTTGCACTATGGTGCAAGCATGTCTGTGTCGTGTGGAGATTGTTTTTGTGCAGGAAGAGACACCTTCCTGCACAAAAACAATCAGTAAAGGCATTTTCCTCTTTCAATGTATGCTGTGGAATGCAGCATGCATTGAAAGAGGAAAGAATTAGGAGAAATTAAAACAATTCTCCTCATTGCGCCTTGCTGCACCAACTCTAGGATGGGACAGCATTCACACACATCTCCAGATTTACGATTTCTCATAAATCTGGAGATGTGTCTTGTTCTATGGGTGTTGCATGGGAACACCCACAACAACGCCTATGGGACGCCCCTTCAACGCAAAGTTCTGTGTATGAAGGGGTCGTATTCACAAGGAGAGGAAAAACCACGCAGGGTGGCTTTTCCTCTCCTTGTAAATATGAAGGAGCGCCTGGTGCCATCACTACGTTACAAAAAGTGACATACTGGTGGCGCAGGGTGCTTGTAAATCTGCTCCATAAGTGCTTAGGTATTGGCAGACTGATAAAATAGGAACATAGTGCTGGATGGGTGATTGAAGAATTGCATGAGACTGACAGGAGGTATCCTTCGCTGCATGGGTACTACTTCAGTATTTAATGGAGTGGACCAATAGTATGTATCTGCTTAGAGATTTGTAGGGATTATGCACAGAATATTTTATGTGTACTTGTGTTGGTGCCTAGGTCATTTTATAAGAATACCACTAGTAGGGGGCGTGGCTTGGCGCCTGATGGTGGTGGCGGCGTCCGAGTAGAGCTCCGGGGCGGCGCTGAGGGACGAGCCGGTTCCTGCTCTCGCCTCCTGAAGACGCTCGAATGGAAAGGTGTCGGAACATGTCCTGACTTCACCTGGCAGCAGTGGAACACTTTTTATGCCTCCGTGACACAGCAACTAAACTCGTAAGTTCTGACGAGTTTCTCACGTCGGCGGCCGCCATCTTGGATCCGCCAAATGATGCGCGTTTTGTGGCGGTTTTTCTTCAGTCAGCCCAGCGCTAAATATACATTTCTAATGGGCTTATAACTCATTTATTTGCTCTGCTCCCCTGCACCAAGTCTGCAGTATGGTACCACTCACCCTATGTGCTACGCAAACATAAAGTCCCTTCATGCGGTGCCCTTGCTCCACATGTTTACCACTAAGTCGTTCCTCAAGGCATAATTTATTTTATCCACGATGTGCCCTGAATCTGTCTACGAGTGGTGGGGTGTCTCTATGACATGCCTAGTTGCTTTCTATCATTGATATTGCTATTTAATGTGGATTCCTGAGAGGCATGTCGCAAGGCGCTTTCTGTCACCTCTTGCTGTGTGGATTAAAATCGCTTCATATGTTGCGGTGAGCTGCTGCCAAATCTCTGCAATATATGCCGTATACATGCTACCATAATCTCCTCATTAACGACCTTCTTTGCCTGTCCATGTATGCTTTAACGACTGTTTTTTAGCTTAAACGCTGTGAAATTGGCCATATCCTCCTCATAAAACATTCAATCTACCCCGTTTTTGTTCCTGTGACATCTGCTGTATCAGTCATTCCGCGCCTGTACTACATGGGTAAACTTAAATCAATGTCGCACTTGCCTCGTTCGACTAAACCCCAGCTAGTGAAGAACTCTAAGGTTTTCTCTGCTTTCTCGCAACTGGAAGACTCTCTTAACTCGTCTGGTTCAGACACACCAATGGATCCTTCCAAAAGTACGCTGGATAATTCTAAATCTACCACAAAAAGACTTAAGTCAAATTCTCTCTCACCTCCAAAACTCTCCAGCCCAGTATCAATGGAGTTGTTGTTAGAAGAGATAAGGTCCTTGCGTCCTTTCATGGAAGAGACCAATATGAAACTCCAGGTCCTTACAGATAATTGGTCGCAGATGGAAACGAGGGTAACTTCGATGGAAAAATCTGTTCAGTCATTTCAAGAGACGTCCTCTGTGGTCTCCAACCTAAAATCTCAAGTCTCAGACCTTCAACAACAAGTGGAGCAGTTGGAGAATAGAAATAGACGCAATAACCTCCGTATTTACGGCCTGGCTGAGGGACTTGAGGGATCTGATCCAATCGCCTTCTTCAAGTCGTTCCTTCCTAAGCTTTTGCATTTGTCACTGGACAAGTCCCTTAACATCCAACGTGCTCACAGACTGGGTCGACCACCTTCTTCTGCTTCCTCCTCACAGAGACCCAGAGGGGTCATCATCTATTTCTTGGAATACACTGACCTTTTGATGGTTCTAACGGCGGCTAAATCTGCTCCGAATCTAGCTTGGTCTGGCACGCCCTTGTTCTTTGCACAGGATTATGCTAAAGCCACAGCCGCCCGCCGTAAGGTCTTTCTGAGCCTAAGAGCAGATCTGAGGGCGATGGGTGCGCGATATGGCCTGTATCACCCATGTCTGTTTAAAGTTACCTATAACAACAAAACTACAACCTATGAAGACCCAGTGCGCTTACAAAGTTTCATCAATGCGCACAAGTCATCTGCCATGGACGCCTCCGGACCGTCAACCTCTGCTTATGGTTGACTAATGTTTTCATAATTCTCATGTGGTTGTTGTATTTATTTATTTTTCTTTCCCCGTGCTTGCTCAGAGATTTTCTCTCAGTTGCAGTTCACTCGACTCTGTCTGATCTTCCAGTAGCTTATTTTGCTGATTTGTTACCGTTTATGCATGATGGTTGTTCCATGTTTTCTCGTTAGTCACGCTTTTCGCATGATGTCCTGATTTGTTTCAACTCTCGTTCTCTTTTTTCGTCTTACAGGAAGTTTTCCCCGTGTTTGATGATGTCTCTTGGTCCTTGCCTCGCTGCTCCTGGATGTGCTGCCTCACCCATGTGGCTCCTTCCCTCCTCCACCCTTCCTCGTACCCCTCCTTTGTAGGTATGATCTTTCTCCGTTCCCTTATCTGTTTTCCCTGTGCATTTGATGGTTTCTTTCCTTACCCTTTCCTCCTCCCTCTTCTCTTGTATGTATTCTTGTTCACATGTTTATATTTTAGCATATTATCTTCGACTGAAATCTTCTGCTTATATAAGAGTTATATTCCTTGCTCCTCCTGGTGCACTTACTCTTTAGTTTTTCATTTATCCTCTTCTTCTCCTCTTTTCCAGCATGTTCACACTGGCTCTCGCTTTCTTCTTCTTTTTTCATGTCTTTTCCAAGGTACATGGGCTTTCCATTCTTTGATATGTTTTTTTCACATTTTTGTAGATAGGTTATCGTTATGTCCTTGAATATTTTGTCATGGAATGTGAAGGGTATTAACTCCCCAATTAAGCGTCAAAGAATTTTGTCACACCTAGCCAAATTGAATGTTGATATTGCATTCCTTCAAGAAACGCACTTAAACGATGTAGAATCAGTTAAGCTCAAACGTGGATGGGTGGGCGAACTCTTTTACTCACAGGGTGATGGCAAACGGAATGGTGTGGTAATCCTTTGTCGCAAGTCTCTGTCATTTCAGGTTCTTACTCAAGAATCGGACGTTTCCGGTCGTTGGGTTTTTGCCAAGCTATCACTCAGAGGTGTTCCAATTTCCCTTCTTAATGTTTATGGCCCAACTACGGGTGAACCCTCCTTTTGGGCTGATTTTTCTCCATTACTAACTAAATTTATGGACCACAACTTTATTTTGGCGGGGGATTGTAATCAACCTCTAGATCCCTTTATTGATAGGAAATCTATGGCCCCCTATATTCCCAACAAACCCCACAAGCTATTTAGTCATGCTATCTCACAGCATAAATTGGTGGATTCCTGGCGCCTTTGCAACCCCAAATTACGGGAGTACACTTTTTACTCTCCATGTCATCGCTCCCAGTCAAGACTTGACTATGTTTTTGTTTCCCATAACCTTGCTCAATCACTATTACATTCTGAGATTGGCCCGATATTACTTTCGGATCACGCCCCCGTCCTTACAAGCGTTGATGTGTTCCCTAAGGTTAATGGTCCCAGAAGATGGAGATTTAATAACTCGCTCCTAACTGATCCCAAGTTTACGTCTACTTTCACTTCCTTTTTTGATGAATTTTTTCTGATTAATGACCACACTGATATTCCGGACCATACTATCTGGGACGCTTTTAAAGCGGCTGCACGTGACTTTATCATCAGATACGTTGCGAGTAAGCGCGGGGCTGCCAGAAGATCCACCAAACAGCTCCTTTTAGATATTAAGAAGTTGGAACACGCATACTTTACCTCCCACTCTGAGGATAGCTTGACAGCCCTTGTTGCTGCAAAATTGAAATTTAATGAGAAAGCTACGGAGGACGCCTCCCTATACTTGTTAAAATCTACTGCTAAATTTTATGGGGGTAGGAATAAAGCAGGGAAGCTCCTAGCTAACTATTTAAAGATTAAGCATGATAAGTTCAATATTGAATCTGTTTATGACTCTAATGACACTCTGAAGCATAAAGATGTTGATATTTTGGCTGCCTTCTCCCATTTTTATGAAACATTATACACATCTGAAACTCAGCCCTCCCCCAACTCTCTTGCCCATTTTTTCTCCACCATTCACGCACCACCCACTTTTCCCCTTGACCTTTCCTCATTAGAATCTGACATCACACAAAAGGAACTACTCACTGCTTTGCACCACCTTAAGCTTAATAAGGCCCCTGGCCCCGACGGTTTTACCGTTGAATTCTATCTTCATTTTTCTAAGCTGTTGATCCCACGCCTACACTCTCTTCTCCGTACTTTTATTGCCCAAGGTACTTCCTCAGGGACATTCTCAGATGCTCACATATGTTTAATACCTAAACCTGGGAAGGATGTACAACATTGCAAAAATTATAGGCCCATATCTTTAGTCAATATTGACTATAAACTTTTTGCTAAAGTACTGGCGGTCCGTTTGGATCACCTACTCCCGGATCTTCTTGGGGAAGAGCAATCCGGGTTTGTTAAGGGCCGACATATTACGGATAATACCAGACTTCTATTTAATATTCTATCAAAGTCTTCCCGCTGTCAACATTCACTTGCAGCGATTGCCCTTGACGCCGAAAAAGCGTTTGATCGAGTTGAGTGGCGATATCTTTTTCACACTCTTACTTGGTTTGGCTTTGGCCCCAAATTTATTTCTTTAGTTTCCCTGTTATACTCGCACCCCAGAGCCGCAGTAATTGCCAATGGTCAAATTTCTTCTTATTTCAATCTGGGTAGGGGCGTTCGTCAGGGTTGCCCCCTCTCCCCTTTTCTTTTTAACCTCGCTCTAGAACCCTTTTTATCTAGAATACGTCAAAATCCTGCTATCCATGGCTTTCAGTTTGCGGACCTTCATCTTAAACTTGCTGCTTATGCAGATGATATCTTACTTTTTCTCTCCAATCCCGCGGAATCTGTCCCTGCTTTTCTGGCTGAAGTTCGGAATTATTCCTCCCTCTCTGGGTATAGACTTAATCATGATAAATGTGAGATCCTACCCCTGACCAAATTCACTTTCAAACAAGAATTTTGTGACTCTCAATTTACTTGGTGCCCCACTCACATTAAATATCTGGGGCTATATATCACCCCCTCTATTCCTGACACTATCTCTCTTTGTTTGTCCAAATGTACACAAAAAATCACGGACCTTACTACAAAGTGGCATCCCCTATACCTCTCCTGGTGGGGTCGCCTTGATACTATTAAAATGATGATTTCCCCCATTATTCTCTACACCTTATCCAATATCCCAGTATCTATTCCAATGAAATTCTTTAAGAAGATCAACTTAACGTTATCTTCATTTTTGTGGAGTTCTAAAAAACCTAGAATGTCTCTCGCTAGACTTATACGCCCGCCTCTGAGGGTGGTGTCAACTTCCCTGACTTTCCTGCATATCAGAAGGCCTTTTTGCTACGTCAAGCTTCCCTCTGGCTACATGATATCATTGTTCCCTGCCCTTTGTGGCTCAAGGTTGAGCGCACTCTCCTTTCTCCATTCTCTTTTACAGAATATCTTGCTTTTTCTCGTAAACCTTCTTCGATTCCTACTCCTATCCACAAATATACCCTTAAGCTCTTGTTATCTGAGGCCCCTGGCCCTCCCATGACTGTTACCGATTTCCTCTTTTCCACCATTTGGCATAATAAATATCTTCTAATCGGTAATAAGCCCTTCTATTGGAAAACATGGAGGTCCCGAGGTTTGATATGGATTTCGCAACTCTTTTCTGATTCCATCTTTCTCTCTTTCTCTGATCTTAGTTCTTCCTTTGGTCTACCTTTATCTTTTGCCCCTAAATACTTATTACTTAAAAGCACCGTTTTAGAGGTTTATGAGAGGCTCTCGGGTTCTTCTTCTCCCTCCCCTGTTCAACAACTCCCAACGCTCCAACTCCATTCTCTTCTACGTACAAGCCCCAAAGCATCCCTTATCTATAAACATCTTCACTCTCATCCATCACTTAGACCTAAATCTAAGGTTGAGATCCAATGGGAGACCGACCTTGGAACAGAATGGCCGATATCTCTCTGGGATAAAATATGGACAAAACTCCGTAAAACTTCCAGAGCAGCCTCCCTGACACAATCTTTATTCTTTATATACAACAGATTACTTCACACTCCTTCTACACTGCACAAACGCTTTCCCAATACCCCAGACATTTGCTGGTCGTGTGGCTCCCCTAATGCTACCTTATTTCACATGATATTTCTCTGTAAGTATGTGCATGACTTTTGGTTACAGGTATGGGCTCAAGTCAATGTTATTTTTCATACTTGTATTCCTTTTTCCCTCACTCATCTTTTCTTGGGTAGCCTGTCCCCGGGTTGGGATAATGTGGATATGTGTGTTCGCATTGTAGATCTGTTATTAGCTGTAGCCTTTCAGCAGATTACTGTAAATTGGAAAACTGCATCTAATGTTTCTCTCAAAGGATGGTGGTATAATGTCTGTCATAACCACAGACTCGATAATGCTTTTGTTTTTCCTGTTCAATTAGCTACTAAACGAGCAGAAATGTGGCTCCCCATTACGTTGTACCTAGATAAATGTACTACTCATTTGTCTCGCCCAACGCCTGCCCAACAAGCGGTTTCCAAACCCCCTTGATACCCTTTCCACATCCAAGTTTTTTCTTAATTGCATTGTTCTTTTTTCTCTGTTTCTCTTCTTTTTTCAATGCCCATGATTAACTGTTCAGATACTCATTGCCCATGATTATTGTTTTATTGCATATTTTCCTCTACGTGCCACATTCTGTTATTCCCCCCTCCCCCCTTCCTCCCTACTTTCCCCCTCCTCTCCCTTTCCAAACTGATGTTATGTAATGGTTTATTCTTTCCCACTGACTAATAAAATTTTATTGAACTGAAAAAAAGAATACCACTAGTAACTGGAATGATGATAGTGCTGCAAACAGAGTGAGCACTTAATTTATAAGTGTTTACGTATTGGTGGAGTGATAGGATAAGTAGATAGTGGTAGATAAGTGATTAAAGAAGTGCATGGGACAGAGTGGACGATTCCTACACTGCATGAGTACTAACTGGGTATTTAGAAGAGTGTATCAATAGTATGTAGCTAGTTAGATGTCTGCTTGGATAGTGCACAAAATATTATAGATGTACTTGTGTTAGTAGCTAGGCCATTCCATAAGTTCACGACTAGTAACTAGAAT
Source organism: Triturus cristatus (assembly GCF_964204655.1). Classification (NCBI taxonomy): domain Eukaryota; kingdom Metazoa; phylum Chordata; class Amphibia; order Caudata; family Salamandridae; genus Triturus; species Triturus cristatus. The sequence continues at coordinate 407,815,015 of NC_140592.1, read as the reverse complement.
AATTACAGTATTACAAACAGAGTGTATAGTGAATTTATACGTGCTTAGGTATTGATGGAGTAATAGGATAAGTAGATAGTGCTGGATGGGTGATTGGAGAAATGCATGGGACAGACAGGAAGATTCCTACACTGCATTGGTACTAACTGGCTATTTAGAAGAGTGTATCAATAGTATGTAGCTGGTTAAAGGTCTGCATGCATAGTGTACAAAATATAGTACCTGCACTTGTATTAGTGGCTAGGCCATTCTTTAAGTATATGACTAATAACTGGAGTAATTTCGGTGTTGCAAAGAAAGTGCGTGCTGAATTTATAAGTGCTTAGGTATTGGTGGAGTGATAGGATACGTAGATAGTGCTGGATGGGTGATTGGAGAAGTGCATGGGACAGACAGATGGATTCCTAGACTGCATAGGTACTATCTGGATATTTAGAAGAGCTTATCAATAGTATGTAGCTGGTTAAAGGTCTGCATGCATAGTGTACAAAATATTGTACCTGCACTTGTATTAGTGGCTAGGCCATTCTTTAAGTATATGACTAATAACTGGAGTAATTTCAGTGCTACAAAGAGAGTGCGTGCTGAATTTATAAGTGCTTAGGTATTGGCAAAGTGATAGGATACGTAGATAGTGCTGGATGGATGAATGGAGAACTGCATGGGACAGACAGAAGGATTCCTAGACTGTATAGGTACTAACTGAGTATTTAAAAGACTGTATCAAAGCTATGTAGCTGATTAGAGGTCTGCATGCATAGTGCACAGAATATTGTAGCTGTACTAGTTTTACTGGCTAGGCCATTCCTTAGGTAGATGGCTAGTAACTAGAATAATTTCAGTGCTGCAAAGAGAGTACATGTTGAATTTATAATTGCTTAGGTATTGGTGGAGTGATAGGATACGTAGATAGTGCTGGATGGGTTATTGGAGAAGTGCATGGGACAGACAGGAGGATTCCTAGGTTGCATGGGTAGTACTTTACTAAGTAGCTGGTTAGAGGTTTATATATATAGTGCACAGCTGAATGTAGTTGTGCATTGATAGTGTTTGGATTACTTAATCTTACCTTGACAGTAGTACATATCAAAAAATGCTAAACATTTTTTTCAGTTATTATAAGTGCTTAGGTATTGGTGGAGTAATAGGATAAGTAGCTAGTGCTGGATGGGTGATTGGAGAAATGCATGAGACAGACAGGAGGATTCCTACACTGCAGAGGTACTAACTGGATATTTAGAAGAGCTTATCAATAGTATGTAGCTGGTTAAAGGTCTGCATGCATAGTGTACAAAATATTGTACCTGCACTTGTATTAGTGGCTAGGCCATTCTTTAAGTATATGACTAATAACTGGAGTAATGTCAGTGCTGCATGCTCAATTTATATGTGCTTAGGTATTGGTGAAGTGATAGGATATGTAGATAGTGCTGGATGGATGAATGGAGAACTGCATGGGACAGACAGAAGGATTCCTAGACTGTATAGGTACTAACTGAGTATTTAAAGGACTGTATCAATGCTATGTAGCTGATTAGAGGTCTGCATGCATAGTGCACAGAAAATTGTAGCTGTACTAGTTTTTCTGGCTAGGCCATTACTTAGGTACATGACTAGTAACTAGAATAATTTCAGTGCTGCAAGGAGAGTACATGTTGAATTTATAAGTGCTTAGGTATTGGCGGAGTGATAGGATACGTAGATAGTGCTGGATGGGTGATTGGAGAAATACATGGCGCAGTCAGAAGGATTCCAACACTGCATAAGTATTAACTGGGTATTTAGAATAGCATATTAATAGTATGTAGCTTGTTAGAGATCTGCATGCATAGTGTACAAAACATTGTACCTGTACTTGGGTTAGTGGCTATGCCATTCCTTAAGTATATGACTAATAACTGGAGTAATTTCAGTGCTGCAAAGAGAGTGCATGCTAAATTTATAAGTGCTTAGGTATTGTCAGAGTGATAGGATACGTACATAGTGCTGGATGGGTGAATGGACAAATGCATGGGACAGACAGAAGGATTCCTAGACTGCATAGGTACTAACTGAGTATTTAAAAGACTGTATCAATGCTATATAGCTGATTAGAGGTCTGCGTGCATAGTGCACAGAATATTGTAGCTGTACTAGTATTGGTGTGTCTATGGTTTCGAGAATGGTAGTCTGTATTTTAGGGTGTGAGGAGGTGCATCAGATGATCACACAGATGATGTCATCAGAGATGTCATTTGAGATGTCATCAGTGATGTCATCATGAGTGATGTAATATGTGATGTCATCAGCAGTGCATTGCGGGGTGAGTTATAGAGAGCACAACTAACTATAACGGCCAAATTTCTCTTGTTTTGTACGAGTGAAATGTCCAACTAACTATGATGCCCATGAAACCTATGTTTTTTTCAGTGAATTTCTGAGGTTTTTTAAATGCTAATTTCTAACTATAATGTCCCTGAAACTTGTGTTTTTTTCTGTGAATTTTATATATATGTATTTAATCTCCTCTCACTCTTAATAGGAAGGAATCCGCACTCAGGTTGTAGTTTGGAAGTATTTAATCTGCAAAGGACATGATCCAAGCGTTTCGGCTCGTCCGAACCTTGATAACGATACAAGACGTCATTGTAGCATCCTTATTTAAATGTACAAATGCCTCCAGTTGCCAACATTAACAAAGGACTACATATTACTTTAATCCAAAAAGCTGGCGGCCATATTGGCCTGGTCACGATGTGAAAATTCAGGAATTGATACAATAACGAAAAGAAGACAAGTGTTAACCTCTTCTATGCCCATGACGAGATAGTCTCGTGATGGAGCACAGTTGCGCTGTGCCCATGACGAGACTATCTCGTCATGGACCCCGCCCGCTAATGTAACGCCCGGCACAGGAGGGGGAAAGGGCGGGGCACTGAAGGGATTAATATGCACACAATGTCATTTCAGCATATCTTGCCCCGTGACCGCCATACCTGTATGTTCGTCAACGTGACTTATTCATAATAAACATACTTAGAATTGCAAATATCAACATAAACAATGGACTACACATTACTTTAAAGTGAAAGGCTATCGGCCATATTAATCTGGGCACGTTGCATATTATAATGGTTCTTACACGAAAGAAAAGGAAAAAAGGGGTGTTAATATACACACACTATCCCTAAATAAAGTTCTAGTGACTATAGTTTCATTCCATTCACAGCTCATTTGAGATGTCATGAGTGATGTAACTGACCATGTCATGAATGATGTAATGTCTGAGGTCATTAGCAGTACATTGCGGGGGCATAAGTTATAGTTAGCTCAGGTAACTATAACTGCTGAATTTCACTGGTTGTGTATGAGTGAAATCCGAGTTTAACTATAGCGTCCCTGTAATATTTGTTTTTTTTCAGCAAATTTCTAGGTTTTTTTTAACGTTAAGTAAGGTGCATATCACAATGGATGGTGGGGGGTTGGAAGCAGGGCCTGGTATTGTGCTGCCCCCACCCAAGCTTGCTGCTCCTGCCTTCCCTCCTCCTAGGCATCCATTGTCCAAGTCCATGTCCCTGCTCCCTTATTACAGCCATGTGTGGCCGTTGTTCTGCCACTGGCCTTCCCTAAACAGTTAGCTTGCTGCCCCATCCACCTCCTCCCTATCCTCTGTTGTCTGAATACATAGACTAACGTCCTGCCATGCATGGCCTCATGTGCTGCCACTGCCGTCCATTTAGCATGATGTACCAGTCCACTCCTCCTGCCCTCCATTGCCCAATTCTATGTCCCCATCATTGACCTCCTACTTAGCCTCTGTGCTTAGCTTGCTGCCCCTATTCTCCTTCCCCCTGCCCTCCAATGTCTTTGTGCATGCCCCTGCTCCATCCTCTTTGCCCACCATGTTCCATGGACCTGCCACTCCTATCTACTCTAAGTGTTCTGTTGAGCTGCCACTCCCCTCCCACCTGCCTAGAATTGTCAGATGACTGTAACCTGTCCCTGCCACCTCCACCCTGCCTGTCCACATTCCATGCCCCTATCCCCTTTCTCCTGTCCTCCATTGTCCATTTTATTGCCACACCCTTCTGCCATCCCTGGTCTGTTGTGCTGCAACTGCTCCTCCTGTCTGCCCGCGTGGTCTGTTGTGAGGCCCCTTCCCCTGAACTCTCTTGTCTGTGCCCAGGTCCTGACCCTCCCTTCTATCCTCCATGGTCCTTTGTGCATGCCCCTGCACCCTCCTTCTTGTCCATCATAGCCATTGTGCTGCCACTAACCCTCCCGCTTGCCATGCATGGTCTTCTGTGCTGCCACGGCCCCTCCCACCTTCCCTGTGTGGTCAGCTAGCTGCCCCTGACCCCCTCCCACCTTCCCTCCATGGTCTATGTGTATGCCATCATAGTCTCACTGTTGCTCTCCATGGTGTGTCTTGCTTCTAGTGCCCATCCTGCCTGACCTGCATGGTCATCTTGCTGCTCTTGCCCTGCCCCCTTGCCCCCAGCCCTCTGTTTCCATGTGCAGACCCCTATTCCCTCCCTCCTGGCTTGTCTGTTCCACTATAATCCCCCTGATCCGTCCCTCCTGCCCTTTATGGTCTGTTATGCTGCAGCTTTCTCTCCTGTCAGTCCATTATGGTCAGCTAGCTACCATTTCCTCTTTCCCCTCTGTTCTCTGTTGTCCATGTGCATGGTCCTGTGTCCTTCCTATTGCTTTCAATGGATTGTTGCGCTGCACTCCCATCCTGCATGCCCTGTGTGGTGTATTGTGCTGCTGCAAACCCTGATGCCTGCCCTGTAGGGTCAGTTTGGTGCACCTCTACATGTCCCTCCTGTCCTCTGTTATCCAAGTCCATGTCCCTACCCCAATTCCTCCTGCCTTCCATGATCCAATGTACCATACTTGCTAACATTTTGAACTTGGTAAGAGGGAGATTTTGAAAAAAAAACTGGGGTATTGATTTTCCCCTTTGACTTACATTGAAAAAGAGGAGATTGTAGACAGGAGACAGATCAAATAAAGCCCATGTGGGCTTAAAAATATTGGACGTTTCCTGGCTGAATCGGGTCTGTAGGCATGTATGGTTGCACTACCACTGCCTCTTCCTTCTGCCCACAATGGTATATTATATTGCCACAGTCTCTCTTGGTAGTCCTGTATTATTGGTTTGTTGCCCCTGCCCCCCTTTCCACTGCCCTCCATAGTCTGTTGTGCTGCCACTGCCCTTCCTGCCTGCCCAGTGTTGTCAAATTGTTGCCTCTGCACCCTCCTACCTGCCTTCAATTTTCAGAGTCCGTGCCCCTGGCCTCTGCCTCTCAACAGCATCCTAATGAACAACTAGATTGCTAACATTCTATATTTATTACAATAGTGTGGAACGCCTGACGTCATCTTGGTGTAATCAAAACTGTAATACCTAGACCATTTCCTTTAGAAATTACATATATGAGAGGGTCTTATTTGCATCAAAATTATGGCTAGTGCTCTAAAAAATTAAAATGAGGACATATTTTCTGAGTTTTCAAATAGCGACAAAGCACTTTAAAATTATTTATCATCTTTATGTTTTTTTATCCAGTTGACGACCTGATTAAATGTTGCACTTAGGGGATGGGATGTGGTGTTACTTCCAGAGCAGCAGACTTTGCAACTGGGGAACCAGGTTGGAGTTTCTGCTTCAGCTCGACATTCTGCAATTCTGGTCAAATCACTTCATCTCCCCATGTCTACAACCAAAATGAATTTGTTCTTGTGTGATGTAGCCAATGCTCATGTAAAGCACTCCAATACCTGACAAGTCTGCACTATATAAAACCGCAAAAAATACAAAAAATAAAAAGTGTTTTGCACACTTCTGTCATTGGGCTACATCTGGGTGATATTTGTGCTACATTTGGTCTCTGTTGTCTCTGGTGTCCATCTTGGGAGACTTATTTGTTATGAAGTTTCCTAATTTCCTCATTTACTACAGTCTCCTCAGTAGGAAATACTTTCAGTTTTTTACTTTGATTCCATCAAGAAGGCATTCAGATGTGTCACACATTTGCCATAAATTCAGAATGTTAACACTCTAGTTGCTCATTATATCACTGTAGTAAAGCTACTGCTCACCAGGGAAGTCCGCTGCTGGTATTGAAAGTGCATTTTTCAGTCTGCATGTCAGAATTTTTTAATGAAATAGAAGAGGATTTGAGAAGTCACTCAAAATGTGCCCTAATGTTTCTTTCTGCAGCACTAATCATACTTTCTATGGCAAAATGAACCCCCTCATTTTGTTCCTTTTTAAATGAAATATTTTAAGAGTTACCACTTTATTCCAATCAAGATGGCTTCAGGTGTGCAACACGTTTGTCATAAGTAGGACTGTTAGCGCTCTAGTTGTTCTTTAGAACACTCTGGGAAGCTGCAGTAGAACACAAAGGAATCAACTGACAGTCTCTGCCCTTGTTGGATGTACATGTTTTACTGAGAATGTGTCAGACTTATCAGCGCACGCCGGCCCATCCTCGTGCAACACTAGGAAATGCGCGAGGAACTACACTTCCCGATGGGCAGTGCGGGAGGTGCGCTGCGTAACGCGCGCCACGCCCCACCACAAGACGTCAAAAGGCGAGAGGTCGCCGCGCTCGGAGCCGATAATTCTTCGACCCGGGAGACTAGACGAGGAGACGCCGAGAGGCGAAGGTTCGGACGAGCTCATCACCCAGGTAGCGGCCCGTGATATCCTGATGTTCGTCGTGACCGAGGTAGGAGTACTATGGCAGTGATTCCTTCGGGGCTCGACCCAGCTTAGTCGGAGACAAGCTCTTCGAACCATTGAGATTCCCAGGCCCGCCCCTCTGTTGGCGATACCGGCTGGTCTCATGCAGGGGAGCGAACAGGTATATTGAGAGATACTAGACTTAAGGGGGCACGCCTCGCTGTTCAAGTCAGGCAGTGTGCGAGCCCGAAAATTGCTCTGAGAAAACGAGAGCGAGAGTGTTGATACATGTAAACATAAGACAGAACGGAGGCATAAGAAAGCAGTAAGGCTTTTAGGAAGTTGGCGAAGCGTGCTCCAGCCTCACAGACTTCAGTTCCCGGGCAGACACTAGCAGTGTGCATCCGCACCCCGCGGTGGCCTGGTTTCCACTTTTGATTTCTTCTGGTTATATTCCTAGACATATGTGCGAGACAGGAGAGAGGGGTGGTCACAACACCGAAGGCATGGAATGAGCTGGGCTGTTACAAGTGGGTATTGCACCACAACGTTGTTATATGGTGTATGTGCGTCTGTATGTTGATCCCTGTCATTCTCCCTAGGTGTGCCTTTCCTTGTCGTTTATATTAGTGCCTGCAAACGAAAAGACCACGACCTGTAGCTCTCCCCCCATATGTCCGGGCATACCTTATTTTCCTTTTCAGGTGAGAGGGCAAGCTAGCGCTAACACAATCCTGCTAAAAGTAATGCTTATGGTTCCCAGTGAGAAAACGGAAACAAAACGTCTTATGCTGTGTTCTGTTGTCTCTTTTGCCTTCACAGATCTCCCTCCCTGCAGTCCCCACCCTTTCCTTCCCCCGCTCGATCACCCCAAAAGTCCGTGGTTTCAATAGCCGGACTTGGGGTCATCCAGAGGTGGGCCCCCATAGAGCATCAACACAGCCCCGGGGACATTGGAACGAGGAACCTGACAGAATTATCGGCCCAAGAATTCTCTTATCCCCCTGGTTGTGTTGAAAGCTGGCCATGACTACTTTAGACGATGTGATGGCTCTGTTAGCGCAGATGCAGGTAGACTTAGCCGCCTCACGACAGGAAACAGTGTCGATGCAGGTAGACTTAGCCGCCTCACGTCAGGAAACAGCGTCATTGCACTCTTGTGTCGATTACATGCAAAGGAACCCGTTTAGCATGGGTAGCCCATCTTCCCCTACGTCCTTAGTGGTAGAAGTGCCGGCAGCCATTCCCCTGGCCCCCCCAGAGAGGTTCCATGGTGACCGGAAAAAGGTTCAGGTGTTCATGACACAGGTATTGCTCCACTTTACTTGCAAACCTAAGATGTTTGTCACCAACCAAGCCAGGGTCGCTTTTCTCATATCCTATCTGGGGGGCGAAGCTGCCCAGTGGGCTGTCCCTATCGTAAGGAACGACGACCCTCTGCTATACGATTGGGACGCCTTTCGCATGGCCTTCGAGAAAACATTTGATCGACGAGCCGAGACGTTCTCGGCAGACAAGGATCTAATGGAACTGAAGCAAGGCTCTCTTGATTTGGTGAGCTACCTGAACAACTTTCGAAGACTGGTGGCCGAAACCGATTGGCCGGAAGCCAAACAGTCGGTCGTCTTTTACCATGGCCTCACCGAGGAGTTGAAGGACGTCCTGGCACAAATCGAGCCACAACCTAGCACTTGTGCGGCCCTTATCGAGTTGACGCTGCGGTTGGACCATCGCTTGAGAGAGCGGAAAGGTGAGCATACCCGCAAAGAAAGGGGTACAACATGGAGTGAGCGTACCGGACCGCCGGAGAAACCCCCTTCTAAACCCGAGCCTATGGAGATCGGAGCAGTGAGGGCCTCGTTAACAGTGAGCGAAAGAGATCATAGGCGCAAACAGGGATTGTGCCTCTATTGTGGCAAGAAAGGCCACTTCATCAGAGAATGCCCCGAAAAACCGGCATTTGGACGGCCACGTCTCGTCCAGGCGGCAGTCGCGACCACGGATAAAGGGGAGGAAAACTGTCGTACCTGAAATCGGAAGGAGGGAAGGTTTCAGGGAAACATACCATCCCTTCAGTGGACTTTTTTTCCTTTAGGGAAAAAGAACACTTTTTTATAACCATGCAGATAAACATCAATAACGTGCTCCTACCGGTCCGAGCCATGGTTGATTCCGGAGCCACAGGCAGTTTTATGGATATGCAGGAGGCCAACCGACTAGGCGTACGGCTCCTCCTAAAAGCCTCCCCCGAACTGGTCTACGCCGTGGACGGAAAAGAACTGGATTCCGGACCCATACGACATCACACAGCGGAGTACGAACTCCGGTATGAGGGGGATCATCGCGAATGGATATCGTTCAACGTTATCCACGCCCCGCAGTACGGGATCATCCTCGGACTCCCGTGGCTACAGAAACATGAACCCAGGATTCACTGGGCCTCGAAGACCCTCCAGCTGAGGTCGGCATTTTGTCAAGCCCATTGTAACCGCGAACCAGTGCAGCCGGCGGCAGTGCTCGCCATCGTCCACGGGATAGCCACGGCGGCAAAAAAAGAGACCAAGCTACCCGAATGCTACCTTGCCTTCCAAGAAGTCTTCAGCGACAGTAAGGCAGAAGAACTCCCTCCACACAGGGAATTTGACTGTCGGATCGATCTGGTACCCGGGGCGGTGATACCCTGTGGGCGAATATATGCTCTAACCATTCCAGAAAACCTGCACCTACGAGCATATCTTGACAAGTACCTAGAACTCGGCTTTATTTGTCCGTCTAGATCACCTGCGGCATCGCCACTCTTCTTCATCCCCAAGGCCAATGGGGAATTGAGGTGTTGTATCGACTTTCGAGCGATCAACGCTATCACGGTGAAGAACCGATACCCCCTCCCGTTGATCCCGGTTCTCTTGGAGCAGGTGAGAGCTGCAACGATATACACCAAGTTGTATCTGAAAGGAGCTTATCACCTCGTGCGTATGCGCGACGGTGATGAATGGAAGACGGCATTCAAAACGCGGTATGGGCTGTTTGAGTACCTCGTAATGCCCTTTGGGCTCTGTAACGCCCCGGCCGCCTTTCAATTCTTTCTCAACGAGGTGTTACGTGATTTTCTGGACGTCTTCGTAGTCGTATACATCGACGACATCCTCGTGTATTCCCTCACAGAAGAAGAACACATAACCCACGTGCAAAGAGTGCTACACGCCTTGTTCACAAACCACCTATTCTGCAAACTCACAAAGTGTGAGTTTCATGTGACCACTGTGGAATTCCTCGGGGTGATGCTGACCCCCTCAGGACAAGTGATGGCCGAGAGGAAGGTGAAGGCAGTGATGGACTGGCCCCGTCCACAGAACGTGAAAGACATCCAAAGCCTACTCGGGTTTGCAAACTTTTACAGGCGATTTATACAACATTTTTCCAACACGGTCGCCCCTCTGACCAAATTGACCCGAGTGAAGGTTCCCTTTGTTTGGACGGCGGAAACCCAAGGGGCATTCGATCAACTGAAACATGCCTTTAGCTCCGCTCCTATTCTGGTGCATGCCAAACCGGAGATGCCGTTTTTTGTAGAAGCAGATGCCTCGGAAATCGCGGTAGGAGCGGTATTGTCGCAGAGACAGGAGAACACCGGATATCTGCACACCATTGCCTTTATGTCCAGAAAACTAAACCCCGCAGAGCTGAACTATACAATAGCTGAAAAAGAGCTCCTAGCGATCAAAGATGCCTTCAAGGAATGGAGGCATTGGCTGATGGGGGCAGTACATCAGATAACCGTTTATACCGACCACCGCAATCTGCAGTTTTTGCGAGCAGCTCGACACCTTACACCACGTCAGTTACGCTGGACGCTGTTTTTCGCGGAGTATAACTTCATCGTAACATTCCGCCCGGGAGTCAACAATCGGAAGGCCGACGCCCTCACACGGCAGGAAAACACTCCACAGAAAGAACCAGAGCAGGAAGCATCGATCATAGAACCTAGTCGAGTGGTGGGTCTCGTGGCCACAGACGACTTCCTGAACGGCGTGCGGAGAGGGATCCGCAACACCACTTGGAGAACCTGGTTAAGGTTCCACCCCGAATGGAGAATCCATCAAGGTCTCCCAGTAAAAGGGAAACCACTGCTTATACCCACAGGAGCTTTGAGGAAGATGGTCTTCGAATGGTGTCACAACTCTCCCTGTGCCGGACATACCGGGTGCACCAAGACTCTAGAAAAAGTGCTTCGACAGTTCTGGTGGCCTTCGGTTCGTCCCGACCTTCAGCAATGGGTGCATAACTGTTCCATCTGCGCCCAAATGAAAGCGGACCACCAACCCGTACAGGGCTTGCTACATCCTCTGCCCACACCAGAGCGACCGTGGGAACGGATTTCAGTAGATTTCATCGTGGGACTTCCTAACGATCACGGAATGACTGCCATCATGGTGGTGGTCGACTATTACACCAAGATGGGGCACTTTGTGGCCTGCAAACAAGCTCCCACAGCGGGGCAAACGGCCATACTCCTGCTAACGCACATCGTTAGGCTTCATGGACTTCCGCAGGTCATAGTATCGGACAGAGGGGCCCAATTCACCTCGGGATTTTGGAAAACGTGGTGTTCCAAACTCCAGGTCACCTCTTCCTTTTCAACAAGCTTTCACCCACAGACAGATGGCCAAACCGAGAGACTCAATCAGACTCTAAAACAATATCTCCGTTGTTACGTGAGCACAGCTACAGAGGAATGGGTGGAATGGTTATGGGCAGCGGAGGTAGCGTATAACAGTGCCACGCACTCATCCACGAAGTTCACTCCGTTCTTTAGCACTTATGGGTTCCATCCCAGGTTTACTCCCCTACTCCTGCCCAACACGGACACGCGACGCCCAGAACTGCGCAACAGGCTGAGGGTTATGCATAGGGTGCTTGCGGTAGCCAGAGGAAATCAATTGAAGGCAAAGGAACAGTACAAGAAGCAGGCGGATAAACATCGGAGACCAGGGCCAGTGTATAGTCGGGGAGATTGGGTGTGGGTTTCAACACGTAACATCCGTTTTAAGAAGTATAGTGTGTTCAACCCTAAATACATAGGCCCATTTAGAGTGCTGGGGCATGTAAACCCGGTAGCGGTAAAGGTTCGCTTACCGTCGCACTTTCGGATCCACCCCGTGTTCCATATCTCCAAACGTGCCCAACAGCCTCCGTCTAGCCGTCCATCGCCGGTCCAGGTACTACAGGAGCAGGAGTACGAAGTCAAGGCCATCCGGGACGCAAAGACGGTGCAAGGCAGGTTATGGTACTTGATCGCTTGGAAAGGGTACGGTCCAGAAGATGACTCATGGGAACCCGCCACAGCAGTCCATGCACCCAGACTGGTAGCACGGTTCCATAGGCTGCACCCAGACAAGCCTAGCGGCCGGCGGTGATCCTCGGAAGAGGGATGTGCTGTCAGACTTATCAGCTCACGCCGGCCCATCCTCGTGCAACACTAGGAAATGCGCGAGGAACTACACTTCCCGATGGGCAGTGCGGGAGGTGCGCTGCGTAACGCGCGCCACGCCCCACCACAAGACGTCAAAAGGCGAGAGGTCGCCGCGCACGGAGCCGATAATTCTTCGACCCGGGAGACGAGACGAGGAGACACCGAGAGACGAAGGTTCGGACGAGCTCATCACCCAGGTAGCGGCCCGTGATATCCTGATGTTCGTCGTGACTGAGGTAGGAGTACTGTGGCAGTGATTCCTTCGGGGCTCGACCCAGCTTAGTCAGAGACAAGCTCTTCGAACCATTGAGATTCCCAGGCCCGCCCCTCTGTTGGCGAGACCGGCTGGTCTCATGCAGGGGAGCGAACAGGTATATTGAGAGATACTAGACTTAAGGGGGCACGCCTCGCTGTTCAAGTCAGGCAGTGTGCGAGCCCGAAAATTGCTCTGAGAAAACGAGAGCGAGAGTGTTGATACATGTAAACATAAGACAGAACGGAGGCATAAGAAAGCAGTAAGGCTTTTAGGAAGTTGGCGAAGCGTGCTCCAGCCTCACAGACTTCAGTTCCCGGGCAGACACTAGCAGTGTGCATCCGCACCCCGCGGTGGCCTGGTTGCCACTTTTGATTTCTTCTACTTATATTCCTAGACATATGTGCGAGACAGGAGAGAGGGGTGGTCACAACGCCGAAGGCATGGAATGAGCTGGGCTGTTACAAGTGGGTATTGCACCACAACGTTGTTATATGGTGTATGTGCGTCTGTATGTTGATCCCTGTCATTCTCCCTACGTGTGCCTTTCCTTGTTGTTTATATTAGTGCCTGCAAACGAAAAGACCACGACCTGTAGCTCTCCCCCAATATGTCCGGGCATACCTTATTTTCCTTTTCAGGTGAGAGGGCAAGCTAGCGCTAACACAATCCTGCTAAAAGTAATGCTTATGGTTCCCAGTGAGAAAACGGAAACAAAACGTCTTATGCTGTGTTCTGTTGTCTCTTTTGCCTTCACAGATCTCCCTCCCTGCAGTCCCCACCCTTTCCTTCCCCCGCTCGATCACCCCAAAAGTCCGTGGTTTCAATAGCCGGACTTGGGGTCATCCAGAGGTGGGCCCCCATAGAGCATCAACACAGCCCCGGGGACATCGGAACGAGGAACCTGACAGAATGTCAGACTTCATTCTAACATGACTAAGAAAGATAATGTGAATTTACAGAAAATAGGCTCTCAGTTTAGCTTATAGGTCACCTTCCAAACCTCTGTGGGAAAAGCATGAGAAATAGTTTTCTCTCAAACATGATTCATGATATCCCAGCAGAAGGCTTTTTCACATGGTAAAATCAACTTAGAACACACCACAAATTCTAAAATGAGTATGGTACCATCAACAAATGATTTATAATGTAACTAAAGTCTTAAAACCTGATATTAACTGAAATGCTTTTTAATGAGGTGCTATCATGTATATTTTACAACGCAACTTTTACAACGCACTACCATTACAACTAAACTGTTACAACGCGAGTGCATTGACAACGCAGGACATTACAACGCAAGTCTTTACATCGACTTGCACTAGATGGCGTGCTAACATTAAAAATAGTGTAGTTTACTATCCCAACACCTTCCCTACTGTTACGTGGACTGGAGTTGGAATAGTAAATTACACTTTTTTAATGTTAGCACGCCATCTAGTGCAAGTCGATGTAAAGACTTGCGTTGTAATGTCCTGCGTTGTCAATGCACTCGCATTGTAAAACTTTCGTTGTAACAGCATGCGTTGTAACAGCATGCGTTGTAACGTCATACATCCTGTATATTGGTCCCAAGATGGCTGCCAACACTTCTTGGATGAAGTGCTGACAGCCAATCAGATCTGACGATGAGATGTGTGGTTAGGCTCCCCCAGATAAATATATTTCTTTTTCCATTAATATTTACACCATTTAACTAAAAGGCACGACTCTGAACCAAGGGCTACCTTTTTGCCAAATTTGGTGTACTTCTGTTCAGCAATTCGGGCTGTAGCTGCGACTAAACGTTCCTATGGAATATTGCATGCAGAAAACATGTTTTTTTCTCAGCCCCCGTTTGCCGAATCACCCCAAAACTTTCAAGATAGGAGCGGATCTGAGCGCCCCACGAGTTTTGAAAATTTCGCGAAGATTCGTCAATCGGCGCCAAAGTTATTGGGAATAGAATGTTGCGATTTTCCTATGGTAACTAGGTCCTAACTATAACTACCTACTGGCGACTGCCAGTAGGTAATACACATATATATACACACATATATATATATATATATACATGTATCATAGCTCCATCTGCACCTCCAAACCAGCGCACTCAGTAGACGGGTGCTTTAAACGCGAAGGTGCACTCGCGTTTTTAAATGCGCGCTCACTCCCAGTCACTTTCAGGAACTTGAAAAAGCACTCAACGGGACACTCCTGCAATTATTTAATCATTTATTGCATTTGCGAGCATGAGAAAACATGACGCGTTTCGGCGATGCCTTAATCAAATGTTTTACAAAAATCGCGCCAGAAAACGGCATATTTAAAGAGGCAGAGCAGGAGTCACATGATTATTTCTCATGGTCATCGAAATGGGACAACAAAATGAGGCGATCGTCATTAAAAACCAGCCGTCATATTGGGAGAAACAAGTTAAAATGTATAGATACATGTATGTATATATATGTATATATACACACACAAATGTGTGTTGTGTGTGCAAATTATCATTATAAGGCAAATATCAAATGAAGGTACAAGCAGAAGATAAATATAAAATAAACGAAGCGATATATGCGAGTCGGCATCTTGATTTCAGAAGGTAACGAAGTGGCTCGAGCATCAGTCTTTTCGGAGTGGTATTGTACCTTAGGGGAAACATCCAGATTATTTTGAGTATGCTAAATGGTAAAGCATTTGCTAGATTTTAATCTTGTGGAACGTTTGGTTAAATCAGCTAAAGTCTCGAGAATGCACATCTCTGATTAAAGTGAACAGTTTAGTCATCACTCCTTCATTCCTAAGGTGAAAGCAGAAGTGCTTAATTTGGGCCCGTGTCTACAGCTGGGGCCCACCAGCACTTATGTCTGAGGACCGGCGCTTACTTTTCTATTTCAGGCTTGGAACAAAAGAGAGAAAAACATAAAAGAAGGGGGAAGAGATAGACAGAAAAACAGTGACAAAGGGAAAAGTCAGGGATGAAAAAAACCTAAAAGAGTTCAATAAAGTGGCAAGGAGTGTGTGGCAGTGGCCTTGGTATTCAGCAACCATGACATTTGAGTGTAGCAGTGACAAGCGTCAGAAAAGAAACTTTGGGCGATGGCACATATTCTTTTACCAATTAGGCACTCGAAAGAAGAGTAAGAGGTTTTTGTACGATGGCATGGGGGTATGGGCGTTGTTCCAGATTCTTGATGGACCACTGAAAAATGATTGAGAGTTTTATTCTCTTGCATTTCAGGAGTTGTAGGGGGAGTATTTTGTCCAAGGACTTTCAATTTCTGTGCTAGGTAGAAGGGAAGGTTATGATGAAGGGTTTTGTGAGTGATGTACACAATTCTAATTCTTCACCTTTTTCTTTGGAAGCTCATTTTGTGATTTCATAACTGGCTAAATGTGCATTGTTTTTCATGTTTAAGATGAGTCTCGCCGCTGAGTTCAAGAATCCTTATGGGAGGAAAATAGTTGCCTTGGGGTTGGCAGTGAACAGTGCATTCCACAGTCCAGTCTTGATAAAACTAAGTCACTGCACTGAGATCTGAAGGTCTTCAGCATGGGCCACCAAATACCATGGTTTCGTAAGGTCTACAGTTGCTATTCCACATTGTTTTCTATGCAACTTAGGTGTTCATGAAGAGAAAGTTCTTTGTCCAGAGCTAAACTCAGGGATTTTGCTCTGTTCATAATCACTGGACTGTTACCAAAGAGTTTGCGTCTATCATCAGATTATCAGCATGTGTGTTGTTAGTTACTGTAAAAGGCTGAAACCCTCTTTTGTCTGGTTTTAGTTTTAGTAAATATTTTGAGAACCAAGGGGGCATATTTACAATAAACTGGCAGAGCGCAGTCTAGCTCCAAAATTGCTGACGCTGTGCTCCGTTGGTTTAAAAACGCAGGGATGCACCGTATTCACAAGAACGTGGGGCACCCCTGCATTTCCCTACTGCTGGCGGTAAATCTAGCTGTCTAGTGTCAACGCGGGGGAACCTTGCACCATAGCGCAAGGGTATCTGCATTGCAGGGAAGGATTGTTCATGTGCAGGAAGGTGTCCCTTCCTGCACATAAACAATTCATAATGGCGATTTGTAACTTCTATGTGTGCTGCTTTGTGTAGCATGCATAGATGTTGCAATTCATCATTTTTAAATGATTACTTATGTGCAGGAAGGAAACCCTTCCTGCACACGAACAATCACTAATGGCGATTTGCTGTTCCTATGTGTGCTGAATAATGCAGCACACATAGAAACAGCAAAAACGAGGAGAAATGAAATATTTCTCCTAGTTTCACCAGGTTAAGACCAGGTTTTCCCTGGTCTTATTCTTAGTACTGCCCCATAATTACACCACCCTTGTAAATAGGGAGCATCATTAAAAGCAATGGATGTTGAGGCAGAACACGCAACTTAAAATCCCATTGCCCGCCCATTTCAAGCTAAGGGCTGCATGAAAAGGGGCCTTATTTACAAGGCGGCGTTAAGCTATGTTAAAAGGCTTAATGATTCCTTGTAAATAAGCGCTTGTAAATATGCCCCCAAGTCTTCTCTAGTCATCTTTATCAATGCTTCTGTATTGTAATATTGTTGGGCATTCAGACCTCTATCTCAATTCTTCATTTCTCATTTAGTTTTAGAATTAGCCATGTGGTTCTTTGGCAGTAGTGTTGGCATGTTTAGGTGTAAGTCGTCCATCACTTTTTGTGTTTTGCCATAGAAACACTTAGAAAAATTTCACATTACTCATCCGAGGTGTGTCAGACCCCACTAGGGTGTGACAGCACAAGCAGGAGCTTCTGGGCCTCAACTGTGGGCGTTGAGGACATTTGCTTCTGATGTCCGGGGACCCGACCTCCTATGGCTCTGCAAACTGGGCTAAATACAACCCTTTCAATGCTTGTCTCAGTGGTATGAAGGTTAGCAGTCACAGGCTTCTCAGGGAGGTAGTGTGGTGATGCTCAAGCTCAGAGAGCAATAATCAATCAAGAATCCAATAAAGTGAGTGTCCAGCCCAGTGCTCGTCTGTTCAAGAAAGAATCTACTTTATTTGCCCCAGTCCCTCACTGTCTGCATTGTCCCCAGTCTCTTTACTCAGTTCTAGGAGGTCCCACTGGAGTATCGTGAATCTGCTCAGATGTAGCCTGATCACCCACAAATTTAGTATGTGCTCATTCTTTGGTGTCTCCAAACCTCTCACTGATGGTTACAGTCCATTCCGGTTCCACCTGGCTGGCTCAGTATTTAGGGGCTGGCTTGTACACTTCTGCAATGAGCAGTGGTGTACTGGCAGGCAAACTTTGAGAGTCTCCTGTCTTGGGCGCTGGGACTTTGTTCAATGGTGTGCTCGTTCTTGATCTTCTGGTGTGGAGGAGCAGGCAGTGACAGTCTAGATACATCTCGATCCTGCCTGGAAATATGCTAAGTGACTGAGGCTCCAAGACTGGTGGTGAGCCCACTCTAACTCCAGAGGGTCCACAATGAAGCCCCCAGCAGGGCCTTGGAACAGCCCCCACATGGGCTGATCATACATTTGAAGGATGTGGCCCTGCACAGGCTGGACAAATCTTCAGTAGTTCCAGCCTCACACAAACCAGTGACATTTTTGGCAGTTGCAGCCTCACACAGACTGATCACAGCTTTGGCAGTTGCAACCTTACACACACTGACTGTAGCGTCACCATTCACAACTTAACAGAGGCTAATTACAGCTTCAGCAGTTGCAGCCTCACACTGGCTGATCAGGTCATGCAATCACAGCCCCCACCTGACCTCAGCAATCATGCTGTTGCTGTGTCATGGTTTCATAGGGGAATAGTGGGGGCAGCCTATGATGCCAAAGTCTTCTCAGATCACTTTCCAGTACTTTGCTTTTTTGGGTGTCCCGCAGCCACCAGTGATATGTTGTACCTCACTCCTTCGTGAACATTCTCTTCAGACTTCTAGGTGCTTCAGGACAGGTACACAACTTCTCCAGAAAGAGATCCAGGCATGAGGTGATGTCCCATTTGGGAGATTGGCTGTCAGGCTCTGTGGCACACTCCCTTCCTTGGATATAGAAGACTTGGCATTGGAACAAGTGGGGTATTGGGGTCCCACAACTATACATGACTTGAAGACAGGAGATACGGAATCACAGTCTAAGACTGAAGAATCAGTTTAGGGTGGTTCGATTTTCAAGTGTCCTTTCCAGGTTGTTCTCCAGACAGCTTTTGTGTAGAGTGATGGTTCCCACAGCAGGGTCGATTCCAACAATGAGGTGTGATGTTTCTACACCTGGCTATCATCAGATGAACTGAAGGAGCAATCAGGAAAAACAAAAGGGCAGGCCTCACCTAAAGGTTTACGCAGCTTTGACAGCAGAGCCCGCAATCCCACCCCTCACCCTTACCAAGCATGAAATGATAGTATTTCCCCTTCTTTTTTTGTAGTCAGACACATTTAATTTAATCATTTAAGTCTTTGGAGAACCGAGGTGCATATTTATCGATTGCTCCCATTTCAACAGTGTTGGGGCAACTTCATCTAATGAAGAAGCTGCTGTGATATTTGAATTAGGCATCTGTTGATTGACATCAATATTGGACACATTTATTGATATGAAGTTTACCATATCTGATGTTTTAAACCAGGAACATTTAATTAAGACCTTCATGTTTCCTCAAGTGATTGGTGGGCGCTTGGATTCTTCTGCAAGTACACTTTTTGTGACTGCTACCTCAAAAGTAACCTGTTGATGGTCAAACCAGTCTATATTAAGAGGTCTAAGGTGGCCCTCTCATGTGTGTAGGAAAGGTAGACTAATACACCAGGTTGTTGCCATGAAAGAATCCTGCCAAGGAGATTGCTACAGCGTCAGAGTTGTCGTCCAGCCGGTATTAAAGTCTCCATGCAAAAGATTATTGGAATCATCCAGATGGTTGGAGAGGATATATACGGAGGCCGCAGAGACGACTGGAGGCTCAACGCAGACACTGACCGAAAGTATCGGTCCATTCCTCTGCCGGACTACTCCATGGGGCATGTTTGGCAACAAGCCAACTAATGCTCGAAAAGGGAATCCCCCTCTCACATGTAAAACACCTTAGCGAGTGCTACACATTTCTCAAAATTACACAATCACTTAAATCAAAGTAATTTGCACCTACACACTTTGGTCCTGAAGAAAGCCAGTTTTAATCATAAGGGCCTGGCTGAAACATGTAGAACACACCTGGATGTAGGAAACCCTAATTAACATTCCTATAACATCCAACAGCCTTTTTTAATGCTAGCAGTGACCCAGTTATTAAAATAGAATTTACCCTCGGGTACTGGGATCCCTGCATAGCTTTTAAATTGTCACCTTCACGTCACTACACTGCACACTCAGATACATACCTGCTCCGCTGTATTGTCACGTGGTTTTAGGCCACTCCCTATTTACAGTGCTAAGTTAGCTTAATCATGTTAGCTGTTGGAAAACCATCTTGTTGCTTTTGCTGACTTTGCACCCGACACTGTTGTTACATGTTATTAATTTGAGAAATGCAGACTCGCTCTTGTCTCAAGGGAATGTTATTTATACATCCTTAACAGTTGCTAGTGCCCTTGGTCTGTACATCGAGTAAAGAACTGTTCTGGGACACTAGACGGTGCCGGCTGATTGTGTTCAGGGTGATCGTACCACTGTTTAGTCACAACATGCACGCAGCTGCAAATACCAGAAAGTCTTGTGCTTTAATATCACAGCGCAGCATAGTGTTAGGGCATTCGATAGAAGAGCTGTTGCAGAGAACACTGAGCTGATCCTGTGATGTGAAACACTGAGCTGATCTATACGGTATGGGGTCCCCTATGCAAGCCTATGAGACCTTCTAATAGTCTAATAATATTTTATTAGTTGCTAAAGAAAGGAGGGTGGTTATTTTCCACTGTCATTATTAATATGATCGCTCCTTTTGTATTCTATGGTATTGTAACAATGTTAATGGTAATGATCTTAACCATTTGTCTACTTATGTTAGCCAAAGTACTTTATAACAGGACTCGAGGTTTATGAATAAATTCTTTAAACTTTACTGTGTCTTAGTTATTCTGTTGTGGACTGATATATATGTGCAAACGGGTATTTCGGGTTCCCACCATTCCTGAGAATAACTAAGTCGCATGTTCTGGGTTGTCTATACATTGGGACCGCCGAGCTAAAATCTCGGATAACGAATGTGACACTAAGCTAGTCGGATAAGGGGTTCTTAGTTCTGAGGGGAGTTTCTGGTACACCACAATTCTCTAAGGTTCTGGTTTCCTGCACATAGTTCTGTACATACGCAGAATCCCTACAACATGGCGCACCTAACGTTTGGTCTTAATATCTGAGATGCCTTAGTAGTGCTTTTTATTAGTCCACAACACCCTCACTCTGGTTTCCGGATAACGGGAGTGACGGTTTAACCTACCTAGGTTTTAGGCTATAGGTTCTTTCAAGCTTGATAATAAAAAAGGTTACACTAATCTAAGCCCAAGTGCTACAAAAGATCTCGTTGTATCTTCTTTTTAGTCCTAATGGCGGTAGAAATTCCCGCTCATAGTAGGGTGTCTCTACGTGCTCATTTGAGGACGTACGGGGTGCCTGATGACGGGATGGCAGTGGTGTTTGTCGTAAGCGCAAGTGCCACTTACCCTTATGAGTTGTTTTACTCTTGGGTTACCTTTGAGGCTGTGGAAGATGTCGATAAAACATTCCACAAATACACTGCCACGCCGGTGCCTCTACGTTATACCCCATATATGGCTTTGGAAATCCCTATTTCAACCTGGCAGCACACTATTTGGTTTAATGGCGCCCTCCCCCACACGGTCACCCCGGCGAGACTGGGTCCTTTGTCTATTGAAGGAGCTACTTGGCCGGTGCTGGCCGGACATACACCACATCCACGCTACCTGACGGTAGGAGTGGATAGCTTACGTATACTACACACTACCCTGATTACGGTCCATAGGGCGTTAGTGCAGTATGTGTCGCGCACTGTACAGGTGGGGGCACCTGCAGTTGCGGGACACGGGGCTGATCACCATCATGCGGTTGTGATCAGTCCTGTAATGGTAACCGCGGTTGTTGGCAAGCGTCCCCAGAATAAGGATGAGTATCCTTATTGGCTTGCAGAAAAATTTGATCAACTAGAAGCCGTGTTTCCTAACACTAGTCCTGTGGATAAACACAGGATACTCACTATTACTTTGCCGAAAGAACTGGTCCCAGACATTGTCGATTGTGACAATTGGGGCAAGGTCTTTGCCGCGACCTATTCGAAGTGCTTCGGTACTACGTCTATGTCGGTACTACCTTCCGTTATCAAGAAAGTCCAGGAGGACCATGGGGCGGAAGCAGCTATTGAATTGGGAATGCGGCTTATCGACAGCTTTGATGTGGTATGTTCCATGATTATGGGAAATCTCAAAGGAGATGCCATGCAGTTTCAAGTGGGAAACATGATGGAACTGATTGCGGATGAGGATAAGCCGAGGGAGTTTGCAAAAGTTATTGCAAAAGCCTATAGGATGGTTGGACGTAGTGCCCTAGGCGTGAAACCCGTCATCAAAATTCCTGATGTAGTACAGCACACTAAAGTGAGTTCGTCTACAAAAGACGATAAACCTAACTTTCCAAAACAAAATTGGCGAGCCAAAAAACAAGATAAACAGCAACAGAAACAGGAGACTCGTCCAGCGTCCCCAGTTCAGGCATATGTTGAACGCACTTATGATTTGCGTGATCGTTCTCGTATTAAGTCACCTGATAGGTTTCAGGTTCCTGACCAGCGCTCTCCTCGTTCTTCACAGGAATCAGCGGCTTCACACTTTGGTGGCGGAGACCGTGGGAGAGGCCGGAGTGCTCAAGGACGTGAGCAACCCAGACAGGCGGACGTAAAAGGCAAGCAGGAGGATTCTGCACGTCCGCGTCCTCCGTTTCAGAAAAAGAAAGTTGCTGCTATCTCAGCGAAGTATGCCTCAGATGGTGCGGACACAACTTCTGAACATGAAATGGGCTTTGACGCTGCTAGACAGCGCGGCGGAAGTTACAGTAGTGCGGGGAGCACTGCGTCCATTTCTGGAGGCGACAGCAACTAAAATCTATGTAACAGTAGAAACTGCTGATACTCGCGTAGCCCCCCCTGAGAGATTATTTGACGTAGTCCTCAATATTGAGGGTGACATACAACGCAAAATTAACGCGGTATTTTGGGATAATCTAACAACCACCTATGATATACTATTGGCAGAGAAAGATTGGCCCCCGGCTTTCGTTCTAAACGCTCCAAGGGGGGAAGAAGTCATTCTTCCTTCTTTTGGACACGTAGTGCCCAAGGAGGAGTCTAAGAAGTTGGCCGAGGAGTGGGCGCGGGTGCTTGCACCTGCGTTGTATCGTAATCAGGTGGGGTGGGATAAAAGTTCTACCCTCCATGAATTTCCATTGCGGTCCGACCCCCAGCCTCAACCCCAATACCCTATGCGTCGTGAGGCTAGGTCTCACGTCGCGGCTATCCTTGAACAATTGGAATATCAGGGAGTAATTGAAACGTGTGTGTCATCCATGAATAATCCTTCATTCACTGTAACGAAGCCTGACGGATCGTACCGCCTAGTTTTGGATTACCGGCACTTAAACTCGCACTGCCGGAATTGTGCGGTGCAAAATACCCATAGTTCAGCGCTCGTAGATAGTCTTGTGAGAAAAAGGTTCAAAACCACACTCGACTTATCCAATGGTTTTTATTGCCATAACATATCCCCTCATAGTTATGAGTGGACCGCTTTTACTTCGGGTGGTAAACAAAAAGTGTTCAAAAGGCTTCCAATGGGCTATAAAAATAGTCCTGGGGTTTTTGCTGCCCGTGTGGTCTCTCTCTTAGAGATGGTAGACTCGGAGGCGTACTCGTACGTTGATGACATCTACTTAACTGACAACGAGTTGCTTCCACACCTTGCTCGCGTGGACAACATAATTACTATGTTTGCGGTCTTTGGTTACAAGTTTAACTTTAAGAAGTCCCACATTGCCGAGTACACAGTTTTATTCCTGGGGTACGAACTCAACAATGAGGGCCGAGGCTTGGCTCCGCAGTTCCTTGAGAAATGCGCACGCCTTCGTATCCCTACGACACTGAAACAACTACAATCATTGCTGGGCTTTCTGAATTTCGGTCGTACCTACATTCCTGAATATGCCCAGCGTATCAAGACATTATATGCCTTGGTGCAACCAACTTTTACCAAATCTTGCTGGCTGCCAGAACATTCGGCTGCATTACACTCTTTGCAGTCTGACCTTCTTACTGCAAAATATTTACAAACTCGTGATAACCACACAAACCTGGTCATAAGAATTGTACCGGGTGTGGAGGGGTTCACATACTTAACATACAATGAAGGCGACACTGTCCCCATTGCTTACAAATCTCATTTATATACTTCGGCTGAAATGAATTCTCCACTGTCGAAAAAGTTTTGACAGCGGTTCAGATGGCAATCCTGAAAGAACGAGCGCTATCGCAGGGGAAACGCATGATGGTGGTAACACCATTTCCTGCCCTAGAGGCAGTCACTAAAGCAAGTGTGCCGAATTCTAAAGCTTTGCATCCAAGGTGGATACAATGGGCTACCTCCTTAGCCTCGCCTGACGTTGAATACATCTTTGACGCAGGGCTACAGACTCAGGAGAGTTTGGAGTATGAATTAGTTCATCCGGCTCCGCTTACATTGCGCCCTTTGGAGGAGTTCAATTGTGTCATTTACACTGATGGGTCCGCGCAGCCCGCAACTGGATCAAGGCACGCTTATTCAGCGGCTTGCGCAATTGTGGTTGGTACTTTCGTGAATGGAGAATTCGTTCAGAATGCGGTGCATACGCAGACTTTGGGTGATTGTACCGCCCAATTGGCGGAGCTTAGAGCTCTGGTGCTTGCACTGGAGTTTGCTGATTACAGAGTCACAACTCTTATAGTGAGTGATTCTTACTATTGTGTTCAATCTTACAACGACAATCTGATGTTTTGGATCACGAATGGTTTTCGTGATTCAAAAGGTAGCACAGTTAAGCATAAAACGCTTTGGGCTAGGGTGGCTGAACTAAAAGGCAGTCTACCCCTTGTGAGTGTTATTCACACTCTTGGTCACCAACAAGTTGGTGTCCATGCTGTCGGTAACAGTTTGGCTGACGAGGCAGCTAAAACAGCAGTGGCAACATACTTAGTAGCAGCAGTTACAAGATCCAAAAGTAAGATCGATGGTGACATCTTGGCAGCTATTGCTGCATCAGAAACTGGGACAAACTTCTCTAGAGGTTTCCCTTCTCGATACCATTATCACCTAAGTCCTGATAACGTCCCGTTAGTGAGGATTAATGAAGTTGGGGATAGGGTTATTCCCAATTCGGACTGCAGGCCTGCTTTGGTACAAGCTGTGCATGAGGGTGTTGCGTCAGCGCACGCCGGAGTGTCCGGAACTGTGTCACTGTTGCAGCAGCGTTATTGGTGGTACGGTTTGTACAAACATACGCGGACTTATGTCCTCAATTGAGGTATTTGCCAACAAATAAAGCCATCTACGGTGGCGCGGCCACCACAAACGCAGCTGCATATATCTAATCAACCACTAGCGTGTGTTTATTTAGATCACTGCGGTCCTTTTTCCTCGGACACTGCGTACAAGTATATCTTGGTTGCAGTAGATTCGTGCACACGTTTTCTTTGGGTGTGGCCACACAGGAGTGCTGACGCCAGGACTGTCATCAAAGCATTGCGAGTCTTTATAGGGAGTTTTGCATGTGGAACCCTTCACTCTGATCAGGGCCCTGCGTTCGCCTCTAAGGCTTACAAAGAAGCTATGAGAAGTTTGGGGGTCCAAGTCAAATTTTCGTCTCCATACCGGCCTGAGGGCAATAGTGTTGTGGAACGAATGAACCGTGACCTAAAGCAATCATTGACAGCCAGGGTGTTAGGTACTGGCAAAAACTGGCTAGCCCATTTGTATGACGTCCAACATGCACTTAATAATCTCCCTAGAAGGTCTCTGGGTGGGAGGACCCCGTACATGATGCTCTTCGGAGTTCGAATGTTTGTCCCTGACCTTGAGGGTCTCGACATGGCGGCGGCGGCTGCGCCTTTTGACTTAGATGACCACTGTACTGTTTTACAGAATCTTCAAGAAACAAGAGACACTCTAGCAAAAGAGCACGTATCTTCTGCGACCGAGGCTGGACTTCAGATTCCGGTAGTCGGCTGGCTACCCCGAGTTGGTGATCTGGTCCGTGAAAAGGTGGAGAAGAAGAAGGAGTTTGGACCCTCTTATCGTGCACCAGTGCCGGTGCTTGGAGTTGAGGGTACCCGCACAATTGTTTTGCCTCCACTTCCTGGTCACAGAGACAACAGGTACATTTCGGTTGACAATGTCAAGCTACACAGGGTGGCCGATACTCCATAGTCTGACACCTTCAGTTTCTTGCCCTTCAATGATGCGCAGTGCTGTTGTGGTGCCACCATCTGACGTAGTACCTGAGGTTGCCATTGAAATGCAAGTACTTTCTGATTCTGCTGTTTCACCTGCGGATGGTGCTTTACCTGAAGATGCTGAATATTCATATCCTACTGATGTCCCATTGCCCCTTTTGCATTCAACTGACACTGTCCAGTCTAATTCTTCCTTTGGAACTGAATCATTGACTTCCACTGCCCCTTCCAAATTTTCTAAATTTTTTGCCTGGTTCAAGAGACAATTTTTGGTTCCCCCCTGGACTTACATTTGGCTGGTGCTCATTTGCATTTTTTTGTTCATGTCCATTGGTTTTGTGGTAGTGTTTTTTAGGTTGATAAATGGACACTACCTGAATGAACGTTCTACAATTAGATTAATTAATGGAACTTTGGCCCCACATTCATCGTCGCACATCATGATGAGGGACCAGACCTTTGTAAATATCACCGCCTGGCCTGTCCGTGATGGAATAGCATGGGATGCAGTTAAATTTCAAATTCATGGGCCCACGGAAGTGATTAATGTGCCATCTGTATATCGTGTTTCTATGGGTGATGTGGTGAAGCAAGACATTCGATCTGATGATTGGGATGTTAAAACTATAGAGACACTGTTTTCTGATTTAAAATACTATGCCGCATTTGATGCTGAGGATTTGTATTTGAATAATGAGAACTATGCAGAGCAGTTTTGTTATCAACATTATGGCACACATTTTCTACATAGGGCAAACACATTTCGTAGTTTAGTCAACTTTACACAGTGGGAACATTGCCCTGCCCCGAAGATTGGTAGTTCAAAAACATTGGTCGGAAAGTTTTCATATTTTTCAGATTTTAGTGTAACTAATAATGCTTCTTTTTATTTTAAGCTTAAAAACGAACCTGTTTCAAAGGTGCGTTTGACCCACACTAAATTGTTGTTTTCTAAGTCTTTCATGGACGATTTGGCAATTGGTGGGTATGACGTTTGGAAACATGCTATTGATCTCAAATCGGTTTGGGGTACTAAATCTTGGCAAGTACAAGGTACAGAAGCTTTACATCGTGCCTGCCTAATTCCAAACCACATGTTATTTTTAAATTCTACTGTTTTTCAGACAACCTGTTTTGGATTGGCTATCTCTAAAAAATTAAATTCCCCCTCGATCCCGGACCTGAGAGCTTATCCTGGTTGGGAAAATCACACAGATCTGTCCCTTACTATGTTGCAGTCTTTTATTTCCAATTCCACCTTCAATATTAGTGCATTAGACCCTATAGGTTGGTTGATATGGCAAAAAAGTTCGGATACCGGTCAACGTAGATTTTTGGGGTTGATTCCCGGGTACATACAGGATAGAGTAGACCCACGTTTTCTGTCCTCACATACTGTCACTACCTACTCGGTAGGTAAATTATGTCAGGCATGGTTGCAACATTCCACATTAGATTCTGTAAAACTTCACTTGTCACGTTTGCATGACAACATTGATTTGAATGATTTTGTTAAGGGTCCAGCGTTAGGAAGATCCAAAAGATGGGTATATGCTGTTTACAACGAGGTATGGAAGTTGTCACAGATTGAGGCTGCTTCCAGACTCCGTGCTATTGACCAAGCCAATATGGAAAAAGTGTTGGCAGTAATAGATAATAGTATTAATACCTTATCTTCAAGAATATATACATTGGATAACATTGTTTCATCTGTTGTAGATATTGTACAGGACGATGTGTCTGTGTTGTATCATGGTCAAAATCAATTACGTTCCATTATGCAATTTGCTTGGACTTTGCAGACGTTAAAGGCGGGGAAAGTACCGTGGGATTACATGAATATTTCTTCTCTTTTCCGCCCATTTAATTTGTCAGCAAAGCAACAATTCATGTCCATGAAAGATGCTACGTATTCACTACTGCATATAGAAAAATTAGAACCTTTGCCTTTTTCTGTCGCTGAGTCGGATTATGCAGTTTGGCTCGTTCATGGAATGGTAACTCTACCAATTTCTATGTATAGGTTTAGTTCGTGCATGAAACATTATGCCTTAGGCAGATTTGAAAAACTTGGTTCCGCATTTCTGCATGAAGTTTGGTCTCTCCCTTTTACATATCGATGTGAGAGAGACGGCAAAGAAGTTTATTTGAAGGGTGAGGAGTGTACGTCTGCTCCTGATCATTCTGTAGTATGTAGACATATCCAATTACATGGATCATGTAATATGGATGCTCCTAATTTGGCTTGCGTCTTGAAGGGCATTCCTGTGCCTGTTATAACGCCATCATTTACGCTGCTTGCCAATGGTAGTTATCTGCTTTTAAATAGTGAGGCTTGCTGTGGGATGTTAGCTGGAATTCCCTATATTGTTTCAGTTTCACGAAGAGTAATTTGCTGTAATAACGTGCTATTCCCACCCCCGCAAGGTCGACTGGATATATCCATCTGGCCGACGATTCCAACCTTGAAAGCAGAGTTCAATAGGATGAGCAGAATAAGGGCTCTTTTGTCTCAAAAGGAGGTTGCGCTGACTTCGTCACGAGAAACATTTCTCCTTCAAGTTGCGAACACTCGCACGGAAGTTCAAGCGCTTTTGAATACTGATCTCCCCCTACATTTTGGCACACTAATACACACTATCTTCAATGCTTCTTCTACGACTGGTCTGGTCCATTTTTTTAAAATTATAGGCTCTGGCCTTGTGACGTCTTTCCAGTCTATCTTTGGTATAATACCAGCTATTTTTCATTCTATTTTTTCTGGGGTTTTCGGAGGGTTTCCTCTGATACTCGCATTAATTGCTGGCATACTGCTGTTGGTCTGCGCCCTACGCTATGGCTGCACGACTTGCGCTACTCGACCACGGATTCAGCATGTTCCATCTGCGTAGCCGAATGTGGGAAGCTTATGTGACTTTGCCACTGGCTACCTTGAGCGTCGCTTATGGATTATCCTTCCGATTCCCGTTTTTCACTTGTGTACAGCCTGTCTTTCATTGTCTCGAATGTCCGTTCCAATGGGCTCTGGATATGTGTCTGTCAAACTTGGTGTCACCTGACCTGGATTTTGATCGACTGATGTATCCCTTAGTGGTTCATGAGTTTGACTGTTCTGGAGTCGGGTTTATGGCCTTGGGTGCGGCGCAAGGAGTCCTTGGATTATGGGATATAGAGAAAGCAGCAGTTGACTTCCTGACACGAAGTTACATCGAGATGCCTGCTTCTTGTCCACGTGGAGGCTTGATGCTCATTTCCCTGTGGAACACGTGTGTTCTTTTTCTTTGCTGGATTGGATGTCAGCCAATTTTGCGGATGACTCAAATGATTTTCTACTGGAAGCTGCAGCCGCATATGCTGCTTATACTTTCCAAAATTAACTGCCTGATGACGAGCTCAATGGAGTGAATTTTTTACCTTCTCACAAACGATCGTAATCCTCTATGAACGATGGATTGTGTTTTTATATTTTTTCTTTCCTCTCTTCTTCGAAGTTTTTTCTTCCTCTCATTTACTGAACTCACACTTCAAGCTCTTTAGTCTGCATCGTTGATCTTGAACTCTGCGTTCTGTAAAAATATTCGCCCCTGGTTATACCGTGGTTCGATCAAAGGGGGATGTCACGTGGTTTTAGGCCACTCCCTATTTACAGTGCTAAGTTAGCTTAATCATGTTAGCTGTTGGAAAACCATCCTGTTGCTTTTGCTGACTTTGCACCCGACACTGTTGTTACATGTTATTAATTTGAGAAATGCAGACTCGCTCTTGTCTCAAGGGAATGTTATTTATACATCCTTAACAGTTGCTAGTGCCCTTGGTCTGTACATCGAGTAAAGAACTGTTCTGGGACACTAGACGGTGCCGGCTGATTGTGTTCAGGGTGATCGTACCACTGTTTAGTCACAACATGCACGCAGCTGCAAATACCAGAAAGTCTTGTGCTTTAATATCACAGCGCAGCATATTGTTAGGGCATTCGATAGAAGAGCTGTTGCAGAGAACACTGAGCTGATCCTGTGATGTGAAACACTGAGCTGATCTATACGGTATGGGGTCCCCTATGCAAGCCTATGAGACCTTCTAATAGTCTAATAATATTTTATTAGTTGCTAAAGAAAGGAGGGTGGTTATTTTCCACTGTCATTATTAATATGATCGCTCCTTTTGTATTCTATGGTATTGTAACAATGTTAATGGTAATGATCTTAACCATTTGTCTACTTATGTTAGCCAAAGTACTTTATAACAGGACTCGAGGTTTATGAATAAATTCTTTAAACTTTACTGTGTCTTAGTTATTCTGTTGTGGACTGATATATATGTGCAAACGGGTATTTCGGGTTCCCACCATTCCTGAGAATAACTAAGTCGCATGTTCTGGGTTGTCTATACATTGGGACCGCCGAGCTAAAATCTCGGATAACGAATGTGACACTAAGCTAGTCGGATAAGGGGTTCTTAGTTCTGAGGGGAGTTTCTGGTACACCACAATTCTCTAAGGTTCTGGTTTCCTGCGCATAGTTCTGTACATACGCAGAATCCCTACAACAGTATCAAGGCGTCGAAGCACACCCGGGACACACTCGGTGTCACTGGGTGGGCCCGATGATGAAGCATGCCACCAACTAGGTTGGTGGGTGAGGGCTTCATGAACAAACAAAATGGTTTGTACCCTGCCTTACAGTCTTGAGTTTATGTAAATTCACAAATAGGCTAGTCCTTTTTGATCTCACATGGAGAGGATATATCCCATGAGTTCTCTTTGAAAGATGATATTCTGTCTGGGACAGCGGTAACTAATATAGCCTTAGAGCCCGATCTAGCGGGTTCTGCTGCCCATTAAAGGCCGCTACAGCGTTAAAGGCCCGAGCCAAAGACTATTAGAACATTCCACCCCTAGAGGGCAGAATGTTCTAATATTGGACATGATGGGAGCACAGGGCCGGCTTTAGGGCGGTGTGACCGGTGCGACCACATAGGGCGCTGACTTTAGGTGGGGGCGTCGTGTTTGCAAGTTAAAAATAGTTTTAAAAGCACCTTCTGCCAGCCTTCTGGCCTCCAGCAGTTTTCCGCCGTCAATAAAAATGTCAAGATAACTCCGTGATTAATTTTCTTTCCACAGAAAGATCGAAGGTTTGTCTAGTGGAAGCTTTGAGGGTAGTGCGGTTGGTTAATATGCCTACTGCAAAGAACCTGTAACAGCAGATCACAAAAGAACCTGTACCAGCAGATCACAAAGTGCATGTAATTTTAATAGATCATTTAAATAGATCAGTAGGTCATTGCTTTTGTCTGATAGATCGTTTTATTACTTGCAGTTAACATCCTAGCATAGACAGTGAGCTATTAAACCATACTGTCTACCAGTGTGGATGACATGACTCCTACACCTTATAGTCCTCTGTCTTATGTAACATTTCCTATACACTGATTTGCACACCTATGATTGATTGTCTCTGTGTTTTGTGCGCGTGATGTAAAGTGGTCTGACACCCTACACTGGTATAAGTGGCGCTATACAACTAATGTAATGCCTCTGAGCGATGGAGTGGTTATGGAGACTTGAGGGGAACTGTTAAAGGGTGGTAGTGAGGAAATGCATGGCAGAGGTGGTCAACAACCACTGTCGCACTGGGCGCCACCAGCGCTAAAGCCGGCCCTGTGGGAGCGTTATTGCCTGGTATAATTCTTTTACATGGTAAGGTGTATATAGCACATGTTACCATACAAACATGCATTTTGTATGAAACAAAATACCACAAATAATCAACAAAATGTACATTTAAGTAAAAAAGTAAGACAGGCTGGCTGTTTCACAACCTACTCCTTTCATTCTGCGGCATTCCCAAATCAAAGAGGCGATAGCCAGTGCGTAGCCAAGATCCATGAGCTATGGGTTTATTTTCTTCCATAAACGTGCTGGGGCATTATAAATACAGCAAAAATTGCTCTAATCACAGTGATGCCAACAATCTTCTCAGTATGGTGCAGCTGAGTTTGTCACACGATCACCAGTGAAATTGCTGTAACAAAGAGCAGGGAAGTGGGTAGTAATGGCTCTGCCGATAGGGGAACCTGTCTTCCAATTCTAAGTCCTATTGCTTTGACAAAGTGACACTTATTGTGTCAAAAAGAACTTTCTCTGCGTTTTGTTCATTTCGCTTTCTTTGAAACTCATTATGACTCATGCTGCAAGTGCTTATTTCGGCCGCCAGCACTCCTTGTTTTTATTTGTTGCTCTTTAAAAAATAAGACCGCTATGTTGGGTGCGCAGTTTTAGCCGTTTACTTTATAGCTTTGGTGGCTCTTTCCTGACAGTGGATCGTAATGTCATTTGCAGAACCAAGATTGTACGAGTTTACTGATAATGAGTTCATGTATCAAGATAGCTGTAGCTTTCAGAAAAGCACTTTAAAAGCAAAAGGCCACGCACCTCGAGCAGGTTATGTTTGAATAAACGTTGTGCAGGCAGTGCGATTTTGCACTGACATTGCACCAGATGACTAGAACAAAAAAAGTTAAGGGGCAGATTTACAAGCCCCTTGCGCTGCCAGTGCATCACTTTTTGTGACGCACCGGCCACGCATTTCTCTGCCCCATATTAACGTGGACAGGAAAAGCCACCCTGCCTGGCTTTCCTGTCCTTGTAAATACGGTCCCTTTCACGCAGCACTTTGCGTGAAAGGAGCGTTCCATGGGTGTTGCAGTGGGTATTCTCACGCCACACCCATGGAAGAAGACATATTTCCAGATTCACAAGAAATTGTAAATCTGGAAATGCGTCTGAATGCTACGCCTCCCCAGGGGAGGCGCAGGGAGGCGCAACTAGGAGAAATATATTAATTTCTCCTCGTTTTATTTCCTCTTTCTATGCGTGCTGCATTCTGCAGCACACATAGAAGGAGGAAATGACCTCTAATGATTGTGTATGTACAGGAAGGTGTCCCTTCCTGTACATACACAATCTTTTAAATCAATGGCGTTTTACAAGTTCTATGTGTGCTAATGCAGCACACAGAGAAGTTGTAAAACGCCATTTCTGATTGTTTTTGTGCAGGAAGGGAATCCTTCCTGCACATAAAAAATCATTCCCGTGACGTAGGAATCCTGGCACCATAATGCAAGGGTGCCTGCGTCGGCACATGGCAGCAGTTTGACCACCAGCGCAGGGGGATGCAAAGAGCTGAGACATATTTTTGTAAATATGTCGGATCCATGTGCTTCAAACTAATGCAGCGCGGCTAAGAGAAATGACTTGCTGCACCGCGCTGCGTTAGTTTATTGTAAATCTGCCCCTATGTTTCTGCACTAGAGGGCAAGTCAAACGCATGGACGTCTATTTCATCTTGGCATCACACACCCTTCGCCAAGAAAGTGACATAATATGATGCTTGACCCTGAATGTCCCCATTAAGTGATGTCACATCTCCTTAAGCCTGAAGGCATTCCAATATTCAGATAACTGAAGTTCCATAATAGCTGCATGATTGTTATTGAACAGCACAGACAAACCCATCTTTAACCTCTTCAGTGCCCCGCCCTTTCCCCGCCCTGTGCCGGGCGTTGAATTAGCGGGTGGGGTTCATGACGAGATAGTCTCGTCATGGGCACAGCGCAACCGTGCTCCATGACGAGACTATCTCGTCATGGGCACTGAAGGGGTTAAAGCGGTGGGGCCCAATACTTTATCTGAAATGTAGCAGGCAAGTGAAGTGAGAGAGCCAAGCATCTTCTAGGTAGGTTAGGGTGAGGTGTAGGGGGGGTGTAATCCCCCCCCCCCCATTGTTTTTAAATGGAGTCAAAAAGTGAATTCGAAAGCGCAATTTTTAAATAAATATGCTGGTGTGCCAAACTAATGAAACCTGATGTTCCCGAAGGAGTTGACCCTATTGATTTTAAATGTGCTATAGGTGCCTCCACATGTCAACAAATACCTCCATTATTCCACTGCCAGCTGTTTGTCATGGGTGCCCTCTTATACCAATAATAACAATGCAGCATGGCACGGTAAGAAATGTATCATTAATATCATCCATATACAGATGGTGACTTTTGAGAAAAAATTATCTCTAGCATGTCACGCCCAGTATTTTATCATGGGTGCCCCTGTCCCATATACCATGCTTTTCCTACCTTATGCCAAGAATTACCTCCACTGAGCTAGCGCAAACATTTTGCCATGGGGCCCCATGCCAAGAATATCCTTAAGTGTTCCAGTGTAACATGTTTCCAAGGATACCCTTGATGCAAAATGTAGCTGCTGTATGCCTGTATTTTGTCACAAACGCCTGTCATGCGAATAATTGCCTCCAGTATGACAAGGCCAACAGCAGACTCGCAAACATGATACAACATACTCACTCTCACACTTACAGTCTCTCACTCATACTCCTGCTCATTCTCACTGACTCACACTTGCACTCATTGTTAACCTCACTAGCTGTTTCTTACTCCGACTCATATTTACATTTACTCGTACTCACTCTTACTATCACTCACTCTTATCCTCACATGCTCTTGCTCATTCTCACTCATTCATACAAACTCAGGGGCATATGTACAATGAACTGGCGGAGCACGGGTTCGCTCCAAAATTGCTAACGCTGCGCTCCGTTACGCAGGGATGCCCCTTATTTACAATGATAGGGCGCACACCTGCGTTTCTCCTAGCGCTGGCGATAAATTAAGCTGCCTATCGCCAACGCAGGCAGCCTTGTACCACATTGCAAGGGTGCCTGTGCTGGGGGTAATGATTGTTTATGTGAAGGAAAGTATCCCTTCCTGCACATAAAGAATCCAGAATTGCAATTTGTAACTCCTATGTGTGTTGCATTGTGTAGCACACATAGAAGTTGCAAATCGTCATTTTTTTAGGTCTCCCCTGACCCAGCGCATGCGCTGGTCTGGCGAGACTTATTGAGAGGGCTCCAAAAAGTGCTACCAGGCCAGCCTAGAGCAATAGTGCATGTTTGATCGTGATCCAATCGCGATCATTTTCACTTTCGCTGACGCTTTGCATTGCCAATAGGTCTCGCTTTTGGGACCTTATAAGTATTTAGTTATGCAACTGTTGCATGGCTAAACACTTATAAGGTCCCAAAGGCGAGACCTATTGGCTATGCCAATGCTTGTTTTAATGATTGTTTATGTGCAGGAAGGCACACCTTCCAGCACATAAACAATTATTCATGGCTATTTACTGTTTCTATGTGTGCTGCACAATGCAGTACACATAGAAACAGCAAAAACGAGGAGAAATTAATAATTTCTCCTCGTTTCGCCATGTTAAGAACAGGTTTTTATTGGTCCTAATTTTGGCGCTGCCCCATATTTACGCCAATCTTGTGAATAGGAGGCAGTGTCAAAATCAACGGGTGTTGCAGCGGAACGCCCACCGCAACACCCTTTGCCCGTTCCTTTCACGCTAAATGTAGCGTGAAAGGGAGCTTTATTTACAAGGCGGCGTTAATCCACTTTTAGTGTTTATAAGGCAATGGACTTAATGCCACTAGAACATCTTAAAAAGTGACATTATGGTGGCGTGAAGTCCTTGTACATATGCCCCTCAGTGTCTCATACTTTCTCACTTACACATGCACTCATTCCTAGTCTCTCTCACTCTGATAAACTCATTCCCACACACTGTTTCACACACTTGCACCATTACTATTACAATGATTCTCTCTAACACTCTTAAGGTCTCTCACACTCATTCCTATTAATTCGCTCACCCACTCTCACTCACTTGCAGTCACTCGGCATCACTGACCCACTCATACTCACTGACACTCAATCTCACTCGTTACCTTTCTCTGACACTCTCTCTTGCTTTCACACACACGCATGCTCTTGCTCACACCAAAGGCCCCTGGTGCCCCATTTTTTTAATTACACTGAAAGTGAGTAATAGATATTTTTCACCATTAGTATAATAAATTGTTTTGCAGAAAACAAGGAGGATGGATCCCCGATTTCTATAAAGAGAGCTGCTCCTGTATTCTTGGCTCGGATTTTGCTAACTCTAAAGCCAAGGTTCCCATGTGGCAAGCCAGGGATAGCAGCTGCGACCCCTAAATGACATCCTTGTGCAAAAGTCAATTTTGCACTAGTCCATCATTCATGTAACTTGTCCAGATTCTCACCAAAAGCTGTACACTGGCAATCACGTTACAATTGCTGGGGACACTAAAGAACCCATCATGACTCCTAAACGCCAGGTACTCTATTAGTAAGATGTATTCCTTCTAAACACTATGGAAGTCTGTCATTGGGCTTGGGGACATAAACATATAGAAATATAATGTCTCTTGTTAATAGTTATTTCAGTGAGTAGCTTATTTGAGTTTATTTTATCCCATCCCAGTGTGAAACCATTCTTCCTTTGGAGGGTTGGCGTAGGGACAAGTTTGTTTCTCGTTCGTTTTTGCTCATCCCATGGGAGGTTATATAAAATTGGGGCATGATTTCTAAAGCCCTTTATCTTAACCTGTTGTGTTTTTTGGATGTCCCTCGTGGAACTCTGATGAGATTATAAAATAAATTTCTGAACAGGATTCAGCTCGATAAAAGGTAGGCACTGGTTCTCCTGTACTTGGATCTATCTAATTTCTAATTTCTAGTAACCTGGAAACCAGTAAGTTATTTAAAGCATCACCATAACCTACATGGTTAAAATGATTGATTGGGTCCCTATTATGACCCGCAACCTCGCATCAACGTGGGTCCCCTTTGCAACATCTAGTCATGTTTAAATACCCCACCCCGTTGATTTGTGGAGGTTTTGGATAATGATAGAGCAGGCCATCTATGGGGCATATTATCAAGAAACGGCATTAAAATTATTGCCGCTAGCAATAATGGGCTTGATAATATGCCCTAGAGAATTCCCATAGCAGCCCATGTTCTGGTGTCAACGTGGACTTCTATTGGAATTCTCTGTGGCATATTATCAAGCCAATTATCACCGCTTTAGAGGTTTTCTGCCGCTAAAGCTTCAATAATTGTAACGCCGTTTCTTGATAATATGCCCCTATGTTGTTTCCGAGCTCCTGTAAATGTGTATGTACTTATATAGCGCCAAATCACCCCTAGGGGTATCTCAGCACTGTACTCATACTGCTGAAGGAACCCTTCCTGGCTTTCCGTGTGAAGTGTCCACTCCTGGGCACCCCCATGGTGAAGCCAGGCATCCCAGCGCCGTTGGGGCCGTTGTGGAGATTAAGCAAGCTATTGCCCAGAGTTGCCGCGTGGGACCCATGATGAGAATAGGCACTGAGGCGAGAATATCCGGTCCGAGGAATTTATAGCCCGAGACCCTGCCGCGGCGGGAATCAAACCCAGGTCCCGGACCAGTGCTCTGCATCGAGATCTGCCGCTCTAACCATTGAGCCACACTTCTCCACTAATGTTGAGTTCGTGAAGTTATTATTTTAATAAATTATTATTCATAGGTCACTACTTTTTTTCCCTTTTACAATTAACATATGGTAATAGGTGGAACTGTTCCAAAACGTCGCTATTTTGAGCGTAGTTGTATTTACTATTAAAGTTACCATACCGCCTCTTGCCCTGCCCCTAGAAGATGGTAGCACTGGGGTTTGAAATGTTCGATAACCATATATATCTATGGGATCTATCTCACATGTTTCTTGAAGGCAGCTAATATGTGAAATTTCCAGTTCCTTGTGCCATTCCATAATATCTTTTTTTGCTGTTATACCCAGCTATATTCCAAGTAAGGAGTACTGGGTTGTTTTCACTTCTTCTAAGCATGCTTTCCTGCATGTTAATAATGCCTATCACGCCTATTTGCGTGTCTTGCCTTTCTTTTTCTACCTCTGTCATGTTGAATACTAAGGGCTGCTTTGATATGTAGTTCCCTGTATCACTCACCCTCTCATTTGTGGGTTGAGCCACCTGCGTTGGAGCTGTGAGTCAACTATCTAGATTATCCATTGCAGCATATCTATTTCTAGTAGGTATATCTAAGGTACCCATCTGTAGGGGCCAAGTTGGACGGCCAATTTACTCCTGTAATGTTTGCTCAATTGCAGCTAAACGCTGATTAATAGGTAGTAACAACTGGGCGAAGTTGCAACATATTTTTTCAGATATTTCTGCCCAGGCCATAGTAGGGAATGGTATATCATTGGGTTGATCTTGCGATTTGGGAATGGGATGTATCAATAAGGACTTTCTCGCTCTTTTTGATGAAGTAGGTGGGAGGTCTTTAGTAGCACCCCTTTTCCGTTTGGTGATAACGCCATTTACCCCATTTATAACAGGGATAGTGATGCTCGCATTTGTCTGACTAGGAAGGAGTGGATCAGAGATACTTTATTTTAACACCCCCTCCGAAAACTTGACTATTTAAGAACCAGGGTAAGGGATCATAATATGTTCATTTTCACCGGGCCCACCCCCCAACAAGAGTCTTTTGTCACTCAGGGCAATCACTTTTGCTATAGCTGTAGTGGCTTTTACCAGGAAAGAGTCTTGCGACGTCATAGTTACCCCCTCTGTTGGTGGATTTGTCATCTTTTTTCCCATCCTTCAAACTAAAGTCTGATTGTGGCTGTTAGACCTGGTGTTGAGGGTGGGCCCAACTCAGCTTATTCCTAGCTCTGACGGGCGTGGACAGCCCCGCCTTTGCGTGCGAAGTCAGGAACAGGGGCTGGTGGGAGGTGTAGTTCCTCTCCAGCAGTGCAAGGCAGCAGTGCATGGCTCTCACCCCCGGTGTTGGCTCCCAGCGTTATAACACTCTAAGGGATAGTAATGACTCAGTCAGACCAAGATATGGGTTTGCTCTTTATCTTAGTTCTATTTCAGTTTTTTTCTTCTTTTTATAGCTATTCTTTTGTTGGTAGGGATAATACTTCTGATCCTGATTCCAGTCTTTTGGTTTCCTTATTTTCTTTTATTCTGGGGTTTACTGCGTCCACTCTTTGGTGTTTCTTTCAAACAAAGGAGAAGAGGAACAGTAAGTAATAGGCTCCCTTTTGGGGAAAAAAGACTGTGAAGTGAAGGATCAGTAAACAAAAGAAACTCATATCCCGCTCCGAGTGATTCGAAATGTTTGAGGGAGGGAGGGGGCGGTTTGCCTGAGGGTATAGTTAAGGCTTCTCACTTCCCACGAATTCCTTCCTTTTTTCCAGCCAGACCCGTCCTCAGAGCCATGCACTTACCTGTGCAAGCCACGTAGGGCGAGATGCAAAGTCATTGGCCTCTGGCGTGTCGGGAGGGCGTACGGTCTCAGCTTCTTGATGCGGCTCCTCCTCTCTGGTCTCCGTTTTTAGGTCGAGCCTAGGGCAGAGCGCATGCGCTGCACTAGGAAAACGACCTCTTGGAATCACTCTGGACTTTTCACACGTTCGTGCGTGTGTTTGTTTTCCTGCATAATTTCAATAGGTCTTTTTGTGTGTTTTTCTAAAAAGACAGCATGCAATTGGGCAAAGGCGGCTGCATGTCCCACCTTTCCCAGTAAATGTATTAGCCTACGGCTTGTGGTTACGAGCAGGGGCGCCATCTGTTCGGGGTCATGTCACCATCTGTTTTTAATTAACGTGTTCACCGCGCTACCGTGCTCACTCGTCCCCGCTTCTCTCTCGCGCCATTCTTTTTAACCAACCCTCCCTTCACATGCCACACGCACAGCCCTGCCAATGTGCTGTTTGCAATGAGAAACTTGTGCAT
Source organism: Triturus cristatus (assembly GCF_964204655.1). Taxonomy (NCBI): domain Eukaryota; kingdom Metazoa; phylum Chordata; class Amphibia; order Caudata; family Salamandridae; genus Triturus; species Triturus cristatus. The sequence continues at coordinate 407,775,461 of NC_140592.1, read as the reverse complement.
TCGCTGTCATGCTAGGCCCATTGCTGTTGACTTGTAGAAGGAGGAAGGCAGCAGAATTGAGTTTTGACAGTGGCAGAAGAGGTAGTGAGGCCTCTGCTAACACACACGGCTCCTGATTTTCTCTACTGTGCTCGCTTTCTGATTTGGTACTGGCATTATATAATGAAATCTTTACTTTAAGGCGAGCACCCTATTAATCTTATGTTTGACCTCCCAGCCGCAAGTTCGAGCCCCAGCTCGTCTGCTCAGCTTTTCATCCTACTAGAGGCCGACGGACTAAATAACATTCATTTGGTTGGCAATAAACATCTTGTAGGAAAGTAGGATCTGCACTTATGTTACCCCCACTTTTTTTCTGATGTTAACACTGGTTTCTGGCTATAGTCTGGCTGGGTCCCTGCTAATCAGGGCCCCAGACTCTCTGTTCTCTCTAAACGACTTGGAGTGCATATTAGATGCACTAGTGATTGGTTACTGTGGTGCCTTATGAGCCCCTAGTATATGGGACCTTAGGTATCAAGGGCATAGGTACTTTACAGGCCTACCAGGGCTGAAGCATGTATTATGCCACTCCTGGGAAGCAGACTGAATCTGACACCTCAGGCCTGCTACTGCAGCCTGGGTGAGGTAGTGTTAGCACTCCTCACAGAGGTATAGGTTCCTATATCTCACCATACACACACACATATATATAAACCTATCAGTCACCCCTAAAGTAGGCCCTACCAATCCTGAGGGCGGGGTGCTTGGTTTACAATGCGAGGGGGTGCCTCTGCCTGAGCAGGACCCCTCTGCAGCTGGCAGGGTCTATTCCCTGTGGTTGGTTGTGGATGCGGTTAAACCATATACTCTTAAGTGCATTATAACCTCCAGGTAAATGCTAACTTTGGAATGACTGCATCAAAACATGTCGTGTTTGGTGTAAAACAACTTGGAATCATACCGCCACACAAGTAACTGGTGTGGGAGTATGGTCCCACCCTTCTAGAGGGGACGACATGTACCCACTGTGGAAACACAGTAGAAGTCTGAAAGAGCCCTGGCATCACAAAATGGATGCCACCAGCACAGACACTGGGATGCCCTCCAGCTGCTGACCAAAACTCGCAGTGGAGGAGGCCCAACAATAGGCATCCTGTCACAGGGAGGTGTCACCACCTTCCAGACAGGATTTAGTGTATTGGAGCTGGGTGGGTGCACTCTTAGAGTGCTTTGAAATCCTGCACTGGGGGAGCAGTAGGCTCCTCTGTGCATATGCCAGCTCAAATCGGTACAGGGGCTACCAGCCCCTGCTCTGGCACGAAACTGGACAAAGGGAAGTGGGTGTAACCACCCACCCCCTGACTGGTCATAGAGCTAGTCCCTCCCTTGCTTTCACTATAAGATAGGTACACCTTGCGATTGGAAATTAGATAACCCTGGACGACGCTTTACAAGAAGAATCCTGGTCCTTTGACGTTCCACTACCTTTGGAAGACGGAAGAATCTCCCTTGGAGTCAAGGAGTGACTCCCCTGCTTGGCAGGCACCAAAAGCTTGAATCAATGGTCGCAAACTTTCCCGCTCCCGCCAGAGTCTGAAGTCCCTGTAGCCCCAGAAGTGGATTTCCTGACTCCTCAACAGCCATTGTGATTCCCCTGCATAGCTGAAGCGAGTGGACCCCACGAGTAACGAGGAACTGCAATACCCAGGTACCGTGCACTATTGTCAAGTGCAATCCCTTCACGACGTTCTATGAACTTGTGCTTTGGATCATTTGTGACCCAAGCCTCCAGCAGGTTGTGCACCGAAAATCAGAGGCCTACCCCATCCCAAGTGACCGTGGGCTCCTGTAAAGCATTTCCTCCAAAGGCGTCTTCGCGATCCCTTGCCCGTTGGCTTGTGGGTCCCCTGAAGACTTTCTTATCAATCCAAAGGGCTCCCCTGATTGCGCCAGGCCCGCCCTCACTCACCTTCACTGGGTGAGTTCCTCAGACCTTGCTGGTTTGCACCATTGACTTTATTCACTTTTCACAAGACTTACTGTTGCCAAGGCTTGTTGGCTCCAATCCGGTTGCTGACACCTCAGTCAGCTGCAGACGTCATGGGACACTCCGAATCCAGCTGCTGGTCATCGTCAATCCCTCCTGGACCTTGTGAGCGAAGAGTCAAAACACCCTCAAGCACCTGAAATCCCCCAACATCCGTGGGCCTCCATCTTCCTGGCCCCGGGTCACTGGCAAGTGACTGTGAACACTGTCCCTTCTGCTTTCAGGTCTTCTTCATCTTGAATCCAGCCTTGGATTCCACCAGACACTTCTTCAGTCTTCGCAAGCAGCAAATCTTCTTTGACTTCCATAGAAAGCAGCGACTCGACCCGACCCCAAAAGACACCTATGCACCCGGCTTCCCTGGGTGAGGTAAGTCGTGCACTCCAGTGCCCTAGTGTGTGTTGGGCCTCAAATTACTTACCTTGTAAGTGGCTTGCTCGTAGACTTCCTCGAAGTACCCTAAAACTTTAAAAATCCACCCGCGACTTGCTCCATTGTAATCAATAGGGAACCCGCGGCTGTGTTCTCACACTGCACGCGTGTCTTTTACTTACCTGCCTTGGGTGACTTAGTGAAGCCCCAGCGATTCTACAGGCCCTAGGCCTTGTCCCCTTGCAAGTCGAGCTTCCTAAACCTCTTTTTTAGTATATGGTCTGGTACGCCCCTAGGGCCCCAGCCATTTTTGTGCTTAACTTATTGTGAAACATTGATATTTGAATGTGTCCCTGGCTTCTAATCTCATAAAGAGATTAGTAGAGTGTGTCTAGAAATAAATACATATATATTTGATATATATACCTGTGTGGTGTCCTTTCATTTGGTAATTCAAGAGATTATAAGGTAAAACCAGCTGCTTTACATTCCACTGAGATTTAGCCTGAAGGCTGCTCTCCACAGCTACCACTAGGATAGCTTTCTTTAAAAGGTTGTCTTAAACCTATCTACCATAAGAGTCGAATTGGACTGGTGCAAGGTGGCCACTATAACTAGTGACCAGCATATGCCTGGCCAACTTCTCACATATCTGTTACTCTGCACCAAGATGGAGCATACTCCAGCCCCGCCTTCACTTGCACACTGGGATAACTCACTTTTGCCTCCTTTCAACTCGGCTCCTGATTTTCTCTACTGTGCTCGCTTTCTGATTTGGTACTGGCATTATCTAATGCAATCGTAACTTTATGGCAAGCACCCTAATAATCTTATGTTTGACCTCACAACCGCAGGTTTGAACCCCAGCGCGTCTGCTCAGCCTTTCATCTTACTAGAGGTCGACGGACCAATTAACATTCATTTGATTGGCAATAAACATCTGTAACTCGGCACCAAGATGCAGCATACTCCAGCCCCGCCTTAACTTGCACACTGGGATAACTCACTTTTGCCTCCTTTCAATTTGGCTCCTGATTTTCTATACTGTGCTCGCTTTCTGATTTGGTACGGATTTGGTACTGGCATTATATAATAGGAGCCACCAGCGGCGGCGCACAGGCTGCATTCTGTGTTGGTTCATGACATTTGAAGGAATCCATCATACGGACCGCGTAGAGCCCTGTTAAGGGACGTTTTGGATCCAAGTTCTATCTTAACCACGCTGGAAAAGTTTTCCTGAACTATTCTAAGGGATACTCTATATCGGAGGTTCCTTCAATTCCTCGTGGGAAGTGTATCAGTAGCCTTAAAGATATCTGCTAGGACAACATTCTATTATTTTCTAAAAACATTGAAAACCTTGATCAAGGAAGCGCACCAACAGAATCTGGCTGCACTAAAGGCCTATTGGTAACAGACTCTGACGAGCACAATATTCAAAAGTTCACCGATGAAATATGAGCCATATGGCACAAGTTTTTATGCAAATGTAAAAGAATTCCTTAAAGAAAACGGAATCGTTAAGAATAAAATTGGGATCAAGCAATATATCCTGAGGAAGGTGTTGGCCTTACCTGTGGCCTACCGAAACGCGTCGATGCTTTAACAAAAAAAAGAAAAATCGGATAAAATCTATGAGAATATGGGTTGTGGCGTATATGCAACATAATTATATCTGTATTGGGATCACAACCGATGATTTTCTGATTTAATGATTTTCTTTGTTGAGTTGGAACAATTCTTCTTTCTCTGTTTTTCTCTTTCCCAATTTTCTTGTTCTCTGTGTTTTATGAATTATTTATCATGTACTGAGAGTGATTTCCATTGCTGGTACGTCATATTAGTGTGTACCATTCTTGATATTTTTTTATATATTTTTTTATATTTTATTTGATCAACCTTATTGATTTCAATTGTATGTTTATGGGTGAAACCATTTTTTATCTGTTTTTTAATTGATATGTACAACTGCTCGCCAGGCGGAATACCTTTGTGAATTATTTTAATAAATGAATTTTTTATAATTTGTTCGTTTCATTGATTCTGATTCTTGCCCTGCAATTTGTCTACAAGAAGTCTTTTGAGTGTGTATGATTGCTGGTTCTCTGAGATCCAAGGGAGATCTCCTTTTTTTGACTAACTGCATTCTGTGTTGGGTCAGGTTTCATTTCCAGACCTTGCCGCTTTCATTTGAAGGCGCGTCCCCTCCACCCCACCTCCACAAGAGTGCGTTATCATTTTCTCTAAAACACAAAGGAACAGAAACTAAATCAATTACGGTGACATCTTACTTTTCAGCGTAATCGTCAGTACCGTCTAATGGCTCTCAAGGCTTGTCATTGACTACGATTACTGAGAGTGGTGCAACAGTGTCTGCTTTATTGCAATATCTGTTATGGTAATGCAAACACCTAGGGCAACTCAAATATATTCAAAAGGACAATATGACTTAGCTAAATATAGAAGAGCATGGACACCATAGTATCAACAAGTACAAACTTGATGTTATTCAAGTGTTATAATAAATATAAAAAGTTCACATACATACTTTAATCATACTTGCATTAACTCAAGTTAAACAGTGAACACAAAATACAAATACATGACAATAGCAAGGACAATAAAATGATAATATCTCTGAATTTCTGATACTAATATATATTCCATCAAGAACTTTAATATGACTACATATCCGATAATATAGTCAGGTAACAATCAGTGGCTTTCATGGATTGTGGCTTTAGCCGCTCAAGAACACAAATGCTCTTTGTCTTAACTTCAAGACAGTTTGGGCGTGGTGATCATGCATCTCCTGGGAAGGCAGCTGGATCAGCTTTTACAGTGCTTAATTTGTAAAACAAATTAAGTTTCAGGGCCCAAAGTATAACTCATTGGTCCACTGCAGGTGGCACCACCCACCTCACATTTTGACTGCAGGTTTAAGTTCAAGTTGCATCTTTAAAAAAAAAAGTTATATTACATAGTTTAATGCTGCACTAATGAACGCTGCTCACACACGCAGCACCACCATGTGGTGGTTTCTCATAAATATGTAACAGTGTTTACAAATAAGTGTTGGTGCTGAGCACTAGAAAACACCAGCACAAATGAAGATCTGATCTTGTGCAAGTATACCCAGGGCTGAGGGGCCTGCTAGGCAGGAGCAAGTCCAGCTACTTGTTGGCAGGCAAGTCTTTGGTCTCTCCACAGGTAAATGCCACAAGGCAATTTAGCAGAGTTCCCCAACTTAGGACCAGTCAGTTGGGAGGTGTGGAGGCACACTGGAGTGCATGCATCATTAGTGTCAGGATGACGAAGATTAAACAAGTATTGATGAAGGGGTGCAGTACTTATGTCCCTCTGTAGGGGAACGTGGGCTACACAACTAATCATTTGATCTGCAACATTATCCCAATGTCTTTCAATCACACACATGCTACTCTCACTCACGTACTCCAACTCTCACCCTGTTATGGAGACAGAATTGACCTTTTCTGGAGTAAGGCAGTAGCAAGGTTGCCCACAGCAGTACAGCTTAAGAGGCACATGCTACTAAACCTTAATCACATTGCCACGTCTACGAATCACAGCCCACCCTGGTTGAGAAGGCTGTAGCCACCCTCACTCACAAAAGGGTGCTCTTTAGATAACCCCCTGGCAGGAAAGCACAGCTCTGTTAAAAACGTAATTGTCAAGAAACTTTCTGTAGGGGGAAAACGCACACAAGGGCTGGCCAGAAATTTTAATGGAAAGGAGTTCAGCTTTCTAAAGATGTAGAGTAGATTTCAGTTTCAAACTTCAACATTTCATTTGACGATATATCTGTAGCGTTAGCTTTTTTTTCCCTTAGTGCTACTATTTGTAAGCTATAGGAGTATTTTACGAAAAGAAAATGTTACTTATATCATTAACAATATTTCTGATGGATTCATAATAGTCTGTCAAATTCTTCAACTTATGAAATGTTCATCCAGGCTTCAGACTGGTTAGGAAAACTTTTCCCTAGCAATATCTCTCCAGTACCACCGTACTGCTTCAGCTGCGATGCCACCTCCTGAGAAGAAGACACCAGAGTATATTACGTGCCAACCAGCATGCCAATGCCAGTTTTTAAAACTTTTTCTGTTACTTGAGGTGTGTAGAGAGCAACCAAAAGAGTATCGTATCATCAACAACAACAAACAGTACCTAATAACTTTCTATCCCTGGGGTCTTAATATTCACAGTGCTAACTCACAGGGAAGGAGAGTGGGTGGGGAGGACCTTGTTACTGAGGATAGGCTATCTTTTCTTCTGATGGATACATATTCCCACAGATTCCTCAGCTTATAAATGAGTCCCAAAGGAATTCGATTCAGGAGGTGGGATTGTGTGGTGCCAATTACCCAAGGAAATCATGCAACACAACTCAGGCAAAGTACCCATCGCTGCATGCTTGAGCTGCTTAGTAAAACCATGCAAAGGTGAACAAAAGGCCGCTGGTAGATGTCAGCCTTGAGTGAGATCCATAGAAGGAGCTATAGCCGTGGTTGAATGTACATGAATACCCATCAGGGGATCTTTCTAGGCTAAGGCAAAGCAGATCTTAATACAGAGGATAACCCAAATGGTGCATTTGGTCACCAAATTGAGACTCAGAGGATCAATACAATCCACATTTAAGGACCCCCCCATTACTCAACTTGAACTGAAAAGAATCACCCGTTAGCCCAATGAGGCTAGTATTTTAGCAAGTATTGGTAGAACCTATCTAACAGCGCTTGAACCATTGGCAACCCCTAGGATTCATTCAATGGACTTTAGAGAGAGACAGAGTCAGATTAAAATAGACCATATTATCATTGGCCACCGAGATACAGAGTACCCAGATCACAGCCAGCTAGAAATAGGTTGAATCCTTCCTATCCAAGAATCCATCCTACCTCGCCAGATTCAGCAAAGTACCCAAACATTGGTCTTAGTTAGAAACTGATGGCACATACATAAATACATATCTAAGTGTTTGCCAATATTCTTTGCAAAAAAACTGAAGTCAGGCTGATGTTCCTAGGGTTAATACTTCATATAAATATTTCACTTCTTTTTCCTCCTCCATTGTTCTCAACAATTGTCTTCGAAATACACGTTGACAAACTGGTGTGGCCGGGCACTGGTCGAACATTAGTAACCGGAGTAATGATCCAAATATTCCAGGAGCTAGAAGCAAAAGCACAATGGGAATCCTCTTCCCAAGCAGTCTCAATTACTGTGACTCCCAATACACAACCACCACTGAAAGGTAAAGCCAAGGAATATCCAACACTATAACTCAACTGCTCATTTGTCTGAATAAGAAATTGGAAGCCTAGCCCGCCCACTCTAAAAGTCTTCCATTAGTTACTGATAAAGTACCAAAATGATCATCTGTGCTGCAAGAAATGTCTATTTTGTCATAACACAGAATATCTCAATAGCTCACAGGTGACAATAATATCTATCACAAAAGCAGATGAAAGCCCTTTCTTCAGCCACTAAAGCCAGTCATATTGTAAGAGGTTTATTGGAAAAGAGGGCAACCCAATAACCCCTTGTGAGCTTGAGTATGAACCAAAGTAGGAGAAATTGGCAAACAAGGGAGTCATCATTTAGAAATATAATTATTTGAATTTAAAGTGGATTATCTGTGCAGTTGGTGACAGAATAAAACATATGGCAGAAGTCTACAATGAATTATCATATGGATTAATCCAAAGGAAACAGGTGTACACAGTAATAGAGTTATCAAAAGATCTTTATTTTCTTTACATACGATAAAGGGTGCCTAACAGAAAAAAAATCCCAATGTACATTGACCATGTGCATCTGGATGCAATCAAGAGGTGACCGCTCAGCCCACCACAGGGCTTGGTCGCCCCACTCACTGCTGCCGCTCCTGCCTGCCTTTGCCGCCTCCTGCCTGCAGATTCCTTCGCTCGCTGCCCGCTGCTCCTGGGAATTTCCCGCTGCTCCTGGGAATTTCCCGCTGCCCTCTGCTTCTTGGAATTTCCCGCCGCTGCCTCCCTGCGGCCCGCCCCCCTGTAATTCCATTCGCCGCCCCGCTCCCGCCACCCAGCTGCTCCTCCCTCCCGGCTCCTTACTTATGACGCCCCAGAGCGACCGCGCAGCGGACGCGCGCAGCGGGAGCGCCGAAGGTGCGCCAAAGGTAAGCCTGTCCGCGCCTGGACCGCGCCCAGCGCCAGACCCCCTGGTCCTCTCCCTCGCCAGCACACCCTGCACATCTATGACGCCAAAACCCTCCACGCACTCAACGCCGGCCGAAACACCGCCTGCTACCGAGCCACCCCGAGACGCACCCACGGACCCTTCACCTGCCTGACCTGCCACTTCACCGGCCTCCGACCCAACACCGCACCTGCTAAACCGAGCCCCATCAACAAACACCTGATGTGCATCCTGCTCAACACCCGCTCCGTTCACAGGCATGCCGTCGAACTCAGGAACCTCCTCAACTCGACAGCACCAGACATCGCCTTCCTGATGGAAACCTGGATGAACGCCTCCTCAGCGCCCGACATCGCCATCGCCGTCCCAGAAGGCTACAAAATCACCAGGAAGGACCGCGTCAACCAGACAGGAGGAGGCATCGCCATCATCCACAAGAACACCATCCGCATCACGACTAACTCCGATGACACCTTCACCTCCCCCGAACACCTCCACTTCCAGATACACACCGACCCCAAGACCACGCTCAGAGGCACCCTCGTCTACAGACCACCGGGACCACACACACAGTTCAGCAAAGACATCACAGACTTTGTCAGCCCGCACGCCATCAATTCCACCGACTACATCCTCCTGGGGGACCTCAACTTCCACCTGGAGGACAACAAGGACCGCAACACCACTGCTCTGCTGGCCAACCTGGCCAACCTCGGACTCAAGCAACTGGTAACCACCCCCACCCACTACGTCGGCCACACGCTTGAACCAGTCTTCTCATCCAGCAAATACGTCACCTTCAGCCACTCCACCAATCTCCAGTGGACTGACCACAGCTGCGTCCACTTCAGCTTCAGTAAAACGACGACCCACCACCACCCTCAATAAGCCCCCCGCAGGAGCTGGAACAAGATCACCGGCGACCAGCTCACCACCTTCCTCAGCCAGAACCCCCCCACCAGCTCAACGGACCCCAACGAAGCCGCCAACAACCTCACACAGTGGATCACCAACTGCGCAGACGCCCTCGCACCACTGAAGAAGAACCCCCCCAGCAGACGCGGCAGCAAGAAAGCCTCCTGGTTCACCGACGAACTCATCACCTCCAAGAAGAACTGCCGCTCCCTGGAGAACACCTGGCGCACCAACCAGACCACAGACAACATGACGGCCCTCAAACACGCCACCCGCAAACATCACCAACTGATCCGCGCCACAAAGAAGACAGCCTTCAAGGAACGACTGGACAACAACACCCACAACAGCAAGGAACTCTTCAGCATCGTCAAAGAGCTCTCCAACCCCGACGCCGGAAACAATGACATCACTCCCTCGCAAGACCTCTGCGACTCCCTCACAGCCTTCTTCCACGACAAGATCGCCAACATTCACAACAGCTTCGGCCCACCAACCACGAACCACACCACCGAACCGATGCCCACCCACCGCCACCCTCCGCACCTGGACCCCAGTCAGCACCGAAGACACAACACGCACAATGAACACCATCCACTCCGGATCCCCTACGGACCCCTGCCCACACCACATCTTCAACGCGGCCGACCACATCATCGCACCCCACCTCCGCGGCATCATCAATGCCTTCTTCAACACCGCCACCTTCCCGGAGTGCTGGAAACACGCCGAGATCAGTGCCCTGCTGAAGAAACCAACTGCAGACCCCTCCGACCTCAAGAACTACCGCCCCATCTCGCTCCCCCCGTTTCCTGCCAAAGTCATCGAGAAGACCGTCAACAGACAGCTAGCCGCCTTCCTCGAGACCAACGGATCCCTCGACCACTCGCAATCCGGCTTCCGAGCCAACCACAGCACGGAGACCGCCCTCATCGCAGCCACAGACGACATCAGATCCCTAATGGACAACGGGGAAACTGCGGCCCTCATCCTCCTGGACCTCTCCGCAGCGTTCGACACTGTCTGCCACCGCACCCTGGTACAGCACCTGAACAACACCGGCATCCAGGAGAATGCCCTGGAGTGGATCACCTCATTCCTCGCCGGAAGAACCCAGAGAGTCCGCCTCCCCCCGTTCCAGTCAGCGGCCACCGAAGTCATCTGCGGCGTTCCACAAGGGTCATCGCTCAGCCCCACCCTCTTCAACGTCTACATGAGCCCCCTCGCAACCATCGCACGTCAACACAACCTCAAGATCATCACCTACGCCGACGACACCCAGCTGATCCTCTCCCTCACCAGCGACCCGGACGCCGCCAGAGCCAGCCTACACGAAGGGATGAAAGACGTAGCTGAATGGATGAAGAACAGCCGCCTGAAACTGAACTCAGACAAGACGGAGGTCCTCATCCTGGGATCATCACGCTTCGCCTGGGAAGACTCCTGGTGGCCCCCCGCCCTGGGAGCCACCCCCAAGCCAACGGACCACGCACGCAACCTAGGCTTCATCCTGGACTCCTCCCTCTCGATGACCAGACAAGTCAACGCTGTCTCGTCTTCATGCTTCAACACCCTGCGCATGCTTCGAAAGATCTTCCGGTGGATCCCCACCGAGACCAGGAAGTCGGTCACCCAGGCCCTCGTCACCAGTAGGCTGGACTACGGGAACGGATCCAGAACGCCTCAGCACGACTCATCCTGGACATCCCCCGACACAGCCACATCTCCGGACACCTGAGAGACCTGCACTGGCTCCCCGTCAACAAAAGAATCACGTTCCGACTCCTCACCCACGCACACAAAGCCCTCCATGACCTGGGCCCCAAGTTCCTCAACAGCCGCCTGACCTTCCACAAGCCCACCCGCCAGCTCCGCTCCGCCAGCCTCGCTCTCGCCACCGTCCCCCGCATCCGCAGAGCCACCGCCGGAGGAAGATCCTTCTCTTACCTGGCAGCCAAGACATGGAACTCCCTCCCCATCCACCTCCGGACAACGCAAGACCATCTCGCCTTCAGGAAGCAATTCAAGACCTGGCTGTTCGAGCAGTAGCGTCCCCCCCCCCCCCCCCCCCCCAGCGCCTTGAGACCCTCCGGGTGAGCAGTGCGCTATACAAATGCCTATGATTGATTGATATTGCAAACTAATAGGTCAATGTATGTTCACTCCACTCTTTGCTTGATTAGTATCAGTCCAGTATATAGAATAGTTGATTCATGGATAAAGAGCAGCGATTTGTATGAAAGAAGTGGATTTACGTAGATGTTTCAGTCTCCAAGGTCAGAAGCATGTGAGACCATCCTCAGGACCGTGACGGCTAAAGAAATCAAAAGATGAATCTACCAAAAAGAAAAAGAAAAAAAATCAGAATGTCAATGATAACCTTGTTTGTTTATATTGAAATATAATGGCTAAATTATTAATTAATCAGGGGTTACACCCGAGAAATCACATGTAGCTGATTTATGGGGCAAGTCTTACAAGAAGCTCCAATGATTCAATCACCAGGAAGCTACTGGCCTCTCATTGTGATTTTGCTGAAATTGGGGCAAACGGGAGTAACTGCTTTGGTCAGAATATGGAGGAAGGCCCATATAACACAATGAAGTAACAATATAATAATGAATTAATCCAGAAGACCTAAGATTGAACAGCACCATATACAGTCTCATGATGCAGTAAGTTATGGTGCAGAGGTACAGACTAGTTCTGGATCAAGCTACAACACCAACTGAACTCTTCATACACAAGCATAGAAGGGGAATGACATACACAGCTTTTTGCTTTTGACTTAAGGCAAGCCAGGAAATAGAAAAATCAATGCGTGCATTATATCCCAAAACCTGTGGGCAGTGACAGAAGTCCAGCCTTAAAACATAGAACAGTAAGCCACATGAATAGAATACTCAAAAGTAGTATACACTAAATATTCTTTCAATGAAAGAACACAACAAAATAGGATTCACTTAAGGAGTTTTTAAGGTGTGCCATTCATTAAGACCCAGTTTGTGAGGAGAGTGCCCAAATCTCTTAAAGACAATAAAGATTAAGAAAAATAAATTGGCCTGCTTGATGTCCCCTTCCAATTATCAATCAGCTTCTGAATGAATATATTATCCATGTTCAGTCCCAATCCAATTTGTTGCACTGACAATCCAGTCCATCATCTCTCATGGTGGGATAGTAAAGTGGTGGGAAGACCAGTCTACCCATCTTCCATACTAGCACTTGGGATCCTGTCTAAATGAGACGTAAAAACATAGAATCCCAAAATGAAAGTATAATCAAGGTCAGAAGAGTTTCTGAATTTAGATGTCCACGTCCAAGAGATTGCTACTTTCTGATGAATAGCTCCAATGCTAATCTAAACCTTCTTACTTCAATTAATCTAGACAGCAGAGTTGAGGAAGACAACTGAATCTGGTGAAGAAGCATAGTCAGAACTATATTTGCAACTTTTAAAATGAGGCAAGTCATGACAGTAAGGAAAAAAACATCATTGCATGGAATAATAAATATTTCTTCACAATAATGGATATTAAAAATATACATACAAATAAAAGCATAAAAGTCAATATAAAATGCAACTCATTCTTGATACGACAAGTAGTATTGATCCAGTGGCGCACCAATAACATATACTCCAATACCACATATTCACCTGGGCCCATCAATGACTCATACACTCAAATTCTCCTGGTTAACCGCTGGGTTTTGTTACTGATCACTTGATCAATAAATTCTTTCCATTTGGTCGATGAACCAAATTAGTTGGAATTAGTGGATAGTGATGATGCAGATAAACTTTCTCACAAATAATTTATCTACAATAATGATCACAGACTTGGGAAGTTTTCAAAACCTTTATCTAAAGTTTAAATTGTGAGTGAACCATTCAAATACACCATGGACATCGTCAATCAATAGGAAGGAAGAATCAGTCCATTCAAATTTTCTTGCAATTTAACTAGATTGACGTTGCTCAGAAAGGAGAGGATAGGGACATCAGTGCAACAAGACATATACAAATCTATAATTACCACAGATGGTGTGAAGACCAACCCTCTGGCCAAAGGCCTGGTAGGGGTCCCCTGGGAAAGATCAGGCAATAAAGACTTCAGGACAAGTATTAGGACAGGATAGTGGACCTCTCTAGAACAGACGACTCGTGGCACCCCTTTCTGACACTCTCTTCCTCCTCAAGATACTTCCGCGATCTTCTTCTAATTATTTGCTTTAGATAAGTAGTTCTCTATTCGAATCTTCTTCAGCATTTCACAGCACCAGCATCATCAATGACTCAACAGCATCTCCCCTCTCAGCATTCTCTCTGGATCACGAACACTCAACTAACTAAACTACCTTAGTTATACCTTTTAGGATTCATATACCACCCCCTAAAGTTGCAATAATGCAAACATTTTGACTTCTGGTTGGACAGGCGAGGGGCGTTTGGTCATCAAACCATGATGGCATAGCATTTTCTTTGTTTCCAAACCAACCCCTTTATTAATAGTCATTTTATTTTATTCCCACCCGAGTTCATTCAAATTGCAAAAATTTGTAATAATAATGTCCATATGATCCCTTTCTCAACACATCAGTCATCCGCGTTTCCCAGGATCTAGCAGTAGATGGCCTTGGATGCGGTCCAATCAGGGGATCATCCTTCCAGGGGAAGTAGAGGTTACACATGCGTGGATGGTGTTCACTCAATCACTCGGGTTGTGGTAAGAAGACCCAAAATACGAACTAATAAAAGGTCAAAATAGAAAATATTAATTCAAGAAATAAATGATTTTACTGTAAACCACCTACATCTACTCTATTCCCCTTTATTCATTAGTATTTTCCTTGCATTAGCTCTTTAGTAATAAAGCATTTTCTAAATAGCAAATCAGGTGCCATGCATGTGGGTCTTGAAGATGCCATATTAGTGCATTCTGCTCATGCGCGGAAAGTTCCCTCCAAAGCTATTACACGTCACATTACGTATCTGCAATTGACGCATGCGCAGTAACGTTTTCCCTGTTAGAGCCGTGCTTTTAGTCCGCTATCCGTATTAATGGTGAGTAAACACATAGGCAAGCTTCACTATCTTACTGTATTGTGCAAAGATTAATCACAAAACAGAATTATTAACTTGATGTTAATAAATGAATAAGTTAAACAAGTGAATGAAATCCGAGCAAGTATCGCAAAAACGAGTCCTTGCTCCATCAATCCCCTCTCTGATGGCATTTCATGCCATCATAAACTACCCAGCTGTTAGTAGCAGAAAGGACCACTCGGACAAAAACGCGGTTTTGTTTTAATGCTCTGGGGTACTTTATTGTGGTTTCAAGAAGTCAGATGGGGAATTTAGCACTTTCAATGAGGTAGTCCAAAGTCGTCTTCTTCAGGGGATTTAGCGTCTCCTCCTTGGCGCTCGCACTCCTCTGGGTTTTCCTCTCAGGACCATTAAACAAAAGAAAGGAACCAATGTTAGTGCTCGGTATGGACCAGCTATGGGAACGGGAGTGAAGGACTCGCACCAGAGTACAACGTAATGTGTGGGAAGGGGGGGGGGGGGGGAGAATCGACACCAGGAAAGGGAGGGGAGGGGAGAGAGTCAGGGTGCAGGGCCTCACAGAACAGCTCAGCCTACCCTCGCACGACTCCCAACTTCACTGGTAGAGCCAAGCTTTCCCTCCTGTTGTAGTCACGTCCCTCGAGGGCCGTGGCAGGGTGGAGCGTCCTCCGGTCATTCTGCTGTGGTTCTAGGCTCCTTGCTCCCAGCTCCTCTCGCGTCTTCGGTCGTCCGGGCTCCCTCAGCTTCCTCCTACTGTTCGATGACACACCCTTTGCTGGCCTCTTCCGTCTTATGCTGCTAGCGGCTGCAGTCGTCCGTCCTCGTGGGGGCGTGGTCTTCTTCCTCTACGGAAAAGTTAAAGGGCCAGTCCGGGGAGGTCTAATGACAAACTTGGTCTTCCAGATTGAAGTCCGCATCCGGTAACTGGAGGAGAGAGAGAGAGAGATGGTTTGTTGCAGGGGCGAGGCAGGACTCGTATCGGGGCCCGAGGTTAGTGGGTTCCGACACCACCCTAAAACAGATACCAACTTTCAGCATCTCTCAGGCTCCATTTCCACTTTTACTTTCCCTTCCATTTCATTGTTCTCAAAATATTTCATGTCCTTATAAAGCTTGCCTCTCATTTCTTCCATTTCTATCTCGTGATCTTCCCTCTTTCTTTTCTTTCCCCTTTTATTTATTTCATATTTCCTTGTTCTCCTACAACACTTGCACCAAATCATTATAGTTAATACTATTAATGTCACATCTAATAGGGGTAAAACTATTTGGCCTAAAAGACTTTTCCCAATATTAGTAAACCAAGTCCCAATTCATGTTATACCCTTTGTTAGTTTTTCCCACATGCTGTCAACCTCCAGTGGTTTCAGAATTTCATGAAATTTCGTAATATTCTTCATGTACCCTTTAATTTCTTTACTTTTGTCAGGAATGTAAGTGCAACAATGTTGAACTTTCAACATTCCACAGACTCTGCCCTCCTTTGCTAATAGGATATCAAGTGCAAAACGATTTTGCAAAACCATTGATCTGATTGCAACCATTTTTGTATTGATCATTAAGAATCCCCCAGCAGTATCAGTTGATAGACGATCAACTACTGTTGATAACTGACAAATTTTGCGTGAATTTTGTATGACTCCCACTGAAGGTATTATTGCACTAAATATATCACCTACAATTTCTGAAAAACTAGCCCTTTTTGTTCGTGTTAGTACATTAGAATTTTCATTGTTTCCAGTGATTCTTTTTATATGGTAGATTTTCGGAAATACAATCCCCAAGTAACAGCTTCCATACCATTGTGCGGGTAGCATAAAATAAGCATTATTACCACACACATAATAAATCCCAGGACATACTGTGTCAGTTCCTCCTTTTAGTGCCCAACCTCCCAAAATTAGGAAGTTATGTTCACAATCACAGGAACCAATAAATACGTTATTGTAATCAGTCTTTAATCTATGAATGCAGATTTTCTCTTTCTTTACAAAGTCTAGGGACATCGCAGCATGACCCTTGCCAGTGGTATACATTCCCTCCCTTTCAGCCCATGTTGGAACATGGGTTTTCTGTTCAACAGCTTTCTTTTGGAAGTCCTGCCTTCTTTCTTCAACTAGATTCAAGAAGACCTTTTCCTCTTCGCGTATGTGACATTTTAAAATTGTTTTCGCGTGCTTTAACAAAATCTATAGACTTCATAGTCAGAAAAAATTCACCCATGAATTGTGCATTCTGAGCACTATGTACTGGATTCATGTTCCCTCGAATAGGAAGTTCTGAAAATACTGAATCTAAGTTAGAATAATAATACTGTAATTTCCCAGTTGCAAGAAAACAGGCTTGTTTGATTAGGGCTCCCGGTTTTTTGGTGTTTATTTTTTTGCCATTTCCGTCTGTATTTATCCATATTTATTTTTTGGGCATTTTTGCTGTATTTATCCATATTTATTTTTGCCACAAGCAAAAGACGACGCTACAGCTAGTATTTTTCCACATTTGATGAGTGCAGTGCTTGAAAATGAGCAGACTGCTCTCCCAAGCGTGTGCGCCTCTCTCCTCGCCCACACGTCCCGGCCACTCACTCACTCGCTCCGCCTTCTCCGTCTTCTTTTTGATCGTGCTTCTTGTCTTTCCCTCTCTCAGTTCAGTCTTTCTTCCCCTGCTATCTTCTTACTTTCTTTTTCATGTTGAAATGTTCGTCTCTTTTTGAGTCCGCGCCCTTTTCTCTTTTTCTCGTTGTGCTCTACTTTCTCTTTAAAATTCGCCCCTCTGTTTATTTTTCTTCGTGCCTCTACTCTACTCCGGGAAGCAAAGCAAGTTCCAGGGGTCCCAACAGGCCAGCCATGGGTGTCAGAGCAGAGGTTGCTGCTGCCACCCCTCACCGATTTCGATGGTATATTGGTTTAACTGTCCCACCTTCTTTTGCCTGCGCCACCCTTCAGAACTAAATCTACAGCGGCTGGCAGACAGTTTCTTTGTGAGTTACCTCCCCACTGAAATAGAAGTCAAAATAGACCAGCGGAGACTTCTAAAGCTGAAAGAACACCCTAATTTAAATCACTTAGCCTTCAACTTCCGCTCAGGGCTTTGCCACAGCATAGGCAGATTAAGTAAGGGGAAACATCAATGAATATCGGCGTACATTATTTTAACAGTATTTGTAAAATGTAAATAAAATACAGAGCTGGTGATGAATCTTACCTGCACCGATTTCCAGACCTGATAGTCTGCGGCCATCAGCTAAAGGAAACGCTCTGAGCTCTGAATAACGTTTAAATTACACATTAAGTGCATTCTTCAAATAAAATTTTACCATGAAATGCAGACGTTCTTCGTGTCTGTCCATTATTGCTCAGGTTTCCAGAAGGAATGCCACTCGGGAGCAGGAAAAAATCCAAATGCTTAGAGCAGTGAGTCCGTTTCCCACTGCAGACGGCAAAGCTCACATCAGGTCATTAATAAGATGTCAAACACTCAAGCCATGGGCTTTATTGACAACCATTCCTGCAGCGGCCGCGTGAGAGCTAAGGATCTGTTCGGTCCATCGCCCTCCCACTACAGCCACTAAATAGAGCTAGAGGGCTTCTACCCTTGAGACTCTTGAAACTTAGGGCACTGTTTACCTTACCCCTATGCGCCTTTGTGAACTGGCATCACTCTGTATTTCTCGCCTGGCTCCCAAGACAGTTCAGTTTGTACTCGGTATACACACCATTTGATTTATTTGATAGTTAATCCTCTGGAAACTGTTCGTAGTACATATAAAGCTTTTTAAATAAACCACAATAAGGGAGGCTACGGCATGGGGTGAAAGAACAATAAAGCCTCTTTAACAAGTAAATGGTCTTCAAAAGATCTGTGAAGTACTCGGGCTGTGTGTGTGCCCGGGAAGGAATTTCCAGCAGCAGGAAGGGGGCGTGGCGAGATAACTCTGGATTCAAGCATGGCAGCGTGGCAAACATTTTCTAGTATTTTGCCGTTTTTACACATAAATACAAAGGAAAAATTGTTTTCCGTCTGTATTTATATGTAAAAATCAGTTTAAACGGAAAACCGGGAGCCCTATACATGATATACCATATGTCAAAGGTATGTGATGGTATGTGACCCCTTCTAATACTGACACTGGTAATTTCATGCAAACATAACAATCACTAACTTCCATTGTGTCAACATATTCTATTAATTATTTTCTGAAGACATTTAATGATGTGTCATTATCTGTCACTGTGTGATGGAAATCTGTCTCATCTACTGCTTGTAATTCTACCTTATCCCTTTTGTATGTAGCTGTACTCTCCTTAGTACTTGTATCCTTCTTATTGTTTATTGTTATAAGTAATGGAACCGCTACTGTAAAACCTAATCATATTAGTATCACTATTATAATACTACATATGAATACTTTACAACACCTTTGTACACAATTTTGTTTTGGTTGCTCAGTAACTCTGTTCCTTGCCATTTCAATCCGAAAAGGTAATTTCTTCTCCTACTTTAGCACTCCGAATTTTCAGAATGTAATTTAATAAAATCTCACTTTTTTTTTTCCCGTGTCGGATTCTGACTTACGATTCCTCTCTTATGTCCAGATTCTCAAATTCTTCTAATATAATATAGGTCCATTAAGGGCCTTGATATTTATTGTTCAGAGTTTTCAAACTTGGACTTCTTCGTAAAGTTTTCTCTTTCCTTTGTCTTGTCCGGGTCGGACTTGAAATTTCATTCACCTGCTCTGGTTTTTCAATTATTCTTTTTAGAACATACTTCAGTCTTTTCACTCCTTCTGACCAATTGTCACCTTTTCTGGCTCTTTTTATTTGTACTGCACTTTCTCCTTCCTGGTCCTTATTCAGTGTTCTTTTATTATTACAAATGTTTGGCACCACTTGTTCTGTTTTGGTTGATTCACTGTCTGACTGTTTCTGTTCAGGTCTTTTGTTAATTATCTCATCTGCCTGAACATGTTCTTCCTTTTCTAGCTGGTTCCGTTTAGAACTAATTTCAGCTTGTTCTTCTTCCTCCCAAACTTGTTGTTCTTTATCTAACTAGTTCTGATCAGGTCTTATTGCAATTTGCTTGGCGTCTGCCAAATCGTGTTCTTTTCTATCTGTCCCTCCTCAGGATTAGGAATAATTTCAGTTTCATTTACCTCAGTATGTTCTTCTTGCCCTAACTGTTCCTGCTCAGGTTCTGGATCTGCTGTGTTCTTTTCTTCCTTAGCATGTTCTTCTTCACCTATCTGGTCCTTACTATCGTCCTGTCTGTCTAATCGAGTTCTGCTTCTTGTTTGAACTATTATTTCAGGTATGTCCATTTCTGGTATCCATTCCTCCTGACTTGTGCTTGGTTGTTCCAAGTCTACTATTTCAGAATCCAATTCCCTTGATTCTTCGACTTCACAACCTTCAGCCACCTCAACTGTTTCAGTCAGTTGTTCGGTTTCAGGAGGAGCTGGCACCCTTTTGGTATGACTCGCATGAATCCAGTTGGGTAACCCAGGATACTTTACTGCAGTGGTAGTGACCAGTATGACTTGACGAGGATCGTCCCACCTTGGTGCTAAACTCGTTTTCCTGGCATGTTTCTTCACTACCACCTAGTCGCCAGGATTCAGATCATGTGCTTGCGTTGGCTGCCTGGCAAATGAGTCTTCTGCAACCTGGTGAGAGACAGAACGCACTAGGTCCGCCAATCCTTTGCAATAGTCCAATATAAAATCATCTTTTATACTCATTAATTTATTTCCAGGAACAAATGCTTGTCTCATTGCCCTTCCCATGATGATTTCATGGGGACTTAGTCCGGTTTTCCTATCAGGAATACTTCAGAGCCCCATCAACACAAGAGGCAATGCATCTGGCCATGACAATGATGTGGATGCACATACTTTAGCCAGTCTCGATTTGATTGTGCCATTCATTTGTTCTATCACTCTAGAAGCTTCTGGGCGGTAAGCACAGTGCAGTTTCTGATCAATTTTGAATGCTTCGCAGATTAATCGAATTACCTCATTATTAAAATGAGGTCCTCTATCTGATTCCAAAGTGACTGGGAAACTGAAATGTGGGATAAGTTCTTTCAACAGGAGCTTAGCAACTGTGAGACCATCATTTCTTCTAGTGGGATATGCTTCCACCAATTGGGAAAACAAACACACTATAACAAGGACATATTTCTATCCTCTGTAGGGAGGCAACTCGATGAAGTCTAATTGTAATCTCACAAATGGACCTTCAGCCTTTCCAATTTTTCCCCAACTGACTACTGTTTTCCTATCTGGGTTTTGCTGTTGACAAATTAAGCATCTCTGGTAGAGGCTCTCAGCGACTACCCTGAACCTTGGATTATACCAATTTTGTCTGAAAAGTCTAATCATAGCATCCCTGCCTACATGTGTGTCACCGTGATACAGTCGGGCCATCGGTAAAAGTAAGCAGTCGGACATAACTGGTCTAACATCAGGATATACCCACACTTCATCTCCTGCTCTTCGGGTGCACCCTGCCCTCAACCAGATTTCCTTTTCATTCACCTCAACCTCATCTTGTAACTGTCTTATTTCTTCCCATGTTTCTGGAGCTGAGAAAAACATAAGTTGGCATCGGTTTTCACAGGTTTCAATTTTTCCCTTATCACTCTCTGCATTTAATTTCAACTCTTGCTGTTCCGCTAATTTTACTTGTGCACACATCATCTTCTCCTTCAACTTTTTGTGTCTAGCCTCAATGTCATTGCCACAATATTTGGCATACTTCAAAATATCATCAATGCTTTTGCTCTGCCAGCAAAGCATATGCTGTTGAATCATCGGACTAATTTCTGGTTTCAGGCCATGCACAAACCGATACACAAAATGTCCCATATCCTTGTCACCAATATTTTCAAAACCACTATACTGCTTGAATACCTGTAGCAGCTTTTTGTAGTAGACATGTACAAACTCATTGAATTCTTGAGTTGTCCTGTCTATCATTACCCAGTCTGTCTCTTTTGCGGGAATTTTCCCTTTCAAGAAAGTAATCACTTGGGGATACTTTTTCATCACATCCTCTGAGGGTGCTCCTGTTTTAGCATCTCGTGGAAATTCCTCACTTGGCCAATCAATTGTAATTTTACATTCTGTCCGCAAATCTGCAGGTACCACAATGTCAAATAAACCATCCAGATCTTTTAACAAAAACTTCAACACCTTCACAAATCTCTCAACCTGTTTGTACCACTCCACTGGTTTTTCTCTCAATTCCAGAAAATCATTTGTAAATGATCCTGTCTACTCCATGTGACATGAACATATCCACCACCAGGTACTTCTCTCATGACACAATCTTTCTACTTTATCTGTGTCTTTCAATAACAAAGCAGATGTTGATGCTTCCCTTGCCTTTGCTTCCTCTTTCTTCTACGTCCACCTAATCTTCCATTTATCTAGGTCTCCCCATTTCTGCAAAATAGTCTTTAGTTCCTTTACTTGCAGTTTTCTACCACACACATTCATGTTTTCCAAGTCCTTGTCTGTGAATTCCACTCGATAAGGTTTCTGAAACGCTTTAGATTTCCCTATGTCTATTCCAATCTCCGCAACCAATTCCACCAATTTCTCATGATACACCTTTGCATTTCGCCTAATACTCCTACATACAAACAACAATTCTTACTCATTGTAATCATTCAATCTTCCTAATCCCACATTTCTAGCAATCATTTCCTCTAACTCCACTTTTAGTTTATAAATATCTAGAATCTTCAGAACTGACCTTCGTATTTCAATTCCCTGTGACCACCGTTCCAAGTCTTCTGGGGTAACTGCTGTTGTTCTTTTAGTTATTGGAGGTGCCACTGTTCCCCTCTCTTTCCCATGATCAGCTGAACTTTTTGGAGTTTCAATTACTGTCTCTCCTATAGGGAGATCCCTTAATGAAATGACTGAACTACACTCACTAGCTTGATCTTCTGTAATTATTATTTCCTTTCTGGAATTACTCATTGGGGCAGGCAGAGTTTGAGAAGGTTTTACATTCACTTTGTTCCCAAATAATGGTATAACCGGACCTATATTTAGTGGTACGGACAAAGCTTCTGCAGGCAAATTTAACTGGTTTATTTTCTGTATAAATTCTTCTCTATTATTGTTCAAAGCCTCAATTTCCTTTTCTCGGAGTACTCTATTTGTTGAGTTATCATGTAAAATTTGTGGAACTAAAGGGGTTCCTAATACTGGGGCACTTGGGGTGACTACTCTATTTAGCCCTTCTTGATATGGCGGAGGATTTTTAGTCAAAATATCTTCTAAACGTTCATCTTTCGACTCACCACACCCTGTTACAACCATGTGCTTCGTTTTCTCTCTACACTCATTTCCTGTCTGCTCTTCCGCTGTCAATACTGGATATAACCCTTCTGATACCATTGCTTTTCTCCATTGTTTCATTTGATCTTCTCAAGATCTATTCATATATATATATATATATATATATATATATATATATATATATATATATATATAGGGAAAAATCCCTTCATTCTTCCTTTTCTCATACCACTCAGTCTCCCATTCCTCTAAAGCTTCGTACTGAGGTCGAGGTTCTAAACTATTCATTCTCATCCTCAAATTTTGAAGAACCCTCCCATTAAATGTACCATATTCTGGGAAAGCCAAGACCTCATCACTTTTGGTGTAATCTACCCAATTTTCCAGCCATTCATAGGTATGATAACCTCTCTCCATCATCATGAATGAGCAGGTGTTTTTGGTGGAGGAATAAGAATTCCCTCCCGAGCTGATACAGGCTTGTCTTTCTTGAAAAAGTTTTAAATTCTTTTTATCAACAACATTTTCCTCTCTTCCCCATACATTTTGGGTAAATATCGATGTATAAGGTTGTATTCTAATCCTAAGAATCTCCTGTCAGGGTGATTACCTACAATAACCTTTTCCCAATTTCACATATCATTTTTCCTCGTCCAAGCTTAAAGAAGCTTTTATTTCCTTTAACCAATCAAATTCAGGCTCACACTAGTGGTTTGACCAATTCCAGCACGGTCTTTTGTGACGTCAGTTTTACTCCTTACTACTGACCTCTCCTTTACAATCTGCGTTTGTCGCATACGCCCGCTGTTTCCACCAATCCCAGCGCGGCACACTGACGTCAGTCAAACTCCAGCGACTGACCCTCCCTTCACAAGGTAATATGATGACTTTTCTCAATACTTTTCATTAAATTCTTCGTTAGTAACAACATAGAAACATTCCCTACTCTGCCAGTTCCACTAAATAAAGATAGATTTCTTTTCACTGCGCGTAACACATTTCGCTTACTCTTAACAAAGTAAGAACTTCTGTTTACTCTTCAGTTACTGCGAGTAAAAACCTTCCGCTCACTCTTCATTGAGTAAAGTTTTCCATTTTACTCTTCATTCAAGCTCAAAAGAACCTGCTACTCCTTTGGTCTTACCCTTTTCAGGTTATGCAAGAGCAAAGTTTCATCAGCGAACTCTTTTGCTGTCACTCTAGCTCAGAAGAACCTGCTACTCTTCCAGTGTCACCCTTTCTAGGTGATATAACGACTGGAGTTTCACCAGCAAAGTCTTTGTTTTCAATCACTCTCTCTTTTATATGAAATAGTCCCTGCTTTAACACTGCCAGCCCAACATAGCTTCTCAGTGCTTTTCCAACAGACGAGTAACCTCAAAGCAGTGTGGCTACTTCCACCACCTGCTATTGCTTCCCGGGAGTTCCAGTAATCACTATACCCGTATTCCAGACCGCATACCCACAAGGTTTAGTTTTTTGATGTTGAACACTGAGCGTTCCATGCGGCTTCAAATTTAAATACTGGAATATGAAAAAGACAAAAGCAGGCTCAAGAAAGGGGGACAAATGGTTCTGCTTGCCTTTCTAATAAGAATCTATTATATATATATGTCATCTGCTTATAATCCTATAAAATCAGAAGATTCTTTAAATTGCTGTTGGTCCTCAAAATGTTAATGATTAGTTTGTTTTGCTGTTAAGGTATGCTCAGTGAGTGATGGTAGATTGTTTTCTTTAATAACTGAATCAACCATTGTGAGACTAAATCTGTTTGGAGATTCACTGGAGTTAGATAGGTATTTGAATGACTGCCCTTTATAGGAGTTTTCCTTTGCAAGGAACAATCGCAAACCACGTTTATCAAGGTGCCCGCATGAAGAATAGATTGTGAAGGTAACGAAAGCTCAAGGCATGGTTTACTGTGAGGTGTGGATGACTGAAGTTTGACTAAGGATATAATCTCCTTAGAATAAATGGTATTTAAGGCAATGATTGCTTTATGGTTGAGGATAACAGAGGCATATAATACTGTTGGAAATAATTAGACGTTCAGATTTTTTAGAAACTGATAAATGGCTCAGCCTCCTTAGATTTTAGAAAATCTTTTTATAGAATTAACACCTACATTTGCCTGTTTTTTCTTATTTGAGATATGCTCTACCCAAGCCATTTTGTGATCCACCATTAGACCAAGGTAGTCACATTTGCTTAGTTGTTCGATGGTGTAGTCGTTGATTTTCCAAACATATGGTTACTTGGTCTTCTCGAAGGACATCATTTTGGTTTTGCCAGGGTGGCTTTCAGATCATTAATGTTGTTAATTTGTTTATGTTTTTGTAGTTGAAATTGAAGACCAGATTAGATTAATGAAAAGATGACAATGCAATCCACGTAAGCGAAGTATCAGATGGCCTTATTCCAGAGTATAGGTGACAGCCCCTCTGCATTGTCGAGGTGTAAGGACAAGTTATATATATATATATATATATATATATTCACTGAAAAAACCAGAGCTTTCAGGCACGTTAGGAATTAGCATTTAAAAAACCTTAGAAATTCACTGAAAAAACCATAGGTTTTAGGGGCGTTATAGTTAGCTGGACATTTCACTTGTACAAAGCCATAGAAATCCCTCCGTTATAGTTAGTTCAGCTAACTATAACTCGCGCGCCCGCAATGCACTGCTGATGACATCACATATTACATCACTCATGACATGGCCAGTGACATCACTGATGACATCTCAATTGACATCACTGATGACATCATCCTTGTGATAGAGTGGCAGACCTCCTCTCACCCTAATATAACCTTTGATACACGCATTCAAAAATAGAAACTAAAGGTTTAAAAAAAATGGGCATACCAATACTAATTCCTTACGATAACGTGCCTGAAACCTGTGGTTTTTTCAGGGAATTTCAAAGGTTTTTTAAATGCTAATTTCCAACTTTAACGTAACTGAAAACTATGGTTTTTTAAATGAATTTGAAAGCTTTTTTAAATGCTAGTTTCTAACTATGCCTACAGAGGTAGGATATGTGAAGAAAGAAGAAAAAACACACAGAAAGAAGAAAAAGAAATGCAGAAAGAAGCAACAGAAGTCCTCCAAGACGAAGAAAAGTGCAGGAAGAAGGAAGACGTGCAGAAAGAACAAACACAGGAACAGAAAGAGGCCTTTGTTGCTAAATCATCCTGTACACTCAACTTTTTCAAATGGGTACTGGTGGTAACTGACTCTGACTAACCAGTCCTAGAGCCAGTGCTAAGCTAAAAGACACTTAGAATACAGTTAAAATACCTACTTACACTAGGGAACACTATGCGTTGGGGTACCCCTGTTATTAGCATGACCTCTGTAAGCCCCTAGTATATAATAGGGCAGGGGGTTTAACACTACCTCTTAAAACGCGCCGCAGGGCGCGTTTGCACACTGGTGAAGGGAGGGGGGAGCTGAGCTGACGTGTGCAAACATGCCCTGTGGCCGTTTTCATTTGGAGGATAAAGTCGCCTTGAATTCTGAGTGTCCCTTGGGTACAACTAGCCCATCAGGTATCTCTAGTTAGCACCACAGAGCTGCGTTGCAGAAAAAATGGGCCTGGACCATCTCTCTGCAATGCCGCGCAGTAGCGCTTACTGGAAGCACCTGGTGGACTAGTTGGCCCCCATGGGCCCTCAGTATTGAATGGAAATTATTTCCCCAACTTAAAACGCGCCATAGGGCGTGTTTACACACGTCACCTCAGGCCCTGTCCCCTCCCTTCCCCACTGTGTAAACACGCCCTATGGCCGTTTTAAATTGGGAGATTAACTCCCCTTGAATCCTGAGGGTCCCTCGGGGCAAATTAGCCCACTAGGTACGTCCAGTAAGCACCATTGCAGAGAGGTGTAAAAAGGTACCTCCAGTAAGCGCCACAGAGCTGTGTCATCAGTGATGTCATTTGAGATGTCATCAGTGATGTCATGAGTGATGTCACTGACCATGTCATGAGTGATGTAATATGTGGCGTCATCAGCAGTGGATTGCGGGCGCGCAAGTTATAGTTAGCTGAACTAACTATAACGCGGGAATTTCATTGTTTTTTTATGAGCAAAATGTCCAGCTAACTATAACATGTGTGAAACCTATGTTTTTTTCAGTGAATT
Source organism: Triturus cristatus (assembly GCF_964204655.1). Lineage (NCBI taxonomy): Eukaryota > Metazoa > Chordata > Amphibia > Caudata > Salamandridae > Triturus > Triturus cristatus. The sequence goes on along the minus strand of NC_140592.1, from coordinate 407,748,413 downwards.
TGCAAGGTTTTTTAAATGCTAATTCCTAACTACAACGTGTATGAAACCTATGGTTTTTTAAGTGAATTTCAAAGGTTTCTTAAATGCTAATTCCTAATTATAACGTGTGTGAAACCTATGGTTTTTTCTGTTAATATGCAAGGTTTTTTAAATGCTAATTTTTGAATTTTTTTTAATTTATTTTTTTATTTGTTTTTTTAACAATATGCTAACTATGTATATAATTATAGATGTACTGTATCCTGCAATATGGAATGGCTCACCTTTTTTAAAAAAATGTTTAGATATAGTTGAACAGCATAGTCAATATCTTCTACAAACCTCTAAACATTGTTTTTTTTTTTTTTTAATGGATTTTTACCGTGCGCGCATCGTAAGCTTACGGTGCACGCACGGTACGGTACAAGTACGGTGCACGCACGTACTTTGCATGCGTACGTGCTCCATGTGCGCATGCGTATGCGATTTACGTATGCATGCGTACTTCGTGTGCAATGCGTATACACGGGCTCTGTACGGATGTGCGCATACTCCTTGCGCGGGACCGCCATACGCGCACGCGCGCATGCCCTAATGCGCATGTGCGCGTGCGTCGTATGCGCGTGCTCCTTATGCGCATGTCTTACGTTCGCATATGCGTACTTGTACCGTGCGTGCACCGTACGCTTACGGTGCGCGCACGGTAAGTCATGTGATCAAGAAACAACACTTTTCATTGGTTTAAAGTAGTTTCATTTCCAGAAACTTCCAACACCCACCCATTCCCCTAATTATTTCTTCTTATTCCCTGGGAGAAGGAGCTGAACCGTTTTTGGGATACAATGGCAGAGCAGCAATCATCTTCTGGGAGTGAGCAGGAGAGCCTTATCAGACAGAGACAGAGGAAACAGAAAGATTCTTTTGTCTGGCAATATTTTACATTTCCAGAGGGGCAGAAGAAAGTCAATGCTCCATTAGTCACCTGCAAACTTTGTGGGCGTGTCTTAACTAGAGGAGATCCTAAGAAGAAGTACTCTTTTAGTATCTTCACTATGTTCAGGCACATTAGGTCATCCTAAGACTTTTGCTCGAGCTTCTACAGCAACACCTCCAGCAGCTCAGCCGAGTACATCCGCAGAAGCTCAGCCGAGTACATCATCGGCAGCTCAGCCGAGTACTTCCTCTGCGGTGGGAGCGTCACCCTCTTCTGCTCCTCTGGACATTTACCCTCGGTTTCAGAGTGTACATATAAGGTGCAATACTTGCTATGCTCCTATTGGTTTTGGGGAGTCCAGTATTCCCCTAATAGATAATAAGATACAGCAGCACAAGTGCGGCACCTTATAATTTTGCCATTCTTTCCTTCCTCTGTCCCTGTATTAACACAACGGCTCTTTTTAGAGCCACCTTACCTCTTAAATTTTTTTTATTTTTTGAATCATTTTTATTTATTTTTTTCCCCGCCATGCGCGCACGGTGCGCGCACCCCTTGTGGTTTTTTAAAAAATAAAATGTTTTTTTCACCCTTCATGGTCCTTGAGGGACCACAAGGGGAATGAGAAAAGCAGAGTGAGGAAAAGTGAAAAAAAGGGAGCATGAAAGTAAAGGGGTGAGAAATACAGATATTTCAAACTTACCTGACCAACAAAATAAATTAACTATAAATAAATGTTTTTTTTTATTGCTAGAAAAAAGGATTAATTTTCCTAAATTTTCTTTCTCGATTTGAAAAAAAAGAAAAAAGTATTAATATATAATAATACATTTTAGAATACAGTACACATATTTTCATATTTAACAAAGTAATTTTTTCCCTTTTCAGAATATATTGAATTTCACTGCAAATTGTGAAACCAATTGCATTCATCACTTAACAGCGGGCAAAAAAATTAACAATCTGGAAGATTGTTTAAAAAAAGCCCAGAATCTCTTCTCAGTAAAACATACCTTTATAGAAATGTAACATATTTAATAAAAATATCATGCAAGAACAATAACTTTTTGCAATAAATATCGTCTGTAAATCTTGTTGCTTAAGCACATACACCAAAATAATATCTGTCAAAGAAGTCCACAAGAGAAATTTTCACCTTTCCATGAGGCCAAATGGTAATTTTTAAATTCTTTTTTGGTGAAATATCCAATGGTAATCCAATAAAATCGCAATAATGGTTTGTTCAGATGGTGCAATTTGTATCTAAAATTTTGGTTTTAGAAAAATTAAGTAACAATTTCGTAAATCATAAGGCAAACGTTGCTTGAAAATCAATTGAGAATCATTACATAGTGTCCATCCTTTTTCACATTTAAGATAAACTGTGTAATGACCAGAAGTTATAGAAGGTCCATCATGAAAAATAATTGCAACTGCAACAAAAGTTTTTCCAGATATTGATAATTGATGTCCTGTAAACTTCTTTATTAAAGTGTCCAATTTTATACCATCAGCTCTACAACGTTGCATCATTAAAATTACATACTGTCCATATGTATTTAAAAATAACGTTGAAAACATGTCTGATTTGCATTGAGAACATTCCATGTTGTGATTGGCATCTTTAACTAATTTACTAAAAGTCACTGATTTACTCTCTGGTAATGTTAAATACAAGAACCTTTTGGAATCAACATTAGAGCTGCATGTGTTCAAACAGTTTTCACAACTATGTTCCCATTTATAAGAGAGACCAAACATATTTTCTATTTCTACCCCTTCATCTTCCAGTACCATAAGCATATACATCAAGAATTCCTGTGCATCTTGCTGGACATTTTGAGTAAACTGTGTACATCCTGAACATACATCTAAAAGATTTGTAACATCAGAAGCACTTTCTAGTTTAGTTTTATCATTACTCAGCTTCTCATAAAGGAGACTCAGCAGAGAACAGAATCTTTTTTCATGATTTACTATTATCTGCTCTTGCAAAATTTGAAGATAAAATACAACATTGAGCACTACATTTGCGTAGCAGTTGACACCAGAGCTATTTTCAAAATGACAACCAACAACCTCTTCAACACTGTCCTTTTTCTTTTTGCTTGCAGTCACATCACTCTCTTTTTGTTTTCTCTTCTGTACATCCTCATTACAGATATTCTCAAATCTCCTTTTCCAACAAACATGTTTTTCAAACACAGGATACTGACCTAAATGAGGAGCATAGCTTCTTCTTCTATTATACTCCTTTACACAGTTTGCATCAGCACTTACTTTTGAGTCATCAAAGTCTATCATGAATAAACCAGATATTTTTTTCACGCGTGAGAAAGCAACATATGCCATACCTTCTTTAAACACAGTAGATCCAATGTTTACAAATGCACTATCTACAGTTAATCCTTGAGATTTGTGAATAGTTACTGCATATGCTAGAGAAAACGGGAAACTGCTTCCTACGTACATACAAGTCTTTCACAAGCAAGAAACGAACTGAACAACGACAAATGTCTTTAACCTCTTCAATCTGATCAAATTTTATTTTTAAAAATTCAATTCCAACTTTTTTCTGGTAATTAACAAAACCCACAACTTTACCCATAGCTCCGTTCACTAAACCTTTCTCTACATCCAAATTACGTCTTAAAATTACTCGACAGTTCATACATACATAAAGATTCTTTACTAAACCGGCTGTTTGAGATGTTTTTCTCTAGAGAATCCAATTTACTTGTCAATTTGTTTGTCAATATAATAGTTATTCCTTCATGTTGTATTTTATCCACAGCATCCAGTTTGACAATCTCTTCATTTTCCAATTTCAAAAGTTCTTGATTGAATATAGAGCATTCATGTAGTGTTGGCATTAAGCAGATTACAGTATTTTTTCCAGCAATTTTCTTGTATATTTTCTCTGGAACTATTTGTTGTTCCATATTTGGTAAGTTTATTAAATCTTCCTGACCTTGATTCATAGCTGTTTCGACTTCAGTCATGGCTATTGCAGCTTCATTTTCTACGATTGGTTGTCCTAGAGGATCTTGACTGAACGTCCCAGAACTTTGACTGTCTTGAGAACTGTCTCTAGCTACTTCAGCTGCAATTGTTGCTTCTTTTTTAATTTCATCATTTAACATTTGAACATAAGTTGAGAAAGTACTTCATTCTATGCTATCTTTGCAAGCATTAAAGGAATCTTCATAGCTCTGAAAATCTCCAAGCAGTTTGTCCACTGAACACCATGGTTTAAACAGCTGTAAAAGTGCCAAGTAGAAAAATTCCTTTCTGTCAGTAGTGTCACAGCTCAGCTTCCGGTGAATAATCAAACTTCCTTTTGTTTGTTTTACCAAACATCCTTCCTCACCAGTGACTTTATATTTTCCATTGTTGATGTCTTCTGTGGTATTCCGTTTATAAATGTAGTTCTGCAGCACTTCATATAGACACATGTTCTCAAGATGATGACTTCTTTGTGGGTAATATGTGTCCAACATGTTTGTTCTTAAAATGTCTGTACTTTCAGGTTTGTTCTCTGCTAAATATTCAATTTCTCGAACAGATTTCAGTACCCGATTTCTCATTCCTGCAAGGCCTAAACTTACCCAAATTATTCTTCTGGATTTTGAGTACAGACTTGCAGATGATAATCTATCTGAGCATTCGTAGGATCCAATTTCTCGATGCGATAACATCTTTAAACTGAAACTGTATAGCTTTTTACTGACAGTCTTCTCGTGAGAAATCTCTTCCCACATTTCTTTCAATTCCGTTTCCTCAGATTTAGTGATGTAATATGTGACATACCGAGCAACAGCAATAGAATGGTCAGCAACATACTGTATATCCATGTTAGAATTCCACATGGATAAAATGACTGGGTTGTAGTCATTTATATATTTTGACTCTTCTTTTCTTCTTAGGTTGTAGGTATTCTTAGGCGATTTTCTTGTAATAGTATGTCGCACAGCTGACATAAACCTGTTGACTCTTCCTTTTGAAAGAACAGGTCGTGGAAATCCAAATCGACATTTTGTGTAGAATTTATCTTTACTCTTGTACTTTCGTCGACAGTATTTTCCACACCGATGTCTTTGGAAACGTAAAACTTGCTCTTTTAAGTTTTTTTCTTCTGTGCTTTTAGGTATAGCCCATGTTGCATATTCTTCAATGAATGATAAAACTGCATCATCAGAATCTGTTCCAAATTTTGGGGCATCCTTGATCCACAACAGCATATGAATATGAGGAGCACCTCTTGCTTGGTACTCTTTTCTCCAAAAGAAATCCACAACTTCTCCAAGAGGTGGATTTTTTTTATTGCAGATGAAGGACATCATAGCCTCAAATCTATGATTGAAATATCTGCAAACATTAACCGGATCCAATGAGCACAATTCTCCTGCTGTCTTGTATTGGATGTTTTCAATATTTGAATTTGCCTCTCGAAGAAAATCCAGTAAATCATCCCAAGCGTACTCAGCAAAGCTTAGGGTAAGGAACCATGTAGGAGTTCCTAAATTTCGTAACATACATTTCAATTTCCATGGCGTCGGTACCAATATTCATTAGTTCCTCACTGACAAGACATCAAATTTATCAATTGAGATTCCAAATGATCATCTCGCTGTTGCACTTTGTTCATAAAATCCTTTGCAGACACATTATGTAGATGTACTCCAGTTTTTAAAATGTGATTTACTGCATAAGATAGTGCAGACAAGTCACTTTCAAATAAAAGATGGAACAAATAAGGAATACTTTGACAAAATCTTGGATCTTCTGCATATAATCTTGTAGTCCGATACTCAGAAGCAGGAATCTGTACTGGACGTTCATCATATCGTCCACCTTTTCCTGTAGGAAACAGCTGGGGAAAACAACGAGCTTCCAAGCTCTCCTACCATACACTCATGGGAGCTCCTTGTGCTTTTTTCATCTGAAACAGATCAATAGTGTTTCCCATAACTTCTTTAGAATGAAGAGGATGTATGCTGAAAGGTTTATAAATTTCTTCTTCTTTTGTCTTATCCACTTTTTCAATTTGCCCAGCTGGTATTCCTGAGTCTGCTAGTAAAACTTCTTCATCTTCATCCATATAAATTGTTTCATACCATTTATTATTTCTTTTCAAATATAAATTTGCTCTTTGTACTTTTCGTACATCTACCAGCTCCTGCCAAATTTTCTTATTCTTTGTTGCTACTCCATTAACCAGAATAACTAATGGTTCAGTTTCCAATCTATCTGCATCAATTGTTTCCATATTTGTTTTCAAATCCAATAGCAAATAGACAACTCTTCCTTTTAAACCGCTTTGTAAATCCGAAGGAGGTAACTTACCTGTTTTGGGCTCCATACGAACTATAGTCTGAAAAGGATGGACACATTGAATGAGTATAGACTCATATGTATTTAAATCACTAAGTTCTGCAGGAATTTCAACCAATTCTAAATTATTATGTACAGCTCTTGCTGGCATTTTATTTTCTTCTAACTTGTTATAACAGTATTTACAAATACGCTGCTCTTCACCCAAATCAAAACAATTTTCCAGAAATAAATATGTAGCAAAATCCATCCACTTAGTATTATTTTCTTTTTCACTTTTTTTTTATAGAGATCAACATACCTTGTTTGATTTTTATAATGGCTTCTCCGGCAACAAATACAAGTAATATTTGATCTTTCATTAGAGATGGTAGTAAATTTTGTCATTTGATCTTCTAATGTTTTACTAACAGTGGGTTCTACATTCTCTTCCACTTTTTCCTCAATAACTGTGTCATTTCCAGCACTTTCTTGCTCTGGACCAAAGTAACAAAACTGAATATCATCAGTAACCTTCACTACATCTGATACAGATCCACGGAACAGAGCACTATTCAACTCATTTAACTTTAGTGCTGGACTTTTAGCAAAATACAATGTACTCACAAACTTTCTCATTTCAGTATGATGAACAGCCAGCATCCTAAAATGGTGAAAACCACTTTGGCAAACTTTCCTAGATAGACAAGCAAGAGAATGTCATTGCAAACCAGTTTTCTCTCTCACTCTGCATGGGTCTAGTCTTTGAAGCACCTTAATCTTCTGTTTAACACACTTTTTACTATATTTTCTTAGGAAGTCACGTAATTTATCAATAGATTCCTGACGCACAGTACAAATACTACTACAATTCCAAGTGTACACTGGGGCTTTAGGACGTCTCCCCATAACCTCATCAGCTAACACTTCTTCCTCATTTCTTGGAACCATTTTCTCCTTTTCCATTACACAACCATCTTTAACTTCATAAGCTCGACCATTTGTGTAAACTGCAAGCAACACACTATTACTTTGAAGATAACTCTCTTCATTAAAAAATGGCTCAGTACTTGAACTATGCTTCCATTCTCCTAAGAACACTTTACAAAAGTTATTTTTTTCACTACTCTTTTCCTTTTGCTTTGTGACTTCATTGCTTTTACTAATTTTTCTAATCTACGCATCCTGTTCAAAATTGAAATGAATAGTTCATTTTATTTCCAATGCCTTAGAAACAATTTTTTCAATATATTTCTTTTTTTTATAAAATTTGGTTTTCTTCTTATATTTTTTCACATCCTTTAGCAAATTTAACATCACTCTTCTTCTGATTCAACATTGGCTTTTCGTATTTTTTGTCGACTCTGTTGTTGTTTTGTACTTGAAACACTATTTGCAGTGCATATTTTCTTAACATTTTTTCTTTGTTTGAAGATACTTTTAAAAAAATCCTTAGTCTGCTTACCAGAAGTCTTTTTCTTTTTTCCAACATGGGGTTCTTCAACTATTTTTTTTGGTCCAGTTTTCTTCAAATATAGATGTTGTTGCTGTTCTTTTCTCTTTCTTGACTTTATAGGCATCTTTAATTAATTTCACTGTTGTTCAGCAATACCTGAAAGAAACTAAAACAAAAATACCTTTATGTAATTTTAATACATTACCATTTTTTTCAGAGCTTTTCTAATCCTATCACTGCAAGTCTGACAGAACAAGAGCAACACGTATTAAATCTGTAACATCAATTCCTGAGTGCACACATACTCCTGGTGTGATTCTAGGCAAAAAACGATTTTAGTTTGGCAATTTCAAAGCACATTTACTACTGTGGAAGAGTAAGTCATAATTACTATGGCAGCCTGACACATTTTCCTTATATTTTAAAGACGCAGAAAAGAGTACACGTCCTAACAGCTACTTGAGACCATCAGCATGTGTTACAGGGTGAGTGATTAGAGTAGAGCAAAGGAAATGAGCCTTGGTGACGTTGAATGTGTTAGCATTACACACTGCTATCTAAAATACCACACAGAGCTGAGTAGTAAGCATGAGAGTGCAGGAGAAGCACCTGTCTGTGTGCTAAGGGCGTGCTTCTGGAGACCATGTATTGTCAGGTGCAACACAGATCTGCATGGACGCTTGCACAACTGCATGAAGACTGCAGAGACTTATGTAAGAGTACATGTGTGGTAAAGGTTAATTGGAGTTTTGAACATGTAGGATCTACCTCACCCATTGCGGGAATGGAAGGAAAATTTACCATGCTAATTTCAAATGTGTTAGCATTTGCCTCTCATTTGTGAGATAGTGATTTCTGCTGAATGCTAACCATCACAGTTCAAGAAAACAAGCTGCCCCTTTCCTGCGAGTGCAAGTCTAACAGAGCAAGAGCAACACGAATGAAATCTCTGTGAAAAATTCCTGTGTACAGACAGACTCATGGTGTGATTCTACGCACAAAACAGTATTTCTGGGTGATACCAGTACACCTTAACTTATGGTGAAGACATACTCCATAATATCGGACATGTTCAAGGCAGTTAAATATCTTCCTTAACATAAAATGTAAAACACAACTTTTAAAGTGGTAGGAAAATGTACCATGCTATTTTCAAATGTGTTTGCATTTGCCTCTCATTTGTGAAAAAGTGATTTCTGCTCAATGCTAACCATCACAGTTCTTGAAAACAAGCTGCCCCTTTCCTGCTAGTGCAAGTCAAACAGAGCAACAGCAACACAAATTAAATCTCTGTGAAAAATTCCTGTGTAAAGACAGACTCATGGTGTGAGTCTAGGCACAAAACAGTTTTCTTGGTTGATACCAGTACACCTTAACTTATGGTTAAGACATACTCCATAATATCGGACATGTTCAAGGCAGTTAAATATATTTCTTAACATAAAATGTAAAACACAACTTTAAAAGAAGAAACACATTTCTATTATTTATATCCAACTACACCACATACATCCCCTGTCAAATTCATAACTCACCTTTAAAAGTAGTTAGTTGAGAAAGAAATGTGCCACTCACAGCAGATTATCAGAGCCAGAATCTCTGAACTGTACACCTCTCAGCAGAACCAGTAAATGGCAATGTTTCCCTCTCTTTTTTCACACATATACATGTTAACTTCAAATCACAGTGTTTCCCACATTTTTTCAAATGGAATCACACATTCCTATTGGTTGCAAATTTCAACCCTTTTCCAAATGATCCCTTCCCCCAACATGACTTCTGCCTGCTAGCATAGCAACAGCTCATGGAACACTGGTGTGAGCAGAGAGGTCAGAAGTTCAGCACACAATGTTTCAAATCCAAAGAGCAAGAGTGCTTGACTTTTCAAACCTAACAGCAAATCCAAACTAATGTTCTGTGGGAACACATTTTTCTGAACCAATACAAAACATGTTTTTAAAAATTTAAACATACAGCCTAGTTTTTAGTGTTGTATGGTCTGAAACAGCCAATGATTTCTTTTTATTTTGAAAAAAGTATGTAAGCCTCCATTTTACAACTATCTTTCTTTTCATATTGCCATTCTACTGAAAGACACCTTCTCAGTGCATCCAGATCTCCTTGGAAGATGTTCACAGTGTGGATTATAGGTCACAGCTATGTCTTCTGGAGTGAAAAGTTTGCAGAAAAAAGAGGTATTGTAAAAGTTCTTGCTTTGCCAAATGTAGACATTAAATGGATTGGTCTGAGAGGGTTAAAGTGGCACCAATTAATGCCTTTGGTGAAAACCTTTCTACATCTCCCACAGCCTAACCTTATTATTGTGCACTGTGGTGGAAATGACCTAGGCACTTTAACTAGGTTAGGTCTGGAAATGCTTATTAAGGACACCTTTGTGCAATTGATGTCACTTTTTCCACAAGCTGCCTTTGTATATTCTAATATATGCCAAAGGCAAAAGTGGAACTGGTCCTACCAACATTGTCCGCAGATTGACAAAGCAAGAAAGCATGTCAATAAGTCTGTTTCTGCTTTCCTCAGAGACTATGGTATGGGTTCTATACACCACAACAACTTGCATTACAACATGCAAGGCATTTATAGAGGAGACGGTGTACATTTCAATGATAAAGAGAACAGAGTCTTCCTCTTGAACTTTAGACTCTGCATCGGTACTTACTTGTAGGTACCAAAAAACACTCAAACACAACGGCTCTTTTTAGAGCCAACCAACATCCAAACACCTTGCGAATTTTTTAAAAAAATTAAAAACTTTTTTTTTGCCCTTCGGGGTCCCACTGTGACCCCCTGACAAATGCTAGGGGGTCAGGAACTCCCTACCCTGCCCCCTTTTCACGTTCTCCACCTTTCCTTTTCAGTGTGACAGACAAAATGGCGGGCGACACTTCCTGATTTTGACCGATTCGAATGTTTACAGACATATAACAACCAATCAGAATTACGCTCGCGCACGTTAGGGTGCGTGCACCGTACGCTTACGGTGCGCGCTTATAGATATGTATATGCTTTTAAATGCTATTTTCTGAGGAACTAATGAACAGATTGACACCAGACCTGCAAAAGGCACTTCCCTGATCTGAGGACTACTTCTCTGCCAAATTTCAAGTAATTCTGTTCAGCCGTTCGGGCTGTACCTTCGACTAAAGGTCCTATGGGAAAATGCATGGGGAAAATGCGTTTTGGGACCCCCCTTTTTTCTCAGCCCTCGCTTGACGAATCACCCCGAGACTTTCAGGGTAGGAGCTGAGCGGAGCGCCCCATTAGTTTTGAAATTTTCGCGAGGATTCGTCAACCGGCGCCAAAGTTATTCAAAATTGAATTTTCAGATTTCCTATGGAAGCACGGTCCTAACTATAACTATCTACTGGCGACCGCCAGTAGACATATATATAAATATATATATATATATATATATATATATGTTTTTTTAAATGTTCAATATTTCGTGGGATCCGCGCACCCACCGCGTCATACACGCATGTGACGCATCGTGGAAGCACGTAAGCGTCGCGTCACGTAATCGTACGTGTCGCGTATAGGCTTGGAGTCACGTACCGGTCACATTGGAATCGCACATCAAACACATACCCAACGCATACCGTGCGCGGATGCTTTCGCGTAGGGATCGAGAACAGTGCGCATGAGGTGCGAGGATCCCAAAAAAATGGGGGAAAAAAATAAAAAATAAAGTTTTGAAAATATAGCTTGAAAAATATTTTTAAAAATATAAAAAAATATTTTTAAAAACCCCAATAAAAACAAATATTATTTTGTAATTTTTAAAAGAATTAATTGAAAAAATAAGTTTAAAAAATGGTGATAAAGTAATTTAAAAAAAGATATTTCATGAAATAGACACACTGAAATTGACAAATATAGAAATCCAATGAAAATCATTAAACGTGATATCTTTAGAGATATGTTATAGATAGGAATTAGCATTTACAAAACCTTTGAAATTCACTGAAAAAACTATAGGTTTCATGCACGTTATAGTTAGGAATTGGCATTTAAAAAACCTGTGAAATTCACTGAAAAAACCATAGGTTTCAGGGGCATTATAGTTAGGAATTGGCATTTAAAAAACCTTAGAAATTTCACTGAAAAAAACCATAGGTTTCAGGGGCGTTCTAGTTAGCTGGACATTTCCCTCGTACAAAACCCTAGAAATTCCCCCGTTATAGTTAGTTCAGCTAACTATAACTCGCGCCCCTGCAATGCACTGCTGATGACGTCACATATTACATCACTCATGACATGGTCAGTGACATCACTCATGACATCACTGATGACATCTCAAATGACATCACTGATGACGTCATCCAGTGAGTCTGTGTTTCTGTAAAGTTTTAATATGTTTAATATATATAGGGAAAGGCCTGTTGAAGAATGACTGGGTGTACAAGTGTGTGAATGGATGATTTTCTAGGTGCGTAACTGACTCTATAAGTGAGTCATTAAATGTATTTTACTGCAGACTAGTGACTAAACTGTGTGAATGTCTGTATGTGTCTGTGTGTTGGTGTATAAGTGGCTGCATGGTTTTGTGAATAGCTATATGAGTGTCTATATGGGTTATTGCTTGGTTGTCTGAGTATCTGTATGGGTGCCTGAGTGTTTGTGTGGGTAGGGTGTGTGTGACTGTGCATAGATGTGTGAGTGGGTGATTCTATGGGTGCATGGTTTTAAGAGTGCAACTGTGATGGACTGTATGGTTGGGTGAGTGTATGTATGGGTGTGTTAGTGATTGAATGTATATCTCAGTTGTACATGTGTCAGTAACTACATATGTGAAACGCAGTGTATACGTGTGTAAGAGTTTATAACTGTCTATATGTGAGAGTGTGTGATTGCGAGAGTAGCTGTATGGATGAGTGTGTGCTTGTATCAGTAATTGTATAAGAGCGTCAGAATGTGGTAGTATTTTTATGAGTAAGTGAACTTGAGTGTGTTTAACTGTATAGGTGAGTAAATTGGACTGTGATTAATAATCTGCATGACTGACTAGGTGTGTCAGTACCTCAGTGGATGATTGGCAGTGTGTGATTGTCTATATAGGTGTATAAATGCATAGGATAGTCCTGTACTGAGTGACTAAGTATGAGTGACTCTACAGGTGATTGAGTGGAGGTGTATGTAGACCTAAGAGTCAATGAGAGGGTATGTAGTTATTGGTATTGGAGTATCTATGGTTTTCAAAATGGCCGTCTGAAATGTTGAGTCGGTGTATCAAAGGTTATATTAGGGTGTGAGAAGATGCACTAATTTATCACATGGATGACGTCATCAGTGATGTCATCAGTGATGTCATTTGAGATGTCATGAGTGATGTCACTGACCATGTCATGAGTGATGTAATATGTGACGTCATCAGCAGTGCATTGCGGGGGCGCGAGTTATAGTTAGCTGAACTAACTATAACGGGGAAATTTCTAGGGTTTTGTATGAGGAAAATGTCCAGCTAACTATAACGCCCCTGAAACTTATGTTTTTTTCAGTGTATATATATATATATATATATATATATATACACACATATATATATTATCTACTGGCGGTCGCCAGTAGATAGTTATAGTTAGGACCACGTTTCCATAGGAAATCCGCAACATTCTATTTTGAATAACTTTGGCGCCGGTTGACGAATCCTCACGAATTTTTCAAAATAGGTGGGGCGCTACGCTCCGCTCCTACCCTACCCTGAAAGTCTCGGGGGGATTCGTCAAGCGGGGGCTGAGATAAAAGGGGGGTCCCAAAACGCGTTTTTCCCATGCATTTTTCCATAGGACCTTTAGACACAGCTACAGCCCGAACGGCTGAACAGAATTACTTGAAATTTGGCAGAGAGGTAGTCCTCAGGTCAAGGAAGTGCCTTTTGTAGGTTTGGTGTAAATCTGTTCAGTAGATTCTGAGAAAATAGCCTTTAAATCAATATATATATCTGAGCCAGCTTACGGTGCGCTTACGGTGCGCTTACCGTACGCATACGGTGACGTGCGCGAGCGCGATTCTGATTGGCCCTTAGATCTTAGTAAACATTCGAATCGGTCAAAACCAGGAAGCGGCGGCCGCCATTTTCTCTCTCGCACTGACAGGGAGTTGAAAAACAAAGCCCCAAAACATGTAAAGGGGCTGTTTAGACAGCTCCCAAGCACATAGCCATGTCCAGGGTGTCCCCAACGATCCCCCAAGGGAAAAAAGGCAATTATAATTTTTTCGAAAATTTCGCCGATTACGCTTACCGTACGCGTACGGTAATTATTTAAAAAAAAAAAATATCCACATTCTCTCCACCCCGTGTGCAAGAGGTGCCCGAAGGGCACCTTATAATGCATGGCTTATTAGATTTAAAACTAACACATATTTTACCTATCACAGCGATGCTCATCATATTTCCTCCATGTGCGCGAAGCGCATCGTGCGTTCATGGCCCATGTAACGTAACGTGGGCACGCGGTGCGCGAAGCGCACCGTGTGCTCACTGTGCGCGCACGGTGCGCGAAGCGCACCGTGCGCGCACGGAACGAACTGCGTTAAGTGGGCGCGCACGCCACAAATGGCGTAAAGTAACTTAGCATTTAAAAAAACGTACAAATTCACTGAAAAAACCATAGGTTTCACACACGTTATAGTTAGGAATTAGCATTTAAAAAACCTTGCAAATTCACTGAAAAAACCATAGGTTTCACACATGTTATAGTTAGCTGGACATTTTACTGATAAAAAACCAATGAAATTCCCCCGTTATAGTTACTGTAGGCAACTATAACTCACGCGACCGTAATCCTCTGCTGATGACATATGTGTCTTTATGAAAAAAAAATATTTGTAATATATGTATAGCTAAAATTTAATGGAAGAAGACATGGGCAAATAAGTGTCTAAATGCAGTATTAGCATCAGCAGAGGATTACGGTCGCGTGAGTTATAGTTGCCTACAGTAACTATAACGGGGGAATTTCATTGGTTTTTTATCAGTAAAATGTCCAGCTAACTATAACATGTGTGAAACCTATGGTTTTTTCAGTGAATATATATATACATACATACCCACAGACACACACACACACACCACATCTGTTTGTGGCATGCAGTGCTGTAGATTCACATGCTTATTATAAGTCTGCCATCTAGTGTTGGAATCTGAAGTGTCCAAGTTGTTTTTCTTTAAAGAAGTCTTTCAAGTCACAAGGTATAGTGCCTCCTCCTCTTGCTTACAGTGCGCATGGTCCTAGACTCCATTGTTCGATTGTTTTCCACTTCGTGGGTGAAAATGGAGTAAAGGATGATGTATCCTAGTGAGATGATCATAAAAGTATAGTATAGTGTATTTAAATGCAACCCTCACAGACTTACGGGCAGGAGGGTGAGTGCATGTGAATCCACAGCACTACATGCCACAAACAAAGGCTTACTGGGTAGGTAACATTTACCATTTGATGGCATGTGTGGCTGTAGATACACATGCTTATCATACACTGTAAAGCAGTGTTCCTCCCAAAGCGGTGGCTAATCGGTGAGGGGTGCATTTGCTAGAAATAATGTGCGTAAAACTACTTGGCCCACATTGGTTTGTTGATGGGCAATTACATCTACACAGTAAGGTTTACTAAATGTGTGTGGTGTAGCCCATATATCTGCTTTACATATGTCAGCAATGGATGTTAACCCCCAAAAAACATAGTAGCTCCTTTTGTGTGAGTAGAATGAGCTTTTGGAGGAATAGCGAGATTTCTTTTAGCTTTTGAATAACATGTCTGGGTGCATTTTACAATCCATCATGAGATGCCCAATTTAGAAATTGCTCTCCCTTTGTGTGGTTTGTTGAATGCTAAAAAAAGTTTTCTGAATGGCTAAGTTTTTATAATATAGTACATTAGTACCCTTTTTACATCTAGCGTGCGTACCGCTCTTTCCGTAACTGAATCTGGTTGAGGGAGGAATACTGGCAACTTAATAGATTGGTTTAGGTGAAACTGGGAAATCACCTTTGGAATGAATGTTGGGTTGGTATGCAGTACATCTTTATCCTTATGAAGCTAAAACAATGATTCTTCTAGAGTTAATGCCTGAAGCTCACTAACACGTCTTAATGAAGTGAGTGCAATGAGGAATGAAACCTTCCATGAGAGGTATTAGAGGGGGAATTTATGTACAGGTTCGAAAGGGGGACCCATTAACCCAGTTAAAACAATGTTGAGATTCCAAGCTGGAGTCAATACGACTCTAGGTGGAATAACTCTCTTGAGACCCTGGAGAAGAGCTTGGATTACAAGAATCCTGAATATAGAAGTGAGCTCTCTATTTTGTAGATAAGCAGCAACTGCTGTGAGCTGTATTCTTATGAAGTGAAAGCTAACCCTGATGTTTGTAAATGTAACAGGTAAAAAATATCTTGAGGTTGTACTGTTAATGGGTCAATATTCTTTGAATGGCAATAGTGGACAAAACATTTCCACTTTGCCGCGTAGCAGCCTCTAGTTGTAAGTCTTCTGGAGTCTTTTAGAATATCCATACATGGTTGAGGTAAGTTTAAGTATCCAAATTCTAAGACCTCAGGAGCTAGATTGCAAGATTGAGCGAACTGGGATTTGAATGTCCTACCACTCCCTAGTTTTGTGTTAGAAGGTCCTGCCAGTTGGGAAGTACCTGGTGCTGGACTATTGATTAGTAGTGTGGCTAGTGTGGTGAGCCATGGATGTCTGGCTAATGTGAGAGCAACCAGGATGAGATTTAGAGATGTCAGTCGAAGTTTGTGAACCACAAATGGAAACAGTAGAAATGGAAAATCATATGCAAATATCCCTGTCCAACTCATCCATAGTGCATTGCCCTTGGATTGAAGGTGTTCAAACCTGGAGGCAAAGTTTAAGCATTTTGTGTTTTCTGCAGTTGCAAACAGGTCTATGTGTGGATGACCCCATTGTTGGAAGAAAGGGAAAAGTACACATGGGTTGATCTCCCACTCGTTAACTTGTTGCGGTCTACTACTGATTTCTGTAACTTGGTTGCCAACTCACAGATGTGCTTTACAAAAAGGTGAATGCTGTGCCAGAGGGCTTATGTCCAAATGTTTTGGACTAGATGAGATAGTTGAAAGGATTTTATGCCCCCCTGTTTTTGCAGATAATACATGCTAGTCCCTTTTTCTGTTTTGATTAGAACCACCTTGCCAATGAGGTGAGAAGAAAAACACTTTCAGCATTAGATGAACAGATAGCAGCTCTAGATGATTGATGTGGAGAACAGTTTGATTGGGTGCCCAGTATCCATGAACAGTAAATTCCTGTGAATGTGCACCACATCCAGCAAGTGAAGTGCCATTGTTATGGTCCTCTGTGGAACTGTGTCTAGAAACGGACGTCCCTTTTATGAGATTGTGGGAATTCTACCACTGCAGAGAATGGCAAGCTTGATGGCTGATCAACACTAGATCCTCTAGCTGACCCTCCGCTTGAGACCTTATTAGCTAGACATCGTTGTAATGGTTACATATTGAGTATGGCATGTGGTAGTATTGCTATGCATGATTCCATAGTTCCTAGCAGAGCCATAACAGTTCTGATTGCCAGCTGTTTGTTTGGTTGAAATAGCACAATGAGTGTTGTGAAGGATTGAACCCTTGCTGCATTTCGGTAAGCTATTCCAATTTGTGAATTGTGGATATGAAGGAAGTGACGCGATTAGGGCCACCCGGGTCACCACTGACCACCTCTCAGCCTTCCATGCCAAATGAAGAGCCAGAGAAACAGTGGAGAATATACACCAATAATCATTTATTGTACATGCTCAGAGCGGGGCCCCGTCTGCACAGTCTTGAGAGAGGGTTACAGAGGGAACTGAGAAACTGTAAGCATAAAGATACATTATATGCATTGCATGGACAACTAATAACCCGCCCACAGTGGAATTTTCTCAACAGATGTGGCTGGACAGCGTTAAGACAAAAAAAAACTTCTACTTTCATCTCTTACACAACTCAGAACACTTTGAAGGCTGTTCCACCCTGGGCTGCGATCAAACTGCCAGACAAGTGGGAGAGGGCCTTTGCCGAGAGGGATAGCTATGCACTGGCAACAGTTCTTTGTTGCAGAAACTAAACTTAGCAAGGAACATTTCTCTGAATCAAATAGGATTAGTTTCAAACAGAAAGAGAAAATGGTGTAGCGAATGCTAACTTATAAATGGTATTAAAGAGCATCCGCGAGCATAAGCTAACAAACCCTACTTTTAGCATGAGCTAAAGATATTTTCTATTTAGAAAGGAGGTAAGACTGGCACATATGCAGGTGGTAACCGTGACATTATCATTATTTGTTACAGCATCATAAGTAGACATGTGATCAAGGTGGAGTTATGGGCACTATTTACTGTTGACATCAGATAGTGGGACAGCAAAGAGGGATGTGTCTTCAAATATCCTTTCATCTATATTCATAAGATCATCGATATCATTCTGTAACATCATAGCGGCATTCGTAACAGAGGCAGATATTTTCTGTTTGGGTGTTAAAGCAGTGGCATAATAGGAACAACAGAGCGGGGAAATAATTACCTAGGAAAGACCAACTCCAATTTCCACTTTCCATGCCTTTGATATAATCAATGATACCCTTAATGTGTTGTGGTATGTTCTTTTCAAGTTTTCTATACCCATAACACATTGGTCGCCAATTATTGCACAAACACCACCTCTCTTGGCCAACATAAAATCCACTGCATATCTAGTGTGTTCCGAATACACCCGCATACTTTCTAATTGAGTAGTAATATCTATCAAGGTTGCCACCGTAGAGTTGGATAGAATCTCTAATTTACATCCAAAATACTCTCTAGCTTCCTCACCCCTGGCCATAGCAGTGCTACCCAAGGTAAATATGGAGGCCAGGATGTATCCAAATATTATACCGTTGCTATAGCTATTCACTTACAATTCTGTTACCCCTTCACAAACTTATTTTGTCTGTGTTCTTTTCACCCATCTTGTTTTATGTCGGACATTTTTACATGGTATTCCTAAAGGCAGTACCATTCCGAAAGCCACATCATCAGTACCATTGTAGACATTTGAATAAATCGCATTAGACAGAAAGAAAACCCCTAGGTGGGCATATATCGGCCCCTTATAATTCACTGAATTATATCTGGAATTCATCCCAGAAGTACTTGATTTATTTACTAAGGAAAGGGTGTTTTTAAACAGTATTGTCCCTGAACAATTATTGTACACAAACGTATCTGTAAAATTCACCATGGGGCAACAGGCAGCATAATAAACAGCCTCCCGAGGTACTATTAATTCTTCATAATGCCAACCCACGAGAGTTACATTCTGTTCTTCCATATAAAAGTTATCACTAAATGTGTTATCATAGCCAGGGTAAATCTCACCCTTTGGCGGTACAGACATGGTCCTGGGCAACCAAATCCGAACATTTGTTTTACCTCCACAAACTGTGGTGGCAGAGTGTATGTGTAGTTAATAAGTGACAATGGGTATACAGTCCAAATGCTAGTGACAGATCGGAGAGGATAACAGAGGCTCCCCTTCCTAAAGAATCTCCAATGAGTATTCCAAAACACATTATTCGTGGCAGCCCTCCTGTTGCGCCTCATGGGGTGTTGTTCTATTATGTTGAGTGTACGTACACTATGTGTATCTTCGAGGAACCATGATACCCCACATACTATTATTACCACAGTTACCAGAACAGTGACACACACACACAATCTTACTTTGCATAGACCAAATCACACTGCGTTGTCTAGGGGCGATTGGCTGATCCGCCTCATTAATTTGCCTACCAAAAGGATGCATAATGGAACAAAAGAAAAAGCGCAAAAATAATAAGAAATGTAAGTGTTCCAAGTGTCCGTCACAGCCTCACTGGTACAGGCTCCTATCGTCCAACGGTTGGCACTCTTGAGCACCGACGGTGGAGCTTGCTCCGTCCTAAACTCTTTTCTACTCTATCCAACATCGATGAAGGTGGTATACTTTTCAAAGTATACTTTCCTAACTAATGTTCAAACAACTAGAGCAAAACAGAGGCAACTCTTTCATTTATCCAATCCCCGGTTGGTACTGCTACTCAGCACTTTCCTACCTTGTGCAGTCCATCCCTAGTCTTTCTTTTGCTTTGAATCGGTGGTCCCCAGCTGAGAATGTAAGTTGTGCCTGGCAGCTCCATGCACTGTATGATCACTGAACAGAGGCTCCGGGATAGCTCGTATTTCTGGTGGGATAGCCTCATTCAAAACATAGTCGTTCTTGTCTGTTTGGGTCCAACCCAACTTTGCATCGCTGAAAGGCACGAATCTGGGCATTTTCTCACATTCAACATCTTCTATTCCCTCCTTGACCCACTGGTCATAAGGCAACGGCTAAGGTACTCTTTTGCAGTGGGTCGCGCGGACCCCTTTCTTTCGACCAGCAATCTTTACAGCCGTCTGTGTAGCCAGAAGGACTTGCTCAGGACCTATCCGTCTGGGCTCCAAATTTTTCTTCCTCTGAAAATTTCGAATAAGAACGAAGTCCCAGGGCTGGATACTGTGGCTGTGACCCTCTGGCTTAGGAGGTAAGGAGTCTTGCACCTGTTGGTGAATAGAACACAAACTTTCCGTCAATTGCCCAAGGTAATCAAGCAATACAAGATATTCAATATCAGAGAATTTTCTCATCCTAGGGACCCCCCCCCCAGACATTTGCTGGGCGGCCGAAAACGATCTCGTAAGGAGATAAGCCTATTTTAGAAAGTGCTGTAGTCCTAGTGGACAATAGGGCCAAAGGAAGATAATCTGGCCATTGCAACCCTGTCTCCTCCTGAATTTTTGCCAATTCCATATGTGCCATTATACTTTTCAACTAGGCCCGCTGACTGCGGGTGATTGACGGCATGGAATTTTTGCTTAATATGCAAGCCTTCACATATTCGCTTAATCACTTTCCCATTAAAATGAGAGCAGTTGTCACTCCAAATAATTCCAAATCGAGGGAAAAACTCTTTAATAAGCACCTTTGCTGTTTTGATAGCCATATTATCTTTAGTAGGGTAAGCCTCCACCCATTTACTGAATGCACATGACCACTAGAACATACTTGATTGTTATAAAAGTTCTAGTTCAATGAAATCCATTTGAAGGACTTCAAAGGGGAATGTAGGTGATGCAAAGTTACCGGATGGTGTGGGGGTACCTTTCACGGGAATGTGCATCAAACAAATTATACAATTTTTCACTAAGTGTGCAGCTGTTTTAGAAATATTATCATTACACCAAACTGGGGCCAGTAGTTTACAAATACCTTTTACACTGATGAGCTGGACCATGAGCCAAAGTAACCACAGGGAGTATTTATGCATCAGGTAACATCCATTTCTGCTTTCCTGATAAATCAATCCAACATCCTTCTTCATCTTAACGTACTGTAATCTCTTGCCACACAGCTAATTCTTCTATCTTTTCCACTCTCAACTGTGTTTTCAAACATAGTGTTCTCGGGAACCCATCTAGCTGGACATGCAACGAACATTCTCTTCATCTTACTCTGATCCATCCCATCAGTGAACGCATTACTTCTGCCTACATCATCTGTCACTTTCTTGTGGGCACTACACTTCACAATAGCCCTTTTCTCAGAAGTGCTAGTGCAGATAGTATGCATGATATCAATTTTCCATGTTGTATCTTAGTACCATGCAAAGTAAGAAACCCTCGCTCTGCCCACAGTCGCCCAAAATTGTGCGCGACCCCAAATGCATACCGGCTATCCATGTAAATAAACTAATCCTTCGCTCAATTCACAAGCTCGTATAAGGGCAACAAGTTCTGCTGCCTGGGCAGATTGATAGGAGACTCATGATATCTGTACGACTGTGCGCAATGTAGTGATAGTAGAAGCTGCAGTGGTGGTGCCATCCGATAGCTTAAAACAAGAGCCATGGACATATAGTTCTCCTTGGGGATCAGGTAAGGGAACCTCAGTCGGGTCTACCCACCTTTCGTCTCCTCCTCTGTTTGGAAAATACAATCATGTTTGTCAACTGCATCATTCTCGGAAGGGAGGGATTGTTATGTTGCTGGATTCATAGTGGCACATCTTTTGATCCTAATATGTTTGGCAAACAATGTCAATTTATAGCCAGTAAGACGTGCACTGGTGAGGTGCTGTGTCCTTGTCTTATTCAAAAGTGTGTCTACAGCATGGAGTTCCATAACTGTAAGGTCAGTATTGAGTACAAGTCCAGCAGATTGTCTGATGGAAGTGGTCACGGCCACTCGCAGACAACTCGGGAGGGCCCTTGCGACAGGATCAAGCAAAGCAGAGAAATAAGCGCAAGGTCACCAAATATCGCCAAATTTTTGAGTCAAGACCGAGAGAGAACAACCAGCCATCTCATGGACATATATCACAAAATATTTGTTATAATCAGGCGTGCCTGGTAGTGGAGCAGAGCAAAGCGCAGTTTTAAGCTCCTCAAAAGATTGCTGACAATCTGGCGTCCAAGGTAAAGGCTCCTGGACGTCTTTTGTTGTTAATGTAAGAAGTGATTTGATCAGTAAGGAATAATTAGGGATCCACTGTCGACAGTCGGAAGTTATGCCTATAAAAGCACGCACGTCCTTTTGAGTTTGCGGACAGGGCATTTTATTAATAGTACTGATGCGTTCTGGCGTTAACCGTCTATCCTCCTTCGACAGAAGGTGACCTAAATAGGTGACCTCCTGTCAACAATACTGAAACTTCGAAAGAGAAACTTTGTCACCGTGGTGTGCCAAGTGCAACAATAACTTCACTGTACTATCTTTGCAACCTTGTTTAGAACCAGAAGCAATTAACAAATCGTCGACAAACTGTACCAATGCATTGCCTGGAGAAAGTGAGAGTGAATAAAACTGACCTTGCAATGCTGGACTATAAATGCTAGGACTTTCAGAATAGCCTTGAGGAGCTCTACAGATTCGGAAACCTTTGCGAGCCAGTGAAAATCAGAACAAATACCTGCTGTGTCTGGGTGTATGAGAATGCTAACGAATGCATGTTTTTTTTTTTAATCAAGGACAGCGAAAAACTTAGCGGTAGATTGAATCATTGTTAAACGTGTGGTGATATCAGGAACCACTGGGAATTGCGGGACCACTATTTTATGGACCTCTCACAAATCAATCACAAAACGATATACATCATCAGCACTGTTGGGAGAATCTAGAGGCGCCCTTTTTAGGACTGGAAGAATAGGACTAATGCATATGTTACCTGTCATATCTTCGACAACTCCCTTATTCATGAGGTCCTGAACAATATTAAGCAGAGCTTGTTCTCCTGTCTTTGGTATTTTATACTGGGGAAGGCATGGTAATGTGGCCTCGAGCTCCTTCTTAAAAACCTTAGAAGAAGCCATTCTGCCTAGAGCTTTGCATTATGCTAATTATCTACTTCTCGGGGACCTCAATATACATTTGGATTGTGCGGGGGCGGCTGATACAAGAAAACTGACTGATTCTTTAGATCTTGCCCACCTGACGCAATGGGTTAATTCCCCTTCGTATTGCGGGGGCATACTCTAGATGTGATCTGTTCCAATTTTCCCATAGTTGTTCAGGATCCTCTCCCGGTTGCCTGGTCCGACTATTTTTTTATTCAATTTTCCTGGTCCATTAAAACCTCTGACCCGCCTTTGCAGTCATCCGAAGGCAGACTTCCCCCACGCATGGAGCCTGCCCTTCTTGGCAGAGTTCTGACTGATACACGCCCTGTTGCTACTGGGGTACTATTGGATGCAGTAGGGGGTTTCAATAACTGGATTTCGAGAGCAGTGGAACAGTTTTCCATACCACTGCTCCACAAGAGAGCAAGAATTACCCCGTCTAAACCCTGGTTCTCCAATGAACTTAAAGAACATAAAAAAGCATGTACAAAGATTGAACGTAGCTGGCGGCAAGCTTATTGTCTTTCTCTTCATCATCCCTATGCTCATAATATTGGGCCATATTTAGAATCACAGAGGGAGAAGATGTGGACCAGGTGCTTTCAGATGCTTGAAGTCTAGACATTATTTCAGGAAGGACGTTAGTGACAAACCTATCAACAAATAAACTGTCTACCCCCTCTGTAGACATATCCTGCCAACTATAATCCAAGAACGCCTCTTCAAACCTGGTGAAGAAATCAGAAACAATCTCATCTTTCTTTTGCTGGTAAGCAGTCGATCCCAACTAACTTTCTTGGGAGGAATGAGTGTTTGCATGTATGTTATTATGCGACCGGATAAGGCAAACAACTCAGCACCTGGTTTGTCTCCTGGTTTTTTATGTCCGTCCCAACCCCTGATCGCATCCCACATTCCGCCCAACTCAGCAATATGGTCTTGAGTATGGACCTGTCGCCAAATATCAACTGGGACTAGTGGGTCAAGAAACATTTCAATATCAGCAAGAGTCATCACAATAGAAGAGGCAGCTCGTGTCAATTCTTTATAGTAAACAGTAGGATTTTCCCTAAGATCGGGCAATGTAGCCTTCAGGGTCAGAACATCACTTCTTTTCCATGGTGTATAAACCCATTGTTCCTGAAAGCGGGCTGCTACAGCCAGTCTGGTAATCACCCCATGTTGAACCGTCACTGCAGGTATTTCAGGGTAGTAAATGGGGTGAACTTCTCGCATTGGGAACTGAGTTACGTGAGTGGGACTCTTATCATGTAGTCTGCCTCTATAAGTAATTAGCGTGGAAATATTCCTGAACACTTAGGCCGGCCCCATGTTAATTAAATGAGCGCCTTCATTAATTTCAAATAGTATTTAGGGTGCTTCCATTTCGATGTGTGCGCACCAGAGGTCAATTAGTGTGGCGGACATATTTTTAAGGGCATGTTGCTGTATAAAAGGCTTAAAGTCTCGCATTAATTACCATATGTCCTAAGACTGTAAATTGGGTTGCGAGCCCACCGTATTGCCTGTTCCGCTATTACTTTTTTTCTCTTCATTACCCAAACCAGATTGCATTAAAGGACCTAACCGTTGCCTGAATCCAGTTAAATCTCTATCTTCCGGACCGCGCACAGGTGTGTCAGTAACTAATGTTAATGAAGGGAGTAACTGTAACAGGAGTAACGGGAATTGCTGCAGTCATAGGTTGATATAGAAGGGACGGAGTAGAGCAGGGGTCTCCAACCTTTTGTGTAGTGAGAGCTACTTCTGGTCAGTGAAAATCGTCGTGAGCTACTAAATCCCAAGCAACTCGCGCATTTTTCTGAGAGACCTCCCCCGCCCAGTTTCATTGACGTTAAGCCTATTTCTTCAGAGCCCATACTGTGGTTTGAACACAATAACACTGAAAGAAAAGATTGTGCATGTGTGCTGTTGGCAAACCGCTAGTTTACGACCTTTCAATTAATAGCTTCAAAATCAGGGCCTATCAATAGCTGTCACTGAAATAATCATTGTAATGCAGCCCAAAAACCAACTAATGAAATGTACTGATCTGTCAGACAAGCCTTTGGTAGGGCCTGGTTCACCTGTAGGCTATTCCCGCCCCACTAGCCTCTCGAGTGCAGTCCTAATATGGCGTCACTCCCACCATATACATATGTTTTTAATAATAGTCAACTCTACCGGGGACAAACCTGACAGGCCAGGCTATGAGAAAACAAAAAGCCTTTATGTTAGGGGTCTGCCGCTTAAAATTCCAGTGATAATGGTGGTGTCTCTGTTAATCAGTATTCTGGGGCGATAAAACAGTGCACTTTCCAAACTTTGTAATTAAAGTAATGTTGGCCTCAGTCATCTGGGGTTATCCCTTCCTTCTCAATAAGGTATTAAGAGAGAGATTGGCCACAACAGATACGATCTCCACTCCTGTTCTATTGTAAAATGTAGCAGTGTATCTGGTTTCAGTGCCCTATTGGAGCTCATCCTCTTAATTGTCATGAGCTTTTCATCAACCTTAATTGGCCATTCCATCTTGTGTCGCTACTCAGGATTTAATAATGAAACTGCGATCCATTGCAAGTAATAGTGCACCCCTGCTAGCTCGTATATCAGCCCCCTATCACTTATAAAATTATCAAAAGATAAAGACTCTTAGCTTCCCGACTTCATCACAAAGTACCATTTCATCTCTCATTCTTTCATCTGTGAATTCTCTCTTAGCCATGTGTGTTCTGAGTCTGTTGGGAAGTTGCTTTCATATTCCATGTGTTATGTAAAAGGTTTTTCCAATGCAAGCAAATAAATATTTGCTCCACTGTAAGCATTTTGGAAGATGGAGAGTTAAGCCTTAATTCTGTTATTCTGGTTTAAACATTTAAGCATGCTTCGTTGCTTTTGTTCAGTTAACAACGCTACGAATTCTCTTCTTAAATTGGTATCCATGACTGATCCACGGTAACACCTCC
Organism: Triturus cristatus; assembly: GCF_964204655.1. Taxonomy (NCBI): domain Eukaryota; kingdom Metazoa; phylum Chordata; class Amphibia; order Caudata; family Salamandridae; genus Triturus; species Triturus cristatus. The sequence goes on along the minus strand of NC_140592.1, from coordinate 407,722,316 downwards.
GACAGGCCTCCTATTATCAGGCTCCCATGACAACCGCTTCAAGGGGGTCCCAATTGGTGGCACCTTTGCAATGGATGTCTAAGTAGAAGAGTAGAAAATAATGGCCTGTCTAATTTTGACTTTATGGACTGGCTATCGCCGTTTACATTGGCAGTTTGCTCCATCTGAGGTCCCATAGGAGTAGGAGCCTAACTGCATGGCCCGTAAAGGGGATAATTAATACCATGTGTGCTCCACCCCTACTCCCTACAGTACTTTTGTGTGATAAAGAAACAAATAATGGAGATGCTTCAGCCAAAAAATTAAAAATAAACAATCCCTGTCCTCTTTATGTAAAGTTCTCCAAACATATTCTTGTCCCATCTCTGTTTTTTGCTCGAAGATGTTTACTCACTGGCTAGGAGTGGTGATGTATGATAACCTTTTTGGCAACCTCAGCTTGTTGTCTCGTTATAAAATACTGTAAAAGGTTCTTGGCCGCTATTGGGGCACAGGCTCACATCTGAGATTAAAAAAAACCTTTCCCTGTGTATCCATACTCGGAACTTCATACTAGGAACACTGGCCACGGCTCACAATACGAAGCATACGCACTTATACCCATTATTACCATATTGCTCGCAATACATGGCTTTTAATTGAATTGTTCACCGGACAAAGCCTTACGAAAGTCTCATGGCTCATGTTGATGGTATGCAGCACTATGCAGGGTCATTCACTCTTTACTTTTACAGGGAGCCCAGGGTGTGCTCACACGGCTTACCTGCTGCGCTGGTGAGATACAAGGTGGCAGGCTGTACTGTAGAAAAGGGCAGATGGCGTGGGTACCAGCAGTTGTGTACTGCTTGCAAGACCTGCAAACCAGCTGCTCCGCCCTGACATGCCTGCTGCAGCTCCCCACTGGCACCCGTCGCACTCGCGCAATGAACAGTGCGGTGCCAGTGAGGAAAAGGCAGGGGGCACAGAAACAGTCACGAGATCCACAAAGGAAGGAGAGGAACGTCATCCTCTTCGGCTGCCCCAGCTAAGCTCAAGCCAATCTGAGCAGCTGGTTTGGGTAAGGGCGGCAACGGAGCCTGAAAAAAGTCTGCCCGGCCTAAATCGCCCACCAAACAACACTAAAGGGCCGTTACTTCCCTACCTACACCTACTGTACTTTGTGTGATTAAAAAAAAAAAATAATGGACATGCTTAAAAAACTACACAATCTTTGTTCTCTTTATGTTAAGTTAATTTTCTTGGCTCATCGACAGCTGTTCGAAGATGTTGACTGGCTACCCTCCCGCTATATGAGTGGTAATAAATGAAACCTTTTCGCAATCCTAAGCTTGTTGTTTCCGAAAAAATACCGCAAAGGGATCTTGGCCGCTATTGGGGCACAGGCTCATCCGAGATTTAACCTTTCCTTTCCTGTATTATCCATTCTAGGAACACGGCTTACTTACACCAATAAGCAGACGCACTTTTACCCATTATGATTACCATATTGATCGCACTACATTACAAGGCATTTGACTATTGTTGGCCGGACACAGTTATGAAAGTCTCGTGGCTCATGATGATGGTATGCAGCACTATGCATGGTCATTCAATTTTTACTTTTACAGGGGATCTTGGCCACTATTGAGGCACAGGCTGAGATTTAACCTTTCCTTTCCTGTATTATCCATTCAGGAACATGGCTCACAACAATAAGCAGACGCACTTTTACCCATTACGATTACCATATCGACAGCAGTACAAGGCATTTGACTAAACAGGCTCATCTGAGAATTAACCTTTCCTTTCTTATCTATTCTAGGAACACGGCTCACAACAATAAGCAGACACACTTTTACCCATTACGATTACCATATCGATTGCAATACATGGCTTTTAACTGAATTGTTGACCAGACAAAGCCTGACGAAAGTCGGTATGCAGCACTATGCAGGGTCATTCACTCTTTACTTTTATAGGGGGCCAGGGTGTGCTCACACGGCTTACCTGCTGCGCTGGTGAGATATGAGGTGGAAAGCTGTTCTGCAGAAAAGGGCAGATGGCGCGGGTCCCTGCTTGCAAGACCTGCAAACCAGCTGCTCCGCCCTGACACGCCTGCTGCAGCTCCCCAATGGCACCTGTCGCACTCGCACAATGAACAGTGCGGTGCCAGTGAGAAAAGGGCAGGGGGCGCAGAAACAGTCACAAGATCCACAAAGAAAGGAGAGGAACGTCGTCATCCTCTTCAGCCCGCCCCAGCTAAGCTCTTCTAAGCCAATCAGAGCAGCTGCTTTGGGTGAGGGCGGCAACGGAGCATGAAAAAAGCCTAAATAGCCCAAATAACCCTAAAGGGCTACTAAATTGAGCAGCAATCGTCGCGAGCTACTGACAGGGTCTCGGCGAGCTACCGGTAGCTCGCGATCGACCGGTTGGAGACACCTGGAGTAGAGGGTACCTCAACTGTGGTGGTAGGTGTAGCCGCTTCAGAGACTGATGCACCTGGTGTGTGTTGTTGTTGCTGATGGGGAACAACAGGATATACCCATTCAGGGGCATATGGCAGCTGGGGTCAGGTATCTAACAAGGTCTCCATAAAAGTATCACTATCTTCCTTAGCCATATAGGACTTGTCACGGGGACATTGTCGACATCACTAAGTTAGCATGAGCCCTGCAGCCATGATGCAGCTTTTGCGCACGTTACTACATGGCTTTATTTTTGCAAGACACTGTTTATGCCTTTCACATGAGAACTGTCTGCTGTGTTCGTTCTTGGCCTGTTCCTGGAATTTAGTCTAAACATTGTGAGCAAGGTCGATAAACAATGCCTCTTGTTATTCTGTTCTGGTCAGGCCTAGCACCTAGACAAAACATACTCCTGCAGCTGGAGGCTCGTACTTTGACATTATGGTGATACATGTTTAGGTGACACACACTTGGAGAGGGACCTTTCCAGGGAGAAGAGCAACACACACCTACGATGTAGAAATACCATCTATAGTCCAAGGTATGGGGTCAGCTGACAAAGCCCAGAGATCTTCTATTATATAATAATCCTTCTTCTTACCAAGGGAAGGGAGATTAGACGTTATAGTCCTCGCTCCATTGTCTTTATACGATGACATCTCCCTTTATGATGTATGGACTAGCTACAATGCAAACCATATTCGTGTTATGCATTTTTCTGCCTGTTGTGGCACATATACTGCATGTTAAGCATATTAGTTAAAATAAACATTTTAAACTATATTCATGTCTCGGTCAGATCTTATTGTGGACAGGTACAAGAGTGTGAGCGAAAAAGTGTGTCTTGTTACCGCGATTCCCGAGAGATCCGGGAGTGTTGTGTTCTGGGGTGCTAATCATTTGCTTCTCCATGAGTGTGTAGGAGAGCGAGTGAGACCCTATAGCTAGTTGGTCCTGGACTCGTGGGCACTAAGGTGGTAGGAAGGCACAGTCCCTGTACACAGAGGTCCCATAATCCTGCGCATAGTTCTGTGTATGTGCAGAATCCCTGCAACAGACTTATCAATGTGCAACCAAAATCTTCAGTCTTCGCGTTCTATTCCGGTCTCCTGCTTGTTTTTATCGTGAGCTATAGCCTTTTGTGTAAGGGTCTGCATATTTCTTTTTCTGGTATCTTTCACCATTGTTAATCACCTCTGTTTGGCCTCCTTCTGCCAAGTACGAAGGGAGTCAAACAGACTGTCTACTAAGTCTTTTAAACAACTGTTCCTGAAAAAATCCTATCTTCTGTTCGTCAAACGAGCCTGTTAAAGGCCACTGTAACTCTGCATTGTCCCTCGCATATATGTGCCATAACGAGCTAAACATTATAGGGCCAAGGCCATGTTTTACATACATATCAAAATTAGGACTAGCTTCAGGAGGTGCAGGCTGGGATTCTTCCAACTATGCATCTTTAGAACAACAAAAACAGCACAAACTCCGAATCTTACTGAAACCAGGCATTGCAAAGAAAAGAGAAACAAAATTCTTATTTTACCCAACATAGTATTTGCAAACACTTTTCACCAAAACCGTCCTTGTGCTGAAACAAAACCCATTTATGGTGGTACCACAAACTGAAACAGACTCACCTGGTATCAGGCGTACCAATGGACCTATTCTCCACTCTTTGGACCAAACAGTCAAATCACAGGTTTTCCGTTCAGGACTCCAGTCGGGATGACCATTGGCGAGGCACCCTCCTGTATGGCAGAGGCTGCAGCTGCGAGAAACGTATCTCTTCGTGCAGGGATCCCTGAGCCGTCAGTCTAACCTGATGCTGCCCTCGTCCCCCCCTCAGTCAGTAGAAAATGGATGGATCATGCCCCAAAGGCATTCTTGTTCGGGCACCAACTAAAGGAGATGACCCGATTATGGCCACCCGGGTCACCACTGACCACCTCTCAGCCTTCCATGCCAAATGAAGAGCCAGTGAAACAGTGGAGAATATACACCAATAATCATTTATTGTACATGCTCAGAGCGGGGCCCCGTCTGCACAGTCTCGAGAGAGTGTTGCAGAGGGAACTGAGAAACTGTAAGCATAAAGATACATTATTTGCATTGCATGGTCAACTAATAACACGCCCACAGTGGAATTTTCCCAACAGATGTGGATGAACAGCGTAAAGACAAAAAAAAGCTTCTACTCTCATCTCTTACACAACTCAGAACACTTTCAGGGCTAATCCACCCTGGGCTGCGATCAAACTGCGAGACAAGTGGGAGAGGGCCTTTACCGAAAGGGAAAGCTATGCACTGGCACTAACAGTTGTTTGCTGCAGAAACGAAACTTAGCAAGGAGCATTTCTCGGAATCAAACAGATTCGTTTCGAGCAGTAGAGAAAATGGCGTTTAAAAGACAAAATGGCATAGCAAATGCAAACTTATACAGAGCATTAAAGAGCATCAGCGAGCAGAATCTAACAGATAGCTCCTAAGTAAGACTGTATTTGTAAGGGTGACTGAAATCTACTTTGTGAAGGTTTATTATTGTTTGAGTATGTTGAAAACATCTGTGATAGTCTTTGCTTTTTATCAGCCATTTGTCTAAATATTGGAAAACATGTATGTTTTGCCTTATTAAGTGAGCTGCTACTACTGCTAGAGATTTTGTGAATACTTTTGGAGCTGTAATTACCCTGAATGGAAGCACTTTGAATTGAAAGTGTTTACCCAGAAATGCAAGCCTGAGGTACTTGCGATGTGCTGGATGACTTGGTATGAGAAAATAGGCGCCCTTGAGGTCTAGGGCTGCCATAAAGTCACCTTGTTGAAACAGTGGGATGGCATCTTGCAGAGTGACCATATGAAAATTGTCGGACAAGATGTACCTGTTTAGGGGTTTTAAGTCCAGGATTGGCCTTAGAGACTTGTCCTTTTTGGGTATTAGGAAATATAGTGAGTAAACACCTGTGCCTTGATGTTGTAAAGGTACAGGTACCATTGCTCCCCTTTGTAAGAGACTCTATTTCCAGAAGACGTTGATGATCTGAGGCAGTTTGTGATTGCGAGGTGGAATGTTTGGAAGTGTCAGCGTGAGCTCTAGGCAATAACCATGTTGGATAATCTCCAATGCCCATTGGTCGGAAATGATGGTCTGCCAGGTGGGAAATAAATGTTGAAGTCCTCCCCGACAGGTGTTGTGGGATAGGAGGAAATGGTGTGCAGGTCATGGCTTAGTGGTGGTGGCAGGGGAGGCTTAGGGAAGCCACCTCTTCATCTAACTATGAAGTTATTCCCTCTAGAGTGTCCCCTATAAAATCCGGTAGGTGATGTTTGGGATTGTGGGCATTGAAAAGATGTAGAGGTGTCTGTGGAGGAGGGTTTTGCTGCTACATGGTATGGTGAGTGACAGAAAGTACTTCTTTGTGTTGAGGTTTGTAACACTCAGGTCTTTAACTGTTTCATTGTCTTTTTTGGTCTTTTCAAGTAGGGATTGTACTTGTGGACAAAAAAGGTACTCCTTCAAATGAGAGTGCAAGTATGTTTTGTTGCACCTCCAGCTTAAAGCCTGATACCTTAAGCTAAGCATGGTATCTGATTAGCACACTAGTGTTAATTCCCCTGGCAGCGGTGTCAGCTGCATTCAGGGTGCATCTGATTGATGTGTTGCCAATTAATTTGCCTTCTGAGGAAATTTCAAAGGCCCCCTTTTTATATCGTTTCGTGAGGTGTTGGAGGAGCCTCTACAGCACATCCCAATATGGGGCTATTGCAGGCAGAGAGGAGCCCGAAGGAGTTACCAATTCTGCACTAGTTTGCAGATTGTGCCGCTACCCTTTTCCTGCTGTGTTTATTGTCATGCTTTCTTTGTCTGGGGAGGGTGCCTACCAAGATTTTTGGGAACTTGCAATCTTTCTTGCAGTGGCAGCTACCAAGGAGTCTGGTGGTAAGTATTCTGTTATGTATGTAGAGTCTGTAGGAGAAGCTTTGTACTTCTTGTCAACCCTTGGTATTAGTACCCTTGCCTTGATTGGGTCTGTAAAAAGAAATTGGGGGTATGTCTAAGGATGCCCTCTAGCATGAGTAAGTATTGGGCTGATCTTTGTGAGGATGATAACGTTTCAAAGAAGAAGTGGTCTTCCAAAGGTTCAATATGTATTGGAAACTTGTGGAAGTTAGCGGCCCTTGTGATGCATAGTAGTATCATGAGAAGATTTTGCTGGGAATAGATCAGGGTCAGAGTCTGTAGGACGATCTGTATCATAGGAATCCCATAGATCATCTTGGGGTGGAATGGAATACTGATTCCCATCATCCCCGTTATCATCATGATCATCCACGCTACCATCATGATCATCTCCGTGCCCAGGGAAGGAATGTATGGACCCCTATGGCGAGTAGTGTGTGTGTCTGCAGGAGGTAAATGTGGTGGTGAAAATGGTTGTGGAACTACCGTAGTGGTATTGATGGAGTAGCAGGTGGTGGGCTAGTGGCCTTGTCCATCTTTTGGTGTGCGTTGGGGGCATGGTGGTTGTCTTGCCTCCTCTAAGCTTAAATGTCTTTTGACAGGCTTGTCTTTAGTTTCAGGGGGCGTTGTTAAAATGCAACCAGTGTTTGGATGGATGAGGAGTCGTTTTTGCCTCAAATCCAAATGGTCCTGTAATTGTTGTAGTACAAGTTCCACAGTTTCAGTGTTGTCTTTGTGTTTTACGATGCAATGTTTTTTTGGTTCCACAATACTTTCGATGCGGAAGGATTCAGTGTGGATATTTTCGGTGCTGAAGTGCTCGATTTGGAAACTGTATATATGTGGTGCTTTGGTGCCAGAATTTCCAACTTAAAAGTCTTGGCTCGAGGAATTGTGAACGGAAGCCTTTCTCTAGTCTTTAGACGCTGAGCTGGGCGTGTCTGCTGTAGCAGTTGGGTGCTGCCCGTGTGCCGTGGTGGCCCGTGGAAAGACTTTATTCGATCTGAAAGTTGACCTTTTTGAATGTTTATTGGAGAGTGTGGCTGAGTGCGGGTGAGGACTGGGGGTGCAGTCCTCACAGATTGTCCTGCAGGTAAGTCTTGGATCTCACGCTAGGGTCCTGAGTGGTCTTCCTGAGAGAAGGTCCCTTCATCCACTGCCAACACATGGACTTGGGCGTGCTGTTGATAGTCTTCGGCCCCAAAGATGTTGTGAATCCATCCGATGTTGCAACGGGACCTCTCTGCTTTTCATATGCGCCAATCTCCCAGCTTCTTTTTGGATCAAAATGATTGGCATGCCTCACAAGTATCTACATGATGGTCCAATGAAAGGCACAAGACAGCAGATGTTGGTCAGTGAGTGGGAACTTGGCTTGGCAGCGTAGGCAGAATCAAAATGGCGTCTGTTCCATTATCGTCTGCACATGGCATGGACGGGACGTTGAAAAGAAGACTTTTGCCCAGAAGGGGCAAAGGCCCTCAGAGCCTCGCTCTGCTGGAACAAGTCGGTGTCTATGAGCGACCAATTAAGATGTTAAAGTGAGATTGATGCACTACCAACGTTAAGGCCTACTAAGTAGAGAAAACGGTACTGAGACGGAGCAGGGGAACACACGTCCGACCCAGACGGCAGAAAAAAACAATCGAACAATGGAGTTGTGGACCATGTGCACTGTAAGCAAGAAATTGAGTCACTATACCTTGTGACTCGAAAGACTTCCGATCCCAACACTAGATTGCAGCCTTATTCTAAGAGTGTGTATCTACAGCCACACGTTATCAAACACATACATATAATCCATAGTTGCCAATTGTACTGATAAACTGTGCAAGGCTCTTCAAGTGTTTAAAAGGGAATTTTGTAGAAGGAAAGTCATACGATTTTCATTATAAAATGTATTTATTAAAATAGTAAAAAATATATACACAGAATCAATACACAAAAAATATGTACAATGGGAAACATTTGCAACCTAGTAGTATGATTATAACATAATCACAGCAGAGCTAAGAGAGAAGAGCAAAATTGCAATCACTCTAGTTTAGAATAGAAACAAGTACAATCATAACACAGCAAAGCCAATTTTCCTCTTCAGAATGCGCACTGCATACCATTCCCACTTTTAATTCTAAAACGATGAACATGGCTAACATTTAATAGAGAGACTACTAATGTTGTGGTGGAATGGAAGTCAGGGTTCCTAGGGCACAGCATTTCAAGGCAGACACTGATCCTCTCACACTATATGGTCATACAGAGCTGAGTCTTGAATGATGCCAAGTGTGCACATACAAGATATGTTCTTTTTTAGGAGGCTTACATGTGCAAAGAAGAACAGGCAAACGAGGTCTGAGGAAAGAGCAGCGCACAGCACCTTAAATATCATCCAAGGTATATAGGAGACAGGATTTCAGTCTACGCAGGTGTCATAATTCAGATGGTCACCTTTCCTCAGGTTAACAGAAAAGTTAAGTACGACAAAGTTACCTTTATGGGGCCTATGCTATTTTTAGTTCATATGATGGCTCCCATTACCAACTTTATTGGCACAGATTTACCAAATGCTGTGACTTGAACATGTGTCAAAAAATTTTAAAATAAGGGCCCGATTCACAAAGGTAACTTACATGTAGTGCAAAGTCTTCACCATTCAGGTTGCAAGGTAGTATTTATTGCCCTTTTGGTCTCTTTAGTGAATCAAACCACTGCATTGTTTTGTTTTTTACTAATCCTCACTCACTTCTTTTCCAGATAGTTCCCTTAACATTTATGTCCTGATAAGAAATGGTTATTCCTTGCCAGGTCAAAACATCGTCGAAAAATATAACAAACATACCAACGTGATACAGTGATAATGCATATGGAATATTTCTGAGAACTCTGTTATGAGAATCACAAGAATGTGTTTAATATATTATTTTCTTCTTGTATTGTTCTGTGGTCAGTAGCGACACTATGCACTTGATTTGATTTGATTTAGTGTTTGTAAAATGTTTTTATATCTTACTTCCTATGTTTGTGTACGATAGAATTATTCTAATCATTTTTTTGGGTGAGATTAGGAGCATTAATTGTGGTTGGCTATTTGCCCATCTAAATGATTTTCAATAGTTTAAGAGATACCTACGCGGACCATTGTTTCAATTTGGCATTAACACCCAGGCCTCATAGGTTTATGGGTAGCTCTTGGAGATACCCTTCTAGGAGAGCAGGTCACTTCGGGATTTCAAGAGGCAGACAAAGGGGGGTCTATTGACTGGTGACCAGAGGTCTCAAAGATGACATGGAGGACTTCCTATTGGGTGTCACCCTTCTATGAAGTGGGGATTCCGGCTTGGGTGTTAACAATCGCAGTGTGGAAAAACACCCATGGCCACAGATTCACCGCCAGTCAGTACAGATGCAGGGAGTTTAGGACTTGTTTTTCACAAGAGTAAGAGAACCATGGTGTAATCTGTGAAAGTCCTCACAACTCTGGATATCACCACCTGTAGCAACGCACAGACTCTTCATCTTTAGAATATCCCCAAATATGTGCCTGGATAAAGAGAATTTCAACAGCAGTGCTCCCGCACACCTGTGGGTGGTTTGGCTGCACATTCATTCATTACAGCCACAGAAGTGCAGCTTGTAAGCACCACACCTGTGCACAGATATTCGCGTCTTGTCTCTTTTCCTTTCTACATCATCTGACGTGGAACTAATGCTGGTAAAAGAGTGGCAGTCTCTAGCTTGGGACCTATTTAAATGTCAAAGACAGCACTCCAAAGAACTGGGAGGTTGGAGGCAGTGAACAATCTTCAGTTAGAGTAGCCATCAGAAATAAAGATACAAAAGGTAAGTAACTTGTTCTTCTGATGGCTACTTCTAACCACATATTCCTCACCATAAGAATAGATACCAAAACCGGACTTTCCAAAGGTGGATCAAAACGTCCTGCAGGTCTGAAGGAGCATACAGGCTTCTTTCCGGACCTGGCTGACAAGGTAGTACTGCTTTGTGAGCATATGTATCGACGCCAATAATTTAGCTTGGCAATGTCAAGAACAGGCACCACTCATGACATTACTGTTGTAATGCTTGCTGGGTTGGACTGACAAACCCTTGTGGTACTGTTTTTTAGCCAGTGCATAGCATATGTTGATACAAAGGACTAGTCAACTCAACAGGGTCCTCTGCCCGCCAGCATTCCTTACTTCGCATTGAAAATCATCCACTAAATGGGCCTGAGGTCCAACCAGTGGAGCCTCTCTTTCAAGGGGTGATGTGCAGCAAAGGATGCTTTTAGAGTAACTGACTGCCCATTGTGGAAGGAAGTTATAACCATAGGTAAAAAGGCTGGCAGAGCCCTCAGCACTACTTGGTCTGGGAAGAAGATGGTGGCAGCACTGAAAGGGCCTGCAGTTTGCTTGCACGAAGGCTGCCATAATTGCAAGGGGAAAAAACTGTTCTAGAGAAGCAACTATGTAAAGGTTTTAAAGAAGTACACATAAGATCAAGATCACGTTACGGTTCCACTTGGACACTGCAAACCGTTTAGGAGGCATATTTGTGTCAAACCATTAATGAACAGTATCACAACTGGTGAATACAGCAAGGAAAATTGGTCTGGCAAACATAGAAAAGCCAAGAGGGCCAACAAATAGCTTTTTACAGAGTCCACTGTAAGGCCTCTCTGTGCTAAAGACAGATCAAACAAGAGAACACCTGACAGTTTGATTTAAGGGGCCAATGTCCCAGGCACTACATCAGGTGGTGAACTTATCCTAGCACCCAGCATACACAGTTTTCGTGGAATGGTACCTGACAGCAAGGAGGACATCCACAACCTCAGACGGCAACTCAAACAGTCAACTGTTGCCACTCATCTTCCAGGTATGGACATGTAAGTTGTGGAGATCTGAATGACGGACCTTGGCCTATTGCTGAAGCAGCAGGGAAAAGCGGAGTGATAGCTTGATCGGAGACCAGAAGCTCATGCTCAGGAGTTCCAGATACCATACTCTCCAGGCCCAATCTAGGACAATTAGGATAATTATGGCACCGTCATTCCTGAACTTCTAAAGAGCTCTGGACAGGAGAAAGTGGCAAGAAGGCGTACAGGAGTCTTTTTCCATTTCCTCTGTGATGTAAACAGATGTGACTTCTGTTCATCCATGGTGAAACCTAATGATGGAGTTCTGTCGTTGTCCGGAGGTGGTCTACGACTGACTGTGGCAAGTCCGTTGCCAGCAGCCAGTCGTCAAAGTATAAGAATAAGGAAACTTCCAACCTCCACCTGAACACCTGAGGTGAGGCCAAAGAGGAACACAGCATATTTCCCTGGCCCACATTGAACCACAAGTAATGCCTGTGGAACTGCAGGACAGATATAAGAAAATACATATCCTGGAAGTCGAAGTACAGCATTAAGAGCAGACCGGATCTAAGCCAAGGTGTGCACTATGAATTTGTTCTTCTGCAGGAAGGAGTTCAGGCATTTGTTGTCCATGATGGACTTGAGGACCCCGACTTTTTCAGGACAAGGAAGCAGCATGAATAACAATCCTTGCATCTCTCAGTCTGATACCCTTTCAATGGCATCCTTGGGGGTAAGCGGTATACCTCCTGCAGCTGGACAGATATGCTCATCCGAAACTCATTCTAATGCAGGAGGAATGTGCAAGTGGAGAGGAAATGAAAGGCAGGGTGTAGCCCTTTAGGACAATCTGTAAGACCAATGTCAGACGTGGGGGATCACCAACCAGAGAAGAAAAACTGATCACTGCCACCCATTGGTTGGGTGTGAACCGCAGAGGGCAAACTAAAGTGTCCTAGTGACTGCTGTAGCAGGGGAAGAGGAGTTGGAGGACTGGGCCTCTGCTGGCCTTTGCAATGTCTGCTGGTGATGCATCTTTGAACTGGGATGTCTGTGGCATCACTGACTGGAAGGTTGCCATTGCCTCTAAGCTAACTACTAGAGTAGCTCCTAAATTTACAGAACTGATGGACAAATGGTTTTGCAGGAGTCAAATGCCTCAAGAATGCACTTTGGCTCTGTCTTTAAACCGTGCAGCCATGGAGTTGCATTCTCGCTGAAGAGTCTGCACCCTTTCAAAGGACATGTCCATCAGCAATCCCGCCACACCATCAGAAAGTCCGGTCAACTTTATTCAGGAATGCCTGCAGAGCACAATGCTAGTACCATCTGCTCTACCAATGTAATGCATGATGCCTAAGCCTGCTCGGATGACGTATTTGGCACATCCTGCCCATCATGTATCGTCTGAGCCACGTAGCCCCTAAAATCTTCTAGGACATCTGGCAAAATCTTGCTGGCCACTTCCCATAAGGCATGTGAATAGTATCCCTAACAGCTGGACAAGAACATGTTTGACCACATAGCTATCAAGGCATCCATGCAGGAGGTCAATGAATGGGAGCAAAGACTGCGATGTCGCCAGACCAGGTTGGTGAATCTCCTGAAGAGCAACTGCAATTCTAGTACTTCAGCTGTTCTTTGAACTACCCCTGCAAACAGGACACTTTCCTCCGCTTGTGGTCCAGGTGGCAAGTCAAGCTGTTTCAAGGGACGTGTCAACCCCACTGGAGTTTTTTAAGTCAAGGTAGAAGGCATCATCTGTATACTGAGAGGGACACAAAACCTCCTCCTACTGCTCCTCCTCCTCATCATCAGTAGCTTGGGGTGCTCTCTGCTCTGATATAGGATAAGAGTCAAAAAGGGAGTGGAGTGTTTGTTGATAATGATGTTGCAGTAGAGGCATCAGGTTAGAATCAGGAAGCATGATAAATAGTTGAGCTTTATTTTGTATTTTAACATCAGTTGACCTCAGACCGATGTCGATTCAAGGTCTGACATGGGTGTTGGCACCAGTTCAACTGGAACCGGTTGAGACGGCAAAGGCTTCTGGGCAGAAGGGACCAGTGTGGAAGCCAGGGCAGAGTGGAGGCGTAGGCAAGGGCCTGATGCCAGGAAATCCCAGAAGGAGGACCTACCAGCAGTAGCCTGACTGGAGTCCCCTGTGGCTCTGTAGGGCCCAAAGGGCGCAAGAAATACACTAACGATTTGCAGCATAACCTCCTTGAATGCCTCAACTTGCTGTGGGGTCTACAACAGCTTGGGAAACTAGGTTGCATCCGGACCAACTGAGGTTATCAACTCCATGGCTGGTGTCCTAATTGGACTGTGACCTAAATCTTGATGTCCTTGCACCTTCTCTTTGAAACCAGGGTGTGGGAATGGGGGCAATTTTCAATTTGCCTTTTTGTGCTTGCGTTTGTACTTGGACTTCAACTTACTCTAAGATTATGAACAGGAAGTGGAGCGGTCATGAAAACTGTCTCATTAACTGGACCTGGCCCAGACTTGGGAGCAGGATTTGTATGAAGACCACAATGTCTTTTCATGTTTTGAGATGTACATTTTTGCCTCCCAGTTTCGAATTGCCTTTGGTTGCATTGGTCATATGACTCACAATACGCCCAGAGCCCAGGCACACCTCGGGGTGATCCATGACAGAAATACGCTTCCAGTAGTCCTGGCCTGCCTTAAAGACTGTAGTTTTCAGTTAAGAAATTTTTCCATAGCACATCCAGTAAGAAAAGAACTGACATTAGTAGGCAACGGTGGCTTATATATGTTGCATGCTAACTGGCATAAATACTGCTGTAGAAATTCTCTGGATACAGTCTGATGCCTGGGGTTTCTCTAAAGGTGAAGAATCTGCAGTTGGAGGTATCCATCAGAAGCCCGTTTTACTACAAGCCTTTGGAACCAGATTTAGATCTGAGAAATAAGTAGACCACGGTCTAGCTGATGCCTTAACTGGGAGGACAGAAAGCCTTGGCCGCGGTTATACTTTTCTACTGGGAAGTTCACAGAGGTTAGCAATACCTGCACCAGGGTAGGTGAAAGCTATACCAGTGTTGGTGGGAGGTGCATTACCACAGAAGGCGAGAAGAGAATGCAATGACATTTTCATTATTCACATTCAAGAAAAATGAAGGAGTACAAGTTTAGCCTGGAGGGCAGCAAACAGGTAGGGTCTGCAGTTGAGTCTAATGGGATACTTGCGAGGGACAGATGCCATACCCTGCTGCTCCCAGTCTTAAGTGTGAAATTAGTAACTTGTCCACCATGAGATGCACCTTCCTAAGTGGTGGGAGAGTGAAAGGTGATAGGGCAGACAACTAAAGAAGAATCCTCAAAAGAGTCGGTCTGGAGGAAATTGACCACTAGTACCAGAGACCGAGAGCCCAGGTCCTATGATTGTTCCAGAGAGGCAAATTGCAAGCTATGCTTTTCCAAAACTTGGATCAGCATATACAGTACCATTATTATGTGCTATTGGGTCTGATGTACCAATAGTGTTGAGGATACGGCTCAACAAGTCTGCTGTTTTGGCTGACTGAACGGAGAGTTTCTCACAGAGCATAGTGCCTCTGCTTCTTTTTGTAACTATGTTTGGGGAGGTCAGGAGGCAAGGGGCATGCAGAGCGCAGGAGCTGGACTAAACCATATAAAAGAAGAGGAATCAGGTGATGAACCTCTTTGATTGTGTCAGAACTAAAACAATGACTGCAGAAATTTGCACCAGGGAAAGAAGTGAAACTTGGTATGCCGGCAGGCATCCAGGCAGGAATATATGCTGATATGTTGGTGCAATAAGCACAAAGTACCTCACTCTGAGAAAAAGGTTAAATCCTGTAGTACAAAAAAGCTTGGGACCTCCAAGCTCAGACCAGAAGTTGGGTTCCACCTGACCATGCAGAGGAATCTCCAGGGCATAAAAGGGTTTGGTCTTTGGAGGGCTGTTGGCTCCTGGGCCTTAACTAGATCTAGCCGAAACAGACATACTGCCACCTTAGGATAAAAGACTTTCCTCTTATTCAGTGCTTCCATCTTGGCAGTGGGAGAAGGAGAATGTCCAGGGCAGACTGACTTGCTAATCACTGGTAAGAAGGGTGAGTGAAACTATATCTAGAGGCCAAGGCACTATGATCAATCCACACATACGTTGCACAAAAGTCAAGGTATTCTGGAAGGACCTCATACTGGTTGTAGCACACACAATGCAGGCGTTGCAAAGTCTTCAAACAAGAGATGCAGCTCTTGCGACAGATTAATGGTATGCATGGCTTAAAGCTGTGGTGTTACGGAATGAAAGATCCAAAACTGTATGGGAAAGGGGCCCAATAAGGGGGGAGGAAGGGATGGCTGAAAAAAGAAAAAAAAAAACACTGAGCATAAAAGAATTCTGAACTTCAGCGGAAAAACAACCTGGCAAAAGCTGGCATATGCCCAAGAAAAGGGATGTACAGCATATGGTACATCTGTGTGTTATGGAACGAAAAATTGTTTAACAGCTTATGAAACAGTTAACAGACCCACCACTAGTTGAAGAGTACTCAAAACGTTGAGAATGAGAATGTGAAACAAGCAGGCTATAACAGTAAGACTATTTTTTCAAACTGAATTCTATAGTCTCAAAAGCATGATCAATAACCTATTTTCACATTCTTAATTCTGCGCTCATCACACCCCAGCCTCTAGAATCAGATGGATTGCCAAGAATATTCTTGATCTCGTGTGCATTTTGTTTGGTTTAGAAAAATAAATCTATCAGTTTGTAACGTCAAGTTTCACTATTTTTAGTAGTGCTTACACTGAATGTGTAGGAAGTTGTTACGCAGTAGGCAAAGTTACTTTCTGAATTTCTTTTAGAAGTGCAATCAAGTAGTGAACCATGTTGTTCGACCAATCTACAGTTTTATTATGCCAACTTAGTGGTCGAAAAATTGGAAAAAGGAGGGTGGTCACCATTGTTTCCATCCAACACCGTACTTCGTTTTCTTTGCAGATGGGTGCTGAGTCAATCAACTAAAGTATGCACTTTAGCTGCTAAATTAATTAAGACTCAGTTTTATAGATGTCTTTATGAAGCAAAGCTGTGGAAGTACGTACAGGTACACACATACACACACACACACACACTTTAATCAACTCACTATGTATATAGCTTGAAAAATGTTAAGTTCAGGGCTCCTCGATAACTTAAGCTGATTGTCAAAACCGTTCTCACTCATATTTATAAATATATAGTTGTAAAATAGGGAATTCACCAGAAATGGGACAAGCAGAACTTTTCAATAATCTTCTGTAAAAGTCGATAGACAACTTAGGAATCTGGGAGGCAGCAGAACCAGTCAGGCTGCAACTCTTTTTGTTTGAACAGCTAATGGAGAGGCTTAATTATAGCAGAAATCTAGGAGCAGGGTATATTGCAAGGCTGAATTATGGAAAAAGTCCACTGTAAAACATTCAGTCATACAGGTTAGCTTGGCAACAGATCTACAAGATCAACTTTCAGTGTCAGGGGAGGCTGAACATGTTAGATACTTGGCTTGTGAATGAGCACACACTAGAGAGAACTTGGTTGTGGTGTTTCCCCCTCCCCGTTATGGCTTTCTGAGACAGATGCCTTTTAAAGTTCACAAACATGATGTGCCCCCTTATTGAGTAAGTTGTGTGATGATAAAAACTGCAGCAGTAGCCGATATCAGAGACAACAAACCTAAAAGTATGCAGAAGCTGCACTTCCTCTCATGCCCACTGCATATGCTCCTGATTGACAGGAATTGTGTGTTAGAGAATTAATTGGCCTTTTGATAAGAGCCAAATTGGCATATTGTTGAGCCTTCACAGGCTGCGCATGATATCTTGTCTTTAGAATTCCACTCCATATCGATCAAAATTGCGCAGAATTACGCCTAGCTGGAGGTGCACCTTGCCCATAGCAGTGGTTTGCAGCCGGAAACGGTCAGCTCCACTGTAGATCAGGTCACTTGTTTTGAGTTGTGGTCCACCTCCCACAAAGAGCTGAGAGATCTGTTCCTGCCAGGAGCCCAGCGGACGCCAGGTCACACACTCCACATCATGGCAGCCGGGGCTGGAGGGCACATGGCAGAAGCCATAGCCGTACAGTTCATTTCTGCCAAAAGAATCCTGGTGCCACACCTGCAGATGGAGCTTTGGCCACCCTGGAAGATAAAAAGGACCGTTTTTTAAATAAGAACATATTCTTGAATGCAGACAACTACTAAGAATGTATTCCTTAACAAATAGTCATTTGGAGCACTGCCACCTACTGGTAACAAACAACAAAGTGCAGCTCCTTTGAATAGTTTTATAGTTTATTTTATTCAAAATATCAGACTTTATATGTCCACACCTGCAAATTACAAATCTGACAACAAGTTTTACAACTTATTCAATAAATTGGTGCTTCTTCAGGGTAAACTGGCTGCACTACAAGGGTTGGCTCAAAGTCCTAATTCCACTTCTTTTTTGTATATAGTAGAAATGCCCATCCAACTATATAGTCATATCATATTGTGGCTGACTGAAATAAGCTCGAGCACACAAAGGGTCCTAAGATATTCGTGCTTCTGGTAGACCACCATTTTGAAATTGTCCTTTTTAGATGAAGTTTTTGATTCATACAGTTAGAATTGTTAATAAAACTCCAGCTGCAGGTGGGTATGGTGGCCCAATACAAAAGAACCTGGTCAGGCAGACAGTAGACCACTGGTATTGGAGTTGGCAATGATTTGGCAGTTGTGTGTGAAAAAATATACATAATTGATTCTGCTATACTGAAGAAAAGGAAACTATAAAACTATAATTAAAAGGTGCTTTAATTAGTCCGTTGATGCATATTTTAGAAAGCCTCCTTAGCACTGAAGGCTTTCCCAACCAACAACCTAAAAAGCAAAGAATGGGCATCTAAAATATAAACTATATGGAATTATTATTATATTACTTACTTGGCTGCAGTTTGTTCACATTCCTATGAAACCACATTTCGTAGGCATGATGTCATACCTGTGAATTACTTTCCATAATTCGGAACAATGATGTAAGCCTGGTGTTAGAACTGGGGATTTCTGGTTGGCTAGGGCTTGCGCCAAAGCCAGGCAGAAACCACCACTCTAGTCAGGGCAAGGAAGTTACACGCCAAAGATAACCCCTGCTCACCCCCTTGGAAGCTTGGCCCGAGCAGTCAGGCTTATCTCTGAGGCAATGTGTAAAGCGTTTGCGCGCGCACCCAGCAACAACACCCAAGGCCCACCACAAAGGAAACTCCACACAAGGTATTCTATAAAAATAACCTTTGTATTATACACAACACATTAGATAAGAACACACACTTTACAATGTGCCAACAGGCACGGGCAGAATTTACAAGGGATTATAGATACAGGGGACAGGGCCACATGGACCACTGTCAAGAATTAGCACTTTTAGATATTTAGCACTTGGCACCAAATATAAAATTACTGTAGCACAAAAATAACATATATATCACACAACCAGTACTTACTGGTAACAAGAACATACCACCTACGCAACCCTAACCACTTTAGGAGACTATCACGCAGGGACTCAGAACCTCCCTAGTACCACCGGTACCAGGGGAACACAACCACCTAAGTATCACAATACCTGGATGGGAAAACACATATTACACATGATGCATAAAACATTCAGAGGTGCAGAACATGGTGAACACATGATGCATGAAACATTCAGCGGTGCTCTGAAAGAAAACACATGAGGCAGAAACTACATTCAGCGGTGTCATAAAAGAAAACACATGATGCATCAAAAATACATTCAGAGGTGCAGGTAGGAACATTAGCGTGAAACTCACATGAGCCACCACCTGTGGCAGTCCCTAGGCCAACTGGCCTTGTCAGGGCTAAGACACCCTGTGTTCAGTCAAGGTGGGGCAAGGTGGGAGTGGCCCGCTGCCATCTGGGGCCACTCGGACACTTAAGCAATGCCCCGGTAATGTTGGAGCCCCACTGGGCTCGCGAAACAATGTGCCAACTTTTGGAGCCTCACTGGGCTCTCTCGAAGTGCCCCCTGTCGTTGGAGCGCCTCGCGCTCTGGACACTCAAGCCCCCAGTACGTCAGAGTCCCACACGGGGGACTCTCTCACCCCGCTGCCCCACACGTACGGAGTCCCCCAGCCCTTCACCACTTACCGGGCTGCTCTCGGGGGACTCCTGCGGTCGACGGGCTCTTCTCCTTTGCTGGGGAGGTTCCGGCGTCGGGACGGCTCTCTCTCGCGGCGGGGCAGGCACCGACAATGTGCCTCGGGGCCCCGCCGCCTCAGCAGTCCTTCTCTCTCGGGCAGAGTGCCCCAGGGCGCAGGGTAGGCTCCTGCCTGCTCCGGGGGTTAAGCAGCCGCGACGCTTCAGTAGGAGGCGGGGTAGGCTCCCGCCCTCCTCTTCTCAGTTCCGGTTATCCCGGAGGCCCGCCCCCAGTCCTGTCGGACTTCCGGTTACGAACCGGGCCGCAGCGGTGATTCTCCTTCACAGCGGCAATGAGGGGTAGGCTCCCTCGTAACGAACACAACGGCGGGGTGGGCACCCGCCGACCTGGTCCAGATAATGGCAAAATCGCGGGGTGGGCACCCGCCAGCGAAATCAAAGCGCACACAGCGCTACAAGGCCACACAGCGCTACAAAGTCAGACAGCGCCCACAGCGCTATTAAGCCCATAAAAGCGCTCCCAGGCGCTTAGAAATAGCAAGTCCAGAAAAAAAGTCCTTCCAGAGCAGAGGGGCAAAGGCTGGGCCCAGAGCCAGCACACAGGGCCCTCCAGCAGGGAGGCAGTCCCTAGTGGCGGTCTCTCCTGGCGCCCAGCAGCAGCAGGCCCCCCCTCAGATGATCCTGCAAGAGAACACACAATGTAAGGGGACACAGCCCCTTTTTATACAGTACAAGTCTTTGTCTAAGGTGCAGGGAAGGGGCGAATCAGATACATCTGGTTCCTGAGCACTTTGTTTTGCTCAGCCCCTCTCCCTATTCACTGGCAGGGCAGGGTCATCAGACGCACCACAGGGGCCGGAGCCAGCAGTGTGTGGGGAAAGCCCTGTCCTATTCAGGACCCAGGTATACTCCTCCCCAGCCATCAATATGCTAACTCCCTATTCACCACTGGGTGACTCCTCCGGACCCTGGGGATTTCCCTAGTCCGTCACATGACCTCACCAGCCAATCGCCAGACAAGCCACACATTTCATACTGCACACTGAAGTGCCCACTTCTAGAAGTGGCACTTCCACACTAGGTACATGCACGCCGCACACATCAACGCGCAGAATTCACTCACACGAGTCCGCACATACCAAACACGGGCCTGCACACCCCACGCATCAGGAACTGCCAGGACACATACACTCCCCCATGCATTCCTATGGGAGGGCAGGCCAACCTCACAACACGCACGCACTTTACCCTGGGACACAGCGGTAAAGTGCGCAGAAACCCAAAAATCACCAAACCAAGTCATCAATAAAAAGCGAAAAGTCTCGGGGGTGAACCTGCCAGAAGGGCCGGGTCCAACACAACCCCCTTCCAGCCAAAACGCAGGGTAGACCAATCACCACCGTGAAGGTCTTCCCTGCTTTGGGCGACAAAACACGGACGCAGGCCCGCAACAGCAGGGACAATCTCCGGTTTTACGCCACTCTAAACCCCTGGAGTTCCTTCTAAAAGAACTCGGCGGACCAACTGGGCTACCCCACTGGTACTCCTCAGTTGTCCGCGGCCAGGACCAGGCCCTAGGCCATCTAGGCGCCACTGGTCCTTGCCTAACCACAGAGTGGGGGGTAGTAACCCCTGGCACATAGTGACCATTTTCCACTCTTCCCCTCATCAGGGCTATTCTAAACATCCACTGATCTTCCAGCCCAGGGTCTGAACCCTCAAGCTGACCAACAGTCACGGGTGAGGCTCTCCTCCCCCTACCTCTTCTTCTAGGGTTCCGTCCTCTCCTCCTCTGAGAGGCACCCTCAGAAATCAACTTTCCCACCAACTCAGGACCTCTCCCTGAGAACTGGTCTCCCAACCTAGAGTTTAACCCCTCAGGTTGTACCGGGGTCAGAGGTGGGCTCTCCCACCCTCTGCACCCCCTTCCAGAGTCCTGCTCCCCACCAACTGGGGCGGTACCTCTGGAAGAAGAACCGGTCAGGACACTGGTTACAGTCGTCCTACCCTGCAGGTCAGGCTGATCCTGAACCTGGCCTCCCAACCTCTGGTCTAGAACCTTCGGCGGAATACTTGCCTGGCACTCCAGGACTTCTGGGGACTCACACAGTATCCCCCCCAAGAGTAACATATGCCTCATATGTTGCATGACAGTCTGCCTGGCGCAGATCTCCCGCCCCCTGTCCACCTGACAGTGCGCGAAGATCCCCCAGGACAGACATGTAGTCGCCATGGTCACCTCTAGGAGACTCAGCCCTACCGGCGGATCCCTGACCCACTGGCTCCTCCACCGGGGAACACAGCCCCACGCCACTCCTCTCGCCGGACTTCTGTACCCTCCCTACCGGAGCGGTACTGCCTGACACCAGAACCACTGGAGCTCCATTTACAGAGACTCCAGGTTCTCCATACCCTAGGCGAGCTTCCTCAAGTGACCTAACAGGACAGCCTAGGCCCCCAACCTGGTGTTCCCTTAAGAAACCATCCAGGTTCTGAGACTGGGTTTCGGGCCTCTGGGGACTCAAAGTCACCCACTCACTCCTACTCCACTGAGATAGGCCGTGAGCCCCTACACCCCTCTCACTACTCTGGGACCTAGCTGGGCTATTCTGAGCCTCCACCCCCATCCAAGATGGGAAGATCCCTGAGCCACTGCTATTGGAAGTACTCTCCCATACCTCATCAGAACCTTCGGCACCCTCCCAACGGTCTGCTTCCTCTGCCAGCTCCCATGGGCAAAAAGAGCCATACCTCAACAGGTGTTGGCGCAGCCCGGGACAACAACTACCAAGCAGCTGCTCCTTGACAACCAGAGCATACAGTCCGTCAAAAGCCCGTTCCGTGTGTACCCTTAACCAATCATCCAGTGCATCCTCACATTCACCCACAAACGTGCCCCATGACTGGTGAGGCAGTTTCTTACTGCCCCTGAACTTCAACCTACATTCCTCCTCTAGGAAAACAGGTACCAGACTCTGGGAATGGGGAATGGGACTCTCTGCACTGGGCTCTCTATCGCTGCCACCACTGGACTCAACCCTCCCTGGGGAATCCAAAAAACCACAACTGCGCTCTGGAGACAATCTACCCTCCAGAGCTAACATCTCTCGGGCGAAGGCCCTCTCCGCCTCCGCCATCCTCTCCTCCACCCCCAGCTGCGCCATCTCCTTGGCATGCTCTAACCTGAGCTTCTCCATGGCCAGCTGATGCTCCCTCTCCTCCCTCCTATCTATCCACTCCTCTGGGGACAGGTAAAGGGATGGGGTGCTGCTCCTGACACTGGACCCAGCAAGGGACTCCCTATCTATGGGGTCTTCACTTCCTACTGGCGTCCCTGTCAGGTAACCTTCCTCCTCTTCTGAATCTTCAGGGCTCCCCACAGACCCACCACCCTCTCGGCGTGCGGCCCGGGCCCTATCTTCCTCGCTGCGCTCTCGCTCCCACTCAACCTTTTGCCAAGTGATCAGGTTGTCCCTCAGTTTGGACTGGGTATCTAACTCACCCACCTCTATGTCCCTCTCCTCACAGAACCTTACCAGCTCCAACCTACTGTACCTAAACAGACTACAGAAGTTAAAAGCAGGCTCCATTTTGGCGGACGTTCCTGAGAAGAGTTTAACACAAGGAACCTGAGTGTCTGAGCTAACACAGGAGTACATGATTCACAAAGGACACCTTTTGGAGAGGAAATAATGGAACTCAAAAAGAAAAACAATAATCCCTAAAATGTGATTTATCTAATGCAGAGTTTTGTAGTGCAGCCAGTCGCTGCTGCGGTACAGCGCAAACGCACGTCCAAATCCCACCGCTGCCACCAATGTTAGAACTGGGGATTTCTGGTTGGCTAGGGCTTGCGCCAAAGCCAGGCAGAAACCACCACTCTAGTCAGGGCAAGGAAATTACATGCCAAAGATAACCCCTGCTCACCCCCTTGGTAGCTTGGCCCGAGCAGTCAGGCTTATCTCTGAGGCAATGTGTAAAGCGTTTCTGCGCGCACCCAGCAACAACACCCAAGGCCCACCACAAAGGAAACTCCACACAAGGTATTCTATAAAAATAACCTTTGTATTATACACAACACATTAGATAAGAACACACACTTTACAATGTGCCAACAGGCACGGGCAGAATTTACAAGGGATTATATATACAGGGGACAGGGCCACATGGACCACTGTCAAGAATTAGCACTTTTAAATATTTAGCACTTGGCACCAAATATAAAATTACTGTAGCACAAAAATAACATATATATCACACAACCAGTACTTACTGGTAACAAAACCATACCACCTACGCAACCCTAACCACTTTAGGAGACTATCACGCAGGGACTCAGAACCTCCCTAGTACCACCGGTACCAGGGGAACACAACCACCTAAGTATCACAATACCTGGATGGGAAAACACATATTACACATGATGCATAAAACATTCAGAGGTGCAGAACATGGTGAACACATGATGCATGAAACATTCAGCGGTGCTCTGAAAGAAAACACATGATGCAGAAACTACATTCAGCGGTGTCATAAAAGAAAACACATGATGCATCAAAAATACATTCAGAGGTGCAGGTAGGAACATTAGCGTGAAACTCACATGAGCCACCACCTGTGGCAGTCCCTAGGCCAACTGGCCTTGTCAGGGCTAAGACACCCTGTGTTCAGTCAAGCTGCGCCAGCTGCGCAGAGCAAAACGTACTTATCCCCAACCTAAACGTTGCAGCTGCCCACTAAGTGCTGGGCAGCTGGGGAAAAGGTTACTGGGGCAACGTAGGAGCCATGTGGGCTCAAGTCCACAAGATATGCCCCCTAGAGCCTCTCCGGGCTCTAACTAATGTGGGGCAAGGTGGGAGTGGCCCGCTGCCATCTGGGGCCACTCGGACACTTAAGCAATGCCCCGGTAACGTTGGAGCCCCACTGGGCTCGCGAAACAATGTGCCAACTTTTGGAGCCTCACTGGGCTCTCTCGAAGTGCCCCCGGTCGTTGGAGCGCCTCGCGCTCTGGACACTCAAGCCCCCAGTACGTCAGAGTCCCACACGGGGGACTCTCTCACCCCGCTGCCCCACATGTACGGAGTCCCCCAGCCCTTCACCACAGTCGCGACGCTTCGGTAGGAGGCGGGGTAGGCTCCCGCCCTCCTCTTCTCAGTTCCGGTTGTCCCGGAGGCCCGCCCCCAGTCCTGCCTGACTTCCGGTTACGAACCGGGCCACAGCGGTGATTCTCCTTCACAGCGGCAATGAGGGGTAGGCTCCCTCGTAACGAACACAACGGCGGGGTGGGCACCCGCCGACCTGGTCCAGATAACGGCAAAATCGCGGGGTGGGCACCCGCCAGCGAAATCAAAGCGCACACAGCGCTACAAGGCCACACAGCACTACAAAGTCAGACAGCGCTCACAGCGCTATTAAGCCCATAAAAGCGCTCCCAGGCGCTTAGAAATAGCAAGTCCAGAAATAAAGTCCTTCCAGAGCAGAGGGGCAAAGGCTGGGCCCAGAGCCAGCAGACAGGGCCCTCCAGCAGGGAGGCAGTCCCTAGTGGCGGTCTCTCCTGGCGCCCAGCAGCAGCAGGCCCCCCCTCAGATGATCCTGCAAGAGAACACACAATGTAAGGGGACACAGCCCCTTTTTATACAGTACAAGTCTTTGTCTAAGGTGCAGGGAAGGGGCGAACCAGTTACATCTGGTTCCTGAGCACTTTGTTTTGCTCAGCCCCTCTCCCTATTCACTGGCAGGGCAGGGTCATCAGACGCACCACAGGGGCCGGAGCCAGCAGTGTGTGGGGAAAGCCCTGTCCTATTCAGGACCCAGGTATACTCCTCCCCAGCCATCAATATGCTAACTCCCTATTCACCACTGGGTGACTCCTCCTGACCCTGGGGATTTCCCTAGTCCGTCACATGACCTCACCAGCCAATCGCCAGACAAGCCACACATTTCATACTGCACACTGAAGTGCCCACTTCTAGAAGTGGCACTTCCACACTAGGTACATTCACGCGGCACACATCAACGCGCAGCATTCACTCACACGAGTCCGCACATACCAAACACGGGCCTGCACACCCCACGCATCAGGAACTGCCAGGACACATACACTCCCCCGTGCATTCCTATGGGAGGGCAGGCCAACCTCACAACACGCACGCACTTTACCCTGGGACACAGCGGTAAAGTGCGCAGAAACCCAAAAATCACCAAACCAAGTCATCAATAAAAAGCGAAAAGTCTCGGGGGTGAACCTGCCAGTGCTTCTGGTAGACCACCATTTTGAAATTATCCTTTTTAGATGAAGTTTTTGATTCATACAGTTAGAATTGTTAATAAAACTCCAGCTGCAGGTGGGTATGGTGGCCCAATACAAAAGAACCTGGTCAGGCAGACAGTAGACCACTGGTATTGGAGTTGGCAATGATTTGGCAGTTGTGTGTGAAAAAATATAGATAATTGATTCTGCTATACTGAAGAAAAGGAAACTATAAACTATAATTAAAGGTGCTTTAATTAGTCCGTTGATGCATATTTTAGAAAGCCTCCTTAGCACTGAAGGCTTTCCCAACCAACAACCTAAAAAGCAAAGAATGGGCATCTAAAATATAAACTATATGGAATTATTATTATATTACTTACTTGGCTGCAGTTTGTTCACATTCCTATGAAACCACATTTCGTAGGCATGATGTCATACCTGTGAATTACTTTCCATAATTCGGAACAATGATGTAAGCCTGGTCAATTACAGATTCCATTCAATAGGAGCCTTACTGTGCCACATTTTATTCTCTCCAGATATTAGGTCTCTAAACATGCATAAAACGGAGAGCCTCAAGCCGAACCGAGCTTAACTACTACCCTTTCTTTAAGCAGCACCCTCTTCATGACCGATAAACAAAATCTGAAAATCCTAATTGCAAGCAGGATTTGCTGACAGATACATCTTGAAGACAGCAGTTTAATCTTCTCAGTTACAGAGATAGAATGAGCTCATTAGCAAAGAACATGTCTGTATTAAAACTATCTTTTCACCACAAAAACAAATTCTTCTCTCTTTAATGCATACAAAGGTATTTACCAAATTGCTTTAAAAAATAGTTTCGTATTTGATAAATAAAAGCATAATTTTCAAAAAACGGCAAAACAACTACTGGACATCAAAGCATGCAAATGAAATTGGCAAAACTACATTAGAGTCTCCCTGTGATGCATCCACTAGGCTGCTGGGAAATAGAGTAAAAGAGCAAATTTGCTCTCAGGAAACTGAGCTATAACAACCTATGACTTTCTCAAGTGTGGGACTGACCCGAAACAGCGCAGCAGTCAACGGGTGTTCTAAGAACTGGTCTAATAGGTCACTGCAGTGAAGGCTTAATACCAGACGAAGAGAACTAAAAAGTGCTGTAACGATTCGGTTCAAATACAAAATACAGGCTTCAGTGCCTTACCAAGACAAGTTGCTACAGACGTAGTGGAGGTGATGGCAGTGTTGGTGGGGGAATGAGGGCAGTTGAGATAAGAGAGAAGTAGTGTTGGTTGCAAACAGCCACAATGCCTACGAAGCAGAGTTTAAAAAATGCAGTAGTGACAAACGCTTCAAAGTCCGCCATTGTGTGGGGATCAAGAGGCCAGAAACCTGAATATGAGCCACTAGATAAAGGGGGAGGGGCAGTGTATAACAAAATGAAGGAGACACTGTTGATATTGCAACACACAATTTTATTGATTTGTTGTCAAACAATGAAAGTTTTGGAAGGGATCAAAACTAAAATTAAAAACATGTATGCAGTCACAATAGCACCAAAACTATATGTGATTCCAACTCTAGATCCAGATGTTCGACTATACCGAAGTGTTTATACTTATTGAGAACATGAACAATCTAGGCTGCATAACTCACATTTAGGCTCGGCCTACAATTCATCCCCAAAGTGGTTTAAACTGTATGATTCAGAACTCCCCTAAAGAGGGTAAGAGTCTGCATGTCGACAGCTGTTCTTAAACCTTTCCAAAACACCTGCAGCCTTAGGCTTGTGGCAGGGCAGTTTTAGCAGTCTCTGCCATGCACATACAGCAAATAAACACTCTGCCAATCCATACAATGGCAGGGGTGTGGAATTTAATGAAATATCTACTTGTCCACGGGACAGGTTGCTTCATAGATCTACTCGTCCGGTAACAAAATCCACTTTTCCCTTTGGTGCCATGTAGTGCGGTGACAAATTATGGCAGAAATCTCATTCTACAAGAGCTCTGATACAGCCTCTCTGATTATGCCAGGGCTCATACCATAGTAGTGTTTGAATACTTGCAATCACCTTATGTTGCCACGTTACCGCAGATCTACATACTGGGGGCTGAAGGTAGTGGTAAGCAATAGTTCCAGGGATAGAATGCCCTTTTGAGTCTGTTGCAACCTACTAACTTGCATGTTTTAAGGGTTTTCAACAACTCTTCTCTAATCTTTCCCATACTGAGAAATGTTGGAAATTTACTCCTGACAATTACAGACGTAAACCTTCATCCAGAGTTGGTAAAAAGGTGGTTGGAAGGAAAGAGAACTTGCAAAAATTCAGATTTTCACATGAGCAAATCTACACATGCAAAGTTGCTCATGCTAAAATGCAGTTCACAAATATTTAATAGGAGTACTATTTCGTGTCCTACTTCTGTAAATTCTTGGGAATTCACGAAAGCCGTATAGCTGCACTTAATGCATGGACATATACCATGGGTGCACTTTTGAGACTTTCTTTAATAATTGGGCTGCAAATTTGGTCTGGCATTGACCATGACTTTTTGAGTTTCTTAAAACTCTGTCTCTCTCCCTCTGTATCGGCTGGCTTCACTGTGAGTGACAGCATTCTGCTCTTTCACAAGGAGCATATCGGCACACAAAGTAGTTTTGTTCAGTGCCAGTAACTACTGTGGTAGTGTGTGCTTTTTGAGACCAAAAACTATTTTTGCTTTTGCCAGTGTTTGTTAAAATGGTGAGAGCCCGCAGCTCCCACACCAATAAGGTTTAACAAAAACCCTGCCAAAACAATTCACACACTTACAAAACTAAAAAGCTGACCACCAATTTTGGACCTACTGATATTGCCAATGCTTGTCCCCCCCCCCCCCCCCCAATAATCTTATTGAAACTGGTTACATTGATTTTCCATTATGAATAGGTTAGGGAAATACTAGCACGCATCAACACATGTTACTGAAATTTTACAGTAGTTTAGCAAAATCTTTTTTTTCCTGCTTCACTTTTTTATGAACATTTTATTTTGAAAGCAAAGAATCATCAATCTTGCTTTCAAGCTTCTGCAAATATTTGCATCAAATCAGAGAGCATTCTGGGAGCATGATACTTAGCCTCATATTGTTAAACTTCGAAAACCGTGTGTACGCATTTTTATACTGGAACCACTGTCAGTAGTGCAGTCAGAGCTTACAACATTTACTAGAGCGCACACCCTAATTATAAATACTTTCAGTTAATGAGCCATAAATACAAATTTGGTACAGCATGAATATATGGACAAAAATACTACCTTAACTGCAGACAGTGCCCTTCACTGATCAATAATGTGGTACTGCAAACCGGCAGCCAAAGGGTTTTTGCTGCAGGGGGTTGGGCCTACTTGTCCGAAGGACATAATACATATGAAAACGTGTTGCCCTTGACAAACAATATGGGAATTCCACATCCCTGCAATGGCTCTTAAATGTAAGCTTCCTATCCCTCACTACTTTTTGCTTCAACTGCAATCCTAGGGGCAGAGACAAAACACATATTTCTGAGGCTTACGCACAACATCAAAACATTACCTATGTAGCCAATGACAGACACAGATTCCTCGTACAATAGTACTTCCAGAAAGCAGTACACTACCTATCCATAAATGTGCATGGGTGCCTTGTCAGAGGTGTGAAGTTATATAAATGCACCAACAGTCTACCACACAATGATTATCCACTCTCCTCCTCTCTCTCTAGATCCACCACAAAATATGAGGTAGAAACACTAACATAATATTTCTACAGCGGTCTCAACAACCTAAGACGTTACTAGCCGCTAAAGTGATAACTAAGCCTCTGAATGGAAAGCAGAGAAACAAGTATTCAATTTAGGTTACATACAATCAAGATTAGATATATTTTGTAATTCTCTTCACTGCACATTGTAGATCCTAATACTTCAAGACATCTTTCCCTGATGGAGCAAAGATTAAATAAATAGAGCCAACAGAGTTGAACACTGGGCGCTTCAACTCTCCCCCACATGAGATTTCTAAATGGATGACAGCTCCTGGGGCATCTTGACGTCATTGCCCATTTACACAAATTCAATAAAAATAATTTTAAAGTGAAACCAGACTTCTACTGGCCAAGGCAGGGAATGATAGTCTTCCGTAAGAACGTTGGACTTTCTCAGGTCAACCAATCAGTTGTTCAGTTGTCCATATTTTGTGCTTGTTGAAGATGGGCAATGCATTTCTTACATATCCCCAAACAGAGTATTATTATAGTGGAGCTGGGCACTGATAGTCTCCCGACTAGACTGGCTTTCAGGGTTTATATGGTCAGAAGAATCACTCATCTCAGGAAATCTATTTAGAAGACCAGTCTCCGTAAATAAGTCTACCTATGCACACATACAGTTTGTGCTGATCAAAACAAAACCGACATTTAGTTTTTGTCGCCAAAGTGCCATTAAAGAAAAATTACAGTTCCACAAATCGGAGAGGATTTCAGAAGGGAGGGCAGAATAATTCTGTTATTTAATAAAAATAAAGGCTGTAAGCAATATGGTCATAGTTACAGCTACTTCTGATAAACACCAACAGTAAATTTTTCGCTAAAGTGATCACCACAAGGATTCCTTTATTAGTTTATCACTCTGATATAAGCAGGATTATTAATTTATCACTCTGATATAAGTTGGATGAGGCCATCAGACATACCAATAAAGCAAGCAGTAGTAAAGTAATTCCATCCTGATCAAGTGGGTATAGCTCACAGACCTACTAGTGACACCTAAAATCGATTTTTCCCCATAAAGAACGTTAAAATACTAGGAAAGAGTACCCTCAATTATGCTTATAATTTGCATGGGCTACAAAGCCATTGGCTACAATAATAACAACATTAAACAGTACACAATCTATGATATGCCATCCCTTTATGCAGCTGAATTGTTTCTCCACATGAACAAACAGAAACTTACATTTCCCCATTGCTTAAATATTGAAAAACAATTGTAGCTTGGTGGTGGGGTATGGAAATTACATAAATCAGATAAACCAGAAGTTGAATACACAGATGACCATACAGCTTCAGTTTCAAGAGAGATCCTCATAACTACCAAGCATTTTGGATTTAACGTAAATAAAACCAAAAATGGTTAAGACAGCATAGAAAATTACAAACATCCTCAACCAATGTTAAAACACGATGCAGCAATGGATCCAACAACCAGTGTTCCAGGCACACCATAGTGCATTTATTAAAATACTTACAATATCTACAAACATGTGAATGTTGTTCTACAAATTTTCCCTTTAGACTGGCATCTAGTGTCTTCAACAAGTGCAGAGCCATTGTCTTTTGACTAGTTTGTCCAGGTACACCTGTATGAATAATACACAACACATCATCCAGGCCTAAAACATTTCGCAGTGACCACAAAATCCCAGCATGTTGTGCGTTACCTGTACACAGATGACCCTAACCTTCACATTTGCATAAAGAAATGTCAGCAAACACTAGTTGAAATGAGCAGCCAGTTGTTTCTGTGCACATATGGAGCTTCAACGTACATCCCACTGTTCTGTAGATGAGAAACTGGAATGATATGCTTAAAATGCTGACTATGCATCACTAATAACGTCCAGATAGAGCTATCTTGCCCTCTACTCCTAACCAATTGCACATAAATACAGAAAACCATAGGGGGCTTATTTCTAAAATTGAGATGTTTAACTACAGGTCATGTGAAGAGTAAGGGAGCGTTTTACCAGGGTTGTTGTTGAACTTTGCTTTGTCGCTAATATTAGATCACAGTTGTACATACCTGCTTTCAGATGTTTTTAAAGCGCAAAATCTGTGGTTATCAGAATTTACTTTTTCATTTGCTGCATACAAAATAGATGGTGTTTTTCCAACGATTATAAGGACATTTTATGTATTTTCATTTATTTCCTTCCATCGATTTTTTTTAATCTTCAATTGTTTAGTTTTTACCTTCTTTCTTCATTTGTATTGTCAATATTCCTGCCTACTTTTTTGATCCCAGTTCCTTTCTTTGTACCCTTACTTGAATTTGTTCCTTCAAATGGATGGCGATTCTTTAGATTGGATGAAAGTAGATTTTCTATATGAAGCATGAGATATATATATTGAATAGCATTGTTTGGTGCTCTGTTATTGCAAGTGTGAAAAAATGCCCCATTTGTGTGGTCACTCCTATATTCTTGCTAAATTGTTTTGCTGGATTTTAGACTTTTCACAACCGGGCAATGCTGTCCAGTTCCCAGTGTATGTGCTCTGACCGCTAACACATTTGGCTAATCCCGGACTGGCATATTTAACTTTCCTATAAGGCCACACCATATGGTGTAGAAACTGAACCAGTGGCATGGAAGGTTAAGTCACTTGTGGACTGCAGCATTTACTGTGCCTTTCACTTCAATGACAAACATGGCTTCAGGCCTAACATTGTAGTCTTACTGCGGTCATCTAAAGCTGCAATGCAACCTGTTAAAATAAACCTTTCTGACAGACAAAAACTTCCCTTTAAATATTAGTAAGTCACCCCTATCAAGGGTTGGAAGCCCACAAGGTAGGGCTCATGGTATTTAAAGGTTGGACATGTAGAAAATATATGTTAACATGTCCATGCAGTGCCAAGGTCCTAAAAGCGATAATCACTGTCTGGCCCAGCTCTTCTACGTAGAAAACCAGAGTGCAAGTTGAAATACTAATACTGCTCACTTGGAAAAGGGACAAGTTACCAAAGTAATGACACAACTATTATTAATAGTTATTAAAAATCCAATTCAATAGTGAAGTCAGATTTTAAAAACATATTACAAAAAAGTAACGTTCAGAAAGTTACACTTTACCTGCCTGTGCTTTCAGGAGTCTAATTTGCATTAGCTCTTCAGCTGCTCCGAGCCAGTGATAAGCCTTGAATGGTGTGTGAAATTCCTCCCATGAGCACACAATATGCTGACCTGAACGGACAGAGATGACTCGCCTGAGCACAACAGAATATGCAGGTTGGGGATTGTTCCCCCTCCTGTTGACAGGCCATTGTCAAATCCACCATTCCAGGTCTGTCCAAAGAGCATGCAAACGGTTTGAACTCTTCAGAGTGAGCAAGCAGCATGCTAGGACAATTCTTGTGTATCCCCTGTCTTGTTGATTAAGGACCCTGTTGTCGTCCTAAAAGACTTATGTCTCTGGATTTTTTGTGGGTACAGTGCTGGATTTAAACTGGAATTTTAGTGTTAGATGTGAAAGAACACTAGGATTACCAAAGTACACCTCCAACATCTTGAAAAGGCCAGAACAAATGGCATTTTGGGCCTGTGAGCAGTAAACCTAACAGGAACTACTGCATAAGTAGGTAGGTTAGAGTCGGAGAACATTTACTTAATTGGCCAGAAAAGGAACTTTAAGGTAACCATCCCCACAGGCCAGTGAACTCTACAAAGCTGGACCCACCCATAGACTTCTCCAGAACACTGTGGAATTGCCAAGTGCAGCAGGATCAGTCTGCCAGGTGTCCTTTTGCATCTGTGAGCTTTAAGAAGGACCCAAGGAGGTTGGACCCCTTTCCACTTGAAATCCAAGGACAGAAAAGTCTCCAAGGCTGATTCCCCTGGGTGGCTCCAGGACATAAAGCTAAAGAGGACATTACGGTGAAGAATTCCAGCTGACCAGTGGCAAATGGAACTGGACTTAACTTTTTTGTTGCCCTCTGCCTCACACCATGAGAGTCTCCAAGTGCTCCCCCGGTGGTTCCTGGGGCCTTGGAAGTGTACTCCTGTGGTTGTTTGAGCACCAAAAGAAGTTTGTGGACTTTATCAAAACTTTTTCTCCAGCGCTTAAAGGGAATCAACCCCAAAAAGTAGCCCACTCTGAGCCCAGATCCACAACGTCAAATTTAATATCAGGTTTGACCTGTATGGTGAGGCGTTTTCCCTCACAAAAAACACCAAAGTCCCTTTTCAGACTGGTGCTTCAAACCTTTTCCAAACTTCACTACTTCCAGGCCCTATTGGGGGCCAATCTACATTGGCGTATCTGACCTGCGCTCCACCTTGCTAGGTCTCAAAGGCTGCCTAAGTTTTGATCTACAGTGACCATTGACTACCACTGTAGCTTTGACCTTTTTGGCCCTATTTACTTGTAAAATCTCCAAATATAATAATTTCTCCATTTAAAAAAAATTGGTATGGATTTTCAATTTCAATTCATTCTGTTGGGTTAGATAGTCTAACTGTTTTGGTATTACTAAATGGTTTACACAATTTAAGCCTGTCTGCTTTCTTGCCATAGCTACCAGGGGTTGAGCTAAGGTTTAAATTACTGAAACCTTTGACTAGGCCTAACAAGATAGTCCACCACAAATATTAGTCACTAACCCCTACAACAACAAGTAATTCACTTTCTCATAGAAAGCCAGTATCACACTGCTCTGTTCTTTGTCTTCCGATACAGAGAAAGACCTGTGTTAATAAATATATTATTACCGTTTGATCTGGGTATTTCCTGTTCTTTCTGATCACAGTGGAGAAGCCTGCTAAGCATTTAATATGCATACCGTTAGCTACTGGGACATGTATGACAGCAAACTGTGCTGCTGTATGAAGAAGCAGTTGAGGTAGTAAAGAAAACAATATAACTACAGGATGCCTTTGGTCATTTGATGAAGTTTATTTTATATTGTTGGGCTGTGTCTATGGGATAATGTGTTTATTTGAAGCCACCACGAAGATATCTTGATTTATGGCAATCATGTGGGCCTTTGTTTATCTAGAAGAAATGTGGAATTATGTTTCTGCCGGGCATGCGTGAGAATAGCACAAAGGACTTTAACTTTTGTGCTATGTGTGTATTCTGTAGGCATCTAGGTGGACAGTGATCTTTGCTATCACAATCCTGATACAAGAGCTTTTAGAAAGCAAAATTCTATTACAGCCTCAGTGAAGGAGGATGAGGTCATGGAGCTGCTTCTTATGCCGGACAGAGACACTGCTCTGAGTTCAGCTGCAAACCTGCTAGCCATGACACAGCAACATGTAGTGTGAACAGGGAGCAGAAGCTACATGAAGTGAACCAGCCTCCGAAAATGGAAGTGAAGTATGTCAAGCGACCTCAGTCACCTGGGCAAATTAAGTGGCATACCATGGGCAGAGTGGGTCACAGCGGGAGCATCTATCAGAGAAAAGAAAGATCAGAGAACCCAGAGGATGCCAAAGACGTGCGGCAAACGCTAGTGCTTTCAGATTTCTACGGAAAATCAAATATTTGCCGCCACGTCCGGCATGTCAGGGGCTTCTCCTACTATCACGGTTTACCACTCAGCCAACTCATGTGATCATGCACTTCCAGATTCTTTTGCCATTATACTGTTGTCTGTAGGCTTATCAAAGAAGTTCATGTTTACACTCAACGCTGGTATATATTAAATTGAAGGAATTAGGAAATGTTAGCACTTTCTTGTTGTCATTTTAAAGCCAACATTTAACCCAGTCAACAAATTGCTAAACTTACTATGCTTGTGTGTCTCGCTTCCATCAAAAGGGTCTGTGGTGTTAGACAGCATGATCTCTGACAGATAATCTTCGCCAAAACGAAGGTCAAGTTTGCTTGTTTTGCAGTTTTATCCATATTTCTCAACCTGTCCCAACCACCAGAAAACAACTTGTACTCCAATACCCAAATCTCCCTCCAAGCTCCTTACATAATTCAGAAATCACCACAAAACCGCCTCTTCCCTCAACTCCATCCTGATGGTTGGGTTTTTTCATGGAGAAGGCAGACATGGATATCTCCGGGTCTGGGGTGCATACTCAAAGGTGTGCAAGGCACTCAAAGCCTGTGGTAAAGCAGACATTTTAAAGGCAGTAAACGTATTAAATGCCCATCTTTTTATTTCGAGGCAATAAGGCATTTAGTTAGCCTGGTTCTGTAGAGACGATGAATGTGCATAAAATATATATCTTATTGACATTCTATACAATAAAAATAGAGAGAAATCTAGATTTTATTAAGGAGAAGGCATCAGATATTCTATCACATGTGCCTATCCCTCCTTGTTGTTCTGAAAGGCATCTGGTTCTGCCTTTCGTTCCTTTGACTTTCATATCAATTCTTTCCATGCTGGTTCGGATTGTACTTGAACATACCTTTATTCTTTTCAGTATCTTCAAGAACTATGGCCTCTTCTTTTACCAGATTTATGTGTCTTGGTATTAAGTCGGACTGTTTTTCATTTAATCTTCTTTCCCATCTGGTCTGCCCTAGTGTCATCATGCCGAGACCCGTCCTCTCTCTACGTGCTGACATTCCTACTGACAAAGTTGAGGTTGCATCCACTTGTTTTGTGCTGGTTTCCACGTTTCAATTGCTAATGTATCTGTTGTTGATTTGATAGGCATACACCATGACATAATCCTCGTGTGTGTGTCAAATACTTTATTGTATTTCAAAACTAACTAAAAGAGGTAGAAGTCATGCATACATGGTTCTTTGCAATTTTGAGATTAGTTGGTGCAGGGAAGTAGAATTAAGAGTAAAGGGTATTTCAAACCTCAGCTCCTCATCTTTAATAGAATCTCCTAATATTGGCTCTGGAAGACTCTCTCTGTGCAGGTCTAGATATGTTTTGCTTGCTTCATGGGGAATGAAGTCTGAGTGAAACACAAGGAGGGCAGTGGCAATCTCCAGAGCTGTGACAAATACCACCTGAAAAACCCAGCTAGGATACGATAGAATTTATGGAGTGCACTAAAACCCAAAGGTGTCAAGGCGCTATTGCGGAACAAAGGAGCCAGCAAAAGCAAAGTGGAGAGAAAAGGGGGGTGCTAAGGTGCAAAATCCAGGTTTTCAGATGTTTTGTAAAGGACATAAAAGAGTCTGCACCTGAAATATAAGTAGGCAGGTCATTCCATAGTTTGGCGGCTGCTACCGAGAAGAAGCGCCCACCCCACCTACTATTCCGAAATCTGGGGATCCTAAGTAACTCTGGGCAAAGCACTACGGTAAGCTTGCGTAGTTTGGGCTACTTCGCACTACACTAATTGCACGTAGCACAGTGCAAACACGCGTAGCATAGTGCAGCGGTCATTTTTTGCTTGCTCGTGGTCCTCAACGTCAAGTTGGCGACCGCGAGCAAGCAAAATGACATCCCGGCGAGACGTTTTCCTCGTTCGCGATCAGCAACATCAAGTTTCCGATCGCGAGCGTGGAAAATAAACCTCCCGGCGAGATTCTCAACGCGGGGAGTTCAGGTCTCTCATTGCGAGTGGTCGCGTATGCTCGCGATGAGAAACTACCAGTCCGAGTTGAGAAAGCTGCAGCGCGAGTAAAAATATACTCACGCGGCAGAAAACTACAGCTCGCACTGTGCAAGATGCCGTTTTCAATGACTGCACAGTGCCGGATGCTTGATCAATCATTCAAAACGATATCTTGCACAGTGCGAACACAGTTCGCGAAGTGCTTCGCGTAGCTCGCGTAGTGCGAAGTGCACTTTGCGTAGCTACGCGTAGCGCTACTTCGCGAACTACGCCCAGGATTACTCCGAAGTCTTTTGCAAGAAGAGGATCTCTGTATCCTCCCCGGGATGTGCCATTGAAAATGCACATTCAAATGAGAGGGGCCTTATGATGTTGGGCCTTAAAAACTAGGCACAAAGCCGAAAAAGCAATGCATTTTATGACAGGAAGCCAATGAAGGGAACGGATCCCCTACCTAGTGGAATGCCGCTTGGGAGTGTTCAAAATTAGATGAGCTGCAGCATTTTGTACAACCTGAAGTTATTCAGGGACGAACTATTAATATTCAGATACAAAGTGTTGCAGTAGTCCAACCGTGAGGTAACCAGGGCAATGATGACTGACTTGTGCAATTGCGATGGGATGTAGGGGATGAACTTTTATCAGGGTCCTAATGATGTAGAAGCAAGTGCGGACGATGAGACTGACCTGAGCATCAAAGTACAGAGTCATACAGGAAGAGGAAGTTGGAATCAAAGTACAGAGTCATCAAAGATGACGCCAAGGTTTTTGGCTGCCCAGACAGGGGAGGGGAGAGGTCCGCAGACATCTGGCCACCAAGTGCTTGACCAAATGGAGTTTTGAGAACCAAACAAAAGCACATCAGTCTTGTCCGCATTAATCTTCAGGGACTTGTCCTTCTTACAGTAGATGATGCTGAACATGCACTGGTTGAACTTCCCCGCCACCAACTACAGGTCCTTAGAAATGGAGATGATGATTTGCGTGTTGTCAGCATACGACAGCACCTGAAAACCAAATGAACGCACCAGGTCAGCCAAAGGATTGAAAACAGTAGGACTCAAAGATTAACCCTGTGGTACCCCACAAGGGAGACTGAAAACCTTAACCCTGTAGCCTCCACAGCTGACAGTTTGAGCCCTGTTGAGTAAAAATGAGTGGAGAAGCTGCAAGGCTGTCCCACTGACCCCCACTTGTTGCAGACACTGAACCATCCGTGCCAGTGAGACGGTATCGAATGCTACCGAGAGGTCAAGCATTATCAGGATAGCTGCCCCACCATGATCGACGTAGGCATGGATGCTGTCGGG
The DNA here is from genome assembly GCF_964204655.1 of Triturus cristatus. Lineage (NCBI taxonomy): Eukaryota > Metazoa > Chordata > Amphibia > Caudata > Salamandridae > Triturus > Triturus cristatus. The sequence goes on along the minus strand of NC_140592.1, from coordinate 407,684,023 downwards.
AGGGCAAAATGAGGGCAGTTTCTGTGCTGTGACCAGCGCAAAACCCATTTTGAGAGAAATCAAAAATCTCCTGGATATAAATAAATTTCATCAGCTCCTGACTGATAAATGTTCCCAAGAATTTAGCAGGAGCTGGTAATAAGGAAATAGGGTAGAGATTTTCCATGTTATGGAGATCAAGGTTGGCTTTTTTAAAGAGCGGCATGATATTCCTTCCAGATGCCAGGGTAAATTCCAGATTGGAGCGTACAGTTGAACACCTTGCATAGAAACTTAGCAATGGGTTACAGAGCAAGTTGAAGTATGGAATGCCTGCACGGGTCCAAGAGCTCCCGTTTTAAACTCCGCAACAGGTCCTTAGTTTGCTGAGCAGAAATCTGGGGGAAGGCAACAAGAAGATTCCCAGTAGGACAGCGATCAGGTTTATCAAACGAGATTTCCTCCACCACAGGCGGGTCAAGATCTTAATTGATATTGAGAACCTTTTCTACATTTGGTCTTCGAGGCAATCAACCCAATAATAAGTCTGAAAATGGATATTCACATTTTTCTTTCCCTATCACACTTTGGTGATGCAATAACTACCCACACAGGGTTTCTCTGACTCAGAACCAGTAGATACTGGCACCAGTATGTACTGGGACGACTATCTAGTGCAGTTCACATACAAACATCAGGCTTTGAACAGCTTATCAACGTGGCACCAATTAAATGAATATTCATGCAACTTCTCAAGTAGGATTTTGGAACGTAAAATGCATATTGTTCTGAGGGTAAAATGAATAAGGGTATTCCAAAAATGCACCTCTTCTTCACGGTTCAGTCAGGAATTTTTGGGAAGCATGATCAATTCGCCAAAGAACATGTGCCAACTAGTCTGCATATTCAAAGTTTCATAACACATGCTGAATCCCTTCCAGGCAAAGCAAAGGCCATGCCACACTGCTGCCACTAGTTTGGGGAAAAGGATGTAGGTGAATTTTGTTGTCTGCATGCATACAAGTGAATGGTAAAGATGAACTTGGGACCCTCCCCCTTAGTACAAAGTTCAATAAATCCACCACAAATGCTGTTGAATTGCATTTTAATTCTCCAAACCTCTCTACAAAGGAGACAGAAATGCAGTGTTCTCTACTGCAATTCAGATCTAGTGTCTAAAACGTAATCGTTCCTTTCCCAGGCCAACAAATAACCCCCAACCACTTTGAACCACCAACCATATTAAATCCATATATTTTTTCTTGCTGTACACAAAAGAGGAATGATCTAAATGACGAGATGCCACAGTTTGGAGGGATTAGTTAGACCATGACGATCACTGCAAGTCTCCAAGTTGGTGTCACAAAGTGATGGCTCTATACTGATCTGCTAACATTTGTGTGTGCTACAATTCAATCCTGCATAATATGTTAATGTTGCTCTTTCTACCTTTCTCTACGTGTACATATAAGCATACATGTGTGAATGCACACAGAGTATGAAATCAGGAAATAGTAACACGATAGGAATCAACTTAACATTGCTACTCTGAAGGAAATGGAATTTTGGATTTCTAGTCTGCTTAAAAGTTCAAGGTGAAATTTACAAGACACTTTGGGCAGCTATTGCTTGGTTTCAATTTTTGGGCAAGGTGGTTGGAGGAGAGATAAGAAAAATGTAATCTGGTGCAAGACCAATGTACCATTTCCAACTGCAGGTCCCACAAATGTGTTCGCTGCCACAGTCAAAACTGTAAATCCGAACTCCGTAAATATATTTTATTCCCTCATTCCTGACAACAATCTGAGCTCATGCACACATACTTTAAATTGATTACATGGGCCTACCACTATATCTATCTCTTGCAAGTGTGAATTGATGTGTTGAGCTTCCCACCCTAAAGACTGCGGTGCAGTTTTCTTTCCTGTATGAGTTTTGTTTTCACGTTTTCAGTTTGAGATGCACACGGACTCATCTTGCTTGAGCTAACACGGCGGCATGCAAGTACAAGAAAAGTACAGTTTAACATACTTGGTAAATAAATTGTGACCTTTTATTTTACAATATCTGTATTTTTTTTTATTTAATTTGGTAAATAAATTGTGACCTTTTATTTTACAATATCTGTATTTTTTTTTTTATTTAATTTTGTGATTTCAAGTATGGGAACACTTTTACACCCTCGAAAAAGCCCCAGGCCTGCGCGACTCAAGGAGGGAAAAAAATGTGTTGTCTGTCACTCTCTTGCGTAAGGAAACAATATTGAAAAAAAAATCTATATTTCTACAGTCACAAGTATTGGTGGTCACTCGTGACTCTGCAGGCTATTTTAGGGGGGGGGGGGGAGAAAAAAAAATAAAAAAAAGATTGAGCAGTTTCACCACAATGGTGGTGAAGGTTATGTGTTGATGAATATCTTTTTTTATTTCACAGGATTAAAAAAAAATTACAAAAAATGAAAAACTAAAACTTTAAAATAAAAGCTGAAATATGCCTAGTTTACCACCGGAACTGGATTCATAAGGCATCCCCAATTAAAACAAGGAAATTAATCTAGGATTTGTGGTGGGCTATAGAGGTGATGATAATGCTAAGTGGTTTATTGAAGTAGTTTATATATCGACTATAATGTCACAAATACTTTTTTCACAGTATACACCAACATACTGATACAATATATAGAACACTATATTGTTTTAATGGCGAACTGAACAATAAGACTTTAATAATGAAAAAATATACCATCTTCTTACATGGAAAGGTTATTTCTTGTTCCAAGCCCTTCTGTAATGCTTAACGCTTGTACTTGGTTCTTCATCTCATCCCTGAAAAGAACACATTTAAACATATTTCTTTCCCTCAAGCTGCAGACAAGAATTGCTTCCACTCCGTTTGATATGGTCAGTCTCTGAAACCACAAGGGCCACGCACCAGCCAAATGCCAATCATGAATCTCAACTACGCTCCTGATCAGAAGAAAAAAATTATACACATTTTCCCGCTCATCTACAAAGGCCTCCATCCACTCTCCTAACTCGCATAATGAACGTAAAGGAGCAGGAACTGGCAGACTTACCCAAGATCCTCCGCTCAGTAATTATTTAACTTATCTCCTTCAAATTCAGGCTTCTCCTTTAGAGAAGTACATATACACTATCCACAAAGGACAGAAGCTGCTACTTTAAAAGTCTTCTAACACATACAAAACAGACTCTCAAACACGCCTTTCCATAATATGCAAAACAGGCAAATAATTGGGGGAGAATGATCTATCTTCGGTCACCTCCAATTACTAGACCCTGTGGTAACGAGGTAATATTTTTGCTCGGGAACCACAAGACCAACGAAGGATGCCCTGTTAACTAGTAGCCTGAACCTCGGCACTAGGCATTTGTGTCCCTTTCTCATATAATGGGATATAAATGGGTAGCTGTGGAGTTGTTTTCCACCGGGGGAATCCACGTTACTGTGCTGACAATTGTGTGAATCTCAAATTATTTACTCTAAACTTGATGAATTTAAAGGTGACTGTGCTTACAGGTGCCCTCTGTTCAGTGACCTACAGCTATGCTTTTCAACGTAATTCAGCACCATTTGGTCAATCACACATTGGTAGTCCTTGGACTTACTACAGCAAAAATAAAGAAAACTCAGTAAACTCTTTGGTGCTTAATGGTTTAAATCTTGCCAAATGTCGCTCGGAGATAGTCTGTTAGGAACGCCTTTACTCCGGGTGACTTGGCTACATGAGAACTCATATTACAAAAAGCATTGGCATAGACCGCTTACGGCCTGCCAGGCCATTTCATGTGGCCTGCCTGAAAAGAAGCTGATCATGGTTTGAGGATAAACATAGCCAATAGGTCTCGTCTTTGGGACCTTATAAGTGTTTAGCAATGTAACAGATGCATAACTAAATACTTATAAGGTCCCAAAAGCGAGACCTATTGGCTATGCCAAGCGACCGTGCGGCCGTGAAAGTGATCGCGATCAAACATCAAAGCGGCTGTACGGCCGCAAAAGTAAAAGTAATCGCAGTAAAGCGCGGCGCGCATGCCCGCACACATGCACTGTAGCTCTAGGCTGGCCTGGTAGCACTTTTTGGAGCCCTCTCAATAAGTCTCGCCAGACCAGCGCATGCGCTGGGTCAGGCGAGAACTAAAAAGGAATAAGATTTGACATAAAATGGGGGGGGGGGGGGGGGTACGGAGGGGAGTCAGGGAGGTTGATTCTAGATTCATGGTCACATTTATCAAAATATCTTTACAAGCTCCCCAATTCATTTTTAGGCACACATGCCCCAATAAAAGCCCTGCTCTGGTTAGGCTCCATTTTGAGACAAAACTAAGCAACAGTCCCTTTTCTGAGATACAGGAACAAGATGCCCCACGGTGCAGCTGGTATTTTCCAGGATATCCTTGGGAAAGGAATATATGTATCTGCATAATTTAAATCTTATAAGTCACAAGTTCAGTTATGGGAAAAACAGACCCTAAAAGAGGTCTGTAGAATATCCCAGATTTTGGTTCTCACAGAGTGCTCAAAGTTGCAGGACTTAGAGATTAAAATGGAACCAAAGCGAGGTCAAATGGACTCCATCTACTCAATAGATCGCTGGTACTCGAAATGTACAGCCCGCAGACCGCTTACGGCCTGCCAGGCCATTTCATGTGGCCTGCCTGGAAAGCAGCTGATCACGGTTGGAGGATTAACATGCACTGCTGTTTGCCCAAGGGCCATGTTCGCATTGGAGCTACAGCGAATAGGGGAGGACCAGATGGCGATGCGTAATGTGGTTAGTGTTGTAAAAACTCCCTGCTACTGCCCACTCTCACAGTGCCTTCCCTTCAGTGAGAAGGTAGGAAACTGCCTTTAAAAGCCAGCTGCTGTACTGTGACATCTTAATTTCAACGGTGCAGCAGATCCTGAGCTCATCTTGCCCCTGCTGTGCTTCGTCCAAGGCAGCTTTAATTTCACAAATGGAATTGGAGAAGTCTGCAGGCAAGAAGGCAAGGGTGCCCAATTTCCCCTTTTGAAGGGTCCTGTATTTGTTTTACATTTTAAAACTTCTGTTTTGTATTGCTGTAACTGTTCAGTTTTTAGGTCGCAGCCTACCATACAGCGCAGCTGTGTGGTATGCGAAAGACATCTTGGGGAGTTTCAGAAAGTTGACCTGGGAATGCATTCTGCCCGTTGCTTGCCATTGTCTTTGTAACTCACATTTTCCTTCTTTCCATTTGCTGACTTAGGGTCTCCAGGTTCACTTTTTCCCTTCGGATGCCAAAATCTTATTTATCAGTATCCCTTCGAGAGCTCACTTTCTCTAAGTAGGCCTGTAAATCTTGTTCTTATCACGTCACATTTCTGTGGATTCAAAGACAGAGGTAAAGTGTCAAGCTGTGTCTTCGAGGGAGCCTGGTGGTTACTTTGCTTTCGGCTGACTACAAAGTGAGAGCGCTTATAGGAAAGAGGAATACATATTCTGTTTCCTATAAAAGAGGAATTCTATTTCAAGACAGTCACACATCGGTTTAATTGATTTTATGGGAGAACTAGTTATTTATGACTTTACCATGTATTTAGTAATTATAACAAAAATAAAAAAACAACAATATTGCTTAAAGGCATGTCTATTCGCATTGTTAAATTAACAAGAACGAATACGGTCTTATACAACATTTTAGCACTCTTGAAAGTTGCTTTGATCAAGTCTGTAGCAATGTGGAACACCGTGATCTTTCGCTGATGAGCAAAGCATATATTTTAAAAAAAATAACCTACCCTCACCCCGTAACTCATCATTTACTATCTGTGTGAAGAGAGCGGGTGAGTTCAGGTCCCTGGCAAAACAAATAAATCACATTTGTCAATCCTGATAGCAGTGTCAACAGAGGGAACAATGACTGAACTTCCCAATCTCTTCAATACTTTACACTCAATACACACCTAAACACTACAGGGGCCCAGGTTTGATTTTTTTGCAGTTGTATATAGTGCAAAATCGCCCCGAAAGTACAAGAGCCCTTTAAATAAGCACCAATTACATTACACAAAGTCACGTTATGTTTTTTTTTTGGGGCACTGAAAGATTAAGTGGTTTACTCAGAATCACAGGACATTGAGCCGGCAGCAAGACTTGCACCCGTTCCCCTGTTCCAATGTTGGCAGCTCTGGCCACAACACCAGATCCTCTTCACCACACTGCAGTTTACATACACTCGCCCAACCCGACCCTCATTCAATCACCCCTAGTTCGTTGTTCATTCAACGTACCTCTTGAGAATGTCAACTTTCTTCAACTATATTAACATTCTCAGCAGTTGCAGTTTTAAGCCAGAAATCTAATATTAATAAACATATTTAAAAAACAAGCATTGTCAAAGCCAATAGGTCTTGCCTATGCAAGATCTACTGGCTTTGTCAATTTTCTTAAGCCATATTGTACAGCAGCGCAGGCTTCAGTGCAGCATGGCTGAAAGTTAATAATGATAATAAAAATGATATGATGCAGTGAACACTGGCTGTGCCATACAGCTTTTTTGCTTTACTTTCAGCCATGTTGCAACATGGCTAAGGAATATTGGCAAACCCAATAGATCTAACATAGGCAAGACCTATTGGCTTTGCTAATGCTTGTTACTTAAGTGTCCAAGCCACATGGTTTTTCTGTGATTCTCAGCAACTTACTTATTTCCCCCACATAACCGGACAAATTGGCAGACATATTCAGCTGCTCTGTTGATGCTCAGCGTGGTCACACAGTCCACAGCTCTTCAGGTTTTAACAATTTCGCTGCTCTGACTTTCTTCGCACTAGAAATATGTGCCATGTGTTCAAAGAAATCAACAGTAGTGGAAATTGTTGTCACTGTCAGTTGTTTAGCATAATTTGGAAGCATCCCACTTTTTTCCACCAGTAAAGTGAAGTAACAAATTGAAATTGGTTCTGCTTTACAGATCAAGTTTCAGCGAACTGAATATGTGTGCCCCTAAATCATGACCTTTGAATTGTAAAGCAGCAACCTCTAGTTGTCCCATGACAGAAGAGAGTCCAGCCTTTACCTGGTGCTTTTAGTTTTGCTTTTCCTGTTGTAGATGCACAATTACAAGTACCATAATGCAATAGTTAAAGATTAGCTAGACTCACAAAACAATGCAAGGTATATCTAAAGGTGTAAAAAATGATTTTATAGTACACATAAGCAGCACGTGAACCTTCTTCAATGCATCCATTAGGTATATTTCTCTTTTCATATTGGTAGCTCTCCAAAAACATTAATATACAGAACTATTTGTTACTTGTGGTTCTAAAATAGGGTTTCCCCTTAAGTATGATGATGCTGCCAGTGACATCAAAGTATGCAGAGCGCCTAGGGTCTCAGGGGGATTGGTTGTAACATGCACACGTTTTAATCAAGCAATGATTGTGCTAGATTACGGTCAATGAATTACTGAGAGCAGATGAATAGTGATCTAGTCAAAGGCAACAATGTAGGCAAATTATGTTGCGGGGGATTTCCATTGCTGTTAGAGCAATTACCCTACTAGACATCAATGATTATACCACCTGAAAGAAATCCTGCTGTTGGTGAATGAAATTTCTCTGCTTTGATTGGTTAAAAATCTTGTGATAAACTGTCGCATACAAGACCTGGAAATGCCACACAGTTTTGTGACGCAAACACGGAAATGTCACACCTATGCAGACTAGAAGGACTACATTACCATCTTTATTAGAAAAACACTAGCCATTTGTTCATATTATATGATGGTGGGAGGGCCTTGCAATACAAGGAGACAACCTGGGAGGAAAGGTGGTAGATGACCTGGGAATCGAGAAAGCCTGTTCAGATTTTTTTCAGTCTTTATATGATGAAGACCTAGTGGCATCTAGCAATTTAGTCAATTCCTATCTGAGAAAGTCAGCGGCCCCAAGGTTAGAAGCAGAAGATAGACATTTTTAATTCAGAAATAACCATAGAGGAAGTAGCAGACGCGTTAAAAAGACTGAAGAGAGGGAAGGCAGCAGGTCCAGGCACACTACCCAACGAGCTGTACATGGTTTTAAAAGAAACGTTGGCCCCCAGATTATTGGACTTACTAAACACGGTTTTTAATAAAGGGCTGGCTCTTCCACAATTCTGGAATGATGCCACCGTTAGCTTAATCTGAAAACCAGGGAAAGACCCCTTGAAATGGGAAACATACACACCTATCTTAAACAAGGACTATAAAATGTATACGCAGATCTTAGCAACAAGATTAGGCTGCATTACAAGTCATCTAATTCATGAAGATCAAAAAGTTTTATTAAGGGGAGACAAATGCATGATCTCACTCATCAACTGATTGAAGCTATTGAGATAGCCACCCAATAAAACACCCCACTCGCAGTCCTTACATTCGACGCTGCGAAGAAATTTGATAGAGTAAATTGGATGTTCTTACGCAAAGTAATATCCCAATATGGATTAGGTGATAAGTTTTTAAAGGCAGTAAAAAAACATATACGCAGCCCAGATGGCAAAAATACTCATAAATGGTAGCCTCACTAAAGAAATCCAAATTAAAAGAGGCACGCAACAAGGTTGCCCACTCTCCCCTTACTTATTTAACCTATACATAGAGCCACTAGCCAACTCTATAAAATCACAAGGTGTCATCCCATTTAATTTTAAAGGATGGGTTAAAAAAGTGGCTTTATATGCAGACGATCTGATGGTATTTGCAAGCAATTTGAAAGCATCTCTTTCTTACATCACTAATTTGCTAAATGAGTTTGGAGAGGTTTCGGGATATCAGGTTAATCACCAAAAAACTGAGATAATGGAATGGAGCTCCCCACTATCAATAGCAATAGTAAGAAGAAGAATTAAGTACTTGGGGATCGAGATATTAATAAACACCGATGATATTGCTCAAGTAAACTTCGACATAAAAGTGAAAAAGACAAGAAAACTGCTAAGATCCTGGAGCAGCTTACCACTTTCATTCATGGGGAGATCCAACATTATAAAAATGGCCATTCTACCTAAATTCTCCTATATCTTTAATGCTATTACACTAGAATTCAAAAACCAGTGGATTAAGAAGATACAAGGTGAGATTAATGGGTTTATATGGGCCTCGAAAGGAGTAAGGATCACGTAGAAAAAACAACGCAGGAGGGAAGACCAAGGTGGTATCGCAAGCCCGGACCTTCGATATTATTATAGAGACTTCCAATTTAAGAACATCAGGATTTTTTTTCTAAATACACTCTTTTTACAGTCCTTACTTCAAAGTAGCAACAGAGGAGGACTTTTGTATATACAAATTTGGCCACCCAAAGTACTTTAAGAAAATAAAATTAAAGGTCCTAGGCTCAGCTTGCAAACTTTGGTATCAAATAAGGAAAACACTAAATATTCCATACTACAGTAACCTAGCACCCATCTGGGAATCACCAGGAACTCCTGAATGTTTGAAAGATACCCTGGCAGCCCCTTTAACCCCTTGAGTGGCCATGACGAGCTGGACTCGTCATGGGCCGCGGTTGCGCTGTGCCCATGACGAGTCCAGCTCGTCATAGACCCCGCCCGCTAATGCAACGGCCGGCACAGGGCGGGGAAAGGGGCGGGCACTCAAGGGGTTAAAGAAGGCAAGTATTATAAAGTGGGAACTCTGACAAGCTGGGATTCTCTATTAATAAGTACAGATGGGAAACTGTCCAGATTCAAATATTACCAACTCACAAGCTGGGCAAGAGGCCTAGAGAAGTTTCAAAAAGACAACATGGAGATGGAAGAAGAGCTACAAAGTGATCCAGCAAGAAAAGAAATATCCAATGGTACTGGCTCATGATCCAAGCGGGAGAAGAAGACTTTGTTCTACCACTGGATTTATGGAAGAAAGACCTGCCAGCACAAGACTTGCAACATTTATGGCAAGTATCCTTTTCTTTATTATGACTTGTAATAGTATTGGCACCTCAGGAAGAACCATCTCTTTACTCTACACAGAGCATACTGGACCCCAGAAAGATTAACTAAATGATCAAGCCAGTGGTGAGAACTTGCCCCAAATATCGCGAAGCAAAGGCGGACGACATCTACATGTTTTGTCAAAGGCCTCAACACGGTTTATTCTGGGCCAATGTGGGTAAGATTATAAATCAAGCTCTAGGACAGGACATTGAGGTAAGCACAATTATTACAATTTTTGGCACGGTGGAAAATAATGGTTGCCCTCCTTTCCTAAACAATAATCAAAAACATTTACTGTTTGTACTAATCTTGCTAGCTAGATGAGAGATATGTATAAAATGGATACTTGCCTGCCCTCCAAAATTAAAAGAGTGGCGAATTTCTGTAGACAAACTTAGAAAGCTGGATCAATCCAGAGGGAAAAGTAACCGGACAAAATTCTGGGAAGTATGGGACAGCAATATACTCCAAGACGAAGAGTAGTGGTAGGGTAGGAAGGGATGTCCGATGATTACATACAATGCAACAAAACACATTTTGGAACAGTCACCATGGCGGCAACATGAGCGACTATCTTGGTGAATTTAGAGATCTTAAGACATACTCTTACCCTAAAACGAGAAGGCACTCCCTTCTACCAGACGTGGTGAGAAAAATCCCTAGCTAGTAAGAACCCAAGAGGGATTACTGTCTTTCTATATCTCAATTTTTGCACAAATGAGGACAACATTTAAAAAAAAAAAAAATTAAAAAAAAAAAATTAAATAATAATAAAAAATAAATAAATAAGGATTGTGGGAGGGCCTGAATCCAGTAACTTCAGCACGTGTAACATCCTCTGTTCTCTAACTTGACAATTTTGATTATATTTGCTTTAAAAATTATTTAAGAGTAGCTTAGAATACTTTAAAGTATCTTCAAAGTTATTTTTCTTCTTGTACGTGATGTTTACATTTACAAAGTGAAAACAATTCTAGCTTTTACTGATATTCCCAATCTCATTTCAGTTGTGCCAGTACAATACTAGCCACGGGGTGGCGTGTCCAAGATGGCAACGGAATAGGATGCAGTGATCTGAGCTCCACCGGACGCCTATGCCACGCACTCCTATAACTGCAGAGGAGGTGATTTCTGATAGCAAACACCTCCATCCAGGGCTTTAAGTGGGCCGGGACTCACCGGTGCTGAGCAATAGCAGTTTTTTAAAGGAGGCCTCGAAATGGGTCTCTATCGGGCTCTGTTTTGTGCCCTGGCACAGGCGGTTCAATTTTTTTCAGACTGCAGTGACAGCAGGCACATGGTTGTGCCGTGCTCACACTGCTCACTTCTCACTAGTGGAGAAGTTACGGCATGACATTCTAGGGGAAGGGAAATCCTTTATAGAGAGTCATTTTCTCTCTGGATTTCCCTTCTCTTTTTGGAACTCTGGAGCAGCAACATTGTCGTGGTGTCACCAGGGCTTTAAGTCAAAGCTTTTTCAATATTATATACAAGCCATAGTTGCTGCTTATTTATCTTATGCAACTAACAACCACTGACAAAGCCAATAGTCCTGACTTCTTGTATGTATGATGTTACTTGTTGTATCATATATCTGGATGCAATGACAGAAACAGCAAAATACCAGTCGGGTGGCACACTATGCTAAGCACATATTTTTAGCTTACGTGTTTAAGCCACACCCTTAATTACATTGACCACACCCCTTTGAGACACACCCCAGTTTTTTCATCCCACTTAAAGCCCTGCCTCCATCACCGTTCAGGGGACAAGTGGCGACCAGGCTGCGGCACCCCAGTGACAGACAGAACACACACAAACTACGTTCACAGCACTGAGGTGCAGTGGCACGGAGAGACCGGCGTGGAGGAACAGACGAGAGCGAACGGAGATTGTGGACTGTCCCCTGCCCTTCGGTCTCATGCAGCGCACCTAGGAGTGGATGGTGGCCCACACTGGGGGGGCGGACGGTGAGCCACCATGCACCTGACTGTTCCCGGAGGGACTGCAGGCCGGTCTGCCTGGAGGCACCCCGCGGAGTGTTGGGCGCTGAGTCAATGTTGCGGTCACCCCTGGCCCAACATTGAAGAAGGGTGTGCAGCACTTGGAGCCCCGCTCGGTGGGCACCCTCCAGTGGATGGATAGTAATGCAGAGGGCCACGGCTGAACAACGAGGGGCCAGTGGGGCAGTTGCCATGCCCGGGTCTGCAGGGTTCTCCTCTATTCCTGGCTGGTGTGTGAGGATTCGGGACGAGGATCGGCAAATGTGATCTTCTGCAGCCCGCTCTAAATAGGCCGGCCCGTACCGGTGCCCTCCCCACCCTCTACCTTCAACACAATTTGAAGTCTCGCACCACAGTCAGTTGACCACACAGGCACAGCCGATAACAGACACCTGATTGCACCATTGCTCCAACTGGGCAGGACTCTCGGGAGGGCAATAGGACAGCCCATTTTTGGAAGACATATATTGGGGCCTTTGAGTGGTGACTGTACAAGGGCCCTGGAGGGAAGCTTGGGAGGCCAGCAGTAAGCAGGGGGGAAAAAGGCCTGGGCTTGATAGACCCCTGCTCCCATCTCCGTTTAGGGGCAACTACGAGATGAGGGCTAGCAACTGAGACCTTCTGCGGCCCACTGGTGGTGGTCCGGCACATCTTGGTGGGGTTCCCGCCCTCTTTCTTCCATCAACAAGGACCTGACGGTGGAGGCAACACCCCTGGGTGACACAGGCATAGGCCCTCTGGGTGCAGATCCCATGCAAAACGAACAGTGATAGTCTGGTGAGGAGTCCCGTTGGCCGGGGCACCCATCCGTACCCCAAAGAGGACTTGCGGGGCAGAGTGGGACCTAGAGGCTGCACGCTCTGGACGGACTGTACCTAGCCCCATTTATATATTTCAGCAACCTGGGAGTAGCACTACCAGTCTGTGCGTACAGCGCCTAGCCGCGCCGAAATACTTTATTATCACAGAGGTACATGGTGGTACGCTGTATCTGGCGCCTACAGGACCCCGGTGGACGCAGCCATGTCCTCACATCGGGCAACGAAGAAAGACCTATCTGTGAAGGACATGTTCACCAAAACCAGAACGAAGAAGGTGGACGCCCCATCAGTGGTAGGGGGACCTGAAACGCCCACGGATAACAACTGAGATGGAGACACCATCAGAGACGAATCTCCTATCACCAAGGCATTCCTGGAACATCCATTGGAGTCCCTTCGCAACGATTTTGTGGGACTTAAGCGTGACATAACCACAGACAAAGGGATCCGTCAGGATGACGGAGCGATGGACCAAAGCATGACATCTCTGCAACAGAATCAAGACGCCAAGGAGGAGCAACTGGAGGGTCACAGTCAGAAACTACTAGCACTACGTGGCCAGAACTCAGATAGAAAACCTGGAGAATAGGTCGAGACACTCAAATATTCAAATCTAAGGCGTTCCAATGCAGGCCATCACCGGCAGCCCGTAGGACTTTGTTATCCGACTCGTCAAACACGTGGCACCCTCTTTGTGCGACCAGATCATTCTCGACCGCACACATCAAGCGGGGAACCAGCCACAACACCAGACCAGCCTCAAGATATTCTTACCTGCCTACTCTATTATTAGCAGAAAGAGATTATTATGACAGTAGCACAGGAGTTGTAAGGTGTCTAATTCAAGGGCATCAGTTACGGCTATACCAGGATCTCTATGAATACGCTGCAGCACCGTAGTTTTCTCAAACCACTAACAGACTTTCTGCAAACCCTAAAGTCCGATATAAATGGGGACACTCCTTCCGTTTCCAGTTCGTGTGGCGGGAGGCGGTTCAGATGGTATGCATCCTAGAAGAAGCCCAGGAACTGCCAGACATTCCAGACCTTCAACATGCGGTGCGTTCAGGGTCGCCGACCCGAGAGCATGTGCTGCTCTTCTAGGTGAAAGAAGAAAGCATTGAGCAAACCCACCAAGGGGAACAGCCGTGAAGAAAGATAGCGCCTGCTTCAACAATTGCAACAGGAGGGCGATCAAACGGATACAACTGGTGACCACTGATGAACGAAGGAGCAGATATTGACGCTCACTGGCCATCTAGCACCTCCAGATTGACAAGATGGAGGTGGATATGGGCAGCTTGACCACACATCTCCTCAGCCCCAAGAAGGTGGCGATTCTGGCAAAGCTCCATTTAGATGGTGTTGACCTACAGTGGTACTCGCTGGTGACATGGACCCCTCTTCTTGTTTTTTGAGTTTTCCCCTGAAGGGAACGTTTTTTGATGTATTACGCTTCTTTTATACCATCACTTTTTTTCCTCCCTATTTCTTCTTTCACCTACTACTTGTTCATCCCAACTCCACCTCCCCCTCCCGGACGAATGTGTGGGCTTGTGTCGCAGCTGGTGGGACAGATGTTAACCCATATGGGTACCAATGGTAGTGTCCTTGATTAACCTCAATGTCTGAGGTCTTAACGCTCCTGCTAAGTGACTGGCAGTTCTTTCATTTCTGAAAAATTCAGTGTGATGCTTCAAGGTGACTGGCAGAGACTCCACTCCTGCTGGTTTGATCGCCAATATTTCTCCTCTGGGGCTACTAAAAAAGGTGGAGTGGTGGTTTTGTTAGCTACGCACTTAGCTGGTAAGGTGGAGCGGGTGTTTGTGGAGAACCCAGGCAGATTATTACCATTGAAGATTTCAATACAGGGAACCAGGTACACAATAGCCACAGTATATGCCCCGTATGAGAGACCGGAAGCATTTCTCAAAGACACTCTGGGATGGCTGCTAACCTCGCCAGACAATGAAATGGTAGTGGGGGGGGGGGGGGGGGGGGGGAGACTTCAACATCGCAATGGATGCGGGGAGGGACAGATCAGCCTTGAGGGCGGGACAGGATGGGGGACTCACACCAGGCACCAGACAATGGATAAGTGAGGGGGGATTGACAGACACAGAGGCATACACACCCCAGAGAGGTGGATTACACATTCTTTTCGGCTGCTCATCAGACGTACGCACGCATTGACTATTTTCTTACAACCACAAGGGTCACTCAAGATGTACTCTCAGTAGAAATTGGAGGGGGGTGGCGGCTTATTCAGACCACTCCCCCCCCCCCCCCCTTATCTTACGATGAAATCCAGGCGGGCAATCACCAGCCTCCCTCCACTGGCGACTCAATACCAAACTTCTCACATAGGATAAAGTGCGATTAGACACCCAGACGGCATTGCACATTTTCCTGGAACATAACGACACCCCTGACACTACCATCAATACATTGTGGGAGACATTAGATGTAGTCCTCAGAGGACACTTTATAGGTATAACCATGGGCTACAACAGGGAAAGGCGAGAGAAACGCAGTCTGTTGGAAACTCAGATCAAAGACTTAGACTGCCCATGCCCGGCGGGGTTCAGTAGCGACAGTTCCACGGAAGCAACTGCCAGCAATAGATATGGGAAGGGCGAAGAAAGTCAGAAGTAGTACGCGGGCGCTAACAAAGCAGGTCGCATGCTTGTGCACCGCCTTCGGGATATAGCAAACAACTTTGGAGACTTTTATAAGACCCTCTACACGGCTGAGCCGCTTCAGGACTGCGAGGTGAAGGCATATTTAGCGCAGGTGATCCCCTCCGATGTTAGTGTGACCACATTTAGGGCCCTAGATGTGGATATTAGGCCGCAGGAGGTCCTCATGGCTATACATACAGTGCAGCCCAATAAGGCACTGGGCCCAGACAGCTATGGTGCAGAATTCTATAAAGTCTTTGGCCCCCAACTAACCCCGATTCTGGCACAGTTATTTAACACACTGGGTATGGAGGGCAAGCTAAGAGAATCGTTGTGTCTCGCCACCATTACAGTGATCCCCAAACCAGGCAAGGACTACAAGAGCTGCACCTCCTACCGCCTGATCTCCCTCTTAAATGTGGATGCAAAAATATTTACACACATCCTGGCTCACAGGCTAGCCCGTTATGTCCAGGGCTTGATCGACCCTGACCAGGTCGGGTTAATTAAGGAAAGACGGTGTAGCGATAACACGAAATGACTCTGCCACCTCCTGGACAAAGTACAATGTTCATGAGTACCAGCCCTTTTGCTACTGACTGATGCCGAAAAAGCATTTGACGGGGAATAATCCCTATTTACATCGTGTGATGCAAAAGGTGGGTCTTGGACCCAGATTCCATGGCAGAGTACAATCCTGTTATATAGCTCCCCAAGCAAATATCTGGGTGAACGGAAAGAATTAGTCCGCCTTTCCCATATGGCGTGGGAGCAGGCAGAGTTGCTCCCTGTCCCCTCTACTTTTTGCACTCTATATGGAGCCTTTTGCAGAACGAATAAGGACCAATGCACACGTGACAGGCATCTCGATGGGAGGGAGGGAACACAAGATCATGCTATACGCTATGTTCTTTTGACTCTCACAGACCCAGATACCTCCCTAGCGGCCGTTACAATGGAGCTGAATATGTTTGGAGAAGCATCAGGCTTCAAAACCAACCCCCAAAGTCTTTGGTCCCGAATTAGAGTGTGCCCGGCTCCGTACTCAATTTCCTTTTCAATGTGCAGAGGGTGGAATTCCATATCTGGTGATACATATACACTCTATACTTACAGCCACTGCTGCATACAACTATGGGAACCTCCTAGCGACCACAAGGAGCGAGCGATCTTACCAAGTGGAAGTCCTACGGATATTCATAGCTGGGGCGAATAGCAGCCGTCAACGCCCCACCACGGGTACTGGACATAATACAATCACTAATATGGGACTTCATTTGGGAGGGCAGAAGAATACGGATGGCCAAAGCACGTGCGTTTCTTCCAAAGTCGGCGGGTGGCCTGGGAATTCCGAACCTACACTGCTACTACGAAGCAGTGCAGTTACGCTACATTGTGGAATGGTCCCGCGCCCTCACAGAAAAACATTGGTGCTTTATAGATCAGGCAATAGCAGCGACGCGTATCTGAAAAATACACTGGTTGCCTAAACCGCATAGGACAGCCGGAGTCTACATCTCCCCAGTTGTGAGAGCTACGATTGGAGTTTGGGATAGAGTACAATTGAGGCACGGCCTTTCAACACCTATCTCCCCACAAAGGCCGCTGATAGGTAACCCAGACTTCCCACCGGCAACCACGGTGGTTGGCATTTAAGGTATGGCAGGAAGCTAACTGTAAATGAGTGGAGGATCTATTTGCTACAGAGGGGCTTATGGACTTCCCAACACAACAGACATGTTATGACCTTCCAGGTAAAGCACATTGGCAACACCCGACAGTAGCACAGTGCGTCCCAGCCATGGATCTGTTCGCAAGTTGGTAGGGTACTGAGAGCATTTGAGAAGTGGAATCTCACATGATACACCAATAAGAAACTACTTTCTGATCTTTACACCTTTTTGATAGTACCCCTGAGCCCCCAAGCCTCGCCAGTCCAAGTTAGATGGGAAGGAGAGTGTGAGCGCACCTTCACAGACAAAGAATGGATCGACATCCTATACCGAACATGCACCTCACCCTCAACACCACTAGCAAAGATATGCTCCCGAAGATGGCACACTACTGGTATCTCACACCTGCTAGGATAGCTAACTGGGATCCCACAGGAGACCGGCAATGTTGGCGACACTGTGGACACAAGGGCACACTCACACATATCCTCTGGCACTGCCCTAAAGTTAAATCTCTCTGGGTCGGGGTATTGGATGCAGTAAACACTAGGTTTCAAAGAGATATACTCAAATTTCCGAGTTATATACTTTAGGGTCTTCCCAGCCCGCTCACCTACCCACTGCGATCGCACAGAGGTAGAGTGATTACCTTAGCATTGGAGCAGCAGAACAGATTCTCCTTGCCAGCTTGGGAACAGAAATAGTGCCCACTCACAGAGATTGGCTTCACAAAATTTAGGACATACTGGGGATGGAGAAACTAACTGCAGTTGCTACACAACAACAACCCCGCTCTGACAAGATGTGGCAACCTTGAATACATTACCTGTCTGATGAATTTCGTGAGCTAACATGAACTACGGATTCTGAGTTGGACATCCACTACGCAAGTTGCAGAGCACTAGAGCAGCGGTATCCTATCTGAATATTGGGCACCAGACACACCCCTCCCCACACATCCTCCCCACTGATCCTGAACTCTTTATACTACCTTATTCTTATTCTTCTATTTCCTCTATCATTATACGATGCATACGAACCATTTAACATTGAAACACCACCAGCCGTTGGATGTAGGTGGGCTGTTGTGTATCATGCCTCTACTAAATCAATAAAAAAAGATTTAAATCCTAAAATACTAGCAATGTGGCAACCCTAGGTAAGGTGTCTTGCTAACTTTTAGGTCCCTCCTTATATCTCATACCTAACCTTTAAGAGTGCCCAAAACCTTCTGCTATCTGCACTACCTAAGGATAGTAAAATATAATCAAACTACTTCACTGACCTACTGAAAGTATTTTGATAACGAGCAAGAACTTCCCAGTGGACATTTACAGTAGCCTCATTGTCTGGTGAGAATAAATAATAATAAATAATAATTTGTATTTGTAAAGCGCAAACGTATCACCCCTTCAAGGGTTTTACGGTGCTAGGGGCTGTTGGGGAGGTTAAGTGAGCTATTGCCCAGAGTCACATGATGCTGAGATGCAGCCAGCGATCGAACCGAAGGGCCAGCACTCCAGAGTCAGCCGCTCTGGCTGCTGGGTCACACCTTTCCTTAAGAAGATGTAGGAAGTAAAGAGATGAGGGGAGAGAAAGATGATCTTTCAAGGAGGCCTTTGTCAAGTAAGTATACAATCTTGGGATTTATTTTGCTTCCTGGTATTTACAGGTTTGCATAAAAAATGGGAAAGAATATAACTACAAGTCCAACAGTGAACTTGAACTGGATAATCTGCTGACACAGGCACACACACAGTTGCAGAAACTGAGCTACCAGCTCTGTAGAGAGATACCTCAAATGCATGCTGTCAAATGGCATCCATTACACCTGACACTAATGCAAACATTAAGTTCACCACCTTAGTTATTTGCCACACTTGCGTTCTTAAACTGCACTGTAACATTTTACAAATTAACAAAGCCTATCCACCTTGGATCCCTGGACCTTCGATCAATGTGATGGGCTATTTGTAATTCAAAATGCACTATGTTACACAAATTAATTAGAAAATGTTATCGTGGACAACCTGATCTCCCCCCACATGTAGCTGTATTTCAAGTGTATTCACATATTTCTTTTTTTTCAAAATGCCGCATTTTATAGTCCATTTCAAAAAATAATCTTGAAGGAGACATGCACTCATAACTCCTAATTTTTATACTTTGAAGCCAGTCTTCGTGTGTTTCTTGGATTATATTCCTCTCTTTTGGCAAATTGCCCTAAAGCTCCCAGCCCGACCATCAATTGGGTCCTACTCCTTCCTCATACCCCAGACTGTTCTTTGGCCCCCGAGCAAATGTTTGCGAGTTCCCATGTAATACATCCTACAGCACGTTGGAACACAGCGAGCTGATCTGCAGCTACAAGCCACAGTCCTAATTAAAGTATTCTGAAACGCAGCGGGCAAAATCAGATCACCCGAAAATTATAAATTAAATCAACAATGAGACGTTATCACAAGAAACCTATACATATGTAAATGTATGTGCAAGCTCCCGTTACAAATGTAGTAGGACTCCATAGCATGTTCTGATTCAGGGATATTCATTTCTGCCAATTTGAGCATGTTAGAGGTGTGAAGTAGACAATTATGCATATTTCGAAATTCGATTAACCGAATTACAAAAAAAACAACAACAAAAAAACACTTGGTAGTGCAAAGTTTACAAGTCCTCAAAAACGCTAATTACGCTTCCAGGTAACGGAAGACAAGAAGCCAGCACCCGCTAAAAGTACCTTTGAAAAGGCTCCCATTCATGTTGCAAAAAGGGAATGCTGGAAATCGGGTTTGAAATAGGTTAAAAAAATGTTTTTACTCTCAGCATCCACTGAGGTGTGTACACTTTTTAGGGCTAAACCAAAGTTGCTAACCGTCCACTCCATTCACTTGGTTGGGTCCTACCGAACAGAAATGTTAGAACAGATAGTGGAGCCCAAATAAATACCCTCAATCACATGGACACGCTTTTTCTTTCGCTCACTCTCTCAGGTACAGAAAAGTGCACTGATGCATAGTAGTAAGAACCTTTGGCCAGAATAGAACTCTTGTACAAAACAGAGCCATTTGGTACAAACCTCTGCAAACACAGAACTAACTACACAAAACGTTTTTCGCATACTTTCAACCCTTGATCCCCGAAAACATGTATATGGCATTGTTAAACTAGAGCAAGCAGCTGGAAATTCCACGGATCTCTTTTTGGTGCTGCTAGCACGAGGCCAGGAACCCAACCGTAGTAATTAAGGGCAAGATACTCTGACCCAGGACTCGTATCATTAAACTCAAACAAGTTTCTCACTGACCCATTTTCATTTTTGGGAATTTTATACACAACAGTTAAATTAGATTACAAATACACAGCTTCTAAGGGGTTGTTAGGGGGAGTCAAAAGTTGTATTACCATATTCTTAGACTTACAATCACATTTTATCGAATACTACACTCTTTACCCTGTTTTGCCCTAAAGATCAGGCTTTAAAATGTCTGCTCCATTTGCAGTAAGTCATTGTATTTGCATTCAGAGGGGTATGTATTGGATGACAAACTATAGTCTCAAAGGTAAGTGTGAACCGATGTGTGACTCTGGACATTTATCGCAATGTGTGAAATCTTATATGGTTAGTTACTGATATTTTCAAATAAACGAAACCAATTGGGGAGGTAACCGCATTTTTGGACCAGGCCCCAAAAAAGAGATCAGATTTGAGTTACTCTTGCATGTATTAGGCTAACCAAGCCTTGGTGCAGTTATAACTAATTGCCCTTTGACAGAACAGTTTTAGTAAATAATTGTTTGATTATAGCACAGTAGAAGTGTATCGACACCATTTTCAAATCGTATTTTGTCTGCCATGACTGTGGTTGTTCTGAGTGTGGTGAGATAGAAGCATCCTGCCAAAGGGCAAGCTCGGACCAGAATTTACACTAGGTTTTATTAGATTTCCCCACGCTAGACTAAGCACAAGATTGTTAGGCTTCCATCCCTATTCACTAATATGTGCAGTTTTTGCAGATGTACTAACTTGCAAACATTAGAACGTACAGCGAAGGGTAAGCAATAGCGAACCTTGCTGGTAATCCCCCGTTTAAGTTACTCTTTTATGTTCAAGAACATTTACCTTTCTGTGAGAATGGCATTTGTAGAAAGGAGGGTTAATGCTGCTCACAAAGGGCAACCTCATCCCGTACCTATACTTCCTGATCTTCTGTTATCTTTGCCTATCTGGGGCAATACAGATGGTTTTCTGCCAGGGAAGCTTCATGCAAGTTTAACCAAGCCCCTGCGTAGAAGCATGCTGCCGGCTTACTCCAGGCTATGGATGAGCATTAAGGCCTTGCTGAAGCTCAGCTTGCCTGCTCTTCTACCCTTGACCAATGTGGAAGCCCAAGGGGTCCCGCACCACTGGTTGCGAGTGACTTGCTGAAAAGAATGCCGAGCCCCAGCTTTAGCCGTTGTGTTGTGGTATGTGAGAGTAAGTGTCATACAAAGTATGAAGCTGTTGTTGTAGTAGACCTCGGAGATTAATTCAGGTCTCAGCAATAAAGGATGCCTTGTTCCAGATAGATCTGGAATCCAAGGAAAGAGATAAATGGTCAGGATTCAGGACAGTATTTAATCTAGGATGGACAGTGTTAAAGGTATAACCAAAGCCTTAGTGTAACTATAATTGGTGCTGCCATGTGTTTTTTGCTCAAGTAAAGTGTGCTTAACTACTTAACCGCGGCGCAAATTCCGCCGCGGTGCGGGAGTTCTTATGCGTGGGCGGGGCCGTGTCGGCCAACGGAAGTGCGCAGCACTAGCGAGGTAGTGCTCGCGACGGCCGCTGGCCGACGTGCACACGGAACAGGTTGAGGGATGTGCCAGTCTATGATGCTTCACAAATTGGCTCTCGAGACAAAGAAAAATGTTACTTACCCTGTAAATTCCTGTTCATGACATATAGCGCTGTAGATCCACATGCTGTGCATATGTCTGCCACCTAGTGTTGTGCCCGGATATTGTGGGCCAGTTTGCCTTTGAAGAAGTCTTCTTGAGTCATGAAGTAGTGTTACTCCACCTCCTCTTGATAACGCGCATGGTTATTTGCTCCAAAGTTCGATCGTTTTCAGCATGGTGGGTGAGGATTGAGCTGAAGCAAAGCAATACGGGGGAGCAGAAGAGAGAGAGAGAGAGAAAGAAAGAAATATATATAGTATAGTATAGTATAGTAGTAAGGAGGAAAGAAAACTACAACAGCCTGAGGCTTATTGGGAGGAGGGTGGACGTGCGTGAATCGACAACACTACATGCCACAAACAGATGCCTACAAGTTAAGTAATACTTTCCGTTCGAGGCATATGTGGCTGTAGACACATATGCTGTACAGAGACTGTAAAGCAATACTCCAATAAGCAGTGACTAGCCTGTGAGTATTGTAGAAGCCTAGAAAAGGGTAGGAGTACAGCCTGAACAAAATTGGCTTGTTGGCGTGCTAGTACATCCACTCAATAACGCTTCATGAAAGTTTGTGGTGTAGACCAAGTAGCTGCTTTGCAAATGTCAGCCATGGGATGTTCACTAGGAAAGCCACAGTGGCCCTTTTTTCCTAGTAGAGTGGGCTTTCAGAGGAACAGTCAAAATCTTCTCAGCTTTTGCATAACATGTTTGGATACAACTATCTACCTGGCTATGCCTGACTTTCATATAGCTTTCCCTTTATTCAGTTTGGGAAAGCAACAAAGAGTTGCAAAGTTGTTCGAAAACTTTTGCCCTTTCCACAAATACATTAGGGCTCACACAACATCTAAGGTATGAAGGGCCAGTTCTGCAACTGAGTCCAGTGGTGAAAAAAACCCAGCAGTTCTATAAAGTGATTAAGGTGGAATGAAGAGACTACCGTAGGAACAAATTTAGTGCTAGTGCGAAGGACAAGCTTCTCTTTACTAACTTGGGGGGTTCTTCTAAGGTTAAAGCTTGGAGCTCACACGTCTGAAAGAGGTGAGAGCCACAAGATACGCCACCTTCCAAGAAAGGAATTGGATGGGGCATGAATGGAGAGGTTCAAATGGAGAACCCATGAGTGCCCAATGACAATATTGAGATTCAACACTGGGGCTAGGGATCCATGTAGGAATTACCCTCTTGAGGCCCTACATAAAAGCTTTGATGACTAGAATACTGCAGTGGGAAACCTGTTGGCTATTTTGGAGATAAGCAGCCACAGCAGCTAAGTAGAGCCAGATGGAGGTGAATGTTAGTCCACAGATTTGCAGGTGGAGTAGCTAGCACACAATATCCTGGATGCTAGAAGCTAAGAGGTTAATGTGTTCTGAAAGGCAGAAACAGGCAAAGGTTTTCCATTTGGCAGCGTAGCAGGTCTGCGTGCCTCCTTCAGGATGTCTATGCATTCAGGAGGTAGGTTGAGGTAACCAAACTAAGATTTTAGGAACCAGATCGCAAGGTCGATGCCCTGGGGTCAGGTGCCCGATTTCTCCATGATTCTGCTTGAGAAGGTCCAGCCTGTTGGGGAGTCTCTCGTGTGGAACCACTGAGAGCTTGATAAGAGTGGTAAACCCGGGCTGTCTGGCCCAGATGAAAGCCACTAGGATGAGGATGAGCAAGGTTTGCCAAAGTCTCCAAACCACAAACAGAAAAGGGGGCGAGGCAGAAAAGCGTAGGCAAATATCCCTGACCAGTTCATCCATAGTGCATTGCTCATGGACTCTGAGTGTGGAAATCTGGAGGTGAAGTTTGGGCATTTTGTGTTTTCGGCATGGCCAAGAGGTCCACGTCATGAAAACTCCATCGCTGGAAGTACGGAAGGAAGACTCGCAGGTGCAGTATACCTAAGTTGACTTATTGCTGCATCCTGCTGAGCAGGTCGGCAAAATCACTGACAGGCCTGGGAAGACACTGTACCAGCAGATGGATCCTCTGGTGAATAGCCCATCAGCAGATGGTCTGGTCAAGCTGGTGGGAGCAAGTGCCCCCTCCTCGGAAGTAGCATTTGTAAAGGGTTGCTGAGCCTGCTGATGTAGGAATGAAGTGGAGACGTCTGGGCAGGTGGCCTTGGAGCCACCTTGGTAGGCTAACCTTCGAAAGGACCCACGAGGGGTACACATCTCATGAGCACCTATAGCTTTCGTGGTCCCCATGTCCTTTTTTTCATCTTTTCCAACATCTCATCAAACTGTGATGAGAATTGATGCTTCCTATAGAAGGACAGGTTGAAGAGATGCTGCTGGACTTTCGGCTTGAAGCCAGAGACACTGAACCAAGCGTGTCTTCGTAGGAGCAAGCTGGAATTGATGCGTTGAGTGACAGCGTCAGGAGCATCAACGGGCACATCTGATGCTAGTGTTAGAAATTAGCTTGTCTTCCAAGACTAGCTCAAGTTCTCTCTTGCAGTACTCCACTGGGAGATGTTGGAGGAGCTCCTGCATCATGTCCCAGTGGGCCCAGAACAGGAAAGAAGGCAGATGGAGTTGGCGATGCGCCATTGGTTGGTTGATTGCGCTGCGACACCCTTACCAGATGCATTGGTGCACTTGCTTTTCTTGTCTGGCAGTGGCATCTCACCAGTCCCTTGTGCACTGGCTCATTTGAGAGCCGTATGTACCAGCAAGGAGTCGGGAGGGAGTTGATCCTGAATGTAGAGTGGGTCTGAAAGGGCGACAGTGTATTTTTTGTCTATCCTAAGGGTGACTACACAAGTCTTAACCAGATGTCCAAGGCTGGTTTAAACATGCTTTCAGCATTGGAAGGTACTGCATGGAACATTGGGAGGACAACAGAATTTCCAGCAGAGAATCTTCCTCTGCGGCTTCCCTATGCATGTCAAACTTATGGAATGAGGTCGCCCTATAGAGGGTCTCATGGTAGGATGTAGTGTCATCTGGTGGGGAGGGACAGGCTGTGCAGAGATCACGGTCAGTGTCGCCTGGTGGGTCCACGTCCTACGAATCCCAGGAGTCATCCTGTGGGGGCATGTCATGAGTATCCTCTGTGTGTCGATCCCCAAAATCACAGTGTGGTGACACCTGTGGTGAGTAAAGAAGGTGGTCAGCAGATGGGGGAAGGTGGGGTTGGAGGCCAGGGAGGAGATAGGGATGGGACAGGAGGCTGAGGAAGAGTGCTGGTAGCCTTGCCATGCTGATTCCTTGCCTTGGGTGGTGGTGAAGATCCTACAACCTCCTCAAAGCTGAGCTGTCTCATGGGTGTCTGAGGAAGGCGCCGGTGGCTGGATGAACTTCCGTCCCATATGGGGGTGGATCATGATGTGCCGCTGGTACCCTGAGTTTGTCCTGCAGCTTCTGGATGACAGACGGGTCAGACTAGGATGTTGGCTTGGCAAGGATTGCTTTGGTGCTAGTGTATGGACTGTTGGCGCCAAGTGGGTTTTCGCTGCCGACTGCTTCAACACCGAAGGGCGTTTCAGTGCAGAGGTGTAGGTGGCTGGCACCAGTGCTTCGGCTTCATGATTATATTCGTCACCGAGCCATGGTTGGCCATGGGATTTGAAGCGTAAGTTCGGTGCCAACCATGGCCTAAAGGCATTGGCAGCATGGAAGCCTGTCACTGAGCCTTGAGCGGGGACTGCTCGGTGTGCGAGCGGTATCAAGGGGGTAGGGGAGAAGGGAATCATACTCACTAACAATTGAGCGGATGAGAGGTCTTCACTCTCCAGGTCGAAGTCAGAACTTGCTTTGGGCGAGAAGGCCTCCTTCTCAGCTTCAGATGGCTCAGGCTGATGTTCCCCCTCGATGTAGTCAGTGCAGAAGAGGTCCGGGGAGTTGTCTTCACTTCAGCATGACACTACCAAGCGACGAGCCAGACGACCCCAAAGAGTCTTCTTCACCCAGGAGGAGCCGTAGGAGGACTTGTCGAACTCGGGCAAAAGACAGAGGTTGCAGGCATGATGAAGATCGGCCTAGGGGTATTTCACTCAATACCGAGGACAGTAGAGGAAGGGTGTTTTTATCACAGACGAGGCTTGGCAATGAAGGAGCAAACAGATGGGGGAGGCTCTGAAGGAAAAGACCACCCTCCAGGGGTCAACGTCCGCCCAATCACCGTACAAACGAAGCTGCACGCGTCAAGATGAAGCGAGAAAGGGAGTTTGCGATAGCAAACAATAACAACAAAAGAGAGAGGAACCAAGGCGAGCCGAAGAGAATACCGCAACAGCGTAGATCTGGAGCTTGAGAGCACAGTGCCGAGCCCAACGGCAGAAAGTAATAACCCAACAGTGGCACTGATGACCATGTTGGTAGAGTCACACTGCCTTGTGACGCGAGAAGACTACTTTAAAAGAAAAACAACTTGCACGCATACGGGTCCAACACTAGATGGCAAAAGTATGCACTGCATGTGTATCTACAGCCACACGGGCCTCAAACAGTATTTTTTAGCTTGCTCAGCCGAAAAGGTTTACATTCTCATTACAATTTAAGTTAGTCTTTTTTCTTTCTCATGATCTCAGTATCCAGTACCTGTGCATTTCCTTTGTTTCATTAAACCACGTGATTAGGTAGAGTACAGTGAGGCTTCCTTCAAGTGTGCTCATGTGGTTTACGTGTAGGTATAGATATTGAAAATAAAAGAATCAGTCGTTTAAATGACAAAATCAATCGGGTGTTGTATCTGGGAGAAGCCAGGCCTCCATACATATGTTGAGAGAGCTTGAAGAGCCATCCAGATCAAGGGATAAAACGAAGATGTCGAATTAAGCACTTATTTCCTCTGTTTGTTAGACAGTGATCCCGAGGTGGGAGCTTTGGTGGAGTTTCTCGAGCAAGTATGTGTTAAGCATGTTTAAAAATAAGAGCGTCTGAGCAAATCCCATAAAATCAAGTTAATGGTACCAAAAAAGGGATTTTCTCCATTTGCTGAAACTAAACGTCTTGAGTGTTTTGCCTATTATGTAGATTTCCCAGCTACTCTTATTTCAGTTATATTATTAATGAAACCATCTAGGCTAGTTCGTTTTAGTAAAGGTATTTTGCCTTTCCTACAACTGCAATGTTATTTTTTTTTATTTTTAAAGCAATGGTCTTTATTGTATTTGCTCATGTGATAGCAACTCAACATTACATAATGAGAACATACCACATAAGCAAACTGGCCTGTTTGATCCATGCAGGAAAGAAATACAGGTGGGCCTGTGGAAACAGCAAAATACTATGGGTATTATTTATAGTTTGACATGAGATGCTCAACCAAAACTTGACAAATATCCCATCCGCTGTATTACAAGAGCCGTAGGCTTGTATGCATTAGTAATGCAGTGGGTGGGACATTCGCCATGTTTGTCAGAGTTTCCAGTCCTCCAAACTTTAAATAAAGCCCTAACTTTATTAACAATATCCAACCTGTAAGACCGCTAGTAAAAATGCTAGTATTAAAAATAAATTACCAAGAGAGCCTCATTAGAACACAAATTCAATGTACATTTTAAATATCTTGCATAAATGTTGGCGTACCATTTAGGTTTGCTTTCCCTTATCAAGCTTGGTCATAACACCTGTTGATCATCATTGGAGTGAAAGTCAACTTCTGCCTTTCGTACACGATCCAAACAAAACCTCAAAATAAAGTGTCTCTCCTGTTTGCTTATGAAACAATCTAAAACAATGAAAGCAGTCTGCAATCTGATGGATTACTGAATATTTAGCAAGTGAGGGAAGACACCTTCAGGCTAGTTTATGAACGAAGAATTAAAATGTACAAACGGCGTTATGAAAACATTTCATATTTAAAAGGATAGCTCACAAGTTTGTCAATGAAAAAAGGAGATGTTTTTCCAATCAGAAACTTAGCAAATCCTTCGTTGTAAAGTATTTAATCAGGAGGGTACATTTTAAATCATATATTTCATCTGCGACGGAAATCTAGAAGTGTAAAAGAGAATCTGCAATATGTACCAGATGGTGGCAGCAAAGAACGCCATTTCAAAAAGTCTATATACCATAAAAGAAATGAGAATGAAAAGATGGACACAGCAGGGCCCTTAGGTGCCACAGCAAGTGGGAAAATTGGGTCACTTAGGGCCTGCTGGTCGTGTGCCACTGGTTCCTACGAATTGTGAAATCATTAGAAGCGTTTGGTCTCCAGATGATCGGCAGTGGTATGTAAACAATATATAACGAGCAAATCATTTTGATTCAACATGTATACAGTGCACCAATACAAAGAGGTGTTAGGGTGCTTGACAAAAAGCAAGAGATCAACAGGGCTACATCAAGACTGAAACATACCCAAAGCAACATGAAAAACAAGCATGGAGAGTCTCAAGGCAACTCCAAGATTAAGTGGCACTGAATTATACACTGAATGACCATTAATCAACATTCTGGTCTAAGTGGCACTGAATCAATCCTGGCTAATCTATCAGAGGGGAAATACGGATTTCCGGTTCTTGTCCATGGAAAGGAGATCTTGTAATCCTTGACCACTGAGCAACCTATGACACCATTGACTGTAACAAAATATGGAGGACACTTAATAAATGGGTTGGGGTCAATTGATCGGACATGAAGTGAATCAGATGATTCCTCTCTGACTGCACTCAGCAAGTGCAGGAATTACCTTTGGAATGATCATTATGCCTTCAGACATGGAGTGTCACAGGGGTCCTGCCTCTCCATTCTGTTGTTCAACTTCTATGTGAGCCCTTTAGCATAGGTCTTAGAACTATACAAGAGAAACCAAAACATTAATGCAGACCAGACCTAAGGCCACATTCGCTTAGAAAACAGAAAATAAAAACAGGTCAACATCACCAAATGCCTGGATCATAGGTTTCATTGAATGAAAGAGAAAACAAACTAGCTGTGATCTTTCTCTAAAACAGCACAGAAAAATGGCAGTGCATGAATAGAGCCAAAACAGATCCGGTCGATTGGAGCAGAAAAACTTGTCCTTGACTGTCTTTCCAAGATGGGTGTGGGGTCAGACACCTTAACTGAAAGCAAGCCTTACTAGATCTGCAACTATACCACTTCTATTAAAACCTCTCTCAAAACAAACAGACAACTAGGTAGAGCTGGTAAGAATTCTGGGGATAGGATAAATTAACTGTTGTAACATTGGCACACGACATATAAGTAACTCCTCACGAGACTGCAAAGGCTCCAGATCAGATCAGAATGTGAATTGATGTACAGAAAACATGAACACATAGACGGAGCACTAAAGGTCCTCTGGTTTCTTCTCGTGGACACAGGTATGAAGTTCAAAGTTATCTGTGATACATATTAAGGGCTACTGGGGCAAAGTGCAACACCATCTAAAGAAACTAACAGCCCATTCTGGACCACAATGCAAGCTGTGCTCCACAAAAGCACATCTGACTAGTCAATGAGCATTTGAGAGAAAGGAGCAAGGCAGTATGGCCCAGGAAGTCTAGGGCTCCAACCTGTGGTATGCACTGAACCAAAATGTAAAGGCAGAGCTAAATTACTGGGTGCTTCAGAAAAAGCCTTAAACACTGAAGAGTTCTGGCTTACCCACAACTGAACTGCACAAAATGGGAGTGGCTTCTGGAGAATAGGAGATGAGGACAGTCATATACCCCTGTGGCACTGAAAATTAAATAAAATATGGAGAAAACAGATTTTGCCAAAACAGTGCTCTGAGGGTGGCCTATAGGTCTCAGACAGCTCTTTATAAAACTACCAAGGGAATATAAATAAAACTTTTACAGTGTCTTTCAGCACTACACTGCAGCAATAAAATACAGGTCTGAATTACAAAGAACACACAATACCTCGTTCATTCAGAGGATCATAGCGATATTCTGTATGTATGCCGTCGTGTGCTGCTCCCAAATGGCAAACTATGGTGAGAAGTATGAAACATGAACGACCGATGAATAAATACCACTAGAAGATATTGAATAAGATTTGGATGGAGGGCTTGAGTATAAGCAGGAGTGGCCCGGCAGGTAAGAGCGGTGAGGGGGAAGGGGGGGGGGGGGAATTAACCGGCTGCTCATGAGTATACGAGCAGGCGGGGGAAGGGAGAGAGTGGAGATTTGCCTAAAATGTGAGGCAGGTACAGCACACAGGTTACTGAGCAGAGTGTTGAAGACGAAACACCAGTAACAATCAATGTGGGGTTGGGTGGTTCAAACTTCAGCTGAATGCTTGACAGCACATTTGTGTATTTTCCAAGTCTCCTGCCTCGTATAAAAAACAACTGGTTATAAGGTCACCTCCAAAGAGAAGGCAGACTTGACAATTGGAGAGAGCAGAGGAGAGCACCATGGAAACACAACAGGTCTTCAGTGAGAGCCTGCGTAAATAGGATTTGTAGACAAGACCGTGTAAATTTAATTTGCCTAGAGTGGCACAATGCTTGTTCTGGCTCTAAACTTATCACATGGTTTAGCCATGCTAAAATTACATAAAGAGCCACGATGCACCGAAGTAGCGGAACCACAAAATAAGCAATTGTGAGTTTTGGGATGTTTTAGTATATTGCAGGGAGAATGAAAAATGGAACATGGCCACTACTTTTACCGAAATAACTGTCTCTTCAGCGCTGAGTTTTTGATGTTTTAGTATATTGCAGTGAGAATGAAAAATGGAACATGGCCACTACTTTTACCGAAAGAACTGTCTCTTCAGCGCAAATGTTCTCAATACTATGGTTCAGATTACAAGTATATCAGCAGGCAAGATAGGTAGGTAATTACCCGATTTGACAAATGCCTCCTATTCCATGTCGAATTACTGTTTTATGGACTGAATTTCAAATGTTAGTTGTATACAGCGCCTACTTCACTAACCCAATATGCAAGTGTAATAATACAAAGGCACAATCTCTATATTTCTCCAATACACTCGTAATTTCATTGAAGGGTGTTATGAAGAATGAATGGGCGCAGGCATAGGTCTTGTATAGATGATTGATGCTTTATTCTTTAGATCCAAATCATAAGTTACAGGTTAACAGGAGATGTTCTGTTCCTTCTTAATGCCCCACCAGGAGCAGCGTCCTCCCTGCTCAGCCCCTTCTCACCAACTGATCCCACTAGAATCCCAACCACCCTTAACATTCTAACATACCTCATCAAAGACTGAGCAGGCAGGCAGAGAGCCAGAGTAGGGAGAGTGTACAGATAATAAGCACATCACAACACAGGATGTTTGTAATACCCACCCGGTTGCATTTTCACGATTAGCCAGAAAACCACATCAAGTCCAAAATCCGAAGGGAAATCAAATTTCAACTACGATTTGTTTCGGCATATTTAAATCTTGATGTTGGGGCTGGAAAACAAGCCATGCAATCCCTGTGCACCCGTTCAGTACGCTAGTGTCCATTATACCGCTTTTTATTAATGGAAATAGGGAGACTAGGAAGTTGGGACACTTTTTCAAAATAAAAACCCCTCTGTGGACTATATCACATCACACAATGGCGTCAAGACGGATATAGCCAAAAACGTGCCAGAGTTTTCTCTTTTAAAATAAATCTCTTACAATCGACGGCAGAATGAGCTATTGCAACAGCGTGCAGGTCCCAAAGCACCATGCGCATAAATCTCATTCACACGCGCCGGTGTAGAGAGAAGAAATGGCTTGTTTGGTTTCGTTACGTTTGCAGAAACAAATGGCACCTTCCGCCTCCCGAGACATGTTCCTAAGCAGTGCTGACAGGCCCACTCCTTCACTTCTTACCCTGGAGGCCTTTGGTTGCGTAGTGAATATCGATGGGATGCGACCAGAACGCCATCTCCTGGTTCTGGGGGTTATCCACCTGGGTCTGCCCTTCCCCCATGCCGGATAACAGCTTCCAAGCGCCACCTGAGGAGAGAGCAGGAAACATCACCAGCGCGCCAAAGGCAAACATACATCATACATGCCAACAGACCCAATTCAACGCCACCTGAGGAAAGCGCACGAAATATCACCAGTTCGCCAGGCGCAAACATACATCATACATGCCAACAGACCCGATTTAGACAGAAGACTCACGATTTGTTAAGAAAAAAGTGGCTTTATTTTAGCGCTCTCCTACCTAAAATTGCACCCGATTCAATATGCCATGGGGAAATTACATTTCCCCCAAATTGTATTTAAAAAAGTCCTACGTTCCAGTCTTAAAATGTTGGCATGCATAATACAATGACAACAATTTAAGCCTATATTTTGTTTGGCACATACAGAGGTAAACCATCCATACATTTAGATCGCACATACGCTCAAGAGGGCATGCAGGCTCTAACCTCAACAACTCTGAAAAACAAGCCTGAAACATATCAGAACATACAGCACTTGCACACACACACCACACCCCCCCCTCCCCTCTCAAGTCCTAAAAAAGGAAGTGGGGGGGGGGGGGGACTAACCTAGTTAGGCAGTATGCAAGTGACATCATAGTGCGCAACATCACATATGGCATCACAAGCCACGACTTTACAGGAAGTAGCATCACAAGAAGTGACATCAGATCTAAAGCCCTCAAATATATGTTTAGCAAGTCTATCGTGTACGCTTGAGTGCATTGCGAGGATAATAGCACAGTGAGCTATGGAAGATGATATGTGACTTCTACACCTTGCAATCCCCCAGTTTTATGTAACAAATCCTGTACATCCATTTACAAACTTCTATAATGTAATGTACATGTAATATGCGCGTGTTTATGTAAAGCGCTATGACACCCTGCATTGGAATGAGTAGGACTATACAAGAAAAAATAGTGGTACTTAAATTATTTCAACAACTCCTCAAGGGAAGTAAGCTCTATATAAACGCAATTTGCTTTTTTTAAAAAAAATACTGGGAAAGACAAAGACATCCGATATTGTTACAGTGCATGCATTTCTCCTTAACAGGGACTGAAGAAAGTGAAAAGCTGCCTCTCATGTGTGCGGTGTTAACAAGGTGTGAGCCATTGTTTCCTCTCCGTGTCATTTGCATCAGGTGTGAGGCTCCTGACTGCTCCCAGCCAAAAGCAGGCCGGATGACCCCTCAAATTTGGCTTTTGTTATGGGCCCAGCAGGAGTCTTAACCCCTTCGATGCTGCGCAGATTCCGCCGCTGTGCTGACGGAATCTTGCGCGGGCGTGGTCATGACGGAATGGTTCCGTCATGAGCACAGCTCAACCGTGGGTCATGACGGAACCATTCCGTCATGAGCACCGAAGGGGTTAAATAAGAAAGCCCCGTCCCCGCCTGCACGTTGTTGCTTGTTGCAGAAGGAAAGCAGACAACGTGCGGACGCTGCTTGAAAGTGTCCCGTGTTTGGAAATTGCACCAAGACGAGGTCAGCACATTATTCAGTGGGGCAAAAATTCTTAGCAGGGTGGACGGTGTTCACCCTGTGACAGAAGTAGGCGGACGCCTTCCCCATGCGTGAACCCACTACTCGTGCCCTGCTCATGGGCACAGCTCAACATCCAAACTGGAATCTTTTGCAAAAATGAACAGACATTCAAATCTGCACAGAGGCAAACAGACATACATGCATTGATGGCTGGATGACAAAGGAATGAATGACCTAACAGATAGATGATGGACAAGTGGACGAATGCATACATTGTGCCGGAGATGCAAAATTAGGGCCTTTGCAGTATTGCGGATGTGAGACATAGATAGGGCACAAGTTGCCTTTTAATTCCGATGGGGGTGGTAAATGCAATTACCAACTCCAATGCAATTATGAGATCCCTGGAAACGCCACAGATCTCTGAACTTTCACGCCGAGATTTTGGCAGCTAAAAGCAGCTGAAATGTCCAGGCGAAAGTCCTGGCCAAAATGAGGAATTACCGAGGGAATCAGACCTGGTATTACCAACTTAAGAGTACATTTACATTTCTTATTGGACACTCAGAGTCAACTTGTGTTGGGTCGATTTACCTCACCCGCGTAGTTACCAGTAACCCGGTTATCGACAACTCCAGGGGTGGCAACATTTATCGAGCCACTCATAAGAAGGGCTGAAGTACAAAATATCCAGTCCGTTATATTACAGGTGCATTGATAATGGCACTCTATGGCATCACTTTTTGGAACCTGTCCTGCTCCAGCAAATTCTAAATAGGAGCCTTAATCTTTAGCACATACAGTAAATGGATTAAAAAAAAATTGAGATGGAAAGGAAAAGAATTTCATCGTACATTCAATCGTTGGCCTCATCCTAGAGAAAATACTTCTACTGGGTGCAAAAACATATATGTACTAATATACACAGCCTAAAAGATATGTAACCACATACGCATGAAGACCAACAAACCTATATGCATAAACACAGCCACATCAACAAGCTCATTTTTTCATACAGAGAAACACTGAGGAATGGTGAACAAGTGGACTGATGGAAGGAGAATATTGACAACACTTCAATAAACACCTACGTACAAAGAGAAACTAAGGGCCTAAATACGATGTCGGGTTGACTTAAGTCCTGGGACCGACTACATCTGGTCGCCGGTCCCGACCGCCTAATTAGGATGCGACCGAACACCGGTGGGTCCCATTCCTACATTTCCCTAGGAGAGCATGCATTATGGCCGTAAACCGGCCGTGATACATGCCGCCGTTGGGAAATGGGAGGTGCTGTTCATCCCTGCACCCCATGGCAGGCCCCTTAAGGTACCTGCCACGGAGAACAGGGATTAAAAGGGGGTCATCTATTGGACGCTGCACACACAAGGGGGCCCTGCTGGGGGCCCCCAAACATGCTTTCTGACTTGGTTGCCTTGTCAGATAGGTCGGCATGGTAAACCAAGCCGGAAACCGTGCATCGTAATCCCAAGGGCTCCTTGACCCTGTTGGAAGCCATCCGGTTTAGTTTCCAACCACCATCATTGTAATGCGGCAGTCAGAAAGTAAACCGAGGGGTCAATTACAATGAGGCCCGGAATGCTCTGACGGTCAGTAGAAGCCTTTCCGGACAGCATCGTAATGGGCCCTAAGAGTCACCCATTTTATGGCTCCATGAAGGCAAGATGGTCTCTGAGGAGGATCCCCTGTATGGAGCTTTTAGTCCTGGGATGGGAAATTGATGAAAATGCTGTCAAATACCTCTTCAACACCCTATGTCTACGACTGTCAAAAAAACTAAGCTTTTGCCTTAACTTTAAGAACTGGTTACAAACCAGCAGGAGGTTTGGGCACATCAATAGAACGCGTGACCTCCGACATCTATCAGGGGAATAAGATCAGTTTCTAATCCAGGTAAGAGGGAGCCAACTGCAAACCAGTGCCAACTAACGTGTATTTCGACCTCTAGCCGGTCTAACCACATGACAGAACAAGCATTGGCATAGCCAATAGGTCTTGCCTTTTGGACCTTATAAGAGATTAGGCATGCAGCACATTAGCCTGATATATGATACAAGTAAAATCATACCTACAACAAATCAGGACAATTGGCTTTGTCAATGGTTATTAGTTGCATAAAATTAATAAGCAGCAACTATGGCTTGTATATAATATTGAAAACACTTCCACTTAAAGCCCTGGTGACACCACGACAATGTTGCTGCTCCTGAGTTTGAAAAAGAGAAGGGAAATCCAGAGAGAAAATGACTCTCTTTAAAGGATTTCCCTTCCCCTACAACGCTCACCTGGCATGAAGTTATGCTGCAACTTCTCCATCATTGAGAAGTGAGCAGTGTGAGCAGGCTTGTCTGCTGTCACTCCTGCTCTACAGGATGGTTTGTGTTGTTCTACAAAGGGCAGTGCTAAGTGGTGTGTCTTATAATGAGCGAGACGTGGTAGAACGAACTGATCTGATTGAAACACAGATCAATAGAGTGGCAAAGTGGTTCACAATAGAGCCCATCAGCTTCGACCATAGGGTCTCTCGCAGCTGTACCCTCCCATGCCCCATAGTTTTTTTAATCAGCCTGTGATTGAGTGATTTTCTATTCAGATATCACTCGCCGTGGGAGCCATTGATTGCAACTGCATGTTACAAAAATATCCCTACTTAGCATAATGAAAAAAAACTGAATGAGTCAGTGAATTAATAAATTATCTATATTGCACGTCTCTTTAAACTAAACCATATCAAGGCACTTCCTGGTTAGGAGAGGCGGGTTCACAGAGACTAGAACGGTTTGAATTTTAAAGTGCTGTAAAGAATCCAAGTGGTTGCTGTGGAACTCAACAGCATGCGTTTTGTCGACCTTGAAAGGATGAGACGCCAAGCGTGTCCTGCCTGGGCTCCAAGCATTGCTTGCCTGTGGGTGGCACTCAGATTCTTGCAGTAAATGTATTGACGGATTGAGCTGTCTCGATGGCACCACCAGTGCTGCTGACACGACGCATTGTAATCACTCCAATTACTTCATTAGAGAACTTGGCGTCTTTGTCTTTTTTACGATTGATTAAAATTCAAATCACATACGTATATGTTGCATAACTAACCCTCTCCCATGGGACTGTGCAAGAGGGAGGTCACGTGAGAAAGAGGTTGGCAGGGCTTGGTGGAGGGTTCCGCCAGGCCCCTGTCTGGTGGTGCTACTCAACACATGCTACAGATTTCTCATGCAGTCACATTAAGTGTTAGCTGCCTTCACGTTCAATAGAGCATATCACAGCCCCACGCGCTTTTACTGCTTGTTATCACTCCAGAACGTCCGAGCGCCGCTAAGCCACAATAGTGGAAGTTTAGCACTACACATATATACTAGAAGCGATATAATTAAATTACAGACCAACATACAACACCGTCCGTCACCTGCCAAACATGTACGTCCGCTTGCAATCGCTCCGGGAAGTCTAAGCGCTACGATGTCACACTAGTGAAATATAAGCGCTACATACATGCTAGCAACTATAGCATTAAGTTACAGACCTATATGCTGGGGTTAAGGCATGGGCAATGCCCCTATCTGCTTCATGACACAATTACACTAAACTCGTATGATAGCTTTCTGTCACTAGATCGGCTCAAGTCAACGTCCTCTGGTTGAAACCGTCTCGCGCTCTACCAGAGGTAATTAACAATAAATCAATGCGCAGACATTCCTATATTCATGGCATGGGCGCAGTGCCAACAGTTCAGTGCAAGAAGCATGAGGCTGGAGGTGGCTCGATGCCCATAGATCAGAGGAGCTTTGCCAGCTGGGCGGGTAAGACATACCACGCTCACACAACACGCTGCCCCCCTGATCAATGAACTAGGGTCGCCATTAACATTTAGAGGGGATTTAGTAGCGTATTAGAGCGAGGCTTCCCTGCGAGCAGCTATTATTATATCAGAGAGAGTCGCTGTGCGAGCAGCCTGACCGGGCTGCTGCAGGCTGTAAGGCCAGGCTGTAAGGATGCCTTCACAGTAATAACCCGCGGCTGGCACCTTAGGACGGGAGCAAAGCGCTGCCTGCAGCATGGAACCACTGTGTTTACCCCACGAAGCCAAGTAAGCCAGTACAAAGAACAAGCAGGAAGTGGGATAAGGGAGGGGGTGGCAAATGATGAGCACTTTCGCGGCCGCTTTGATGTTCTCCGTGGCCATGCGGCTCACTGAGAACATCAAAGCGGCTGCGAAAGTAATCAGGCAGGCTGACAAATGGTGCGCGCGCCCGGCGCACATGCACTGTATTTGGAGGCCTGAAAAGCCACTAGTCTACACTTCCAAATCCCGCTTACTATAGCTATCCTAAAAGCGCTGGCTCAGGCGAGACCTAAAAATTACTGGGAACAAGGCTTCTTTCCAACCTGGTACTGGTGTTTCAGCCTGGATCTCGGTTTACTCTTTTTATAGCTCAAACCAAACGGTGGGTAACTGTTCCAGTGTGGGCACAATAGTTGTCCACAGAGAAAGAGAAATAGAAAAAGAAAAAAAGGAACAGAAATGACTAGGTCTAAACCCCACAGAATAGAGGCAAGCCCAAGTCTTGTCTCTTGTTGCCCTCACACATCCCAAGGGATGTCTAAGTGGACAACTATTGTGCCCACACTGGAACAGTTACCCACCGTTTGGCTTGAAATTACTATATGGAGCCCGGGTACTGGACCATAACTAGCTCCTAGTCCCCCCCCCCTTCTTTTTGATACACACTTTTTATAGCCGTCTTGGTCATTCCAAACAATTACTTGCGAGCTAAGAGTTCAATGAGCTGGAAACAAGTGTTGAGTGTGCCTCAGATTGAGGTTCGTTTGTCTATAATAGAATTTAGAGGAGCTATGGTGCTTCACCTGGTCCATGCTAGTCAGTTTCTTCATAAATCGGTGTAGACACCCAAACTGAACTACTCATTGCATGGAAAAGTTGACCAGAACATGCCAGAGACCTCAATACCCTGTTCATTGGCATGAAGGAAGCAAATCGTTCTATTGTGTGGAACAGCTTCCTTTATCTAAGACACAAATGCCCTAATAACCACCATAGAGGTTAAGCAGTGTTTTTCGCTCCCGATGCAAGCTTGGCATATCTCAGTAATCAGAAAACACATTGGACGATTCCCCCAGCCCACTGGTCCTTAGTATACCTCACCAAAGATCTTCCCAGATTCCTCCACAGAAGGCTGCTGAAAATTTGCATAGATCATTGCTCCTTGGAAGGCCCCCCCCCCCCCTTGTCTACCATGGAAAGATACCTTGCCTCGATTCCTGGGAAGCGCAACTGGATCTGATGTGCTGTTTTCTTCCCTGAATCTTCAAATGGAAAAAGAGTTGGTTCTCTTTTTCTCAGCAGTCCTGAACACTAGTGCCCACTGTCCCAGATCAGTGGGACAGCTAGGTCTGGAAAGCCACCTTTCTGAAAAGCTGGACCCCAAAAGGGTGAGCAGTTTCTCTCTGCTCATCAACCCCATCCCCAATCCCAGATATAAAAAGACCCTTCCATTCTGAATGGGCAACCAGCTTCTCTTTTTTCCCTGTTGTGGATGGCAAAAGTGTTTCAGCCTGGTGCAAGAGTTATTCTACAGTGATGCTTTCTATTTAACAATACCTTCTCGTCACCTGTTTTCACCTCACTGCCCTCAAAGGTCGCTTTACTTTGGTCACTCCAACATCCCAGGGTTCACATTGGAGTCTTTTTTGTTTTGGAATTCGCCTCCTTTCTGACTTTAGTGCTGCTATTTTGTTATTAGGAAGGTGCCATTTTATTTTTCCCGACTCCCAAATACTAAACAAAAAGGCCAAACTTTGATTAATACACAGAGATAGGTACATTCCTTAAAGTACTCTAGTCTACCCGATTACTGATCTATAGAACATATTTTCCCATAACTTGTTACTGTTGCGTATGCCTTGCTTCTCTTTGTTCTCGTAAACAAGAGTTTCTACTCTTTCAACATCTCTCACAATGCTTTCAACACCCATTATGTCTCCTGTGCAAAAATATCAGCTGTCTTTATCAAACAAAGAATTGCAGAGCTCCTATTAACTTAAAGCATGGATAATATCAAGAGTTCCACTCAGGTGCACTTTAAAATTTCCATCATCTCAGGTACTCCACATTCCAGAACAAGAATATGCCACAACATCCTCATTGAGATTCCCAGTATTTTGCCCACCACGGCTAAGACTGTTCATTTCTTTGGCAACTGTCTTCAGCAAAAATGCAGATCAGAGATCAAGCACTAGCTTGGAATTACAGACAAAATTCTAATCATGACATAAAGCCAGAGAATCTTGCATGTCTGACTCCTCACAACCAGCTTTGGAAAAAGCATACAACTCTTGAAGATACAATAATTTGCCTGGATCATAAGCGCACAGATGGGGGGAGGGGGGGGGGGGTGGCGATTATTTAGAGACTTTATTTAATGTGCATCCATAAATAACAAATAATTCTCCCCTTTACAAATTCTATAGTTGAAGTGAAACTAGTCATGAAATCTACCACATTCCAATTCTTATGTCACACCTGAGGTGGTTACATTTCATTCATGAAACAATTTAAAGAACTTCCAGCAGAACAATAAAATTCATACTAAAATATTGGGGCATTTCAATCTTCAGTGGGGAGACTCACATAACGGTATCACAACGGTTACTCTTTTTGCTCCTCAAGGACCACAACCAACTCTGCTTAACTCCATCCTATGTAAATGGCTCATCCTTGACCTTATAATAAGAAAGCATTGGCAGAGATTGCCTCCCCAATACAGATGACTAGTCATGTTTTTTCCTAGTATCCCTCGCCCCAAAACCATGGCCAGGGATGAAGTCAGAAAACAAACAAGGTGTGAGGCTATAAGGACATCAACATATCTACCCTCACAATGATCTCACCTACCTTATAAATCATCCATGGAGATTTATTTGATCACAAGATACAATCGAGACATGATGAAGTAAGACAGGACAGACCCTCTAAAACTTAAAAAGAGAATACTAATAACTCGGCCTACTGTGCTCAAAACTATTTAATGAAGAGAGGACATTTGTTATACCTATAGAATGCTTATGGCACCAAATTCCTGTCCATGATAAAGCTTGGAAATTATGTAAGGAAAGCAAAAAAACACAACAGAACACATTCCTTTGGCCAAGTTTAGATTCTTCAGAACTTTGATCAATGCTAAAAAAACAATTGCTGCATAAGCTTTTTGAACAGAGCAAATTCTTAGGCACCTCAACATGTCAACAGTAGCAAAGAACACAGAACAATTTCCTCATTTCTATAATTACAGGGTTGAAAAAAAACTCACACCAGTCCAGAATGGCCTAACAATCAATGCCCATTGCGGGAAAATGTCAGGTCTGTACAGTTTTTGACGAGATCAATCAAACTGATCTGATAAACACCATTGCGAATCTCAAAACTGCCACTCATTTAGCTGAGCTGGTAGCCCGGCTGTATAAAAATAGGACAAGTTGCCATTGTTAAAGTAATATGGTGATGACCAAGACGACAAAATGTCTGGCTTGTGTCTAATCTTCCTCTCTTAGCTAAAGCCCTCATGAGATACATGTAGATGCAAATTAAACAATTAATTGCTGAAAACAACTGTTTCGATGACTGCCAACCGGGCTTTAGGTCTTTCTGTACTAATGAGACTGCTGTGTCAATTATACTTTCACATATTACATGAACGAGAATATCACCATCTCGTTCTTCTGAACCCTTCCACTGCTTTTAACAAGGGTCCAGTATACCTTCATCCTAAAAGCTTACATGGAACAAATGGGGATAAAATGTAGCATTGGGAGAGGTTTCTCCTCCCACATGGAGAATCGCTTTCAACAAATAAAACACCAACATTTCTTTTCAACCTCACCACTTTTCATCAGGGAGTGCCCCAGTGCGTCTTCTACTGTCATCTTTTTTCAGTCCTTGAATGGAACGCATTGCCTCACTCTTGATATACTTGAACATCTATAATTATGAAAGTCTACCTGAAAGACATTCTCCTCAAGAGTGAGCAATTATGCTGTTCT
Source organism: Triturus cristatus (assembly GCF_964204655.1). Lineage (NCBI taxonomy): Eukaryota > Metazoa > Chordata > Amphibia > Caudata > Salamandridae > Triturus > Triturus cristatus. The sequence continues at coordinate 407,642,567 of NC_140592.1, read as the reverse complement.
TTGGATGGAGATGGAAATACAGATTTAGATATATATATTACCTACTGGCGGTCGCCAGTAGGTAGTTATAGTAAGGACTTTGTTTCTATTCAAAAAGCGTTTTTTCTTCTGCCAATATCTTTGGCACCGTTTGACGAATCTTCGCAGAATTTTCAAAACTAATGTCCCGCTCCAGTCAGCTCCAGTCTCGAAAGTTACAATGTGATTAGTCAAGCAGGGGCAAAGAAAAAAGGGGGGTCCCAAAACGCGTTTTCCCCAAGTTAATTTCCATAGGAAAAATTGGAACAGGCTACAGCCCAAACTGCTGAACGAAATTACACCAAATTTGGCTAAAAGTTAGGTCTTGGTTCAGAAAGCGTGTTTTTTTTAAAATGGTTTAAATCCGTTCAGTAGTTGCTGAGAAATGACAAAAATAAAAATATCGATATCTGAGCACTGAGGAGTCATGAACCCTCCAGGGCACGAGCTTCACTCTGATTGGCTGTCAATACTCCAAACCAGGAAGTGTTGGCTGCCATCTTGTGACTCGGTAAAGCCGAATCACAAAAAAAAAAAAAGGGTGAAAAAATGATAAAAAATAAAAATAAAAAAAATAAAAACAGAATTTGCGCTGGGTGTGCGAATCCTGCTAAGAAAAAATGAAGCGCAGTCTCCCGCCCCTGGTTGAGCCAGGTCCCGGGGGCAATGACCAGTTAATTAACGGGGGCCCACGGGGGGACCCGCAGCCCCAGGGAGCGCCACCTCCCCGGGGCTCGAAATAAATTAAAGTGGGAGGGGGCTCCTGGCCCTCCCCACACTGCCCTGGGGACCATCACCTCCCACAAGGGCGGGGGGCCTCGCAGGCCTCCCAAGCCCCCGGGGACCGCCACCTCCCCGGGGCTTCAATAATTACAATTTGTGTGTTGGGGGGGGGGGGGGGGGTCTCCTGCCCCTCCCCACACTGCCCCCGGGGACCACCACCTCCCCGGGGCTATCTCAATGTTGGGAGTGAGGCCGCACGGCCCCCCTCCTGGAGCCCTCAATTGCCCTGGGACCGCCACCAACCAGGGCCAGCTCCTGCAATGTCCCGGGGTGCCCACCCACAGGACATTGCCGTTTGCTATGGAAAGGCGAGAGCACGGCTCCCGCCCTGTCATAGCAAAGTTCTGCTTTGATTCTTGGAAGTGAGAGCAGGAAACCTGATCTCGCTTCCAAGAAGCAAAGCAGAATTGCTTTTGTGCAAGGGGAGCTGCATCTCAGCAGCTCCCCTTGCCCAATAGCAAATTCAGCTCCCCCAGGATGCAGGGAGCCAGCTGGGACCGTGGGGGCATTGGGCGCCCCCCCCATGGTCCCCAACGCTGAGGGCTGGCCCTGGGGGATTGGGTCCCGGGGCCAGAAGTGGCCCGGGTGGGGGGGGGGGTGTTACAATATATAAATATATATTTTCAAATGGAAGGCCGGCCACGGGGATGTGGTCCCCGGGGCCACAATTGGCCTGAGGAGGGGGGGGCCACTCGGCCGGACTTCCGTTTAAAAAAACAATATATAGTTTGATAAAAAGGGAGGGGTCCCTCCCCAAAAATGTTTTAAAAAACAATAAGGCTGCCAGGCCCTAGGGGATGGGGTCCCCGGAGCCAAAAGTGGCCCAGGGAAGGAGGGCCATGACGCCCCCTCCCAGAAAATAAAAAAAAATTGAAAAAAGAAACCTACAACTCGCCGGAGGCCCCGTCCCCTTCCTGCATGACTCTGCAAACGCGCCCCCTGGAGTGTTCTAAGTTGGGGAATTAAGGCCCCTTGAATACAGAGGGTCCCTGGGGGCCAACTAGCCCATCAGGTACCTCCAGAAAGCACCACACAGCTGTATTGCAGAGAGGTGGTCCAAGGCCATGCCCCTTTTTACACCACTCTGTAAACACACCGCTTGGCACACTGCTGGTGGGGCGATGAGGTCCTCTTGTGTCCAGAGGACCTCAGGACACACATGGACTTCATCCCCCGAGCAGCAGTGCGCTAGGAGCCATGTTTGCAGAGTGGTGTAAAAGGGGGTGTGACCTCGGACCACTCTTAGCAATCTAGGTGTGTGGCACTTACTGGAGGTACCTGGTGGGCTAGTTGGCCCCCAGGGACCCTCAGGAATGAAGGAGGCTTAATACCCTAACTTAGAATGTGCCAGGATGCGCGTTTGCCGAGAGGTGGAGAAAGGGGGCGCGGCCTGTGTCCACCTCTCAGTAATCCCACTGTGTGGGGCTTACTGGAGGTAAGAGGTAGGCTAGTTGGCCCCTAAAGACCCCCAGCAGTGCAGGGGACTTCAATCCCCATCCAAGAGCGCGTAAGTGAGCGCATTTGCAGAGCGGTGGGCAAAGGGGGCGTGGCCTGCTATGAGAATTTAGCAATCCTGCTGTGTGGGACTTACTGGAGGTAATAGGAGGGGTAGTTGGCCCAAAGGTTGCCCTTGGGGGCCAACTACCCCTCCTGTTACCTCCAGTAAGTCCCACACAGTAGGACTGCTAAGAAGTCTTTGGAGGCCACGGCCCCATTTCTCAACCACTCTGCTAATGCGTCTCCTAGCAGACTACAGGATGGGGGATGAAGTCCACTTTACTCCTGAGGGACTTTGGGGGCCAAGAAGCCCTCCTGGTACCTCCTGTAAGTCCTAGGCAGCAGAATTCCTGAGCGCTGGTCGGAGGCCCAGCACCCTTTCTCCACCACTCTGCAAACGCTTCTACTAGTTAAAGAAGTGTTTGCAATGCAAAAGGTTTCGCATTTGCGAAAATTAGAGCTATTGGCGTTGTAAATGTGAAAGTTTTTTACTAAAGGTTTTTGGAGTGGAGTGGATGTACGTTGTGTGTAGTGGAATTATGTGGTAAATTGTGCAGTGAAGGTATGTGGATAGAAAGTTTGTGGTATTTTGTGTGTAGGAATTATGTAGAGTGGGATTATGTGTTATGGAGAGTAATTATGTGGCATGGTAGTCTTTGTTGTGGAGTGGTAACCACAGGTTTAGTCTTCCTCGTTTCCATAGAAGCTCAACTATGAACTCAGGGAGACAAAAAATAAAAAAGGAATAACTGAGGAGCACTTGTGGACCTAGACAGAGGTATGAGCAGGGCCACTGGAATTATACCACTGATTGGCTGCACCGACTTTTGCACAATTGTACATTTTCCGCATTAGCCACAAAATCCATCATCTGCTCCCTAACCTGCAGATTTGAACAAAAAAATCCTTGTTTATAGCTCAAACATTACCAAAAATGCAGCGACAAGTGTTACAGCATGGTGGAAGACCCTTTGCAAACCTAGAAAGGTCACCTGTTACTTATTGCTGGATGTGGGTGTTAAATTGGCACTAATGGTGTGCAAACCACTCTTGCTTCCTTCTGCAAATCTCTTCTACTTTCTGCACCACTCTGGACTTTTTTGCACCTCTGCTGCCTCCTTCTCCACCCCACTAGCTTCATTCTGTACCCCTCTTGCCTCTTTCTGCACCCTTCTCGTCTCTCTCAGCACCTCTGTTGCTTCTTTCTACTCTTGCCTCTTTTCTTTCTGCACCTCTCTTGCCTCTTTCTGCACCTCTTGCCTCTTTCTGCACCCCTCTTGCCTTTTTCTGCACCCCTCTTGCCTCTTTCTGCACCCCTCTTGCCTCTTTCTGCACCCCTCTTGCCTCTTCCTGCACCTGTTGCTTCTTTCAGCAATTCTCTTGCCTCTTTCTGCACCTCTTGTGTCTTTCTGCACCTCAAGTGCCTCTTTCTGCACTTCTCTTGCCTCTTTCTATACCTCTTGCCTCTTTCTGTACCCCACTTGCCACTTTCTGCTCTTCTCTTGCCTTTCTGAATCTCACTCTTCTTTCTGTACCTCTTGTCTTTCTGCACCTCTCTTGCCTCGTTCTGCACCTCTCTTGCCTCGTTCTGCACCTCTCTTGCCTCGTTCTGCACCTCTCTTGCCTCGTTCTGCACCTCTCTTGCCTCTTTCTGTACCCCTCTTGGCTCTTTGTGCACCTCTCCTACCTCTTTCTGTATCCCTTGTGCCTCTTTCTGCACCCCTGTTCCCTCTTTCTGCACCTTTCCAGCCTGTTTCTGCACCTCTGTTGCCACTTTCGGTACCTCACTTGCTTGTTTCTGCACCCCTCTTGCCTCTTTTTGCACCTTTCCTGCCTGTTTCTGCACCTTTCCTGCCTGTTTCTGCAGCTCTGTTGCTCCTTTCTGCACTTCTCTTGCTTCTTTCTACATCCCTCTTGCCTCTTTCTGTACCCCTTTTGCCTCTTTGTGCACCTCCCTTGCCTTGTTCTCCAGTTCTCTTGCCTCTTTCTGCACCTCTTTTGCCTTTCTACACATTTCTTGCCTCTTTCTGTACCCCTCTTGCCTCTTTCGGCACCTCTGTTGGTTCTTTCTGCACTTTCTTCTTTTTGCACCTCTGTTGCAAATTTCTGCATTTCTCTTGCCTCTTTCTGTACTCCTCTTCCCTCTTTCTGCACCTCTCTTGCCTCGGTCTGCACACCAGTTCCCTCTTTCTGAAGCCATTTTGCCTGTTTCTGCAGTTCTCTTGCCTCCTCCTGTACCTCTGTTGCTTCTTTCTGCACTTTTATTGCCTCTTTCTGCACCTCTTGCTTCTTTCTGCACCTCACTTGCCCCATTCTTCACTTTTATTTTTTTCACACCTCTGTTGCTTTTTATGCACTTCTCTTCCTTCTTTCTGCACCCCTCCTGCCTCTTTCTGTACCCCTCTTACCTCTTTGTACACCTCTCCTACCTTTTTCTGCACACCTCTTGCTTCTTTTTGTACCTCTGTTGGTTTTTTTTGCACTGCTGTTGCTTTTTTCTGCACCTCACTTGCCTCTTTCTGCACCTCACTTGCCTCTTTCTGTACCTCTGTTGCTTCATTTTGCACCTCTGTTGCTTCATTCTGCACCTCTCTTGCGCCTTCCTGCACCTCTCTTGCGCCTTCCTGCACCTTTCTTGCGCCTTCCTGCACCTCTCTTGCGCCTTCCTGCACCTCTCTTGCACCTTCCTGCACCTCTCTGGTCTCTTTCTGCACCTCTGGTCGCTTTCTGCACCTCTCTGGTCGCTTTCTGCACCTCTCTGGTCGCTTTCTGCACCTCTCTGGTCGCTTTCTGCACCTCTAACGTAGAGATAGTTTTAATCCCTCTGCCCTATTATGTACTAGGGCCTTACAGGGGAGGTCATGGCAATCACAGGGGCACCCCAACCCATAGTGTACCCTAGTGAATGTAGGTGTTTTCACTGTATTCTAAGTGTCTTTCAGCATAGCACTGGTGCCGGGCCTGGTTAGTCAGAGTCAGTTATCACTAGTACCAGTCAGCAAAAAGTTGGGTGCACAGGATGACTTTGCAACAAGGCTTCTTTCTGCACCTCTGTTGGTTCTTTCTGCATATCTCTTGCGTCTTTTTGCACCTTTCTGTGTCTTTCTGGACTTCTGTTGCCTCTTTCTGCATTTCTCTTGCATCTTTCTACACCGTTCTTCCTCCTTCTGCACATGCCCTACCTATGTAGGCATAGTTAGAAATTAGCATTTAAAAAACCTTTGAAATGCACTGAAAAAAACCCTAGGTTTCAGGGACGTTAGAAATTAGCACTTAATAAACCATAGAAATTCACTGAAAAAAACAACAGATTTCAGGGACGTTATAGTTAGTTGACAGTTTACTCATACAAAACCATTCGGAGAAATTCAGCCTTTAGTTGAGCTAACTATAACTCGCGCCCCCACAATGCACTGCTGAGGACATCACATATTACATTATTCATAACATGGTCAGTGACATCACGGATGACATTATCCACGTGATAATCTGATGCACCTCCTTACACCCTATTATAACCTTTGATACACCCACTCTAAAATACAGACTACCATTTTCGAAACCATAGACACACCAATACCAGTTATTACATACCCACTCACTGATTCCTAGGTCTACACACACATCTACTCATTCACCCATACAGTCACTCATACATGCAGTCACTCATCAATACAGCACTATCCTATGCACTCATACACATATAAAGACACTCACACACCACCACTCATCCATAGAGTTACTCACACACCCAGTCAGTCATGCAAATAATCAATCACACTCCCATTTACTCACCGGTACAGTTATACACACACCACCTCACTTATTCATACAGATACTAACACATACTTACTCTCTTATACAATCACTGATACAGGCACACACTCATCCGTACAGCCACTCTCACAATCACTCATTCACAGATATAGTGATTATATATATATATATATTATATATATATACACACACTCCAACACTCACATATATTGCCTTTCACATATGTAGTTACTCACACATGTACCCCTGAGACATACATTCACTCACTGAGACATCCATTCACTCACCAACACTCCCACACACACTCACCCACCCATACAGCCCTTCACAGATGCACTCTTGAACCCATACACCCACTGAATCACCCCTTCACAAATTTTTGCACAGAGACACCCACCCCCCCCAGACATTCAGGCAACCATAGAGATACCCAGACAACCAATCCATAACCCATATAGACACTCATGGAGCTACTCACCAAGCCATGCAGCCGATTACACACCAACCGACAGACTGATACAGACATTTACACTGTTTACTCACTAACCTATGCATTCAGTAAGACACGTTTAATCACTCATTTATACAGTCAGTAACGCACCTACTAAATCATCTATTCAGACACTTATACACCCACTCATTCTTCAATACATCTTGGCATATCTTAATATATAAACATATTTAAACTTTACAGAAACACACCGTCACTGGATGATGTCATCCGTGAGGTCACTGACCATGTCATGAATGATGTCATATGTGGCCGCCATGGAGGAGCTCGACTGAGGAGCTCCGGGACTTGGGATTCACCTTTTGGTGGATATCCCCGTGTGTCCCTGTTGGTTGCCCTACATCCACCCCTCTTCGGAACACCCTACGGTCGGGCGGCTGGTCGCCATTGCAGCGACCCGTTTCTCACCTTTTGCTCAGCCCTCCAGTGTGATCCGTCCTGGAGGCTTGGACCCGAGGCCCCCGGCGCTGCGTGGGTCACATGGGGTAACGTGGTCTTGTCGGTGCCATCTCCACGATGGGACGGCTGCCTGGTTGTGGATTGCTGTGACCGGATGGTTGAAGCCTTTTGCTGGTTTCTCGTGGCTGTGTTGCGGTGGACCCCCGGATCGCTGGTGGCACCGATCCACTTCGGCACTGGGAGGTGTTAGTGCTTGCCTCTCGCTCTTGCCACTGCTCTGTGCTGCCTCTCACTGCGGGAGCCCCGTCATGCCCGTGTGCTGCGACGTCGTGCACAGGTGGGATGTTCCTTGTTTTCCTTGTCTCCCAATCTTCTCGAGTCCCTCCCCTCCGCCTTGCAGCCTCCCACATTGCGGGAGATGGATGGGGATCTGAGTTTGACTGCGGATGTCGCTCCACATGTATGGGGTGGGAGCCTGGAGTCTCTGAGCGCTGAAGGCGGGGCGCGCTATGTTTATTGGTTTAATTGCACTGTTGGCTCGTAGGCACTGCTTGAATTCTGCACTGGAGCAACAGTTTCCTTTTGCCCCCATGACTTCCTGACGCATTCTTTGCCACTTTGTGTTTTGAATTGGGTACTGATTGCTCTTGTTTGTCGCGACCATCTTGTTTCTGGGATGGTAGCTGGCTACCCCTCCTCCCCGGTCCCTTTGTTCAGATGATCATGGAAAAAGAAAGGAGCCGGCTCAACCGTCACCAGCTTAGTTTGGTGGCCATCTTGGAGTGGGCAGTTGAGTTGAATTAATAGCCATACATATTGACTGTGCATATTAAGTGAAAAATTAGTTCTTCACCCCCTTATGTTGGATTGCTTCCGGGAGTGGTCCTGCTGTCGTTGCCAACACACACTGCTTTTTGGTTGGTGTCTTCCCACTCTATGGTGCCAGCTTTCCTCACACTAACACCATCCTCCCCCCACCATCAATTCATATCCATGGGTCAATAGTCACCTTTCTCATAATGGTTCTGATTCCGGATCCCTCTGGTTCCAACGCTTCCATCATCAACTACCCACTCAACCTATCGAAAAATGCGGCCAAGAAATATAAGCATCACTTTCTCAGGGCCTGGCCCGAAACTTTAATCTCTGATGTCTATTTTTCCACTATCAATGGTATCAAAGTCAATGACCTTATTTTCTACACCAGGAAAAGAGCTTGCTGGCGAAAAGTCTTCTACTCTATGCTCCGAATAACAAGTTCTAAGAAAACACCTCATGGTATCAAGCTCACAACAGCCCCTTCGTCCTCACTCAACGCTAATACCACCATCACCCTCTATAACAATGGTATCATCCTAATTCAAGCGTCTAATGTCAATCTACTTAAGATAACAACATCTTCCCGTTACTCAAAAACGCGGCTTCCTCGAAACCCAATGTCACCCAGACTCACCCCAACATCTCTCTGGATCCGGCGAGTCCACTCCCTGCTTCGTTAGGAAGCCCATTTCCACATCTCCATCTAAATCACGCCTCACCACCTGTTCACCACAGAGGGGTCCCATCCCAGGTTGCTGCACCCCAACTATCGAGTCCCGACGCACATCTAGCCAGTCCGAGCCTATCTGTCCCCCGATTAGAGAGTACCCATGATATGCATCTTGCCTTGCCTCCAATTTTTCAGTCATCTTCCCCCAGCCCTCCCCCGGTGTCTCTTAAGAGGCTAGAATCCAAGCAAATACCCTCCACCGAACATGATCGGTCAACGTCAAGTAATCTGTTGAGTCCTTGTCCTAACCCTCAGCCTAACGATCACTCCCCCCTCACTAAGACACCTACCTCATTTTCAAAAGCTCCTGAATCTCAGTCAGACTCATATGACCACCTTCCACCACAGGATCTCCCGCCCACCACCTCGGACCTTGTAGGTAGCCACCGAGACCTCCCCTTACTGATAGACTCCCTTTCACACTCGCCTCCTCTCGCTCAACACACAGACTTGGCGGAGCACCTAGATGAGATTCATCTTCAGTTGCACCTTCTAACATCTGAGCTACATGGCTTGAAAGCCCTCTCAAATGACCTTTTCCCCATGCTAAGATCTTTCCTCACCACTGCCAACCTGTCTAATGCTCCATCTTGCGATAGATACTCATTGGTCAAGTCTTTATCTGCCTCCATCATGAAATCCATTCCCCTACCTAATGACACCTACCTTCCTCCATCATGAAATCCATTCCCCTACCTAATGACACCTCCCGCCCTAGAAGATATGTGACCTACCTTGCATCCTCAGAGCTACAGGACCTGCTCAACTCTTACCCTACTTGGTCCACCCAACAGAAGCCCGCCAAGACAAATACAGTCCATCCTTTCTAACCCAAACCGAGGACTGCCTATCAATCCCAGAGGCAGCAATAAGATCAACCTCACTCACGTGAATTTCACCCAGACTCCTCCCTCCTCAAAGCCACTACAAATTAAATGTGTACTTCTAAATTGCAGATCAGCCAGTAAACACGCCACTAATATCTTCGATCTAATACAACACTTGGACATAGATATTATCATCCTCACTGAAACTTGGTTAAATCCCGCTTCCACTCTAATTCTCGACATCCTAGTACCTCCCACTCATGATATTAGGTTAGACAGACGTGGGAAATTGGGCGGGGGTTTAGCCTGTATTCATAGAAACACACTTTTGATCTCTCCCGTTGAGTGCTCTGCGCCCTCCTCCTGTGAATATCTCTGTCTCAACATCTCAAGTAAGAACCTACCGGTCTGCAAACTTCACACTTTCTACCACCCCCCCAGGAGACAAACTCCCCTTCATTGAGGAAATATTTGAAATCATTTCTAGCAATGTTGACTCAGCCGTGTCCCAAATCTTCATTGGTGACTTCAATCTGCACTGGGCTAACTCCATAGACCCTGCAGTTTCAAGTCTTAAAGCATTTCTAATTAATCAGGATCTGACCCAGCATTGTGACCAACCAACCCATAATAAAGGAAAAATTCTTGACCTCATTATTTCGAACGGGCAGACCGTCACCTTGGATTCTATTACCCGATGTGACTGGTCAGACCACCACTGCATCCTTTTTAATCAACAAGGAGGTACAGTTGTGGAAGGCCCAACCAACGAAATCAAAGATATGGAAAAGGGACCTCAGACTAGTAAACCCGGTTGAGCTAGCCGCCCTCTGTAAAGCGACCCTCTCCTCTCAAGCGGACCTGACAGAGGTGCAGTTACTCACTGACTCCTACAATGTGACCATCTCCAACATCATGAATGACATTGCTCCACTCAAACATAAAAATGCCTCAACTAAAATATCCAAACCGTGGTATAATGAAAACCTAAACACGGAACGTCGCAACCTTAGGGCAGTTGAATGCTCCTGGAGATTGAATCCCTCCTCGCACCAACTCAAACTCCTAAGAGACGCAAGGGGCCTTTACTACAAACAAATCAGGAACGCCAAGTCCAACTATTTCAGACACCAATTAGATCAAGCGGCAAACCGCCCCAAGAACTTTTCGAATTGGTCAAACAGCAATCAATTGTAGGTCCAAACCTATCGGAACCTGGAAGCAGTCCACCCTCATGTGACAATCTTGCTTCTTTCTGCATTGAGAAATCTAAACTCAGATCATCTGACCTCGCTGCTAAGAACGTTGGACTCCTTTCCTCCAGGGCAGCCTCTCCACCTGTCCTCTTTGAAAAGCTCAACTCTACCCCCCTGATCCCTAAGAACAATGCGGCCTGGGACACCTTTACCCCGCTCAGTGAACAAGACATCAAAAAGATTCTCCTGAATATCAACCCTTCTAACCACTTCAGTGACCCGTTACCCCCATCCATTTTCAAGGAAATCATGAATGCACTCATCCCTACCTGGACAAGGATTGTAAATGTGTCTGTCACAAGGCACAATCCCCGATTGCTTAAAAGCAGCCCAAGTATCCCCTATACTAAAAAAAACGAACGCTGATATGTCGGAAATTATTGAGGTCTGACCTATCTCCAACATACCCACCCTTGCGAAACTCCTTGAAAAATGCGTTCAGTCCCAACTCTGTGCTCAGTTTGAGAACTACCAGCTCTTGGACCAACATCAATCCGGATTTCGGACGGGGCATAGCACTGAATCGTCCCTCATTCATGTTATGGATGACATTCTAAAGATTCTCGATCAAAACGAATCCTGCCTCCTGATCCTCCTTGACCTTTCCTCTGCTTTTGACACGGTCAATCATGACAACCTCTTAGCCATCCTGCAAAACAGGATGGGTTTTGGTGATCAGGCGCTACAGTGGTTCTCTTCCTTCCTCCATCACAGATCGCAAAGAGTCAAGGCAAATCACTCTCTCTCCATGCCTTCGCCAGTTCTCATGGGGGTCCCCCAAGGATCTGCGTTATCTCCTATCCTCTTCAACCTTTTCTTGGAACCATTAGCTAACGCACTTAACTCCATGGATATTCATTTCCACATGTATGCCGACGACACGCACCTCTACTTGAAAATCTCATCCCCGGAAAACCTCATATTACTCAACACCATCCTAATGTATATTCAAAACTGGTTAACTGAGAACCATCTCCTGCTCAACACCTCAAAAACTGAATTCTTGTTCGCCCCCCCTCAGAATCACACCCCCAATCTTGACCTCTGCCTGAGCCACCTCACTGCTTTCAACTGCACTCCGCTCATCGTAAACTCAGCCAAATCTCGAGGAGTCACCATGGACAAGAACCTGAATATGAAAAATCATATCAGCAATACATGTAAAGGAGCAAACCACTTGATAAGGACACTCAGAAGCATCAAACCTTTCCTTCCACTTAAGGATTTCAAGCAGGTGGTTCAAGCGCTTGTCCTACCGAGGCTAGATTATGGCAGTGCTACCCTCTGTGGCCTGCCCAAATACACCCTGGCTCCGCTAAGGGCTTCACTGAATGCTGCTGCTAGACTGGTTACAGGCACCAAACGCAATGAGCGCATATCGCCAGTCCTAAAAACTCTAAATTGGCTCCCCTATGAAGCACGAATCCAGCTAAAAATTGCCACGATGACGCACAAAGCTATCCACTTCAAGACGCCCAGGTATCTGGCGCTAAAACTTGAACTATCTTGTGGTGTAAGAGCCTCTAGAACCGCTACTACCTTACTCTTGAAACCACCTATCCTTAACAAAAAGAGAACCTCTAACAGAGACTTCTCCGGCGCGGCTCCAAAGATATGGAGCTCTCTTCCTCCAGAAATTGATAGAATCACCAGAACAACGGTGTTCAAACTGGAAGTCAAAAGATTCCTGATGAATAAACTCCTTCAGTAATTGGGCTAACCCCTTGGCCCGTTTACATTGTTCCTACTTCCATTGTTTCAACATTTACTACTATACTTTTTTTTTACATACTGTGTCCCTCTGTCGTTACACTGTACCTTGTTTAACTTAACTTCTATGTGAATTTTCATGCACTTTATGATTCATTTGTGTTTTTAACTTGTGGTTGTTACTTTATTAGCCTTCCAGTTCTAGTTTGATTGTAAAGCGCTCTGATATCCCTTGGGATCCTGTTCGCGCTATATAAAACTTTATAAATAAATAAATCAGCAGTGCATTGTGGGGGCGCGAGTTATAGTTATCTCAACTAGCTATAATGGCCGGATTTCTCTGGTTTTTTACGAGTGAAATGTCCAACTAACTTTAACGTCCCTGAAACCTGTGGTTATTTCAGTGAAAATTATATATATATATATATATATATATATATATATATATACACACACATACATATACACACACACGCACACACACAATTCATTGCATCATCATAACAGTTTACTTTGTGTGTGCCAAGTTGTTTGTAAAAAATAAAGACTAAAAACTATTGCACTTCTTGAATCGGATATTAATATTCACAAGGCCTCTTTATACTGTACAAGTTGCAACATATGACATCTTGGTTTGATTCACTTTTCCATTGAGCCATATATAGTGGAAAGAAGAAAAGAATGTACCTCAGTTTCCCTTTGTGAACCACATCTCAAGCAACAGTCAGGGAGCCAAGGCGGGATGGAAGCTGACCACTCACTTGTAAAACCTCTTAAAAGGTAAGATGCCATAGCTGAATCTCATATATAGATGTTTGGTCAAAAAAGGGGCAATTTTACCTTAAAAAAAGGCTCAAACTTTGGAAAGCGCTTAATGCCCAAGAAATGGTCAGTAATACTTCCTGCTCTCAATGTTTGACACCAGGACTCCTTGACATGCACAATAAAAGGGATTTTAAAAGACTGAGAACCTCTGGTGATCGAGGTGGATTGGTCTGACAATTCTTGAAGTCCCAGGGTCATCAGCCAAGATCTTAAATAATTGAGCCACGGTGTATTAGAGTGATGATCATTAGTTATAAGCTCTTGTCAACAGTCTATGTACGGGGCGATTTCCTTTTTGTGCCAAATTCTGCACCAGTATAAGAGTGCTCTGAGCTGAATTATGTCTGAAACACCTTCAAAAATCATGTCTAAATGAAGCAGTAATGTTGGGATACTATAAGGTAGGTTTAACAAAGCTTTTTTGGATTTATTATCGGCACGAGCAAGACCAAAAACATTACAGAAGCCCCATAAATCTGCACCATAGATTGCTGCCCTATGGGCTTGGTCTTATAGATCTCCAATCCTGGTGACACCAGTCTATTAGATGTTGATTTGAAATACTTTAATACAGTTGTAGTAGAATATTGGAGTGCTATCTGGCTCTTAGAAATTTGTAGTGACCATGACAGAGTTGAGATTTTCAGCCCAAAATCATCAAAACAGGGTACATTTTCTATTACAGACTTGCCTATAGTCAATAAATGGTTGTATGATGGAACGACGAATCCCTAAACCACGCAAGCGTTAACAATGCGGTCTTAACAAGGACTGCATCTTCACCACGCATGCCTTTACAACAAATTTGTGTGGTAAAGATCACACCCCAGCTCTCCTGCCCAAGCCCGAAAACTCGGCCCCCAGCCCTGCAATTTACCTGCTCCGGATCTAAAAATTACCCCGACCCTCCTACACGGAGCTTTAAAACCCGGCCCCGGCCCCAGCCCAAAAAACTATACATCCCCAACTCACGCCCTGAGCCCCAAAACTTACCCCAGCCCATTTGAAACTTCATTTACGTATGGGCCTCATATCTTAGTCTCGGAGCAGTAAAGATCCCGAGGGATGTTATCAAGGTCTAGGGCTTTACCACACTTAACCGAGCCTACTACCATCAGGTTATCTTGCAAGATGAACTCAAGCCCTTCAACTGTAGTGGTAGTCTCAAATGGATTTACTACAGGGGCTGTGTTTTAGTTTTGCTTCAAGGACTATAAATTTCCAAAGTGTTTCATCCATGGCCGAGGTTGGATGCGATAATATAAGACAGCTTGTGTTTGATTACTTCCTTTGCCAACAATATGCCAAAATGATCTATTGTCCTTAGATTTTAGGGCTTTCATAAAGTTTAACCAATTATTTTTTCCCCCGTCTCTTCTAGATTGGCCCAGTGTTCCTGTAACATATCATTGCCTCTTTTATTACCTCAATCTTGCCTTTTTTAATTGTGTCTATAAAGGACACTTCTTGCCTTTCTAAAAATATTTGAGAGCCAGGAGTTTTCTTATCAGTCAGCCCACCTTGTTTGTTTTCCTTAAAAAAAGTATACCCGTAGTGAAGCAAACAGCTTATTATCAAGGAAGATTACTTTGGACACAGAAGTCTTTGTGGCACTGTACTTGAAAATTTACCACAGTATCTGCAACCTCCCCATAAATGGTAGTTAAGGTGCCCTGGTGTGTGGCGAAGTATTTCCAGGATATGAACTTCTTATTACTTTTCACAGTTATCCTGCTAGTTGGCTAGGAGATCCCTTGATAAAATTAAGTAAACCTTTTAGAGAAAGACGTAGAGTTTAGTGTTCAATATCTTTGACTTCAATAATTTGGATATTTACCACAGCCTGCTATAAATTGGTAGAAAACAAGATGTAATCTATTCTGGACCGACAGCCAGTTCGGTTGAAAGTGGAGGCTTCCACGCTGTCAGAGCTACCCCGCCCATTACATGCCTTAGCCAATGTGTCAGTATTATTGCTAATAGTTGCAAATCGGTTGTATGTCCAAGGCCACACTTCTTGCGTTCCCCATCTGTTAAAGGGAGAGTGAGATCTTGTGGTTCGAATGACTAATTAAATTCGCCCTCTAAAATTAGAGGGCGGATTTTATTGTTTGCCTCTAAAATAATCTCCGGTTTTTGCAGGGTCTATGACGTAGAGCGTTTCGGAGTGGGGAGATTGTAGATGTTAAAAAATTTGATTTCTACCCTTCCATCAGTAAATAAAGATAAACCCAGAAAATCTCAAGTCAATGCAGAGCAAATGTAAAATTCTGGCATTTTGTCGAAGGAAATCAACACCGTACACAATATATGCAACTTAATTATATTTTTTTTAAAAGCTGTAACTAAAAAAATATTTTAAAATTAGATAATGCACCAATTTATATGAATTTTCATAAAAAATAGAATGTTACTTACCCCATAAGCATCGGTTTGTGGCAAGTAACGGTGTAGAATAACATGCTGTGCTTATTCCTGCCACCTAGTGTTGGGCTCATACGTGTGCAAGCTGTTTTTCTTTAAGGAAGTCTCTTGAGTCACGAGGTATAGTGACCACTCCTTTTATCAGTGATGCATAAGGGCATCGACTCCATTGTTAGATTGTTTTTACAACATGGCGGGTGAAGCTAAAAATAGAGCATTGACCAGCAAAAGATGATGACAATGCAAGAGAAAACAAGAAAGAGATGCATCTGTGACAAACTGTGGCTTCTGGAGAGAAGCGTGGGCGCATTTGAATCTACAGCACACCATGGTTCGAACAGATACTTACAGGGTAACATTTTCTAGCCATGGCGTGGATAGCTGTATATACACATGCTGTGCATAGACCATGATGCTGTTCTCCTATTAGCAGTGGCTAGTTGGAAGTTCTGAGGACTGGAATAGGTACATAATACAGCTTGTCCAACATTAGCTTGTTGGTGCGCTAGGACATTCACACAATAGTGCTTAGTACATGTGTGTGGAGTGGACCAAGTAGCTGCTTTACATATGTCAGCTATGGGAACGTTACCAAGGAAAACTGGAGGATCCTTTAGTTATGGGTAGAGTGGAGCAGGTGATTGCATCTTGGCTTTAGCATAACACTTTTGGATGCATTTGACTAGCTACCAGACTATGTCTGCTTTGGAAAGAATATTGCCTTTGTGAGGCTTAAATGAGACAAAAGAGCTGCTATGTTTTGAGAAAGGGTTTTGTCCCGTCAACGTAGTACATGAGGGCCCTTTTGAAGTCTAGTGTGCGACGGGCCCCTCCGGACCAGGAGTCAGGTTGCGGGAAGAACACCAGGATTTCAATGGCTTGATTAAAGGTAGAAAGAAGATCATACCGTTGATAGAAAATGTAGATTTGTCCTAAGGATGAAGCTAATATTATGTACCTAAAAGAAAGGTTCCTGGAACGTAAGAGCCTGAAGCTCACTTGTATGCCCGAGTGAAGTTATGGCGACTAAGAAAGCCATCTACCAGTAGAGAAACTACAGGAAGCACAATAAAAGTTTCAAAAGGAGGTCCCATGATTTGTGCAAGAACAATTTTAAGTTTACAAACAGGGACAGGGGGCACCCTGGGTGGCATGACTCTTTCAAGTACTTCCATCAAGCCTTGAGAACGGAATCATTGTCCAGGCCCAGTAGTACTCCTCCAGTAAAAGGACTCAGATAGAGTGTCCACCGCAAAACGCCCTGTGCTAGCGTTGACAACGTTTGTGACTGTGTGTCGCTCTGTTCCTGGAGGAAATACATGGCGGTGATGTGGTCTGTGTGGACGAGGACCAACTTGTGTAGAATGTGATAGAGAAAGGCTTTGAGAGATAACTGTATGGCCAGAAGCCCCAGGGAAATGATGGGGAACCCTAGCTGTTGGGGTGTTCACATACTCTGTATGGTCAAGAGCTATAGCTGCGCCCTCCATCCAGTGAGAGAAGCATCCACGGTGATGGTCACTTGCGGCACTGGGTGCAAAAAATGCTGGCCCTGCAACAAATTGTTGCCGTTCCACTACCACAGGGAGCAACGGGTGCTGTCCAAACTCAAAATTAGAACTTCCCAGTGACCCTCTGCTTGTGACCATTGTGTAGCTTTGCACTCTTGCAGTGGACGCATGTGTGGTCTTGCATAGGGTACTTTGGCTATACAGGTGGCCATCATGCCAAGAAGGCGCATGACCGTCATGACCATCCTATGCCGGTCTGGATGTAAAAGGGACAATAATAATTGGAGGACTTGGATTTGTGCTTGTCTGGGTATGCTTTCAAGGTGACTGGGTTGAGAATTGCTCCCTGGAAGGGAAGGACCAGTCGGGGCTGCAGATGGGACTTCAGTGTGTCGATTGTGAACCCTAGACTGTGCAAAAGGTCTATGGTGGTCGGGGTCTGTGCCAAGCACAGTCATTTGTTTGTTTATGCTCTTGATCAGCCAGCCATCCCAGTAAGGAAACACATGGATGCTGGTCCTCCTGAGATGACAGTCAACCACGGCAAGACACTTTGTGAAAAACCAGGAGGCCAAAGTGACTCAGAAGGGCAGCACTTTGAACTGAAAAGCTGGCCACTTACAACAAACCGGAGGTACTGGCGGTGTGCAGGGTGGATCAAGATTTGAAAGTAAGCATCCTTCAGGTTGTGGGAAGTCATGAAATTGTGATGCTGAAGATGAGGGGTAACATCCTAGTACATGACCATGTGGAAGTGCTGTGACAAGAAGTATTTATTGAAGAGCCGGAGGTCCAGTGTAGGTCTGAGTGTCCCATCCTTTTTAGGTAATAAGGAAGTACAGGGAGTACAACCCTTTGCAGCGCTAGTGTGGTGCTACAAGCTCTATTGCTCCTTTGCGAAGGAGTGCCTTGTCTTCTTCCTGAAGGAGCCGCTGATGTTCTTGGGGAGACAGGGAAGGTTTGCGGGGTGGGATGTTTGGTGTTGCAGTGAGTTCTAAGGAGTAACCCTGCCCAAAAATCGAGAATACCCACAGACCAGAGGTTATTTCCTTCCAACATGAGTAAAACCCCTGCAGTCTTCCCCTGACAGGTGGAGGGAGTGGGAGACCAAGTCAGTGTTTATCAGGGTTGGCTCTTTTAGTCACATCACTCTTTCCTCTGCCCATCACCCTGTAGCCTCCTCTGATTTAACCCCGGGGACTGTTGTTGCTGTGACCCAGTAGATGCCTTGGGTGAGGTGACCCTGGAATCCCCTCTAGACTGGGATATGCATCTGGGTGATGGTGTTTGAAGAGCTCCTATTGGCTTCGCAGTTTGTGTCCTTAATCTTTGAGCATCTGATCCACCTGTAGTCCGAAGAGGATGCTCCCCAGCGAAGGCAAGGCTGGTCAGATGCTGCAGTACCGCTGGCTTAAAGCAAGGCACAGTGCTAGATAAGGACGCTGGAGTTTGTACCCTGTGCTGCAGTGTCTGCAGAATCAAGGGCACACCTAATAGTGGTGTTGGAGATAATCTTCCCTTCAGATACGAACTCACGGCTGCGTTTCCTCTATTGTTACTGGCGATTTTGGTGGAGTGCCTCCATCTCATCTCAGGGGGCTCGATCGCTCTGGGAGAGCACTACAATTGAGTTGGCAATGCGCCACTGAGTCGCTGATTGGGCACCAACTTGCTTACCAGCCAAATCGACTGTCTCGCCCTCTATTTCTGGGAGAGGAGAGTCACCAGTGCTTTCTAGGAAGTCTGGTGGGAGTTGGCACCAGATGTATGGCGATTCTAAAGGGAAGGCTTTGCATTTTGTGACCACCTGGGAGGGAGCCGATATGATTAATCGGACCTTAACTGACTCCTTTATTGTGTCAGGAGCAGCTTTCAAAATACCTGTCCCCAAACCACCTGGAATGATGAATGTGGGGAACCTTTTGGCGAATGATGCAGAGGGGATTCCTGTGGATTAGGTGAAACAGAAGAGGTGGGTAGGGAAGGGGGGGGGGGAAAGGGAGAGGAGGAGGATGAGGTCTAGAAAGAAGTGGGCAGGTGCCCCTGTCCTGATGCTTCTTGGTCTTGGCCAGTGCTTCCTCAAAAATCAACTTCCTCTTGAGAGTCCTGAACCCTTGGAGGGGAGAATCTTGCATCAAGCTCCTCCTGCAGACACTGCAGGATGGGTTGCTCCTGTTTTTCATGTGCGGTAGAGGATGGAGGTTTAACGCTGAGCATTTAGGGACCAATGGGGTTTTCTGCCCTGTTTGTGCAGAGAGATTTTGGTATTGATGGAGTCTTTGGCACAGACGTGGTTTTTGTGGGTGCTTTAGATGCCAGCACTGAAGGTGTTGTGCCAACCATGGCCTTCAGCTAGTGGCAGCCCAGAAGCATAACACTGCACTTCAGGACCCGCCCCCTCGAGGGCAGTGCTCGTCTTCAGTTCGGTGACAGTTAGGTGGTGGAGGGAGGAATGGTGAACTCATGGTCGATGTCTTACATGTTTGGGACTCTTGGAGTTCCTCTGCATTGAAATCAGAGTGGCAACTTAGCTGGGGTGGCAGTGTAGAGCCTGCCAGCCCAAGCTCTGGTTCCTACTCAACATTGAGGTCGCAGAGTAGGTCTGAAGTGTAGTTTTCTGGGCTCTGTATCACGGTTCATCGAGCAAGACGCTGGTCCCGCTGGCAACACAAGGTCTTTTATGAGCGAAAGGCGAAACAGGTGAAGCACATAGTCTTCTTGTGCTAGGGAGACAGACATAGGTTGCAAACTGGATGAAGGTTAGTCCAGGGATATTTTGAATGGCACTGCAATACTACTGGAAATGGCCTCTTTCCATCACAGTTTCAGCATTCTCGGAGAAGGAAGAGGACGGAAAAAGGTCCAAAGGGGGGCACGGGCCCCGAAGAGGGGTGTCGAAGAAAACCTAGGCGCTGAGCCCAACAAGAGTAGTGACGACTACGAAAGTGCGGCAAACTAGGATTGTCTTAGCCAACGGGAATGGAAGAATGTCCTAAAAACAACAGGTGATTAAAACTACAAAGCATTAACCGGGAGCTCTATAGACACACGGCTGAACCAGACAGCAGTAAACAAGAGAATCTAATACTGGATCCAACTCCCATGGGCATTACCAATAATAGGAGGAGTCACCATACCGTGTGACTCAAGAGGCATCTTCGAGAAAAAAAAAAACTTGCACACGTCCGAGCCCAACACTTGATGGCAAGAGCATGAACAGCATGTGTATCTACTGCAGGGGTCTCCAACGAGTAGATCGGGAGCTACTGGTAGCTCGCCAGTACCTTCAAAGTAGCGCTCAGTGGTGAAGTCAAGCCCAGTATAAAATTCAGAGAGTAGGTGCCTATTAAAGAAGGCAGCACTGCTCATCTCAAGACCCTTAGAGTGACAGCCACCAAAACCTATGGCAGTAACTCATACTAACACTCAAACACACACTGTCTCTGCGTATAGGGCCTGCCACTTGACACTCTGTATCCAATCTCAATATAACTAAGCCACAAGGAGATTGACAATGTTCTAGTCCCTGCTTTAGAAATCACAACATGTGTGTGACCAGTGGACCATGAAAGAAGTAGGCAGACTGCTCTGGAATGGATCATCTCATTCCTCTCCGGCAGAACACAGAGAGTACGCCTCCCTCCGTTCCGCTCTGAGGCCACCGAAGTCATCTGCGGCGTCCCGCAAGGATCGTCGCTCAGCCCCACTCTCTTCAACATCTACATGAAACCCCTCGCTGCCATCGCACGCCAACACAACCTCAACATCATCTCCTACGCCGATGACACCCAGCTGATTCTCTCCCTCACCAGAGACCCCGACACCGCCAAAGCCGACCTACACGAAGGGATGAAAGATGTCGCCGTATGGATGAACATCAGCCGCCTGAAGTTGAACACGGACAAGACAGAAGTCCTCATCCTGGGACCGTCGCCCTCCGCATGGGACGACTCCTGGTGGCCCCCGGCCCTGGGCACCGCACCCAAGCCAACGGACCACGCACGCAACCTGGGCGTCATCCTGGACTCCTCCCTATCGATGACCAGCCAAGTCAACGCTGTCTCCTCATCTTGCTTCCACAACCTCCGCATGCTCCGCAAGATCTTCAGATGGATCCCGACCGAGACCAGGAAGACTGTCACCCAGGCCCTCGTCACCAGCAGACTAGACTACGGAAACACCCTCTACGCCGGCACAACAGCCAAGCTTCTGAAAAGACTTCAGCGTATCCAGAACGCCTCCGCCCGTCTCATCCTGGACGCCCCCCGACGCAGCCACATCTCGAGCCACCTGAGGGACCTGCACTGGCTCCCTGTCAACAAGAGGATCACGTTCAGACTCCTCACCCACGCACACAAATCCCTCCACGACCTGGGCCCAAGGTACCTCAACGACCGCCTGACTTTCTACACGCCCACCCGACAGCTACGATCCGCAAACCTCGCCGTCGCCCCTCACATCCAGAGAGCCACCGCCGGAGGAAGATCCTTCTCCTACCTAGCGGCCAAGACATGGAACTCCCTGCCCGTCCACCTGCGGCTGACCCAGGACCACTTCGCCTTCAGGAAACAGCTCAAGACCTGGCTGTTCGAGCAGTAGCAGACCCCCTCCCCCAAGCGCCTTGAGACCCTTCCGGGTGAGTAGTGCGCGATATAAATTCCAGGATTGATTGATTGATTGATGCAAAGTAATCAGTGCTGACCCACCAAAGTGTGGGACTGCAGGAGTCAGAGTGAAAATGTGACAGTTGGGTGCATGATCAGCTCAAGACCTGAGGAGAACAGGGCATGATCCAGACCAGAGCAAATGAAGAGACTCATCAGCATTTATGTGCGTTCATAATAAACACTATTGTTTCCTGAAAGCTACGCCTGGTGTCAAGCCCCAGCAAATGTGTACGCTAGCCCCCATTATAAGGGTGTTATCTCTGATATAATTGTGTCCGTTCCTGGCATAATAGTGCCTATGGCATAATACTGGTCATCCTGTACTATTTTGGGTATTTTTGGTCAAGTTGTGGTATACCGGCAGCCATCATTTATATACTAGGAGCATGACTGGCCTGCATTTACCTATTCCTGGAACATTAATGGTCATGACTGATATATGGTTTCTGGCTTTTCTTCTGGAAAATTGAGTTTGTTTGCCCAAAGTGGAAAGTGTTATTTGATAGAAAAATGTGCATTTTCAGAAACTAAACCGATGAATTATAATTCAAGTTAAGCTGGGGAGACCTACTGTTGTACTTTGTGCCGTAGGGCATGTCAAGATTTGAATGTTACTTCATAAGTCAGGTGGAGGCATTTTATATTGATGAATGTTTTCCTGGCATTTCTGATGGTAACCGCACCTGGAATACTTGGGTGATAACTACTGATAATCCTGCTTAGGGTGGTCATAGTGCTGTCACTGTTTTACAGTTATAAAATTGGCTAGTAGCTCAGGAAGACTTTCTTTGAGCAGAAGTAGCTCTCTGTAGGACCTGGGGTCTCCAGGCCCTATGGGGCGGTAACGTGGCATGAGCCGGTCGGGCAACCAGTGGACTGTGTGTTAAGCAACCATACAACACGCACTCCACACGCGACGAGGAACACACACAATAAGTGACGCCACACCGTAAAAGTTATGTAATTGCTCAAGTTTATCCCAGTAGGTCAAGTTAGATGCAATTCACGAGGCAACAGTACATTTTCATAAGTGGATACCACAACTCTTGGCAAGGTGCATGTCATACAGAGACCATCAAAGAGGGCTATTCCCTAGCTGCCACTCAAGGGTGATATCCGTACTGCCTGCAATGAACGGGGCCACCTACACTTCGGGACGGAGCATAAATAACTGGGTGATACTCGTAACCATGGGCATTTAGCACGTTAACCGTAAACATGAATAGCAGAGCGCTACTCGTAATTAATGACATTCAGTGCATCAACATGAAATATGCATAACAGTGCGCTACTCGTAATTACTGGCATTCAGTGCATCAACATGAGATATGCATAACAGTGCGCTACTCGTAATTAATGGTATTCAGTGCATCAACATGAGATATGCATAACATAGCGCTACTCGTAATTATTGGCATTCCGTGCATCAATCTGAAATATGCCGGACAGAGCGCTACTCGTAACTATTGATATTGCGCACATCCATGTACAACCTGAATCCCAGAGCGCTACTCGCAAGTAATCGTAGGGAGCACTTCAAGGCAGTCCCGGTGTACACGGAGCAGTTAGTCGGACACTCGCAGAGCGCGTCTCGCGGGCCCCGGTGCAGTTCGTAGGGCACCACGCTTCAGTGCAGTTCTGGGGGGCACCAAGAAGGGATCCCTCGGCGGGGTCTCTACGGCGCGATGACACGGGGAGCTCCCACGGAGAGGGGGACCCGGGCTGAGGGTGCGGTGTGGCTCCCAACCAGTAGGGGGCGCACCGGGACAATCCCAGCCTCCGGGCTTACCTCGATCTCGGCGTCCGATCCAGCGACGATGGGGAACTCCGCCTCGCGACTCTCCTCACACAGCTGCGACGGCAGCGACGGGGCCCCGGGCTTCTCCGCGGGCCTCGCGACTCTGCAGGGCACTTCCTCCGGCCTCCAGGCCGCGGCGGTGAGCGCGCTGGCGTCGACGTCACAGGGGGGTGCTCAAATTAAGGATGGGGGTATGTGCTCAGCAGAGCACGCTGCCGGGGGTCCCAGACCAGGTCAGGGAGCGCAGGGGTCACAGCGCTAATACCTGGTCGATCCCCGGTGGTTCGGTAATCTGCTTTGCATAGAGTTTTAAGGGTCCGTCTGGACACGCAGTCTCAGCTCTTGCAAACAAGTTTCTTGTTCTCAGATATTAGATGAAGTCTTGTTGGCGCAGATGTATCTGGCGCCCTTAAAGAGGGTTCTGTTACAGGGGGTAGGGATGGAGAGGGCGACTAGATCCTTCCTAGTCAGGCTGGGCAGAGAGTCTCTGGGTCCTCCTACTGCTGGGCAAGATCAGTGGGTTTCACAGGGTCCCTCACTCACTTAAGAGGCAGCACCTAAATCCTGTCACTCTCAGAGGCATAAGTCCCTGGCTAGGCAATACCGCTTACACTCCTGGTGGATTATTCCAGCTCTGCTTCACCCCAATGGCCAACTCACCACAAAATTTTCCCTCCCTCACTTAAGTAGCCCTAGGTCAGGTGACCTCTAGCCAAGGCGGCAAAAGAAAAACCACACCTCCCTTCTAGAAGGTTCCAGCACATTCCAGGAGCTTCCCCACTCTACCTATGGGACAAAAAGGCGGGCTGGTGTCGCAACATTGTTGTGGGGTTCCAGCCAGCTCCTGGCAGCTAGGGTGCTACTATGAAAGACCACTCTGCAGTAGCAGGGGCCTGTGGCAGCCATCTTGGGTGAAGGGAGCACCTGCACCTTAACACTACAAAAACGAAAAAATTCAGGGAAAAAGGGCCAAGTCCAACACTCTCACTACAGAAAAGGTTGGAGACCCCTGATCTACTGCTACACATGCCATGAACATATTTTTATGGGCCTCGGCACGGTTTCTCAACAATCTAGTATGCCAAGCTGCTAAGAAGTGCAGTTCACTGTGTGGTAATCTGCCCAGGAGACTGGTAATCTGCCCAGGAGACTATTGGTTAGGGACTGGGCACTAGAGAGTGAAATGCCTTGATGAAGCAGACTACAAATAAGGCCAAAACAGCAGCCAAGGAAATCCCTAGATTCTTATCTCGATCTAGAAATATAGTCCAGTAGATAAATTCTAGCTGTCAGGCCAAGTTGGTGAGAGTCATCTGTTTGGGGCTGAAATCTTATCCTAGGACACCTCAACAGGAAATCTTGTCTAACTTTAAAGTCTCTTCTTAAAGGGCAAATATAACATACAAAACTGTACAGCAATAGCCAACTTGGAAACAGGTATGGACTACCAAAAACTGGAGTCACAAATAAATCAAGCATCAGTGACCTTGCGCAGCAAAGAACAAGATCAGGTTTATCTCTAATCTAATCTCAGTGACAGACACTGGAAATAAAGGCAAAATCCAGTCGGCAACAAACCGCATTTATCAGATTTGTCCAAAACCCCATTTCCGTGAAGCATTATTGATTTCAATAATCTGGAATACCATCAGGGAAAGTGAAGATAAAAATGGCTGAAGAAAACCATAAAGACAATGACCAAGGAAGACGTGATAAGCGGCATCATAAACTTATGGCATGACCTGTCATGGTCTAGGTCTATTTGAGGTAGGCAATGAATCACTGCCCTACATCGTGGAGTTGCTGAAAACAGACAATTGCAGGTATCTTAAGATCGGCTCAGTTAGCTACCTCACAGTGAGAGGCAACAACATTTAGTATACTCAAGCTGCAAATATACCAACGCTTGAGTTAATAATGTCCAAGTTAAAAAGACATTTGCAATACTTTATGACTAGCTTGTCTTTTACATACAGTGAAAAAGGGCACATTCTGGGTAAATCTCTACAGACTGATCAGAACAAAGTCAAAGAGTCTTGGTTTTAACAAACGAAGATTCCTAAGGGAAGCCTGAAAGGAAGGGACAAAATATAGACGCCCTCACACCACAAATGGCCATGGGATTAACAATACAAATTAAAGCTCTACTCAGACAGATGGCTACTGTATGTACTGAGATTCAGACAAATTGCCACAGGCAATCCTTGCATCAAGACATCACCGAAAAAAATATAAATATAAAAACTGGAAAATCTTGCTCCCCTGCCCGTTTTTCCAGTCCTCAGGTAGCCACTGCCAAGCACCAGTCTGGATTCATTCTGTGTTGCCACTGTCAGATGCCTATATTTTACAATCCACAGATTACCAATCCACCCCCTTCTACCCCAAGTTCACTCCTCTCCATCTCCTTCCTGTTAGAAAAAACAGGGTACTCCTTATTTATTTTTATGGATCTTGTACGAAAGGAAAGCTGGCAAAAGCATTTCAAATAAAGGAAAAGAACAGCAGAGCAAATTTATATACAATGTCCTCTTTTCTTAATTAACATCTAAAATGATGCCACTGAACTATAATGATATGCCTTTTAGACTGGACAATCCATAGCAAGAAAATGTTAGTAACTTTGGCAAGATACAGGTCGGTATTCTGAGGTTTATTTGGTAGCAGTTTAAGAAACTGGGTCAACTCTTAATGTTAGAAATCGGGTGTCTAGTTGGCAGAGGTATGCACCCTGTCCAAGTAGGGACCACAAACCTAGTCAGGGTATGCTAGACAGCACACTAAAAGATTACTCTGTGCCAAGCTAACAGAGGGTTGTCAGACTTATCTGAAGAGGCAATGTGCAAAATATTTGTGCAACACATACACTCAGTAGCACAATTAAAACACCACAAACTTACTTCACATAGGCAATCTCTGTGGCACAGCAGTCTTTACTTCTAGCAGAGATCATCACAGATACAGAAGGGTAATGTCTTGGTAATGTCTTGGTAGGGTCAGAGCCCCAGTACTTATACCCAGTTTTGCCTTTGAAGCGGGGGTGACTTCAAAGCAGGCCCTTTAAGTGCACAGGCCCTCTTTCAGCACATTCATGTCTGCTAGGCTATCTGTAGGGGGTAATCAGACCTTTGTGTGGTCAACAGGACACAGCCTATTCAGGTGTGTCCGCTCCCTCTAACTGCCCAGGAAGAGCTATCAGAATGTAGAGGAGTTGTGTCACACCCACCCTTCCTGCGTTTGTGGCAGTCTAGAGAGAATGCACAAAGTGTAGCCGTCACCCATTCTAGACGGGTACTGGAGACAGGCTGCAAGGCACACAGACCATTCCAAAGATATGAAACATGATGTAGCCACTCCTTTTTAATCGGGAATTACAGCTTTAAAGTGTATTAAGGAATTCCCAATGTTAGTTACGAAGTGAGTAGGCTTCACAGTACTGAAAAATGAATGTAGCTATTTGTCACTAACAGGACATGTAAAACATACAAGTACATAACCTGCCTTTTACTTGCACGGCAAGCTGCCCTTAGTGCTACCTAGGGCCTACCTTAGGGGTGACCTGTGTGTAGTAAAAGCTAAGTTTAAGGCTTGGAAAGTGGATTTAGATGCCAAATCCAAGCAGCAGTAAACTGCACACACAGGCCTTGCAATTGCAGGCCTGAGACAGGTTTGAAAGGATAATTGTGTGGGTGGCACAACCAGTGCTGCAGACGCACTAGATTTAAAAGAGGCTGATTGTTATGGTCTCATGCCTTTTATCTTATGTTAACGTTCTACTCTGGAACTTTTGTGCTTTATGATGTATGCGGCTGCATTAAAAGTAATATGCATAATGTTAGCCTCCGTGTCTTTAATGAAATCCAGATTCTCTAGTCATGTTAATAGGAGAATCACAATTACACGCCCTGGGTATATGGTATACCACTTAACAAGGGACTGCCAATCATGTATACACCAATGTCACCATGTTTAGGGGAGAAGCAATTGCACTTTAGCACTGGTCATCAGTAGTAAAGTGCTCAGAGTCCTAAGGCCAACAAAAAGTTACAGGAAAAAAAAGAGGAGGTGAGCAGGCAAAAGGTTGGGGGGGGGGGGGGGGGAGGAGGAGACCATCCAAAGGATGACAGGTCTAACAACTTTTTCAAATAAACCAGCAAATATATTTAAAATAGAACACTCAAGATGCTTTAAATATTTGAGAAAACAAAACAAACTGGACTGACCTGTGTGAATGCCCCATTTACAGAACAAGCTGTGCTGGGGGAAACCACTGGCTCCAACTATCTGCCCAATGATGTGAACTTCTGCCATTTTTCTGAAAGAGATTTAGGAGAGAAAATGACATTACTACCGATGCTCACAGCATTAACAAACTTCCTTGCAGATGTGTTTGCTTTAACTAGTCCATGGAATTTAAATAATTTTCAGGAACAGTAAAAAGATCCAAGCAATATCTCATCAGACTGGTGCAGGTAGTCAGATTGCTAGTCTGTCCTGTTTTCAGTGTTTACTTTTATGGATTTTATGGTGTTTTTTCAGTGTTTTCTTAAAATCAATGCTTCAATGTTTATCCAGCTGCAAACTGTGTTTTTCCACTGTTTACAAAACATGTTTTTTGCAGTGAATGCTGAAAAAAAGCACCCATTTAATGGAAAGGAGTAATGCAGGGTATGTAGAGTCTTCCCACTGGACTTTTGTTAGATTATTTTAAGCATAGAAGGTATGTGTATTGCACTCTCATCATATTACCTCTCACACTCACTCTGTCCGGAGTCTGTCGGATTTACGTTACTATTATGGACTTAAAAAGAGTGCTATACTGGTTTGAAATACAAATCCCTGGACAATGTTGGGAGAGGGGGGGAAATCATTCATCTACTCATAACTCAATATTATTACTATGTACGGGTGGTCAACTTCTGCCAAAAGCATAATACCTTGTGAAACCTTTACAATTCTGAATTACACCACATTCATCTGTAGCCCTGCATTCTAAAGCACCCTAAGCTTGAAGCTTTCAGCATGCTTGCCACTGCTTTTCTGCAACACATTAAGGTGAGGCTGCTGTTGAGTGGACATTCATAGCTGCCAAGTGTCCCCATGGCAAATGTCTCCCTTTGAGTATGTCCTGACCTTTTAACAGACATCACATTATATTGTAGGACTTGAAATGTTGCTGTTAACATAGTAACTTAGTAACTATAGACTCAAAAAGCCCAGCGGTAAAGTGAATTAGGATAAAAAGCCAGGATTAGCTGAAGGTATTACACATAACAGTGAGGCCCTTGAAGCTATGAAGGATCTTGGTATATGGAACGTTTTGTGTCATGTTTTCATCGCTGGGGTACTGGTCACTATACCTTGCATTCAATGTATACATCCTGGGGTGTTTGCAAGTTGATCTAATATCAATACTGGCTTTTACAAATGGAGACTAATGTATCAAAGGGTCATACCCATTCTCTGTCTGTTGATAAACATGAGATAAGTACATACTGGCCAAGACTCTTGTGAGCCAGCCATTTCACCAACCAGTGAAGGGATTAAACACTGTCAAAAAAGAATTAGGATTTAAGTTTTCCCAGATTCTCTACAGTGTATAAAATAATTAGATGAGACCTAAAACAGGCTTCTAAACCCTGCACTTTTAATCCAAGAACACACAATTGGAGAATGTAATGGAAGAAACAACAATATTCTAGTGGCGTCCCTAAACAAAACTCAGGCACAAAATTATAACAGTCTTTTCTGCTGCTATCTTGTATAAACAACTTACATTGTATTGGGCACTTCAGGAATAAATAGAAATGGCTCATTCTTTCTCACTTTACTTTCTTTGAAGGCCATTTTAATTTGTGGTTGTTTGTGTCTTTATCAGGATTTATATTTTTAAACTGATGAGGGTCATTTGATTCCGATGTGGTTTTATCTGTTATAGCCTAGCTATGGGTGATGGAAGTCTTGAGGAGTGCTGTGTCTGAGCATACACAAGACCCACACAATCTAACGATAAAAGTAAATCAATTTCTGATAATAATCAGAGGTGCACCCTTAATGGTGTGGCTCAAACAGCAAGACCTTCCTCAGAGTAGTAAGTGTAAAATAATTACCTTCAATAAATTAAGAATTTAAAAGGCCCAAGCCAATCAACAAGAAAATAAAAAATAAAGACAGATAATAGGCACAAAGATAGAAACAAATTAATGTTTTGCTAAAAGAGATTACAACAAGTTGGATCCTTAACAAGTATTAGGCTTTCAGAGACCTTAAACTGTTTCCCTAAAAAGACACTGGTGATCATACCCTAGGTCACCAATAAAACTTCATGTCCGGACCATTATAGGCACCAGGATTATTACAAACACTAATTCCGTTGTGGGATTAGGGATCCTTGATGTTTGGGTGGTGAGTTTTTAGGAAATTAGACCTCGTGTAGCACAACTTATTTATTTTGGGAACAGGAAGTATAGGAGTTCACTCTTCAGCCTACTGAGTTTGCAAGTGTGGTACCGAAGGTTGAACCAGAACCAGACGAGAACAGAGTCCCAGCATCTGTATTCCTTTAACAAACCCAGACCCCGTGTAGGAGAGTTCAAAGTAATTCTGAAGAACCACTAATTAGCCAAAAGGCAGCCTAATAGCAGAACACGGATCCAGAGTTCAAAAATTTAGAAAATCTTGCACCCAAGCTGTATAGTAACATTTGGGGTCATCTTTGGGTCCCAATAGGTGCCAGATTCGAACATGCATTCTTTTGGCATACATCAAATGGAGCACATATTTATAGTTAAAATGGAAATAGTAAAAATGGGTTGCCAAATAACAAAGACAACAAAGAGATCTTAAAATCTGGACAGTGGCATTTTAGCTTCACTCTGCGTAGTTCGGTCAGTAAGGTAGGCACTCAGTTTTAAACATCAACGATGACGGGATGCACTCCCTTTTTTCACTGTTCATCTCTACTTTTCCAAAGCCATCACAGAGTGCGTGCATGCTGGGCTTGTGCCTTGCCCCGGTGGCACATAGACAATATCACCATGCTGTGTAGGGCAACGTTTCACCCTACCCCAGCCGCAAAAACAGGGAGTGCATCCAGTCATCGTCTGATGTTTTGAATGAATCATTGCCCTCTAGATGGCTTGCACCCAACGGAATAATAAGGACTATTTGAACAGTTTGTGAATTCCACATGCACGGTGAAAACACCGTTCCAGCGAGCAGTTACGCATAACGAGATTGAGAATCACCAAAGCATTTTTTGTGGAAGTCTCAGTAACCGTGTTGGTCCACATATGTTACCAAATCTACATGGAGTTAGTTACAGGAATCGTTTTTTTGTTGTTTGTATTCATTTAGTTATCACGTTAGAAATAGGAATTAAGTGGCTTATGGGAAAAGCAGTTTTTGGTGACTTTGATTGTAGCAAAGGAGGCAGCAGTTGAATTAGTGTGTACCAATGAGGGAGGGTTTGAGAAGTGGTTTTCGGTTTAAAAATACATGGTTAACTGGGGGAAGGAAGTCTGTTAAAGAAAAGGATGTCGAGATGGCAGTGAAGCAGCTTTAGCAGGTATGTGAAGATTTGTGACTAAGACAGTTGCAGCGTGTTAGGAATGAGTTAGTGAAGTTTTTGTGTGAGAGTAGCGTGAATAGTTGTAGCATGATGGGGCCTTGTTGAATGAGGATGCCCCGATTACTTACTGGTAATCTTCATTACTCTGAGTATACTCCGAATATAGTCTGAAGCTCACTACGTTACTCATGTGGCGAGGAAGACTTACGAGGAGGTAATGAGTGTAAGGAAGAGGAGTGAGATTTGAAAGTATGTAGCTGCAGAGAACGGGTGAATATAGCGTGAATATGTAAAGTAGGTTTGGGGTTAGGGAAACAGAGAGGGCACAAAGGGTTTTTGAAAGTTTGCAGGAAAGTGGGCGGATATCTGGGATTTTTATTTGGGGAGTTTCAACGGGGTCGAGAAGGTTGTTAATCAAATCAATTGGATATTTGGGAATGCGCTTTGTGACGGAGTCAAGATATTATTTTAATGACAATTGGCATTACAAAAGGTTTTATTTCATTGTGTATTACAGCATGAGAACTGTGGCTAACTGATGTAATATGAACAGTATGAATTGTTTGTTACGCATGTTAAATGCAGATCAATTCAGTAATGGAGACTTTAACACTTGCAGTTACCCCTGAAGAAGAGCTTGCAAATCTCAAAATGCATTGGGGGTTTTTAATAAAGGATCACTGCTATGGATGAATCGTGCGTTTCCATCGTGTTTTCGATAGAGGTCTGGATGGGCACATTGTGAGCATTTGAAGCTGGGAAAGAGCATGACACCTTACATGTGGATGTAATCATAAAAAAGATGGTAAAAGTAAATCGGAAAAAATTTGAGTAAAAAGGATTAAGCGTTGTGAATATTGAAGTAATTCTACAAAGCCGCTGTGGTAGGGTGAAACGTTGCCCTACACAGCAAGGCACTCCATTTACCCACTACAACATAAAAAAAATGAGGGCCAAAATAGGCATCTCTGATAACTTTATGTATTTTGACACAAAATAGCTTATTAGCAGTATTAGGTTGCATTATGCTGATGCGGTGTTACAAGACGTGGGAACAGGAAGTGAGGAGTCACACCTCATCACCAGATCCTTCAGTCACCACTACCTGCACCACTGCGGAAGAATCATGCTATAGTGGACACTGGTTTGGCTAAGGCAGAGTGAATCCATTAATGGGGAGGCAGGCTTCGTAGTTCTACTCCTGGTTGCTCTCAATGAATGCCCAAAAATCCAGTAACCTGCATTGGTCCATTTGTTTTTATGCATTCAACTGTGGCACAGCAGTGTGGCGCGAGAGGTGTATCAGGTGGAGACAAAATGTGGTGTGGAGAGATTAATCGCTGGAAGAAACATAATGCATGGCTATCTCACTAGAAAAATAGTTCAAGCTTTTGAAATACGGTAAGTCTCTTTTTCACCAAACTGTTTGTTTACCCCGAGATGCCATTTCCCTGTAAACAGTGAAAATGGTAACTCTCTGGATGGAAATACTAAAAGGGCTGATGCAAATTAGGGAAAGAACAAGGGCATCTTGGATCCAAAAGAAAGAAATGGGCGCGCATGAAGGGTAAGGATAAAAAAAAGTAACTATGGGCGGGCTCTTTCAGTCTTCATTGGGGCAGTAACCTACCACGTGCTTTGTGTCTCAACATGTGCAGGGTGCGAGTTTCACTAGAGTTGGAGTCACAACCAAACTAAGGCACACCTGACTGGGGCTTGTCTCCCTCTTAGGAGCGAGCATGAGTGGGGCTTGGGGTGTAAACCCCTTCATTAAAATGTGTCGTGTTTCAGTATGTGACAAGCAATTTAAGTGTGGGCCTTTAATAAATGTGTTGTTTCTGCTCCGGTTGCCAGCCCGGATTGTTCTTCCACCACTTTTCTCTCTCAAGTGTATTTTGTAAAACAGTCAGCACTTTCTCATTCTTAAATGCTGTGTGGCTACTGCTCTTATCACCATCTTCCTTTTCCACACCAACACTTACTTAATCGATTTAATTATTAAATTCATATGAGAGTATTCCTGCTTGCACATGGTGTCTTTATGTTTAATCTGCCTTCTGTGGTCACCACCATTTTTAGTGTAAACACACAGAGCAACCTGCTGCTTTTTCGACTAGGGTGGTATGATATAGCTGCCTATATGTTTTCGCCCCTTTCCCACGTCAAACTAGAGAACTTACATCCTGGTTCCGTAACAGTGCCCTAGTAGTTATTTGCTTTCGGGTGGACCATGTACAGGGTATATAACATTGTTGTTTCAAAATTGCCCCAAGGAGTTTAATCAATCAATGTAAGCTGCGAGTGCATACTCATGTCATACTCATTACCACCACTACACCATTCAGCTCTGCAACCAAGATAAGACACAGACTATTTACTCACAGAACCAAAATGTTTCCCACATATGCTCACAACAATTAACACTTTTTCTACAACACACTGCACACAGTGTTCTACTTATGTGGACAGGAGCTTTAGCGCCACACATAGATATGGCAAGAGCCAAATAAATGCTGCTATACAGTACATTAGAGTGGCTATACCTTCAATGGGTTTATTTGAAAGGTTTCCCTCCCCCACCCATCGCACTCCCCATCACAAAGGTTGAGTGTGGAGCTACAAACGTTCTCCAAATTGTAAGAAATGCTGCTTTAGAGTTGTCCTTTGCAGGTTGCCTGTCAACTATCTAAAACATTGATGTTGCATTGCTGAAAAGCCCCAATAAGTAGCCAGTGTATTCTTACTTCTTACTGCAGGAGGGCATGGCCATAGAGAGTGCGGACACAGTTCTGTAAACTACCAAGGGTTGCAAGAAATGGAAAAATAGTCATAGTGTAACTAAAACTAAATTTAAGGCTAACAAATAGGTAGGTTTGTGGCCAGTCCATATCATTTTGTGTGTATTGTTTGTTTTTACCTTATTTGGGTACAGAGACAGTTTAGTGGCCACCCGTTGATTATGTTATCCCAGGTACCACACAGAGAAATATGGTAGGATGTCACACATCATCTTCTTACCAGCCACATAAATAGCATTTTCGCATACAAGACACAGCACACCATACAGCCATGTGAGCAGCAGTAACCAGAAATAAAGGTTTCTTCAATAATAGCGCAATATGCTTTCCAAGGACATTAAAGTTTAAATATTCCCTTACAAGACAGATTTTTGTAAGCACTGCCAAATGAGGTTTGCTGCTGTCTGATTGACAGCAAAGCATGTAGTGTAAATGGTGTGTGTGGTCAGTGGTTTAATAGTCCCACGTAACGTCATGGAGATTCAGAGACATTGGGTTTTATCTCACCTTATGTGCCATCTTGTGGATACAATCAATTGAATTACTCTTAAACTGAGTGTGTCCGATATACAGTACCAATGATCAAAGTGAGAAGATGGAGCTGTGCCATTAAGTACTGCATTAAGTAGCCGCATGCAATTTATTTGTGCACCTTATGAGTAGGTCTATTGTGATATTGGCGTTTTCACCTAGAGACTGCAATCTTTTGTCGCCTTTAGTAACAGCGTTTTGTCAGTCATCACGATCCTATTGTTACCCTGCATACTGTTGAGATGGTTTTGTCATAAAACAGAGCACAGCAGATAAAGTTAGATGAAGATTGATTGAAGAGAGGAAACCTGGCATCCGACACCCTCGAGGGTCCAGCAGCAACTGTCACCAATCCAGTGTCGTCCACCTTACATTCTAAAGAATACAGGACTAGGAGAATTCCAATGTGAGGTAAGACAAGAATGTTGGAAGAACCAAAGGTAAGTAAAATACATTTTAATAAACTTTACATCATAACACATCGTTCTTTAAAAAGAAACAGAAAGAAAGGAAAACCGAGAAAAGGAAAAAAAGAAAAAAAGACAAAAAGAACAAAAGTACCTAAATTACATTTGGGTAGAGACAGTGACATGAAAGACCTAGTGATCATTCCGTAACGTAATCTTTCAAGTATGAAGGAGGTTTGCGAACTCTAGGGACAAGTCTGTCATGAGCTTCCAAACTTCCAGCATTATCACGAATAGTATTGTGTTCAACAACCGGCTCCTGAGAGACATTACGTTGTTCAACAACGACATGACCCATCTTTTCCGTTTCCGAATTAAGATGACAATCCGGCATAACCATAGCACCAGAACACCCTTCATTATCACCAGACTGCTTAGCTACAGAACTCCTCCTTTGATAGAGAGCATCTCTACGTAAATTCCATTTCTGTCCCCCTTCAATAACAACACAATGCTTGGCAACACTAAAGGGACCTGAAAAGTTGCTAAGACCACATTTTACTCTTCCACTCTTCAATTTTACCCAATCACTGACCCTATATTTGGAATCAGAAAAATCTTCAGGAGACCCTCCATCAGATGACACCCAATCCTTAAGCCATGCTGGAACTAATCTGGAACCAGGAAAGCGCCCTCTCATACTTTCAAAGGGAGACAAATGAGTAACACAATGTTCTATAGAACGATAAACCCAAAGCATTTCTTTAATTAAACGTCTTGGAGATTGTCCATATGCCAACGCTAACTGTAAAGTGCCCTTCACAAGTCTATTAGCTCTCTCCACTATACCATTTCCCATGGGATTATAGAGAGATATACAAGAATGTTTAGTACCACATTTTTTCAAGACACAGCGCATTTCACCTGAGGTCAACTGTGTGCCATTATCTGTCAATAAAATATGTGGAACACCTTCAAGAAACAATTTTTCTAACACGTCAATGGTAGATCTAGTGGTAATTTCCTTAACAAATTTGACAACTAACCACCTCGAATGAACATCAACAATGACAACCGCAAGTCGCATATCTAAAGAAAGTTCCGAAAGCGGACCAATAAAATCTAAGCAAATAGTATGCCAAGCCTTACCAGGATCAGTGATATGTCCTATGCGCTTCTGATTTCCTACTTTAAGTCTTTTTTCACTTTCTTTACACAGAACAATTATCAACCCGTTCACGAATCTGATTATCCATACCTGGCCACCAAAATTCATGTTTGATTCTTTTAATAGTCATTCCTTGGCCTAAATGACCTTCATGAGCAAGCTTGAAAATATGTAGACGAAGGCCATTTGGAGGTACAAACCTGTCACCTCTCATAATGACACGAGAACCACACACAGACAATTCGTCCAAGAGTTTCCAATAAGGTGTAATTGCAATGGGTACCATATTTTCACGCTGTGCCCCATTCTTGATCAATGACATGAGTTCTTTCAATGATGAGTCCGATTGCATTTCATGTACCCACTGTGCCTTTGGAAACGCACCCAAACTACAATCAGAAACTTCACATATTGAAGCCACTGCTTCTTCAGATTCCAATTTTTTTACAATGTCTCTATTAACAACTTCCCAATCTAATGACATCCGGGACAGGCAAGTTCCTCCATCCCTGAATAAATTCAAGATCATATGAATATTCCTGCAATCTAGCAGCAAATCTAGCTAAACGAGCAGACCCCTTACCAGCGCCTTCCGCAGACAAAATTTTGATAAGAGGTTTGTGGTCTGTCTTCAAAGTAAATCTAGAACCCCAAAGATACACTCTGAAGTGCTCAATACCCCATGCTGCAGCTAACGCCCCTTTCTCAATTACTGAATAATTTCTCTCTGCCTGTGTTAGAGTTCTAGATGCAAATGCAATTGTATTAATTACACCCCGTTGAATCTGGGAAAGCACCACACCAATTCCAGTGAGACTAGCATCTACAGTGAGAATAGATTTGCATTCAGAGACAAAAGGAGCTAAGATACCAGCATTACAAATCTGGTTCTTAATGTTCACAAACGCTTCCTCTTGTTCTTTGCTCCACACAAGCTTTGTCCCCTTACGCAAAAGACTCCTCAAGGGCTCTGAAATATCAGCAAATGCTCTGACAAATTTAGAATAGTATTCAACTAACCATAAAAAGGATCTAAGTTGGTCTTTGGGATGAGGTGCCTCTTTTATAGCCTCTGACAAGTTGTGTTTAGGAGTTAGACCTCCACTGGATATAGTGTATCCCAAATATTCAACCTGTTCAGTTAGAAACTTGCATTTGTCCCTATTGACTGTCCTACCTACATGTTCAGGTTTCCAGAGAACTTGTCTGAGCGTGGTATTGTGCTCTCCAATGGTCTTTCCAGAGACTAAAATGTCATCTTGGAAATAAACCACTCCCATCAGGCCTTGAAACAAATTGCTCATCATTCTTTGGAAGACACTCGCAGCCGACGCAAGGCCGAATGGCATGCGCGTGAACTGAAAAGTGCCCTCGATGGTAATAAAAGCTGTAAGAGGTCTAGACTCTGGGTGGAGTTTAATTTGGTGATAAGCACTCCTCAAATCGATTTTTGAGAAGTACCTACCACCACCTACAGACTGTAATAACTCATTAACATTGGGCAACGGGAACGTATCCATAACAATATCACGGTTAAGTGATCTCAAATCGATGCGAAACCTCAGACGGCCATCGGATTTAAGAGACAAAACCACTGGCGAAACCCATGGTGACGCTTCCACTGGTTCTAGAACTCCTGAGCTTAACAACTCCTGAAGAAGGTCTTTAAGTCCTTTCCTGACTGACAATGGTACTTTTCTTAACTTGTGTTGGACTGGACAAGCATTGGGTATAAGAACTATTTTATGTAGATAACCGTTCACACAACCCAATCTGTCCTCAAAACCTTTGTGAGCACCTTGCAAGATATGATCAATTTGGATATCCTCTTCAACAACCATTATCTGATTAGGAGACCTTGGATTTATTATGATGTGAAGATCATACGGATGCATCCAACCAATAATTGGTGGACCATCTTTAGCAATGTAAACTACCCCATCAGTAGATCTCGACCTAAATTTTATTGTTCCATGCATAAATCCAAGAATATCAATTGGTTCACCTTGGTAACTAACAGGATTTATATCTTTGTTCAAAAGAGGAACACCCTCCCATAGTGTGTTAAAAAGAGATTCTGGTATTATAGTAAACATCAATCCCGAATCAACCACGAGAGTGACATTCTTACCACAGACATTAAATTCAGCAGTAGGTCTCGTAATCCTCCGTATGTCTTGAATGTTATCCCCCACCATACTAGTGTCAAGAGTTTTCTCCCAAAACCAACACTCGATTGGGTGTTTGTTTGAAAACAAAATCAGGTTGAACAACATTGACTTTAGATTCAGACTTATCAATGCCCTCAGACGACCTACACATACATGCATAATGACCTTAACGGCCACATTTTCTACAAATTTGGTCTAAAGCAAAGCATTTCTTATAGTCAGCCAAGTGATACTGGCTACCACACCTCAAACATTCTCTACTCTTTATCTTGGAAACATTGCCAAAACTATTCACATTCTTACTACTTTTTTTAGTGACTGCATTTACATCAGGTTAATCTTCCTTGCCAGTTTCAATGTTTCCTACTCATTGGAAGGTTTATCTCTCTTAATTCCTTTATACACTTTTGTGACTCCTCAATTACCTTTGCTAAGTCAATAGCCTCTTCGAGTGAAGGATTCTTGGCTGCCCAGAGTCTCTCTTGTCTCGACATTGTACAATAAGTTGCTCACAAATTAATTCTTCAGACATTGTCCCAAATCGACACTTCACTGAGAATTCTCGTAACCTAGCTACAAAATCCTCGATAGTTTCATCCTCGGACTGCGGTGGAGTATAAAATTTGTACCTAGCCATAACTAATTTCACTTCTTTTGCAAACCTAGTTTCCAAATGCTTAATGGCTTCTTTGTATTCATCATCCATTGGTTGTCCGTTTGGGCCCATAGCAACAGGAAGATATTTAAACACACGTTGACCCTCACTTCCAAGAGCACTTAGTAGTAGCGCCTTCTTTCTTGCAGGAGAAAATTTGCACCATCAAGAGCAACAATATAATTCTCTAGCATTGCAAACCAATCCTCCCATATGATAGCGGGAGTACCTGGTGAAGGCAAGAACAGAGGTGGCATAATGACATTAGAATGAGGGTCACACATGGCTGAATGACTTCTATAAAGCTGAAACAAGAAATGTTATGAATTACTCTGGTAAAATAAAAATTACAATAACCAATGCTAACAAAAAAAAACGATGTAAATATTCACAACTTTGTGGACATTGTTTAGTAATAACACCAAGAATGTCTGATGAGAACAAGAAGAACAAGCTTCGCCAATTGAATGTCACGGAGTCTGAAAAGAGGTGAAGAATTTTAGGTGTGCAGGTCCCCGAAGGACACAAACAGCGACTGCACAGAACAGTACCACATTCCAATGTGAGGTAAGACAAGAATGTTGGAAGAACCAAAGATAAGTAAAATACATTTTAATAAACTTTACATCATAACACCTACAAATGAGTTCCTTTACAGATTTGTTTCCGATTTAAAAGCAATAGTAATCTCTAATAATATACGGTTTTAAATCAGTCACCATTTTGCATTATTTTGTAAACTATGCACAAAAATTTGAATAAGTAAGCTCTGTGGTGTGAACTATTTGGGATAGTGCTATCCCAGATTATGGCAGAGCAATGCCGCTACTAATAATGTAGTCAGTTTTTTGGAATACAGTCAGTAAGGGGTTAATCGCTAGTAAAAAAAAAAAACACCTTGGTAGTACGAAGTTAAAAGTAATGGCTAAATCTGGGTCTCCTGTTACTAGGTTGACTGAATGCAAACACAACAGTTGATGGACAGAATGCAGACCAAGGTCATACATTCACCCCAGTACAGAGATCTGGGCCTAAATCCATCGTTTTTTTGCTCACCATGCCATTCCAGTTCGAACCCAGCCATATGCAAATCAGTCTTGACCCTGTGCCTCATGAGAACAGTCCAGCCCGAACTGCCAAGCCAGGGTCTCCCTGGACTGGAAACAAGCATCCTAGGACCGGTTTTGGGGTTTCACTCCTCTTCAGCCAGGATAGCTTGATTCCAGTGGCATGGAAACCGGTCCCAGGATGCTTGTTTCCGGTCCAGGGAGGACCTGGCTTGGCAGTTCGGGCTGGACTGTTCCCACAAAGAACAGGGTCAAGACTGATTTGCATATGACTGCATCCAAACTGGGGTGTTGTGGTGAGCAAAAGAATGATGGATTTAACCCAGATCCTTGTGACTGGGGGTGAAGGTCTGATCGTCCAGCATTCCGTCCATCAATTGTTTATTTTGCATATGTCAAATTAAGTGGGAAGGGTATGCCCAGACGTGGGTCAAGTGCTCACTACACCACTGGAATCAAGCTAGCCTGGCTGATGAAGGGTGATGCCCTGAAACCGGTCCCAGATGTTTGTTTCCGGTCCAGGGAGGACCTGGCTTTGCAGTTCGGGCTGGACTGTTCCCACAAGGAACAGGGTCAAGACTGATTTGCATATGGCTGCGTCCAAAACCGGGGTGTTGCGGTGAGCAAAAGAATGATTGATTTAACCCAGATCCTTGTGACTGGGGGTGAATGTTTGCATAGTCCAGAATTCCATCCATCAATTGTTTCTTTTGCTTCTGGTACTGACAGCAGGAAGCACTGGCATGTGCTTAGGGTATTGAAACGTTTAAGACCTAGGTGTGGGGCAGACATTTCATTTTGTGCACATATCAAACATTTGACTTGTTAAGTGGCAAGGGAATGCCTGGGGCATCATCCAGGCTTATTTGTATTCTATCAATATTGAGAGAGTATAATTTTGAAGTGCATTATATTGCTGAATAAGCAAACTGTTGTGCAGGTTAGTTTTCTCAGCTTCCAGTAGATAGTGAAACAGACGATTCAGTGTTTTTCAATGATACGTGTGCGGAAGCTGGCATTGATGCTGTAAACAATGTCAGGGTACTGTTGATGAGGCAGAATGGTTTAAAGCATGTGAAGAGGATGTTGTTCTTAGAAAACAGTGTGAGTATACTGAGATGGGTTGGCCACATGTCACACATGTGCAGAGTGAGCCAAGAGGTTTTTTTCAGGTTGCTGATGAACTTCTGGTTGAAAACAATATTTTGCTGAGAATAGAAATTGGTTCCAGAATAATTTTGTTGGCCCCTACTGGTCATTTAGGTTCCACCTCCACTAAAAAAGTCCTTGGACGTTCATTTTGGTGGTCTGAAAAGGATGGTGAGGTAGATGCTGTGGATAGCAGGTGTGATAAGCGTCTCTGATCTAACAAGATTTGGAAGCTTCGGGACACATCATTGATACATGTGCCATTACCGCTTGCACCAAGGGACAGGTTGGATTTGGACTTTGCAGGGACTTTATCTCATTTACCATATTATCATCAGTACATAATTGTGCAAGTTGATTATTTTTCCAAATGGGTATATTACATGTTTCTCTAAATTATTACTACTCAAATAGCTGTGGATTTTTTAGCGGATGTGTTTTACTATAGAAGGTTCGCCATTACAACTGATAATCAATAATGGTGTGCAGTTGGTGTCTGACAAGATGGAGTAGTTCCTAAAAGACACAGGTATCAAACACTA
Source organism: Triturus cristatus (assembly GCF_964204655.1). Classification (NCBI taxonomy): domain Eukaryota; kingdom Metazoa; phylum Chordata; class Amphibia; order Caudata; family Salamandridae; genus Triturus; species Triturus cristatus. Next base: position 407,600,957 of record NC_140592.1, on the reverse strand, counting down.
TACTGTTATGTTGTATAGCCCCCAATCACTTGATTGTTGAAAAAACTGTGCAGATATGATTGAGTTTGTCAGAGAAAATGTGGGTGTATTACAATACTCGACATTCTGTTATGGGAGAATCTCCTCTCATGTTAAGAGGGAGGTATCCTCGAACAAATCTTGTTGCGAGTTGGTTGGAAAACAAAAAACATGTGCATGAGTCGCATGGGAGAGGGTTGTATGGATTTTTCCTTATGTCCACTCTCGGGTGAAAACAGCTCAGGAGAACATAAAAATCTGTCATGATGATAAAAGGACGTTTTTTGCTGACCAACTGAATGTTGGTACATGGCTAATGTTGAGGAACATAGGAAGTAAAGGTTGTAAAACAGACTTTCATATTATTGGACTGTTACACAATGGCCCTCTTTGAAGGGTCACGCCAAACCTTTTGCCTTCCTCCTCCTATTTTTCTGAACTTCTTTTTGTAGACTTTAGCACTCTGAGTACTTCACCACAGCACACCAGTGGTAAAGTGCATGTGCTTCTCCCTTAAACGATAACATTGGTGTATACACAACTGACATTTAGTTCACTTGTAAGTCCCTTGTAAAGTGGTATACCATATGCCCAAGGCCTGTAGTCTAAATGCTACGAGTTGGCTTGCAACACTGATTGGACCACCCACACAAGAAGCCTTTCAAACCGGTCTCAGGCCTGCCATAACAGTGCCTGTGTGTGCAGTTTACAGTCCCTTCGACTTGGATTTTAAAACTACTTGCCAAACCTTAAACTCCCCTTTTATTACACATACGTCACCCCTAAGGTAGGCCCCAGGTAGCCCTAAGGACAGAGTGCAGTGTAAGTAAAAAGTAAGACATGTGCTGTTAAGTTTTAAATGTATTGGTAGTGAAACATCTACATTATTTTTTCATGACTGTGAGGCCTACTCCTTACATAGGCTAGCATTGGGTAATCCTTAAAACACAAGCTGTAATTCCCGATAAGAAAAGGGTGGCTGCATCATGTTTCACATCTTTGGAAACCTCTTTACTGCTCAAGTTGGATTTAACATTACGGTTTTAGAAATGTCACTTTTAGAAAGTGGACATTTCTCTGCTCTTACTGCTCTGTGTGCTTTGCAGCCCGTCTCCAATATACGTCTGGGATGGGTGACAGCTAGACTTGGTGTATTCCCTTTAGACAGCCATAAACACAGGAAGGGTGGGTGTGACAGAACTAATCTGTATTCATCTACATTCTAATAGCTCTTCCTGTGCGGGAAGAGGGAGCGGACGCTTATACACCTGGATAGGCAGGTCCTGTATCCCACACAAAGGGCTGATTACCCCCTAGAGATAGCCTAGCAGAAAGGGTTATGATGAAAATTGGACCAGTGCACTTCCAGGGTCGGGTTTGAAGTCACCCCCCCTTCAAAGGCACATTTGTGTATAAATACTGGGACTCTGACCCTACCAAGACAGTACACTACTAGACCTGTGCAGAAATCTGCCAGGAGTAAAGATTGCTGTGCCACAAGGATTGCCACTTTGCCTGACTGATGCTTTGAAGGAACTGCTTTCAGCTTTGCTGAGCTGCCCTGTTGAGCACGAGGACTAAACCCATCTCACTTGAACCCATGAACCCTGAGTGACTCCAAAGGCATGTCCCCTGTACTGAAGTCTCAGGGCCATCAAAGACAACGACAAACAGCAAGGCTCAACAGTGACACAGTGCCTGTATTGCCAAGGGGGTTCTTCATCACCTGCGAAGATCGGCACAACACATCGAGAATTCAACGCTTTGCTCCATCCAAGGTACTCTCTCAGCAGGACCTGCGTGAGTTCTGTAGCCGGCCAGGCCTCCATCGCGGTCAGCCTGCGCTTTAGATTTGCACCGGTCCAGCGCAACTTCATGTAACCCCATAGTGCTATTGACTTCTAAGCACTACTTTCTGTTTAATCTTAAAAAATTTAGTGTATCCAGCTTACCTTGACTAGGATTGTGGTCCCTACTTGGGCAGGGTGCATACCTCTGCCAACTCGAGACCCAATTTCTAACATGGACCATATAGAATTATTCAAGTTGGGAAGACTTCTGTAAAACTTGCGGATGATTTATGGTGAGCTTTGAGGAATTTGATTCCATTGGAGGAGTTTAAAGAAAAAATTAGAGAAAGAAAATTGTATGTTCCCAGAAATGTGTATTTTGATTCCACTTTCACGAAGGTAAAGGGAAACAAAATGAAGTAAAATTGAGTTTATTTCAATGACTCTCAGAGGGATCATGAGACTTCTTTGTTTGTTCAAGAGAATGATTGGCTCAAATTTTCTTGCTAATTCCAATGATTCTCATTCGAATCAGAATACCAATTATTTTCATAAGGATCAAAATGTTGCTTCAACTTCGAGTGATTCTCATGTGAATAGAATGTGGATTCTCCTGTGGAATGTGTAAAGGATTTGAAAAAATTTTGGTTGACACTGATGTGTCAACTAGAACTAGACGCAGGTCTAAGAAACCTAGGTACCTGCGGGACTTTCTTACATAAATGCTGACTTATTTGAATGGCTGTACAGGGTTGGATATATTGTAATATTACTGTTATTCTTTCTTAGCCATGTATTATGTATTATTTATTATTGGTTATGTATATATATTTTCCTTTATTCAGGTATGTCTTTTCCTTTAACTTGTTCGGTTGGTGCCTCATGAGCTCCACTTGTTGTATGTTCCAGTTCCACATTGTGGCAGTTGGCAGCTACTAATCTGGACTGGGAAGACTCTGAATGTGTGTAGATGGGCTCCACTATCTTGCTTCTCAATTCCTCAATACAACTAACAGAAAATTTGCGCTTTCATCATTTACTCCCATAATACTAATGTATTCAGGGTGGTGTAGTCTTTTTTTGCTTTTACTAAACGAATTTGACTAGCATCTGAAATCAATTATTTCTAGCTAAAAAGTTCAGGATTACAGACAGTATCAGTAATGAACTACAATGAGGAGGGCACATTATCATGAAGTGTACTGCTCCTCCTGAATTGAAATGAATGAGGATATGGACTCTGAGTATCATGTAAGAAGTCGATTGGAAGAATAACAGTAGAGTTCACCTTCTGTGGCAGCGAGAGCTTCCGTTGTGCACGGCTGAGAAGTGGCCAAATGTCGAGCTCTTACATTTCGAGGTACAACCGTGAGCAATTCATTCAGTCCTGGGCTTTTATTTGGATTTTGGGTCTTGTAGTCCTAATTTTGTATTGGAATCACAGGTCTACTAAACAAGACTGTAAAGAAAAAATGTGGACTCAGCTCGCACAGGGAACTGCGCAATCCTCTGAGCAATGTCGTGTAGAGGGCTTTAACCCCTTCGATGCTGCGCAGATTCCGCCGCTGTGCTGGCGGAATCTTGCGCGGGCGTGGTCATGACGGAATGGTTCCGTCATGAGCACAGCTCAACCGTGGGTCATGACGGAACCATTCCGTCATGAGCACCGAAGGGGTTAAGTGGGCCAGGTCTCGCCGGTGCGGAGCACCGGCAGTTTTTTTAAAGGGGACCAAGAAACAGGTCTATCGGCCTCTGTTTTGTGCCCTAGCACAGGCGGTCTGTTTTTTTCCGGACTGCAGTGACAGCAGGCCCATCGATGTGCGAGTGCTCACACTGCTCACTTCTCACTAGAGGAGAGGTTACGGCCTGAGGTCATGCCAGGCGAGCGTTGTAGGGGAAGGGAAATCCGTTAAAGAGTAATTTTCTCTCTGGATTTCCCTTCTCTTTTTGAAACTCAAGAGCAGCAACATTGTCATGGTGTCACCAGGGGATTAAGTGGAAGCTTTTTCAATATTATATACAAGCTATAGTTGCTGCTTATTTATCTTATGCAACTAACAACCATTGACAAAGCCAATAGTCCTGCCATGTAGGTATGATGTTACTTGTATCATATATCTGGATGCAATGACGAAACAGCAAAATACAAGTCGGGCGGCACACTATCATAAGCACGAATTTTTAGTTTATGGTTTTTTTAAGCCACAGCCTTAACTACATTAGCCACGCCCCTTTGAGAGACCCCCCCCCCCCCCCCCCCCCCCCCCCAGTTTTTCATACCACTTAAAGCCTGGTCGTGTATAACACCTTGAAGCAACTCCAAGCTTTATGATTAGGAAAACTTTGCACTCTGGTACTTGTAGTTTCACAAGCAACTTTCTACATCTCTTTCAAAAATTACAACAAAGTGCGGTTGGTCAAAAAGGCATGACTGATAGAAGATATATCACACGTAAACTGGTGGTCCCAACCAAGTAAGCAATCTCAATGCCACAGAACAGTAACCACAGTGCCCCTCCCATGGACCCTATTAATCACTTGAGTGTAGTGGCATCTTCCAGTGACCCCTAGATATCCCTCCCCACCACATTTCCAGCCTTTAGAAACTCTTACCAACGTATTTCCCCCAGGCCACCCGCAGTTTCTCTTCTCTTTGCTGTCTCTCATATGACTTCTCTGAGAACGTCTCCGCAGCTTTTCAAATACACCCCACCATAGATCCTCAGCCGTCCTCCTCCTTTGTTACGCTCCCGTTCTACTAAGCGATCTCCAGCCGAACAACAGTTTTGGTGAGGGTGGACACAACGCAGGCCGAAGCCTCGCACTAGTCTGACTTCTCACCCCGCTGCGAGCGACTCCAACCCGGGTCTCTGGTTCCACCCCTTTTCGAGTGGGCTAGGCTTTATGACTACAATAATCGGGTGCCCGGCAACGCGAAGCGTTCTACGTCATAGCGTTTTCTATTGGTTAAGGCGGCACACAGAGAACTAAAGATGCAAGACTAGAGTGACGTTCATTTAAGCATTATGTGGGACAGCTATGGAGCCATGTTGGTGGAAGAGGAGCCGTACAATGCGTTTTCTGCGAAATATGGGGGGATTTCATTGTTACTGCAGTGTTATTGCCATCCATGCCAATACACCCGATTTCGGCAGAACACTCACGATTGTTGATCATCCCAAAGAGGATTTAATTTGGCCGTTATCCACCTGAAATTGCCTCAGCTTCAATAGAAGTTAACGGGGGACCGGGGGAATACTTTTTTACCGATTATATTTTTTTAAAAGCTCCCACTTTCCCCTTCATAGCTGCCAAGGTTTCAGATTGTTTGTGTGACATTTTCATAATTTCAGTGTAATTATGAGTGCCATTCAATGACTATGAACGAGCAACACTTTCTCACAAGCAAGGAAGAGCAGGAAACATATAAATATCAGAAATTACACCCATTTGAGCAACTAGAAACTCTGAGAAGATCTTCAAACTTCTGCAAAGCACCAGAAATGGAAGGGCACTAGGAAGTGAGAGACATGGGCCAACATTTTAGAAGAGGCAAATGGGAGATTAAAAAAAATAATCAGGAGAATATTTTTCTTCCATTGACCTGAATCGAGTCTAATGTCATGTATGGGACTTGGAAGTGTGATGCTGTAGGATTAGATATCCGAATTGCAAATTTACAGTTTTTTTCCCCCTTAACTGTCAGGAGCACGGAGCTATAAGAAAGGCAGAGAAAGCATGACAAAATGTTGTGCACTCGCCTGTAGGAGCAGGATTCTGGCACAGTGCATACACAAGATGCATTCTGTCGGCAGAAGTCAGCTGAGGAATCAGGTTTTTTCATGTAAGAATCGGGAGGCTGGAGACTAGTGCTCCAGCGGAAAAGGGCACATTTACATATCCTCACTGCGTCACAGACCCGTCATCGCACTAACTCATTCATACCCGCATTCATTGATGGGGCCCATAACACCAACACTCATATGTCTCACTCTGAGTCTGCACACAGGAGGAAAGAAGCGCTGGACATGTGGGGGGGTACCTTATTACCTATAGGAGGAAAATACTTTACATTATATACATTAGTACCTATAGAATCCTAACTTTAACATCAAGGCACTCCACCACTTGGTCGATTGACCAATTAGTTGGACTGGTTGATGGTGATTTAGAACCAGCTAAAACACATTAAAGCTTCAGAACTTTTGATTAATCAATACCCCGTTAAAATAATCACAAACTAATTTCTATGTTAATGTTTAGTTTATCTAATAAATTTACTTTCATTGGCATAGTCAGCATTTCCATCAAATCAGAGTTTTCAATTAATATTTTGGCTCAAATTTACATAACAATTAAATTTACCTAAAATTTTATACTGGTGACCATTTCCCGAAACCCGTCAGCCCTGCATAAATCAATAATCCCTTCTGGTGCAATCGTCCAATCAAGTGCAGGCTAAGACCCAAATAGGTCCGGGAAAGGTTATTTCAATCGGCACGACACAGTCCCAAAGGTATCCAAATGACCAGGCAATCGTGCTAGGAAATCGACCCTCCTCACCAGCAGTCACCAACGGAAATTTGGAACGCACCTGCACCCACCCTCTTCTAAAGGTCCCCTTATATAGTAAATTCTAGGATAATATGCAACATTTTCTAGGAGTAGAAAAGTCCTGATTGGCTAAGCCTCTAAAAATTGAAATACTGAACTCTGTTCCCAGGTTTTCTTGGTTCCCAGGGAGTTGAACATGACATCTTTTAGTTTGTACAGTTCTCATGCGAAAAGTTCCGAAGTAACAACATGTAGACCTCTGGATACAGGTTGCCATTGTATTTTTCTGTCATTCACACTAGCTGAGTCCTGGCCATCCTCCACGTTCCTATCCTTGACAAGGAACACGTAGTCTGATTTAGAAGTCGCCTGGAGATCTTCAGAGCCATCCCAGTCTGCGCAGTAGGCATCGCGCTCACACGACGGTGGCCACTTCTGAACTCCATTTTGAATATCGCGGCCTCGTAGGCCCGAATGCCAACTTAGCGAGGGGACTGTTTAGACAGTGTATAAATCACATAGCACAGGGAAGAAAACAAGGGAGACCAAAGGAAGGTGAAAAGATTGTTATTTGCATATAGAAGCACAAAAATACAACTAAATTGCAGTAACCGTAACAATCAATTGTGCACTGGAAGGTGTTGTGGTGAATAAACGGCACAGTGACACAAGTGATTAAGAAAAACAATGTAGGGCGGTGCAAAGAAATAATAAGGTAAATTTACAGTTTTTTTCCCCCTTAACTGTCAGAAGCGTGGAGCTATATGAAAGGCAGAGAAAGCATGACAAAATGTTGTGCACTAGCCTGTAGGAGCAGGATTCTGGCACAGTGCATACACAAGATGCATTCTGTCGGCAGAAGTCAGCTGAGGAATCAGGTTTTTTTCATGTAAGAATCGGGAGCCCCATTTGCCTCTCATTGAGAGCATATACTCATTGGAATTAACCCGCTGCCACCACACCATATTCGCCGATTGTTGCCCTTCATTGCACTCGCCCGCTGTTCCTTCTTCACCGTACTTGCCAATCCCGACTTCCCCTTGCCCCAGATTGCTGCCTCACGTCATTCCGCCCCTGGCTGCCAGACGTATAAGATTCATATCCCTCCTCCCCCTCATTGAATACCTACAGAGCACCTTAAATTGAATTATGTAACCGTCGTCCTGATGATGACCTTAAGTTAGAAAGGTCGAAACGCTGTCGACTCTACAACGCCAATTGCAGCATTTCTATAGGTCTACACAAACAATGGATTTATGTTTTGTGATTTTAAACAATTTGTTTGACCTTCACTGATTACCTTATTATTTCTTTGCATCGCCCTACGTTTTTTTCTTAATCACTTGTGTCACTGCGCCGTTTATTCACCACAAAACCTTCCAGTGCACAATTGATTTTTATGGTTACTGCAATTTAGTTGTAATTCTGTGCTTCTATATGCAAATAACAATCTTTTCACCTTCCTTTGGTCTTCCTTGTTTTCTTCCCTGTGCAATGTGATTGATACACTGTCTAATCAGTCCCCTCGCTTGGTTTACCTGTTGAGACGTTGTTTCCACTGTTATAATAAATTACCTGATCTCAACTGGGTTAACGGGTTTACTCCTGTACCTTTTTGCTTACGAATGCCAACTTAAGCAAAACAAACATAAAAATAATTAACCCCTTCGCTGCTGCGGACATTCCGCTGCAGCGCTGGGGAGGGCAGGGGGGCAGCGCGGTGGGCCTGTGCTCATGACGGAGCCGCTCCGTCATGAGCCACAGTTGAGCTGTGCTCATGACGGAACGGTTCCGTCATGACTCCGCCCATTTGCGTTGTCGCCCCGCACAGGCGGGGAAACAGCGCCGCGCAGGCGGAGCGGCCGCCAACAGGATTGTCATGACGGAACCGTTCCGTCATGAGCACACGGCAACCGTAGCTCATGACGGAACGGTTCCGTCATGAGCGGGGAAGGGGTTAATATACGGAAATGAAGATTCTAATGTTTAAACCCACACTAATCCCAATATTTATAAGTATTTTCCTAGCTTATAGCAATATTTAAAGCAAGAATACTCACCATTTCGCAATACCAGGAGCACAAACCATTACAAAAGCACCATAAATCATGCAATTTTGTATTACAACACATCCTACGGTTAATATGCGTACCACAGTTAATCATTAGAATTATTAGCCATGCAATTAGCATTTTAGTCCCACGTGTAATTTGTGTTTATTAAGGTGCATATATTGATTAATAATAACACTCCAAACAGTTAATACAGGTTAATATTTAGAATAGTTACGTAATTAGTATTTTGTCATGCAAATAGAGAAGGTATACAAATGTTTGCTTTACCTGCTCCACCACTAGCTTTAAAACTGTCTCACGTCTGAATCGCGAGGGTTGGCATGTATGGGGAGAGAGGCCCCAGAGCGGAGTCTGAGGCAGCTTCACTGATGCTGAAAACAACTTTGTGCAGACTGCAGACAGTGACTGCAAAGCAGAACTCAACTCAGGCGCTGTAAGTTTACTTACATGCTGAATGATGACAGACGCGCGCACCTCTTCAAGCAAATTAAATTAGAAAGAAGAAGATGTGTGACACTCTGTGTCAGCGAGCGCCATGACGCTAGGGGACAGCGCCGTGGTCCAGGAGAGGACTTGACTCTTGTGGCATTCATGGCTGAACTGGACTGCAGTGCAAGGTAGCCAGGCTGCTGAGGCACCACCACTCCAGCATCGGCCTCGGCCCGAGTCGGTCACGGGTCCGAATCATTACGCCACCACCAGCCCCGGACCGTGCAGCACAATATGGTTCAAGCTGTAGCGGCAGGCTCCTGGCTACACTCGCTGCCAACGTTAAACTGTGCCCCGCTCACTTGTGTCGCAGGAAGCCGGGCACACCTATAGATGTGTGTATCACACAGTCAGTGTCTGTCCTGGCTGTTCCAGCAGTAGCCATTGGGAAAATCATGAAACTGACTCCTGTGATGTCCTAAGTGAATCGGAATGCAGCAGTGTCGGGAATGTTTACATTGTTACCAGCCTAGAGAGAGCTGAGCCAGCCCCTAAGTCGCGTTGCCAGCTCAGAGCTTTGCTCATCCAGTGGTGCTAATTCTACGTCAGGACCGGAGGCGAGGATTATGCTTCTCATTTCTTTGCATTTATTACAACAGCAGCCAATAAAAACACACTTTTTTATTCGTAAAACTACAAATCCCATGAGCACTAGGTGCCCCATAATCATAGAGAGTACCCTATATAAGGTCTCACAGAGGTAGTCACTTCCTCTTTCTTTGCTGCTCCGCAGCCAGTTAAGTGCCTTTTCCCTTATTACTCCTGGATGCTGTAGTTTATGGGTTAAATCTTAATTTGTGTTAATGAATTAAAGCTTAAATTGTGCTTATGACTGCCTAATGCTTGCAGGATTGTGTTGGTAGATTTACTACTCTGGTTCACATTGATTTAAATGCCGAGTGTCTCGTTAGCGCGCTTAGACGCGTGTATCCTTTGTGCATAATTTTAATTGGTAAAGGGTTTTCTTTCGATCACGAGCCCTTGCGCCTCCCCTACCGGGCGCTTGGTGCCCTCGGCAGTCAGGTTGAGGAAATATGGATTTTTATGATCAATTGTGTCCCCTATCTTAGACCCCAACGGCTCCATGTACGTGCTACAAGTACATGTATGTTCCCTCCACTTCCAGCTATGAAGACGCAAATACATGTGCGTCCAACGTTAACATGTCCTCTTTCAGATCCACCATGAATGGGTCGGATATTCCGTTCCTAAGTATGCTTGGCCACCGTCTTTATATGGTGCACCTTTCACGTTTTACAGCTCTGGCAAGTAGGCCCTGAATTCTGCCATCGAGCCTTTTCCTGCCTTCTGCCTCTGAAAGCTCCAGCCTGAGCCTGCATCTGTATCCATGACCTTTGTCTTACTCCCTGCGAGGCTAACGGTGCCTGGCTCGGCCTGTTGCCTGCGAAGACTGTATTTCGCCTTCAAGTTATCTGCTCCGCTCCTCAACCAATACAGTCCTGTCTAGTAGTTTAGGTAAACATCCTTCCAGCTGCAGAGCAAAGGGCCCGGCCTCACTGTCTCCGTGCAAGTAATTCATAGCTCCTGTTACCATGGTAGGCCCATGCCCCCTCGCATCTCATGTAGACACGTAGACGCTTATACACGCACTAGCAGTCAGTATAGAATAGACTTTAACCAAGAGACCTTTCTTTCCAGATAATACAGTTCCTTAAACACAAGATATTAGATACGATTTGGGATTAGGTTGTTCTGACATCCCAGACTTCTGTCTCCTCATGTAGGGCTAAATGTCAAGTCCCCTTCACCCTCCAGTTACACGTCAATCACACGTCATGCAGCTCCGCGCGCATCTCTGCCATATATTTCTGCTGACATTGCAGGATTCTCTTATGGATCCACCCACCTGTGACATCCTCATAATGACGTTTCTAGTACATGCCCTTATGCACGCCTATTGTAACGCCTTTTTCATTACGTATGTGTATTCTTATCTTTCCTATCAGCTGTTACGCCTCCTGCATCTGTCTTACTGTAATGCATTGACTATATATATGATAACCTGTCAATAATGTATTGCCTATCCCTTCCTGAACCTTCGTGGTGACGGAACCCGATTGCCTGGTTCGAACCAATTCCTTTGTAAGGAATAAATCCCTTTTATAACCTCAAATACCACGGATTCTGCCTCTTATTTTTACTGAGTTATTCTTATTGAATTTTACCGCATAAATTAAGTCTAGGTAATTTAAATTTACCACATAATTGGCGCCGAACAGGGACTCCTTCCCCACCTCACGCGCCGGAGGTGCGTTGCAGGCCCGGTCTCCTGCCACAGCCGGACGGACAACTACGCGTACCCGCAGGATTTCCTGTATCTCCCTCCGGCCAAACGGAGGTGACTGAGGCTGCGATCAACACCCAGACGAGGCGGTGAGGAGTGCGGAGGATCCTAGCTGAGAGAGCAAGATCCGAGGTATACAGAGGCCCACCAGGTTCCGAAGTTCCGAAGTACCTATGTCACGAGTCGAGTCCAGTCCAGTCCGATCCAGTCCAGTTGAGTTCCGAGGCCTTCCGTTCCGTGCTTCCCGGTGAGTACCGTTGCTGGGGACGCATTTAGACGTGCGCATTAGTTTGTGCCGGTCAAGACGGGTTTGGGTACACAGATCCGGTCTGCACTGTTTCAGCAGTGTATCTGTACTGTTTAGCAGTACATCCAGTATATCTCGTATTATGTCAGTAACTAATTCTATTCTAAATTATCGTTGTTCGTTTTAAATGTTTTATTATGTTTTAAAAAAAAAAAAATGTCGTGGTATGAGTGATTGTTCGATCTTCATTATTGTGTTTATTGTATTAATTGTGTTCAAGTTCGAGTAAGAATCAAGTAGCAAGGTTTAAAGATGCCGTTCTTTTCAAAATTAAGACAGATAAAAACTAGAAAAGGGATACTCGAAGAAGCCGTTCCCATTCCACCTAGGGATACTCCAGGGTACTTTATGTACCATAAACATGGCCTAGATGCCGTATTATATCTTGATTTATGGGTGGACTATACAAAGGATTTAGCAGAGAGTCAGAGATGGCCCGCTGCTGGGACATGGGATGCAGATTGCATCATGAGAGTAGAAGAAGTATTATGGAAAAAGAAAGCCAGACAGTCACAGAAAGATGCCATTGAATTATGGCGTAAAGAATCGCATAGACGCGCAGAGAAAGCGTTCAGAAAAGAAGAGAAAAGTAGGGAGAATTCGGACAAAGCCCGAGAAAACATATTAATTGGGGAAGGTAGCCGAGTAAAAACAGAACAAGTAGACAGACAACGAAACACTCTTATGAATGGTATGTATCCTCTTCTGGCCGAGGGTTTACCTAAGGCCACCCTGGAGGTACCAAAAGATCTGCCACCTCCATTACTTCCGATTAAAGTACACCCCAAGACTGCAAAGGACATTTTCCTTTCTTCCTATTTAGATGATGCAGCCCCCGAATATGTTAATGTTGCGCATCAATGCGCACCACCTGCTGACGACGCTCAACCCCAAGATCATCTGCCCCCACCTCCGCAGCAACAAACTCCTCCTCACGTTCCAAACCTTCCACCTGTTTCTACACTCCCTACCTTACACCCAACAAATCCTTTTGGACTTGGCACCTCAGGAGGTGCGACAGGAGGTTTTTCTACGCCTCCGCCAGCACCTAGATTGACTTATAGGGATTTAGCACACCAACGTACACCTCAAACAGCTAATCACAATATATTTAATGAGCCTCTTACAGATTGTAGATATGATCCAGTACCCGGTAAAAACGACAGAATGATGCTATCATCAGTACGTCTACGACGAGTTTCGAACTATCTAATGACGCTACCAGGAATGATTGGTCATCTAGACAAAATATATCATTTTATCCAAACAGGGCAAGGTCCTGAAAGTATTGGCGAGGCCATGGAATACCAGAAAGTGGACATGCAAAAACTATTGTTACGCTTCTTCATAAACTGCTTGATCAGAAACAGAGATAGGCCTGAGGTAGATCCGGATGAAATGCAAATACTTAACAGATGGGGTCAGAATATAGCGGACGGAAAACATGATAAACAGAAGAGTATAGAAGTTATGTACCGAAAGATCCGAAAAGCAGTAGAACGAATACATAAAAAAGGATTAGAGGCAGATAAAACTGAATCGGAGGAGGAGGAGGAGGAGGAACAATCAGAAATGACAACAGGACAATTACAATTACCAGCTAGAGAAATGATAGCTTATGTAGGTAAGGGAAGATCTTTTAATACTCAAATACGTCCGATACGTCCAGAAAGTAACAGAATTTTCCGAGCTGCTATATCAAATCCAAGGTCCCCTGAACACTTATTTCAGGCTACTGATAAAATACTTCGAGAACGAATGGGGTACCATGTACTCGATTCTATGGATGAACAAGAATTAGCCAGGTCAGCAGTACAATGGGCTGACAGTTCTGAAAAATATAGTGATGATGCGCTAGCACACACGTTTTTGAACCTTACACCAGACGAACAGCGTTTAGCTGGTATATACATGATACAACACCTCCTTATATTGTATAAAAGCCAACACTCCGATCCTGGTCCCCTACCTGATATACTGATAGAATTACTCATGAATAAATGGAGAGGTCTGGGTACCGATCTAATTAAAGAAATTCTAGAACATCGGCACAGATACAGTGCCTTCCTGTGCCCAGAGCATGATTCAGCTCCCTCCATGGAAAGAAAAACGTATTATATAGACAGACAGAATCCCCTACGCGAAGTGCACCCAGTTAAAAATGATGATGATACTTTTAGACGCGTGTTTGAGTACACGCCCATAACTAAAATAGAACTATTGGAAATGAAAAAATTAGTGCCCAGCCATGACAAAGATCCAGCAGGTTTTCACCGTGAAATAAAGGACATGTTGCTCATGGGTGATTATACCTATCCTGACATTATGAAAATATTAAAAGTATTATTGCCTGCCGGTATTTACGAGAAACTCAAAGAAAAAGAATGGGAGGTGGGAGACCAAAAGATTGATTGGACCGCATTAGAAAACGAAGAAAATGCCCGAACTGCAGGACGAGGGCTTGGGGATAAAACTAAAGCATTACCAGGATTGTTAGTACAAGTATTGCCACGTTTATTAACTACGAAAAAGGAAGACTGGGGTGCAATCTCAGCCTGCAAACAGAAACCCGATGAAGACACTAGTGATTTTTATTCCCGATTTGAAAAATGTTTTGGTATTAATAGCGGCCTGAAAGCAAATAGCGAGTCATATCCACATCTTTTTGTAACAAAACTAGTCGAGAATTCCCTGCCCCAAGTTAAGAACAGAGTATTGAAAGTCGAGAGCACTTGGCAAGCTAACACCCCTTCACAGATGTTACAAATGTTACAGTATCACCAGAATAGAATTAGAGAAGAACAAGAACACAAACAAAGACGTATGAAAGACACAAAAATGAAAATGCTTGTTGCTCAGTCAGTTCCAGCTGACGGTCATAAAAAGGGTGCGACACAGTCCAGTAATTCAGCGGTTCCTGTAAAAGGGACATGCAACTATTGTAAACAGCCAGGTCATTATATAAACGATTGTACAGTCCTGAAACATAATATCTCTACGGGTAAAACCAAGGAGAGACCGCGTGCACCTAGACAGGATCAGATCCAACAACAAGTACCTCAGCATGTACAGCCTATGCCAGTTCCACAACAGACCGTAGCAGTATCACAGCCACAGCCTATTGCTGCAACACAAAACACGACACAACAGATGTACCAGTATGCACAAAATGATTATCCCGATTATCAGCGATACACATGAAATAGCCTAGAGAAGGAAGTTGGCTTACCCCTTATCGAGGTTCCTGTAGATCAGGAAGGTCCTTATGTACATAGTCAAGTATTAGGGAAAGACAGAAAGTTTTTAATTGATACAGGGGCAAGCAGAACAACAATAAGTCATGACGAAGTCCCAGGGGCACCCCTCTCAGGCTCACAGAATATTTCCCTTGGTTTTTCAGGAAAGCCTATTATTAACGAAGTATCGCAACCGCTTCCACTTGCAGTTGGTCCATTGACACGGACTACAGATTTATTGCTTACAAAATCATGTCCAGAAAACTTGTTAGGTATAAAGACACTGAAAGCTCTAGGAGCTGTAATATGTTGTTCTCCGGAAGGAGTACGACTATTTTTGCGTGACTTTAAAGGTCACTATGTATTTAGAGACATGGATAACCGGTTACAGAATGTACCTGCACATTTATGGGCACAAGGCCCCACTGATGTAGGTTGTATGCACATTACACCATATCGAGTCACACTTAAAGCAGGAGTGGTATTACCACGAATGCGACAATACAAGTTACCTCCAGATGCTGTAGTGGCTTTGCTGCAAATCATTGACGAGCTCATTGCACAAGGAGTGGTTGTGGAAACCGACTCCAATGTATGTAATTCTCCGATCATTCCGATTCTTAAACGTACTGATCCAAAAGCACCTCCAGTATATCGATTAGTTATTGATCTGCGCGAATTGAATAAATGCATTGTACCACAATATCCCGTGGTCCCAGATATCTCTTCATTACTGACAGCTATTGATTCAGAAGCAACGTTCTTTACTGTAATTGACCTCAAGAACGCCTTCTTTAGCGTCCCAATCGATCCGGAAAGCCAATATTTGTTCGGATTCTGTTTAAATGGACGAAGCTTTAAATTCGCACGCGCACCTCAAGGATTCACAGAAAGCCCCAGCATCTATAGCCAAGCACTGAAAAGACAACTTGACAGTATCCACATGCCTGTTAACACTGCCCTGCTTCAGTATGTCGATGATCTACTGATCACCGCCCGAAGCGAACCTGAATGTGAAAAAGCATCACTGACGGTTTTACATTTTCTGGCCGACAAGGGACACAAGGTGTCCCCTTCGAAGCTGCAATTCTGTGTCCAGCAAGTTGTGTACCTTGGGCACTTGCTGTCCAAGGGGGGGAGACAGCTCACACCTGACCGCATCCAGTTAATTGTAAACATGCCACCACCCAAGACACAAAAGGAGGTACGGGCCTTCATAGGCCTCACTTCGTACTGTAGGCAGTGGATTCCCCAATACGCATTTCTAGCAAAACCACTCATTCAGTTGACAACCCAGGAGGCAGCGACATCGACTGTTCTCCCTTGGACTCAAGAACATACACAAGCTTTTGAAGACTTAAAGAAAGCCTTATGCCAAGCACCTGTTTTAGCGACACCATGTTACAGTAAACCTTTTACACTTTTTGTTACAGAACGTGAAGGTACTGCCTTGTCAGTACTCACTCAGGAACAAGCAGGTTCACACAAACCATGTGCTTACTTTTCTAGCACATTAGATCCAGTAGCCCAGGCTCTTCCTGCGTGCCTGAAATCAGTCGCAGCGACAGCCTTAGCGATCAGACAAAGCGATTCCATAGTATTAGGACATCAATTGACAGTACAAGTACCACACGCAGTAGAGGTTCTCTTGAACCGGACACAAACACAACACTTGACTATAGCACGACTGACAGGTTACGAATTAACATTGTTTCAGCCACACATAGAAATCAGACGTTGTAGTACATTAAATCCTGCCACACTTTTGCCATTAAGTGGAACAGACCCATTGGCACATGATTGTATTGAAGTCATTACTATTACGACGAAACCCAGACAAGACTTGACTGACGTTCCATTACCAGATCCAGACTTGACACTTTATGTAGATGGTTCATGCATGAGAACAAGTACAGGAGAGTTAGTGGCCGCTTATGCAGTCACAACAGACACTGAAGTTATTGAAACAAATTGTATTGATACCTTGTCAGCTCAAGCAGCAGAGCTCATCGCTCTGACACAAGCCTGTATTCAAGCCAAACATAAGAAAGTTAACATATACACAGATTCACGTTATGCATTCGGAGTTGTACACGACTTCGGAGTCCTTTGGCGAGAGAGAGGTTATTTAACTTCTCATGGTGCCAACATTCAACACGGTCCCCTCATTCAAGCTCTATTAGATGCAATACATCTGCCTACTGCGATATCTATCATGAAGTGCAAGGCCCATACGAAAGTCACCGACATTATTTCCCAGGGTAACGACTTAGCAGACTGAACAGCTAAGCAGACAGCTCAGAATCGGAGTCATACAACTGACTTGACAAAGACAATAGTTCCGACATCGACACACTGCATGACAGTTAGGGATCCCGCCCTTGATGTAATTGACATACAGACACATGCTACACCAGAGGAAATCAAGAAATGGACTGAACTAGGAGGGATCCAAACAGATCAGGGATGGATGACGAAGGGAAAATCTATATGGTTTCTCCCCGACTCCATGGTTCAAGTTATCATTAACACAATACATAGTCCAGCGCACCTAGGGGAGAAAGCTATGCTAGACAGTATTCAACACATTTGGTTCAACAAACACTTACGAGCAGCAGCCAAACAGAAAGTGCGTACTTGCATGATTTGTTGTCAGTTCAACCCAGGTAAAAGCATTCCTGTAGAGCAAGGTGGATTTCAACCTCACGATCACCCTTTTGAAGCCCTCCAGATGGATTATATCCAGATGGAACGTTGTCGAGGATTCAAATATGTCCTCGTAGTTGTATGTGCGCTTTCCCGTTGGACAGAAGCATATCCCGTCTCAGATTACACTGCCCCGACCACTGCCAAACAGTTAGTTCGTGAATTCTTCCCACGGTATGGTTTGCCCCGTATCGTGTACTCAGATAACGGCCAGCCGTTCTCATCCGAGCTAATGAAACACATTTCACTCCTGTTAGGCTATCAATGGAAATTCCACTGTGTCTGACATCCCGAGGCAGCAGGTCTCGTGGAACGTCATAATCAGACTCTGAAAATTAGACTTTCTAAAATCTGCAGAGAGAAAGGTGTCGACTGGATAGTAGCTTTACCAGTTGCTCTCTTTTACATGAGAATGGTAGCACATTCTCGAACAGGGCTATCCCCGTACGAGGTGGTCTTCGGTAGGCCACCAAATATGTGGGGGACACCTATACCTCGAAAGATCACTGATGTTGATTGTAATATGCTGACAGATTACCTTGCTTCCTTGATGTCTGCACTACAATCTTGCCGTTCACAGGTAGCTGCAGCTTTTCCCGACAACACCGAGGTGAAGCCCCATGAAGTGGTTCCCGGGGATTATGTTTTCATAAGAAATTTCGACAGGAGGAGCCCGCTGGAGCCTCGCTGGCAAACGCCGAAATTGGTACTTCTGACCACGAGAACAGCAGTGAAGATTGAGGGTCGCAAGGGTTGGCTACACTCGAGCCATATCAAGAAATTTCATGGACCACTTTCTGATTTGAACTCTCAGCCCTGCCTTCCCCCACAGACTGACTCAAAACTCCCCCTGGTTGAGAAAACTGCATCGCAAGAATACAAACTGAAACTAAGGTCTAGCAAGTCAGACAATTTGATTGTTTAAGTCCTCTCCTAGGTGAATCGGTTAAATTAGTCTCTGACATGTATCGTCTAGACCGAAATAGAGAGAGAAATAGACAGAAACAGCTCAAGAAACATGCATACTGTAAATCACTTCGTAGTCACTGTGTAGTGACATTATTGATTATGTTTTCTCTAAGTCTTCTGATTATTGCTGCAAGTATACTGTTGCACATATACTACCCTATTTCCAAGCGTGCTTTCAATGCTACTGCCGAACACTCTTTTAGTGAATTACCTCCGCATGAGTTGTCCTACAGATTTGCGCTGCGCAACAACACATTCATTAGTATGTTACATCACTCCCATCAGACCAGCAATGCTACAAACTGTTGGATATGTGGCCGACTCCCTCCCTACCAGAAATACAAGGGAGTTCTGCCCCTCTTTCCGTACCCGTTCACACACAATGGCTCCTGTGGAGCATGGTTTAGTTTGATTAATTCTTTAGATTCAAATGCCGTAGTTTACCAGGACAACTGGGTATGGGGAAACCTGAACTTAGTTTTGCTTAAAGTCTGCTATCCTAACAAGGAGGGACTTCCCAAAAGGACAGGAACTGATCTAGAAAATGAAGTATATGGATTAGGTAACTTTACACTTAACCTCATGATTCTGAATGTTGAATCCGAAGCTGCACCAGTCTTGCCTGCTATGTCAGTATTTCCAGTTAAAGGTGAATTATGTGTAAGAAAGAATGGTTCAGTACACATGGGTCATAGTAAATGTACCACTGTGATCGAATTCAGTGATCAAGGCAAGTCTACATTTAGAGCTTCCCGTCATTCCTACTTCATATGTGGTCATACCGCATATATACGTTTACCTCTAGATTGGGATGGTACCTGTTACATTGCATTCCTTTTGCCACCTGTTTTCCTAGCCCCTCCTGATTATCATAGAAATACCCATCTAGTACACAATAGACCCCAGAGAGATCTCCCGATTGTCGACTACACTGAAACGGCATGGGAGCAATACACAGACTTCAATAAAGGTTTCTTTCCCTACATAGGCACTGTCACTAATAGTAAACTGATACGTAGATTAACCAGAACCCTTGAAGCAGTAGTGAATGAAACTACTTCCGCCCTAGGCAACTTAACAGAGGAGCAGTCTGCGATGCGGATTGTTGTTCTTCAAAATCGTCTTGACCTTGACGTCATCCTGGCCGATAGGGGCGGAGCCTGTAGAGTCATCGGATCAAGTTGTTGTGTTTTCATTCCAGAAAACGCGCCATCAGTATATAATGCCATAACTCGTCTTCATAAAATTGTAAGCCAGATACACCAGAATCCAGGCACCTGGACTTGGTCCGGTTGGTTCTGGAGCGTGTTGTCAGCCTGGGGATGGAAGGTCCTATCCTTCCTAGGTATTGGCCTTCTCATAATATTCAGCTGTTGCCTGTGTCTACAATGTGGGCCAGCGATTTGTGGCCTGTGTGCCACATCGTGTATTCCACATCCAAGTTCTCATTCAAGATCTCGTAAGAAGAAAGAAGAGCAAATGATGTTATATGAACAGATTGATGGATTAATGAAGATCGATATTTCATGAAGGGTCCGTAGGGGACAAGGAGGGAATGAGGAAATATGGATTTTTATGATCAATTGTGTCCCCTATCTTAGACCCCAACGGCTCCATGTACGTGCTACAAGTACATGTATGTTCCCTCCACTTCCAGCTATGAAGACGCAAATACATGTGCGTCCAACGTTAACATGTCCTCTTTCAGATCCACCATGAATGGGTCGGATATTCCGTTCCTAAGTATGCTTGGCCACCGTCTTTATATGGTGCACCTTTCACGTTTTACAGCTCTGGCAAGTAGGCCCTGAATTCTGCCATCGAGCCTTTTCCTGCCTTCTGCCTCTGAAAGCTCCAGCCTGAGCCTGCATCTGTATCCATGACCTTTGTCTTACTCCCTGCGAGGCTAACGGTGCCTGGCTCGGCCTGTTGCCTGCCAAGACTGTATTTCGCCTTCAAGTTATCTGCTCCGCTCCTCAACCAATACATTCCTGTCTAGTAGTTTAGGTAAACATCCTTCCAGCTGCAGAGCAAAGGGCCCGGCCTCACTGTCTCCGTGCAAGTAATTCATAGCTCCTGTTACCATGGTAGGCCCATGCCCCCACGCATCTCATGTAGACACGTAGACGCTTATACACGCACTAGCAGTCAGTATAGAATAGACTTTAACCAAGAGACCTTTCTTTCCAGATAATACAGTTCCTTAAACACAAGATATTAGATACGATTTGGGATTAGGTTGTTCTGACATCCCAGACTTCTGTCTCCTCATGTAGGGCTAAATGTCAAGTCCCCTTCACCCTCCAGTTACACGTCAATCACACGTCATGCAGCTGCGCGCGCATCTCTGCCATATATTTCTGCTGACATTGCAGGATTCTCTTATGGATCCACCCACCTGTGACATCCTCATAATGACGTTTCTAGTACATGCCCTTATGCATGCCTATTGTAACGCGTTTTTCATTACGTATGTGTATTCTCATCTTTCCTATCAGCTGTTACGCCTCCTGCATCTGTCTTACTGTAATGCATTGACTATATATATGATAACCTGTCAATAATGTATTGCCTATCCCTTCCTGAACCTTCGTGGTGACGGAACCCGATTGCCTGGTTCGAACCAATTCCTTTGTAAGGAATAAATCCCTTTTATAACCTCAAATACCACGGATTCTGCCTCTTATTTTTACTGAGTTATTCTTATTGAATTTTACCGCATAAATTAAGTCTAGGTAATTTAAATTTACCACAAGGTGGAGTGGGAGTGTGGGGACGAGGACCGCGCGTCGCTCGATCGCACGAAGTCCTCTTTCCATTACTGACAGGCGGCCGTTACTGCACATGCGGGGCGGCCATTTTGGATTATTATCCGACCAGAGCTCCGCAAATTAGGAAACACGGGAAATCGCTCCAGATTTGGAAGTGTGCATTAGCCTGTCTACAGCCCCCGTGACGCCCGAAGCTTATAAGCGCGGAGGGCAGTATATATATATATATGCATAGGCTTTGCCTAGAGAGGTTTTTTGGCAGGCCCTCCCTCCACCACAAAATCAACATCAAGCTTTAATTGCCTGGCTTGCCTGGGGTTGTTCCTCTCCCCCTGATTTCCTCCATATTCGCATTGCACACTCAGTGGCCTACACCTGTGGATACAATGACCGAGTTCTTTTTTGAAGACGAGTATTTGGAGGAGGAGCCGTCCAGCTCCCTGGAGCAGGACCTCATAGAGGCCCTAGATGCATGGGTGCAACATACAGTGAACACAGCCTTAATTAGGGCGATTGCACCCCTCAAGCGCCACTTCAATAAATACGTGCTGCAGCAGGGATGGATCCCTGCAACCAGCGTCCGACCTTCCGCTAGTGGCTCTAAAGGTTCTAACCCTCATACAGAGGATTTTGCTTGGCTTTCTAGAGCTTTTTGCGAATGACCACCCATATACTGTGTCCAAAGAGTCTGACTCTACGCAGGACGAGAAAGGAGACTCCTCATCCGACAGGGATTCAGAGGATGAGGAAGCGCCCAGACCAAAGAAAAAAATCTAGGAAGGAGCACCACCTTGAAGTCCCCACTCAACCTAAGATCCTCACATGGCTCCCGTCGCAGGAGGTGGCGGATTACGTGCAGTCGCACCTCCGACGTCCCTTTGACAAGGACTTCAGGGCACGACTGCGGTCGGAGTGCCCAAGGCCGGATTTGGTGGCGCGAGTCGCGGAGACCCCGGAGGTGGATCCTACGATGATCACGTATTTGAAAAAATACGCAAAGGACCCCAAGAGGGGTATAGACCGCGCCTGGCGGTCATGCCAGGATAAGTTATTAGACCTTTCAGGCCCACTAACTAAAATTCTTGAAATGAGGTTTCAAGCCAAGGAGTCTGGAACTCCGAGAGACCCAGATGACCTGATCGGATGGGCACAGCGGGCAGTGTGCCAGTTGGGCAACGCCAACTGCACCATATCAAGTGAGAGAAGATCTATCCTCCTCAAGTTAGACCCTAAGTTAGTGGAGTTGTCCTCCTCGGCGGCTGGACCCATTGCCCAGGGTCTTCTTTTTGGACAGCCTTTCTTGAAGGAACTGATAAAGTTCGTCGCCACCTTCAGTGGCCTAGACAAAGCGCAAGAATCACTCAAACGTGCCTTCCGCCCGGTTTTCACCAGGGCCGGACGAATTCGAGGGCGGTCATTCGGCCGTGGGTTCAATCTAGGCGCCCCACGTGGCCAACAACAACAAAGAGGAGGCTACCAGGATCACAACACCGGCAACGCTTCCTTCTACCCCTCCCGAGGAGGGAGGAACCGATTCCGGAAGGGCAGATTTGGTGGCAATCAGGCCAACCACCAAGACACCGGAACTACAGGTGAGACTCATTCTATGTTCAGAAGTAGTTGTGGTGGGACGGATTCAATCTTTTCTACAGGTCTTGCAAATGATCTCGCAGGACACTTGGGTCTTGGAGACGGTCCAGGGGTAGAAACTGGAATTGTCCAATACTCCCTCCCAAAGTTTCCTTCCTCCCATACTTTTTTCCCATCAAGATCAGAGTTTCGTTACAGACGAAATTCAACCCCTTCTCAAGAAGGGAGCTATCGTGTTCACTCAGCCACTCCTCGAGGTTTCATCAGCACGGTTTTCTTAGTCCAGAAAAAAGGGGGCTGGTTCCAGATTGGTTCTGAATTTGAGGGACTTTAACCGCTGGATCATTTATCGACACTTCAAAATGGAGGGCATCCATTTGTTACGGGACTTCCTACAGGAAGGAGATTGGATGGTCTGTCTATACCTGAAAGATGGATATCTTTCAGTGCCCATCTACGCTCTGCACCAGCGGTTTCTTTCATTTCTCTGGCAGGGAGTCTGCTACGAGTACAAAGTCCTTCCCTTCAGACTTTCGTCAGCACCTTGGTGCTTCACGAAACTCCTGCGCCCAGTCATGGAGTCGTTGCGAGCTCGGGGAGTTTGCTTGATCGTCTATCTAGACGACATCATTATCATGGCCCGCTGCCCTCGCCTGGTACTCATGCACCTAGAGTGGGCAATCGATTTGCTTCAGAGCCTGGGTTTCATGGTGAACCCTCAGAAGTCCATTCTGTCCACCACGCAATCTATAGAATTCCTGGGTTTTCAGCTCGACTCTCGGAGCTGCCAGCTTTTCCTTCCCACGCAAAAGATCAGAGCAATCAAGAAAGAATTGAGATTGATTGTGAACAAGCGGATTCTGTACTTGAGAGCGGTGGCCCGAGTGGTGGGCCTGTTAGCCTCATCGATCCAAGCTATATTTCCGTGACTTCTGCATTATCGAGCACTCCAGCGCTTGAAGATCCAACATCTCCGGATATGCAGAACGGATTCCGCTGTCCGAGTAAGCGAGGAGGGAGATGTTATGGTGGTTAGACCACATGGAGTCGTGGAATGGCAGAGCCATATTCGGATCCAGTCCCGAGATAGTGATCGAATCGGTCGCCAGCCGCTGTGGTTGGGGAGCCCGCTGCAGTCCGATTTTGACGGGGGTCGGTGGTCCCTGGAGGAGCTTTCCCTTCACATCAATTGTCTGGAGCTGCTGGCAGGCTAGTTTGCAATTCGCAGTCTCTCCCCCCTAGACGACAAATTGGTGTAATCTTTTACGGATGGACAACGTATCGGCAGTCCGATACGTGAACAAGCTGGGCGGGACGAGGTCACAGATTCTTGCAGAAATCGCCAAGGATTTTTGGCACTATTGTCTGCAAAACAAAATATCAGTTGCGGCAAAATATCTCCCAGGGAGCAGCAACGAGTTGGCGGATTGGAACTCTCTGTACCTACGCGATTACAGCGATATGGAGGCTTCATCCTCAAATGTTTTGCTTCCTGAATCGAACATGAGGTCCTTGTCAATTAGACTTGTTCGCTTCTCGCCGGAACAAACAACTTCCGAAATCTTTCAGTTGTTGTCCGGACCCGGAGGCGATCTCCTCGGACGCGTTTCTGCAGGTCTTGCCTCCCGGCCTTTGCTATGCCTTACCGCCGTTTGTAATGATACCCAGAGTCCTGGCGCAGGCCAGGCGTCAGCAAACGGAGCTTCTTCTAGTCACTCCGTTGTGGAGAGCACAAGCTTGGTTCCCAGTTGTACTGGAAATGTCTTGTGCTGTACCAATGTTACTTCCACAGACAGGGAACCTGTTGCTGGACTCTCACAAGCGACCTCATCCCTTGGTATTAGCAGGACAGCTCCTTCTGGTGGCAAGACGAGTTTCAGGGATAGATGGGAGATCCCCGGCCTTTCGAGAGACACTACCGCCTTCATTAAACAGGCATGGTCCGATAATACCCACAAGTGGTATTTATCAGCATGGAACAAATGGTGTAGCTGGTGTGCTCAACAGGATATCGATCCCACTAGAGCAAATGTCTCCATGGTCATGAATTATCTACCCTCCCTGGCCTCATCAGGTCTCACGTACAGAACAGTTAATATCTTTCGGTCTGCGATATCGGCGGGACATGTTCAGCTGGATGGCAAACCTGTGGGGGAACATCCCTTGGTTTGCAAATTGTTAAGGGGGATTCCGATGGGCAAACCCCCGTGTCCAAAGTACTCGTTCCTATGGGACGTCGCTGTGGTTCTACGGTTTTTAGAATCCTAACCAGCTAACAAATATCTATCACGCAAGCAGATCTCCCCCAAATTGGCCATGTTGTTATGTTTGGTCTCTTGCAAAAGAATGTCTGATATCCGTGCTTTGGATTTGGCTGGTCGCCGTTTCTCCCATGAAGGGGTCACGTTTAATATCTCCAGGTGGACCAAGTGTAATACCACCTCTGTTTCAGATCTTAGTTTTCCGGATAATCCGAAATTATGTGTGGTTTAATGTCTTAAAGCATACGAGGTAAGTACAGCTGAGTTTTGTTCTAATATGCAAGGTCAACTGTTTATTGCTTTACAAAAACCGTTTCGACCGGTGACCCCAGCCACTTTAGATCGCTGGATGTGTTGGCTCAGGAGCGAGGCAGGTATTGATGTTTCTAAGTTTGGGGCTCACTCTGTTCGAGGGGCAATGGCCTCTAAGTCACATGCTCTGGGAGTAACGCGTGCCGTTATAATGATGGCAGCTAACTGGTCTACAGAGTCCACTTTTAAGTCCTTTTATTATAAACCGATTGTGGATGTGGCATTAGTAGTGGTGGCTAAGCTTTGAACAAGCATAATCGGAGCCTCCGGTCCTGACATAGAATTAAAAATTTGCGAACAAGTCGTGACAAGAATTTTCAATTCTACTAAGGACACGGAGGCGAGGATTATCACGCCTAAGATTATGTGTTATATTGAATCATATGTTATAAATTGCAGTGTTTGCTGTCAATGTTCTTTGATCGTACTATTGACTTCTTTACCACCCTGGTTAAATGATTTGATGTATACGATAAGTTCTACAGTGACCGTTATTACGGGGTTTTTCTTTTTGTTTCAGATACGAATGGCAAGTAAAGGAATTCTGCCTTCCTCTTCAATGGTCCGTTTGAGTGTTCTACCTCCTTGGAAGTGCAGCAGTCTTGCACCGATCTCAAACCGTGGAGTTTTCCTCCCAGAGACATGAAGTGTTTCTGTTCGACTTCAGAATGTTTGGTTACCGTAATGGATTGTCTGGTTAAAGACAGTGTTCGAGATTGAATGGTTATCTCAAAGACGTTGGACTTAATGGTTTCAAATAGATCACGCAAAGAAAGAGGAAGTGACTACTTCTGTGAGACCTTATATAGGGTACTCTCAATGGTTATGGGGCACCTAGTGCTCATGGGATTTGTAGTTTTACGAATAAAAGTGTTTTTCTATTGGCTGCTGTTGTAATAAATGCATAGAAATGAGAAGCATAATCCTCGCCTCCGTGTCCTTAATAGAATTGAAAATTCTTGTCATAACTTTGTTCGCAAATTTTAAATTACCAGCACTCCAACTTGACAGCTGAGGAGGCACTATAAATGCATGACAATACATTTCAGTGCGGTGATGCGGACCACTACACTGAAAAGCTTTTGTCTAAAGCCTGAGGAGTGGTACATGGCAGTGCTGCTTCTAAAATGTTGGTATGTATGTATAGCATATTTGACAATTGTTTCTTCAAAGTTAAGTTGGAAGGTGTATTTTGAGTTTTCTACTCTACCGTCAAAGTGGGGGTTTTAGATTTAGAAAACGTCAACACATTGAGATTAATGAAAAAGACAACTGTAAATGCATTCCTGCTAACCATTGTGAAAAGAAAACACGAAAGTTAAGACAAAATGGTGTAAATTAATTTCTCTATTAACATGAATTGAAGTGTAACAAATATTAAGTTGGAGAAGCTTAAAATAAATTAGGAGTCTCCAGCCTAAATCAGTGTATTGGCTTGAACTTTACCAAGGAGCATACCTGTAAACTCACCCTGTCTTTTAGGGGTCAGGTGTCACTCTCTTTTTTCCACACTCCTAACTAACAAAAGCTTCCATAGATTCTGATGAAGTTACCCACTTTTCAATTCTACGTCACCTTCGCAAGTAAAGGGTTCATTTTTCATTTACCTTAATGTGATCAACCTCTTAAACGCTTGTTGTCACTCACATTGTTAGTCAAGAAGCTGACACATAATTGGTAAGTATACATCATGCATGCCAACATTTCAAAACAGGAAAGAGGGAGATATTGACAAAAAGTTGTGGAGATTTCATTTTCCCATTGAAATACAGGCAATATGAGGTGGGTGGTGTCTAAAACAAAGCCATTTGTGGCTTTAAAATTCAGGATTTTCCCACTTGAATCTGGTCTGTTGGCATGTATAATACAAGCATAGCTGCCAAGTTTTCAGTTTGCTTATGCATGAGATTTACATGTTTTGAGTGTGCTTGTGTGTGACATGTAAGTGCATTATCTGTGGCATTTTGAGTGACACTTTATCCCAAGTAGAATAATACTGATATATGTATGTAATCTGATAAATATAAAGAATCACCACCTTTTTGGCAATGTTATGGTCCGCTGTAAAGTTCTTGAAGTGAGTATGAAAAATCACTAACCTACTTCATACATGCCAATAGAACCAATTCATGCGGGATACTCTTTCTTTTTTGGAGTGGCTTTATTTTGGCTGTCTCCCACCTGATACTGTCTCTGCTTCAATAGAAGTAAATAGGGGACGTACATTCTCCCAATTTTTTTTTTAAATCTCCCACTTTCGTCTTCTAAAATGTTGGCATGTATGCTATTTCTCCTTTCTTATGAGCCTTCTGGAAGTATTTGCGGTACTATAATTAACCATATACAAGTCATGGTGGCAGTAGTTCATACATGCCAGTAGTTTGGAATAGGAAAGTGGGAGAATGTATTTCTCCCATTAATGTCTGTTGTGGCCTTCATCGGGCCTGTTGGCACGTATGGAACTAACAAGTGTGCTGCTGCAGGAGCGGTAATCAGAAATGCAGTTTTTTTCTTACTGTCAGGAGCACAGAGAAATTGCTATTGCAGACAGTTAGAGCATGACAAAAATGCTGTGCACTCTCCATCAGGAGCACGTTACTGGCAGTGCCTAATCCAAGTCACAAAAGACCGGTTCCTGCAGTTTGAAGCCCGCCTAGGAATTGGGTTTTTCCATGCAGGAATTGTGAGGCGAGAGACTAGCCTTGAAATTGGTAATCTCCCCCCTGAATTGGGAGGGTTGGCATGTTTGGTATTCTATTACATTTGTTTGCAGCAGACAGAGGTGTCCATTGCACAACTGCATACTGAGATCTTGAGTTGCGTAGAATTGACATAGATTTGCATTTCTTTACTTGGAGAGTGAGATGAAAAAGCTGCAGCACACATGGCACAGTACATGACTTGGCTTTAGAACCATGCATGTTCTCCCAGTAATGAAAAATGTGAACACTTCCAGTGAAACAGCTCCAAACCAGCAGGTCACGAGACATGAAGCCTTTAATGCAACCAGCCGAACAGACTATTAACTACAGTTGGGAAATATGTTTCCCAGAATGCAAAGTGCTCTTGTCTAAAAGTCCAGGACTGACGAATGATTGTTGCTTACAGAGAAGATCGACACCTGACTATTATGGGGCCTATTATGATGTTGGTTGGTAAGCATCCGTCCACTTGTCGGAGGCTTACCGACAGACATAGTAGGTTTACAATCCGACTGCCGAATTACAATGTTGGCGGTCAGAAAGTAAACCAGCCAGACAATTCAACTGGCTTCTGACGGGCTCAAGGAGCTTGTCGGCCAGTCGGGAACTTCCGCAAAATGCGTTTCCACTGTTGGGATTATGATGTTGGTCTCCGACACCCTTTCCATGTCAGCCTTTCTGACATGGAATGGCTGTTTGAGAGCTACTTTGGGGGCCCCTTTCTCCGCTGGCCCTCTGGTTGTGCCCCCCCATATAACCCTGCCTCATGGTGCAGGGGTTTAAGGAAACCTCCATTTCTCTATGGGCGCTTGTGCTGCTACTGGTTTATGACCCCCGCACGAGCTCCCATAGAGAAATGGGAGTTACGGTTGCATTGTAATTGTGGTTTCGAGACCGCCGACCGGAGGTCCGTTGGTTTCATAACCACAGAGAAGTCGGTCGGAGGCAACTCCGACCAACATCATAATGAGGCCCTATATGTCCTAAACATACCAAAAATAACTTTACATTCTCACACTGATTGGGGGGTGGGCGTTGACATATGTTTGTGTTACACATAACTATTGAATGCTTTTGTTAATTCTCTTGACTTCATCAGATAAAAGCATGTGATGACGATGAGCTAAATGGGATGGATGGTCTAGTGATTCAGCAACACCAAGCATGTAGCTGAATCCTTGATCCTGGGCCAATCATGTATTCCCCCCTATTGAGAGTGCCTAGATACTATTTATTTCGGATTATGTACTATACGTTAAATTCATTATGAGTTAACAATCTGGCAGTGAAGAACAAGGTCAAGAACATGTGCAAGAATGATTAGTTAGCAATTTCGATAGTGTATTGACACTGGAGAATAACTTGTTTGCCATAAAGAGGCAGACATCAAGATGTCGAGTTTCAGGAAGAAAGCTATCATGTCATTGTTTTTGTCTATAAAACAAATGCCATGCCACTGTCTCGTGGGACTGTTGGCATGTATGGCACATGTATACTGTTAAAAGCAAAACTATTGGCCTGATTGAAAGCTGTATGCGACTGGGGTACCGATAAAATCGTCTGCGGTTTTCCCCTTACTGTCTAGTAAATCCGCACCTGTACTGTGAAATTATGAGTAAACCCCAATTAAATAGGGAATTACTGGGTTAGACCTATTTTTCCAGTTGTTGTACAATACAGAATTCCCCCTGTCCACAAAATGGGGAACGAGACTGGGCTGCTATTGCAGCTATGACCTCAATCGATTTTTCCAGCCATAATTACCGGCAGGTAATCAGGTATGGTTCCCCATCACTCGGAGAAACTGGATGTGGAAAAACCTACCCACTCAGGCAAGTGTAAATAAATAACTGCTAACAATTGCTATAGAGGAGATGGGCTGTGGACTTCCCCCTCGGCTGTCACCTACCCAGCCGGACTTTAGGCAGACTCTCCCTCGTCTCTCCATCCTATTTCCCTCCTACCCCTTTACCCTACCCCCTATCCCTTCTAAGCTCCTTTTATCTTGTCTTTACGCTCTTGAAATGTTTTTCTTGTAACTGATGTAACTGGTAACTGATGTAATTTTGTAACTTTGTGGAACCTTATGTAAAGTGCTCTGATACCTCCGGGTCTAACCAGCGCTATATAAAACTCAAATAAATAAATAAAGTTGTGAACAGAAAACATGACAGGCAAGGAATCGGTGCCTAACATTGCCACATGCAAAATGTGTACCCAGTAAACTTCTTAAATCATGCCTGCTTTTAATGTGATAAGATAAGCAAATGTTGTGGGATTCACAGTGAACTGTCTTTTGGGCAGGATAGATTGCTATTGCTATCCACCCTTTTCTACTCCCAATCACCAGAAACAAGCTCTGGCAAAGCCAATACGCTTGCTGAGCTGTAGGCTTTGCCGATATTTGTCTGTAAAATATTGTTTAAAAAAAGTAAAAGTAAAGATATATCTAAATAAGGGAGAAAAAAGCAAACATAACTTAGAGTATCTCAAAACTGTACATTAAATTCAATATTTCATTCTTAATGAATGTCATGGTTTATTTCCCAAATATTTTTTACTCAGGAAACGCTGAACAGAATTAAAAAAGAATAAGGTAGTGTCAGAATGTAAAGGGAAATACTCGCAAAGGCCTAATTTACTTTCTGCAGAATTCTGCCATTTGGTCTTCTGCAGGCGGCCAGGGAACACTTTTATTGGCCTCCAGAAAAAGTTACATATTAAGTACACTTATACCTCAGACGCTAGCTAAGTGAGTGCAGCAGATGGACCTTTCTCCAGTGCCATAAAAGTCTTTGTGTGCCAACGCTTGTGCTTTCATTCAATATGTGGAATTCCAAAGATAAAACAAAAACAGCCCTTAAAGTCTGCTGCTTAGCCCTACCTCTACAACAACAAGGTGATGGATGCAATACTTGAATTAATCTCAGCCACTGGCAATCGTTCGAGGACGCATCCCAGTCCATCCTTTGTCGCCAACCATGCCGCCTCAGATTGTACTCAGCTATATGCAAATCAGTCTTGACCCTGCTCGAATGGTAACAGTCCAGCCCGAAATGCCAAGCCAGGTCCACGCTGAACCAGAATACATGCAACCTAGGACCAGTTTCGCTCTGATCTGAAGTGATCTATCAAGCGGGTGCTGAGAAAAAGGGGGGTGTCCCAAAATGCTTTTCCCCCATCCTTTTTTCTATAGGCACTTTAAACATACCTACAGCCCAAACTAATGAACAGATTTAGACCAAAGTTGGCAGAAAGCTAGATCTAGGTCTAGAAAGAGATCTTTCTGTGATCTGGAATATATCTATTCAGTAGTTTTTAAATAATTAATGTTCTAAAACGTTGTATATTTAGGGGCGCGGAGCGTCCACGGATCCAACAGATCTCCTGCTGAGATCTGATTGCTGCCATCACATCAACCTGTTAGTGGTGGCAGCCATCTTAGGACTAGCTACTCAGTGCAGAGTCCTAAAAAGCATTAAAAAGTTGTGTGGCCTAGGGGTCCTTCTTGGCGGACATGCACTAGATGAGCTCAAGGCAGCAGCTAGCTATCCTCCACCATCCTGCCGGCATTTTCATTTCTTTTCGCCCCCTCACTGGTTCCAGGGGTGCTGGAGTGCCCGATGGTCTGCCAGTGTTGCAGGGCCGCAGAATTGCTGAAGCGGCCAGCCCGGGACAGAAGGTGCATGGCAAGGTGGGCCCTGGGGCAGCCCTTGTACACCCGGAGGGGAGATGGCGGGCAAACCAGGTCTGTGTCCGGAGCCAGCTGAGGGCAGGGAACTCGGTGGCCAGGCCGTGGTGGGGACTGAAGGTGTAATTGTGCTGCCTATTGTTCCCCTGGAGCCCCGTGGGGCTGGTGAAGCCCATGCTCAGGCTGGTTCGTGGAGGCCGCTGCTGCCTCGTGGTGGGGGGTGCCCCGATGGTTTTGGAGGCAGCCCACCAGCTTTGTTGCTGTGGCTGTGGATGCTGCACCCCTGGGTGCTGTTTGCTTGGGCCGGACATCGAGTGCCTGCAGTGGTCAGCATTTGGGCAGCCCAGGCCCCCTGGTGGTGATGGTCAGGGCACTGCGGGCCCCTCTGGACGGCCGGAGGGAATCAGCGCCCTAGACCGGATGGTGGGGTGCTGCAGTGGGTCTCGACGGCCTTGTGACACCCGGGTACTTCTTCAACTCCCCCGCCACTACACAACTTTTCACAATACCTGAGGTCGCATAGGTGCAGAGATGGAGTGACATACAATAAGAAACCACTTGTCATTCAGGCAATTGCAAGTATCTGTTATTATTACCTGTATGTGAAGCACTGGCCTGGACTGCTATATTTCACCCATCCTATACCTTTGGAGACATTATCGACCCATTTCCTTCCTTTAACTGCTTGTGCTGCCCCCGAATGAATGTGGCCTGGTGACCTGTTGGGTCGGAGGCCGGTACAATGCTAGGGGGGGCACGCGTCAGCACAGGGCACCTGAAACAGCTCTATCATGACCAAAGATACGTTACCTGACTCCACAGGCAAACAGAGCACCATAGATAAATTTAGTGAGGTCGTGGCATGAAGGCAGGGTCTGGGTGTCTTCCAGGTCTGGCCCAGACAATACCACATTCCTGGCGGCCATTACCCAGTCCAGAGATGTTGTATGCCAAGATAGGTGCAGTTGGCTCAGATGTGAATCTGCTGCACTAGGACCTGCAAAAGATGGTTAAGAGGATCACATAGGCAGAGATCAGGGTGTCCAGCGTAGAGTATGCCTTGACATATCCTCAGCAAAAAGTCACCAAACTCACAGCTGTTACCAAAGAGCTGGCGGTGTGGGTTGAAGATTCGTGGGCTTTCTGGAGGGCTGTGAAAGTGATGCAATGAACAAATATCTTGTCTAATGGATCCGTGCACTCATTCTCCCGGAGTCCCTTTCATCCTGTTTCGTAATAGAAGGGCCTACAGAGCTCTTATAAAGAAACCTACCCCAGGTAATTGGCTGCATCCGGTCATTGCCAAAATCCTCAATTTCCATGATAGAGACGCTATCCTGCAATTGGCGTGCAGCCAAGACACGCTTCTTTTTGAGTCCCACCATATTATGATATTACCAGACTATACAAAGGTGGTCCAGCAACAACACCAGTCCTTTGTTGCGGCAAAGCAACATCCGCGTGATCTCAAAATGCTATATATGCTCCTTTTTCCTGCTCGCATGTGCGTGTTTTTCAACTCTTGCATCCTGTTTTTTGACACCCTGTAGGAGATATTTATGTGGACAGGTGAGACTGTATTTGTGAAACCTCACACTCCACCGCACCTGGACTCGAACTTGTCTTCAAGTGATAGGTGTTTACAACATACTAAACTGACAGAGAGGCATCGGAACTGATTCCACTCGTCCTGGCGGACCAACAATCGTGATGATGAACACTGAAAGATTTCCCCTGATATGACCATTTAGGGCGTGCTCCCTACTGATCTGGGATGTGGTTCTCCCCCACCCATTTTGGGGGGGAGAACAGCCTCACAGATCAGACTATACATCTCCCCCTGATCGATTATGTTGCAAGCACACTATGTTCAGCTGCTCCTCTGGATTGCCAAGGATAAAGGCTCTCCAGAGCAGACTCTTAGTTGAGAGAAGGTGATGCAGATCGGGATGATAAAATTATATCCACTACCACAGATAGAGTAATCTTTACAGTTACACGCACATACATTCATCATACACTAGGGCCCATTTCACTTACATATGCTCCGATACTCTACCAGCAGCAAACCCGTGGAAAGAAAACACCTAAACACCCTACATCTGCATCTAGGCGATAGGACCAGTTTTAGTGGCTGTCCAACATAATATAAACAATCTATAAACAATAATCAATAATAATTCAATAAATGACAAGGAAAGAAACAACCAACACCATGTTCAAAGTTATATTGCTTTATCCAAAATTAGTCAGAATGAAATCAGAATAAATCATTTCTCATAGTTACCTATTCTAACTAGTGTCAGAACGGGTCAGGACCAGTCTCTTGAAAAGTCTTTTCAGGATAGAGTCCTCAGCATTGGTCATCTGCAACGCAAGTTCACGCAGCAAGGCGACGAAGGAAAGAGTGGGGAGAGCCCTCCCTAAGCTAACATTTTTATACCATAAAATACAATGAAAACCCACATATAAAATTTGTATCACCAAGTAAGACAAGAAGGATGGGATGTATCTTGACTACATCCTGAGAAACTCCGCTCAAGAAAAGTCTTAACTACAAAATCCTCGGAGAAAAAACTAATTTTGCAACAGTTCATGTTTGTTTCCTCCGACAAGCCAGCTTTCGCACAGAGTTCTCTGAGACCCATTGTCTTCCAAGGACGAGCATTACTTTTGGAGATCCTCCAAGCTTGCTGATGTCCTCCCGGAAATTTCCTTATAAGGACTGCCGACAATTTCTCTGTTAGCTGAACACCGGCAGGGGTCTCTCTTGATACACCAAAATTTCTACGCCTGAATTACATCTCAGCCAGGCTTCAAATTATTCTCGGAAGGCCTCCATAGGCCACAATAGACCATCTTTAATCAAAGAGACAAAATAAAGATTACTACATCATAATGATTAGACAGTGTTAACCCCACTAATACCCTTATGTGTATGCATTTATCTAGCTTTGCGACATACAGAGCATTAATTCAGACAGCGTTTTGTGCTCAAAATAAATAGCACACAGCAACGTTTAAACATGGAAAACTTGCACGTTATTGTAAAACAAATAAAGCACAGACACGCTAACCCATGTGTAACCTCCTTCTGTGTTAAAACAAACAGGTTGGTTAAAAAGACACACTTGCACAAGACAAATAATTAGTTATTAATTGTTAATAATTAGTATAACGCATAGACATGCCAGAGCTTCAAAAGCCCCAGAATTTTCTAACAGAAAACTCTGCTCCAGCAATCCCCCCTTTGGTGATTTTATCACCAAATAAACCCAAAAAAAAAATTAGTGAAAATTTAGTCCCATTTTAGAGGAAATCAGAAATGTCTTTTCCCCTTACACAACATTAAACACCAGTCTCTCTTTCATCATCTCTCTTAGTCTCTAAATAAACACTTTCCCTCAATTCTTCTAATTCAATCTCTTCTGGTTCTCTTTTTGACTTCTTAAAAATCTTATTTTTCTTTTTATTTTTCAAAATTTTCTCTTTCCCTCCCCTGTTTTTATAACACACACACACCAATCTCAGTATCAACACAGCAACAATTATACAAGACAAAGGAAACAGTACCCTACCTACAATAGTACTACCTATTTTAGTAATAAAATCCTTAACAGCTATCATCTTATTAGCTAGTTTAGTCCATATACTCCCAGTTTCAAGTGGTACTAGATCTTCATGCAAATCAGTAATATTTTTGATATAGACCTTCAGGTCTCTGCTTTCATCAGGAATGTAAGTGCAACAATGTTGAACTTTCAAAATTCCACAAACTCCACCCTCCTTAGCCAAAAGAATATCAAGGGCAAGTCGATTTTGCATAGACATGGCACGTACGGCACTCAACTCCGTATTTACCAAATGAAATCCTCCTGCGGTATTTGTCGATAAACGATCAACCACTGTGGACAATTTCCGAATTCCATAAGCATTTAAAGAAATTCCCACTGCTGGAATCAAAACCCCAAAAATGTCACCCACAATTTCAGACCAAGTTTCTCTCTTAAAACGTTTTAGTACATTAATATCTTGTACATCACTTATTTTATCTGTATGAAAAATCTTAGGAAAAACTAAACCTACATAACATGTACCATACCAATGGTCAGGCAATCTGTAATAAGCTTTGTTCCCACACACATAGTACACCCCTGGAAAAATAGTATCTTCTCCACCTCTGAAACCCCAACCAGTCGCAACGAAGTATGTATCATGGCACTCACTAGTTCCCACAAAGTACGTATCATATTGGGATTTCCTTCTGGTAATGCATAGTTTACCTTTCTGCGGTGCATCCAAAGCTAAAGTTGGACTAACCCCATTCCTCAACTCCTTTCCCATCTCAATGTCCCAAATTGTCTCACTCACTTCATATTTTCCCGCTTTCTCCTGCATATTCACTCTCCTTTCCTCTACCATGTCCAGGAAAGCTTTCTCCTCTTCTTTCAAACTGCAAGTCAAATTATTCTTAAAAATTTAATCTAATGTTAGTCCTTTTTCTTCAATAAAAATCTCACCAAAAGTGTTAGCTTCTTTAGCTGGATTCAGCTTTTTGTTCATTGGCAAGTGCCCAAAAATACTATCTCTGTTAGACATCTTATAATCTACTTTCCCTAACAAATAAAATACACTACTTAAAATACTACAAGAAATACCATATGTAGCTGGTAAATGGTGATAAGTAACACCTTCTGAAACAGATGCAGGTAATTGCATGCAGACATAGCAATCCCTCACTTCCATTGTCTTCACATATTCATATAACAGTTTTGAAAAAACATTACTAGAAAAATTGTTAATTGACCTATCTTTGTGTATGTAACTAGGAACTACCTTTTGTGAATTCTTTTCTATATTAGTCATGTTCTCATCCATCCCAAATTCAACCTTAAAAGTAACTAATAAAACTAAAACACCCCAAAGAAGCATTAATATTCCAGTACAACAGAAACACATCCTACACCACCTTTTCAGGAAGGCACATCTATTTGGGTTATTCTCTGTGTTAGCCATTCTGCTTTAACTTCTACTCCACTACAGTGATTACAGTGATTAGTACTTTTCAAATCTCCAACGTCTTATTCCAAACTCTTCAGCTTCTTCAAAGATCTTTCTGTTCACTCAGTCCAAGTGAATCCTTCTTTCACTCAGTTCGGATACTCATCATCTTTCACTCCAGTTTCTTCAACATCAAATTGTATCAGATCTCCAACACTCGATTCTTCAGTATCTGATTCTTCTCTGATGTCAGTCAACAATACTTTCAGAATTTCACCAGTTTCTTCCTCAACCACTTTTCTCAAGACCACTTCCGGATTATCTCGAGTCACTGTTTCTTCTTCTCCTCCTTCAGACAGTGTCACATAAGACCATTCCGGTGATCTGTACTTTTGGTTGGGTCTTTTAACTCTTTTTATTTCCACTGGTTCTTCTGTACTTTTTGATTCTCCTTCTTCAGCCTTTGAAGTTTGACTGGATACTTCATTCACTTGTTCAGCTTCCGGTGTATTTGCTCTTATTATCCTGTATCTCAGTCTTTTCACTCTGTTGTTAGGCCAACGATCTCCTCTCACAACCTTTTTAGGCTTCGCTTCTTTGACACTTTTCACTCCAATCGAAGTTCTTTTCCTCAGAACTCGACCTTCTGTTTGTTCATTTTCATCATCCGATTCTATTTCAATTGCCTTTTGCTTTCGTTTCTTAGCAGTTTTCTTTTCTTGCACAGATTCTTTCACCACTATTTGAGACTTCCCTACTTCTGTCCCTCCTCGGGTCTCCGACACGCAATCTTCTTGCTGTCTATTTGTCCCTTTACCTAGCTCCTCATGAATGCACCCTACACCTCCTCGGGGGTCTTCCGCAATCTGTCCCTCTCTATCTTCTTCTGACCCTGTTTCTTCAAGAATAATCTCAAGTAGTTCTTCAATCTCTTCCTCCTCTTCTGATTCAGGAGTAGTTTCTATGTGCTTTCTCTTTTCTTTTCTTTTTCCACCACTGCTACTCGAAACTTCAGGCTCTTTCACAGAATCAGAATCTGCTCTTCCTTCTGATACTCGCAGTGAATCTCTTGAAGCTCTCTCTGCTCCTTTTCTCACTGATTCTGTATCTTCTGATCTCCTTTCCGATACTCGCAGTGAATCTCTTGAAGCTCCCTCTGCTTCTTTTCTCACTGATTCTGTATCTTCAGGATCTTCACCATCACTGGAATCTGACTCTTCATAATATTCTTCACCAGTTCCCCATCTCGGGCTGGGAATTCTCAGAGTATGACTTGCGTGTATCCAGTGTCTCACTCCAGCACACTTTACAGCAGTCGTTGTAATCAGAATAACTTGTCTTGGCCTTCCCCACCTTGGAACCAAGCAATTTCTTCTTCTGTGCACCTTAATCCTCACCCAGTCTCCTGGACTTAGATCATGGGCCTGCTTCTTCTCAAGTGTGGTAGCTTCTTCTCCAATCTGGTGAAACACAGAATGAACTGCGTCAGCCAGGCCTTTACAGTAATCCAAAATCATGTCATCAGTTATTGCCATCAATTTATTCACAGGCACAAATGCATGGCGCATAGCACGTCCCATGATTATTTCATGTGGACTCAAACCTGTAGTTCTGTCTGGAGTAGATCTCATAGTCATCAAGACTAGAGGAAGAACGTCTGGCCATTTCATGCCAGTGGCTAAACACATCTTTCCAATTCTGTTTTTGATCGTGCCATTAATCTGCTCAACCACACCAGAAGCCTCTGGTCGGTATGCACAATGTAGCTTCTGTTGTATTTTCAATGCTTCACAAATTAAACTAATGAGTTCATTTTGAAAGTGTCTGCCTCTGTCAGATTCAACTGTGACTGGAAACCCGAACCTAGGAATCAACTCCCTCAACAGTAATTTTGCCACTGTTAATCCATCATTCCTCCTTGTCGGATAGGCCTCCACCCACCTTGAAAACAAACAGACTACCACTAGAACATACCTTAGTCTGTTCACCTGGGGCATTTCAATGAAATCAATTTGCATTCTTGTGAAAGGACCTCCTTCTCTGCCAATTGTTCCCAGACTCACCACTGTCTTTTTCCCAGTGTTAAATTGCTGACAAATTAAACATCTCTGACAGATGCTTTCCGCAATTGCTCTAAACTTTACATTATACCAGGTCTGTTTAAAGGACCTAATCATCGCGTCCCTCCCCAGATGTCCCTGGCCATGATACATCCTTGCCATTGACGACAAAATTGAGTTTGGCATCACTGGTCTGCCATCTCTGTAGACCCAAACATGGTCTGTTTCTCTTGGAGCACATCCTGCTTTAATCCAATCTTGTTTTTCCTCTTCTCCTGCCTCATCTTGTAACTGTTTCACTTCATCCCATGTTTCTAAGACATTAGTAAACATCACAGAAAGAAAAGACATTTCCTCCATCCTGTCCCTGTTAATTGATAAATTCATTTTTGCACAATACTGCGCCACATCGTTTGAGTATCTGTTGCCAACAGTGATAAAATCTTCTCCTGAAACATGTGCTGCACATTTTACAACCGCTAACTCCTTAGGCAGCTGTATCGCCTCAAGCAATTTTCCAATCAGCTCAGCATTCTTTATTGGAGTTCCACCCGATGTCAAGAAACCCCTCTGTAGCCACAATTGGCCAAAATCATGCACCACTCCAAACCCATACTGACTATCAGTCAACACAGTTATTCTCAAATCCTTCCCGATCTCACAAGCTCTTGTCAATGCCACCAATTCAGCAACTTGCGCAGATTTCACTCCTTTCAACGGTGATGCTTCCATAACTTCTGAAACCTTGCACACTGCATATGCTGCACATAACACACCATTTTCATTTCTCAGGCATGATCCATCCACAAACAGCACATGATCATTTTCAGGCAAAGGAACATCCTTAATGTCTGGTCTCGGTTTCGTACAGTATTCCAGCACGTCCAAACAATCATGATCATCTTCCATTCTTATACCCACATTTTCAATGTCTGGCAAAAGTGTCGCTGGATTCACATTTGTACATCTTTCAAGAGTCACATTCGATGCTCCCAGAATAACTTTCTCATACTTAGTCAGCCGACTATTTGACATATGCTGAGTTCTGCTTCTTGTCAATAGAATTGCCACATTGTGAGGTACGAATACCCTTACAGGATATCCCATTATGATCCCCTCACTTTGCTCCAGGCTTCTGCATGTTGCAGCCACAGATTTTAGACAACCTGGTAAACCCACAGCTACAGGGTCAAGTGTCGATGAGAAATATGCAATAGGCCTTCTCAATTGCCCATGTTTCTGGATTAACACTGAAAGTGCACATCCATTTCTCTCACTGCAGTACAGTTCAAACTCTTTTTCATAGTCTGGCATACCCAGAGCTGGAGCTTCACACATTTTTGTTTTAAGCTCTTCAAATGCTGCCAATTGTTCTGCATCCAGATCCAAGGGATCTGTCATGTCACATTTTGTCAATTTAATCAATGGCTTTGCTATCAGGGAAAAATTAATTATCCACTGACGACAATACCCCACCATACCCAGGAACATTCTCACTTCTCTCTGAGTTTTTGGAGCTTTCATTTCTCTGATTATTTTAATCCTGTCAGTAGTCACTTTTCTGAGACCTTTCTCAATATTATGTCCAAGATAATGCACCTCTTTTTTACAAAACTGCAATTTGGCTGGGGATACCTTTAACCCTCCATCTGCCAGATGATTCAGTAAAGCTATGGTATCCACTTCACAAGCTTCACGTGTCTTTGATGCCACAAGCAGATCATCAATGTATTGCACTAGCACTGAGCTTTCAGGCATGATCAAACTTTCCAACGATCTTTTCAATAACTGATTGAATATCGAAGGACTCTCTGTATACCCCTGTGGGATACGACACCATGCTAAAATACGCTGGCCAAACCTAAATGCAAAAATCGGCTGGCTATCATGATGCAATGGAATTGAAAAGAATGCATGACACAAATCAATCACTGTGTACCACTCAGCATCATGTGGAATCTGATACAGAATCACTGATGGATTTGGCACGATAGGACAACATGCCACCACAATCTGATTAACCTTTCTCAGGTCCTGTACTATCCTGAACTTACCATTAGGCTTTTTCAGTCCCATTATCGGTGAATTACACGGACTACTCAATAGTTCTCTTAGGACTCCTTGCTGAATCATTTTCTCAATTATAGGAGTTATCCCTTCGATTATTTCTGGCGTCATTTTGTACTGAGGAATGTTAGGATATGCAATTCCCTCTTTCACTGCAATTTTTACTGGATCTACATTATTCATCAATCCTACATCCTCTCCTGTAAAATCCCAAACTACTCTTTTCACTGTGTCTCTCAGCACTTGAGGTAAATCCTCCAGATTGAACACTGGAAAGGTACCAATTAATTCACTTTCTCTAGTTTCTAAAGTCATTCGATAGAAAGCATCATCATCTGGTGTCTCAAAAGCTATTCCATCTGGTGTACAGAAAATCGTGCAGTTCATTTTGCACAATAAGTCCCTACCTAACAAGTTCACTGGACTCGTGTCACAGACTATAAATCTGTGCATGTCTGAAAATTTCCCTATCTGTACTTTCACTGGTTCCGTAAGACGTGTTCTGATCTGTGTATTAGCTACACCAACTACTTGGATTGCTTCATCCGAGAGAGGAAGATTTCTAACATCTGTTGACCTGACAGTTGATCTCGTCGCACCTGTGTCTACTAAAAAAGTAACACCCTCTTCATTTATTTTCGCATCCACAAATGGTCCTGCCTGGTCTATTTCTAGAGATGCACCAAGTATGCACTCTTCTTCCTCTCCTCGGCACCGTCAGTAATCACCTTCAGACTCACTCCCTTCACTTTTTAACAAGTACTGCTGTACCTTGTTAGTACGTCTTTGTTTGTTTACCTGCTCATCATTGAAGAATCCCGAATCATGACTGTACCTTTGTACCCCTCTATTCTGCGGTAAAGGTGGTTTTGGCTCTTGACTCTGCTGCTGTTTCACAACTTTCTGCTGTTGTTGTTGTTGCTGCTGATTATTCCCTTCATTCTGCACCTGTTGATTCAATAATTTACCCTCATTTAATGGTGGATTAGGACATTCCGATCTCCAGTGTCCCAGTTGGCCACAGTTGTGACATGGGAACTTTTTCTTTGCTTCCTCAAGACTTCCCCTTCCCTTTCCTGTAAATCTCGGTCTATTCCCTGTATTATTTCCTGGATTATTTGCCTGTTCCACCAACTGTGCTTCCTGTGGTGGTTAGCCAAAATATCGACTTTTAAATTTCGACCTACAATAATATCGTGTTTTTAATATCGTAGGTACAGAATATCGAAGTCAAGAATATCGATGGACAGAATATCGATCCCAAGGTAAGTAATATCGAAGTTAATAATATCGAAGTAATCAATATCGATGTAAGTAATATTGTAAGTAAAAATTTCGATGTCAATAATATCGATATTTATTTAGTGTAATGTCATTTAATATGTATTTTATTTGTATGTTAAAGATTATTGTAATGTATTTTAATACATTTAAAAATAAATGTTTAGAGATTTATAATTATTTTACATTTAATTTAGCGTTTTAGTATCAGAGCGGGTTGTGGGTTTATAGGGGAATAGGGTGGGAAGTAATTTAATTATAATTAATGAATTAATATGTATTGTTTAATTGGTATTTATGAATAATTAATTGGTAATTAATTAATAATTGGTAATTAATTGATTAATTAATTGTTAATTAATTATTAATTGTACAATTATTTTATTAATTGGTTAATTATATACATTATAATTATTTTATTATTAATATTTATTTATTGTTAATTAATTAATTGTTAATTAGTAATTAATTGGTGATTTAATTTTATTAAGTGATTAATTGATAATTAAATTAATTATGTGATTTTTAATGTGTAGTGGGTTGTGGGTTTATAGGGGAATAGGGTGGGAAGTAATGTAATTATAATTAATGAATTAATATGTATTGTTTCATTGGTATTTATGATTAATTAATTGGTAATCAATTAATAATTGGTAATTAATTTGATTAATAGATTAATTAATTTTTAATTAATTATT
The DNA here is from genome assembly GCF_964204655.1 of Triturus cristatus. NCBI lineage: Eukaryota > Metazoa > Chordata > Amphibia > Caudata > Salamandridae > Triturus > Triturus cristatus. Next base: position 407,558,074 of record NC_140592.1, on the reverse strand, counting down.
AATGGTAAAATTACTTTATTATTTGGTTAATTATATAAATTATAATTAGTTTATTAATAATATTTATTGTTATAGTTAATTAATTAATTGTTAATTAGTAATTAATTGGTGATTTAATTTTATTAAGTGATTAATTCATAATTAAATTAATTATGTTAATTTTTATGTGTAGTGTGTTGTGTGTTAAAGGGGGAATAGTGTGGGATGTAATTTAAATTTATTTATTGAAATATTTATTTTACATAATTGGTATTTAATAATATTGTTTTTTTTAAAACATTGTTAACATGCAATTTTTTTATAAGAAATTATTGATTTGGTTATAATGTTAATAGAATCACTATGCTATCTAGTGCTTTCACAACTGTTTTACTATCTGGAGTGGGAATAGTAATTTTTACCCCTACGCTATCCAGCGCTTTCCCTACTGTTGCACTCTCTGGAGTTGGAATAGTAATTTTTACCCCTACGCTATCCAGCGCTTTCCCTACTGTTGCACTCTTTGGAGTTGGAATAGTAATTTTTACCCCTACGCTATCCAACCTTTTCTCTACTGTTGCACTGTCTGGAGTGGGAATAGTGAATTTTACCCTTACGCTATCCAACACTTTCCTTACTATTGCACTCTCTGGAGTTGGAATAGTAATTTTTACCCTTACGCTATCCAACACTTTCCCTACTATTGCATTCTCTGGAGTGGGAATAGTAAATTTTACCCTTACGCTATCCAACACTTTCCCTACTATTGCACTCTCTGGAGTTGGAATAGTAATTTTTACCCCTACGCTATCCAATGTTTTCCCTACTGTTGCACTCTTTGGAGTTGGAATAGTTATTTTTACCCCTACGCTATCCAACGTTTTCTATACTGTTGCACTCTCTGGAGTGGGAATAGTAATTTTTACCCCTACGCTATCCAGCGCTTTCCCTACTGTTGCACTCTCTGGAGTTGGAATAGTAATTTTTACCCCTACGCTATCCAGCGCTTTCCCTACTGTTGCACTCTTTTGAGTTTGAATAGTAATTTTTACCCCTACGCTATCCAACCTTTTCTCTACTGTTGCACTGTCTGGAGTGGGAATAGTGAATTTTACCCTTACGCTATCCAACACTTTCCCTACTATTGCACTCTCTGGAGTTGGAATAATAATTTTTACCCTTACGCTATCCAACACTTTCCCTACTATTGCATTCTCTGGAGTGGGAATAGTAAATTTTACCCTTACGCTATCCAACACTTTCCCTACTATTGCACTCTCTGGAGTTGGAATAGTAATTTTTACCCCTACGCTATCCAATGTTTTCCCTACTGTTGCACTCTTTGGAGTTGGAATAGTTATTTTTACCCCTACGCTATCCAACGTTTTCTATACTGTTGCACTCTCTGGAGTGGGAATAGTAAATGTTACCCTTACGCTATCCAACACTTTCCTTACTATTGCACTCTCTGGAGTTGGAATAGTAATTTTTACCCTTACGCTATCCAACACTTTCCCTACTATTGCATTCTCTGGAGTGGGAATAGTAAATTTTACCCTTACGCTATCCAACACTTTCCCTACTATTGCACTCTCTGGAGTTGGAATAGTAATTTTTACCCCTACGCTATCCAATGTTTTCCCTACTGTTGCACTCTTTGGAGTTGGAATAGTTATTTTTACCCCTACGCTATCCAACGTTTTCTATACTGTTGCACTCTCTGGAGTGGGAATAGTAAATGTTACCCTTACGCTATCCAACACTTTCCCTACTATTGCACTCTCTGGAGTGGGAATAGTAAATTTTACGCTTCTGCTATCCAACACTTTCCCTACTATTGCACTCTCTGGAGTTGGAATAGTAATTTTTACCATTACGCTATCCAACACTTTCCCTACTATTGCACTCTCTGGAGTGGGAATAGTAATTTTTACCATTACGCTATCCAACACTTTCCCTACTATTGCACTCTCTGGAGTTGGAATAGTAATTTTTACCCCTACGCTATCCAACGCTTTCCCTACTGTTGCACTCTTTGGAGTTGGAATAGTAATTTTTACTCCTACGCTATCCAATGTTTTCCCTACTGTTGCACTCTCGGGAGTTGGAATAGATATTTTTACCCCTTACGCTATCCAACATTTTCCTTACTGTTGTTTTTGTTGAAGTTGGACTAGTAGTTTTATTGTGTCTGATATTAAATATTTTTTGTAATATTTTAGCTATTGTAATATATAATTAATAATAAAAAGTATTCAAATTAAAATTATTGATTATTATTTGCTATATGTAATTATTTAATATTTATTAATGTTATTGTTTTATGTGTATAGATGTATTGGTAATTTAAATAAATATTTAATACTTTATATGTTACAGAAATTATTATTAAAAGTAATTATTAAGTAAGTGTATATATTATATATTATATATATGTTTAATTAAAGTTTCATTTAATTATATATATTTATTATAAATTTTACATATTATACAATATATTTAATTATGTTTGTTTGATTTATAAGTATTATTTGGTTTATTTTACATATATTTTTAAACTAAAAAAAAAACGATATTTTTGAATTACGATATTTTTGATATCGATATTAAATTATCGATATTTTTGTACTTACAATGTTGTAGATAGGATGTCGATATTCTTGACCACGATATTTTTGTTGCGATATTTTTGTAGGTCGAAATTTTGTCTTTCGAAATTATGTCATACAATCGCTTCCTGTCTCTCTGCAACTTTCACCTGTGCCCACATTGCTTTTTCCTTCAGCTTTCTTTGCTTTGCTTCAATTTCATCACTGAAATATTTTGCATGTCTCAGAATCTCATCCACTTTCTTACTCTGCCAATCCACTGTGTTTTCACGAATTCTCTCACCAATTTCAGGTCTAAGGCCATATACAAATCTGTACACAAAATGGCTCAGATCTTTGTCACCCAGGTGTTCATCTCCACTGAATTGTTTAAAAGCCAATATCAGCCTCTCATAAAAAGCATGAACTGATTCCTTTGGTTCCTGTTGTGTACGATCTATCTTAACCCAATCTGTCTCTTTTGGGGGAACTTTACTTTTCAGGTATACCATCACCTGATCATACTTCCTCATCACTTCTGGATCTGGTGACCCTGTTCTTGGATTTCTTGGATATTCCTCACTAGGCCAACTCACAACTATTTTACACTCAGTCCACAAGTCTCCTGGAACAATTATGTCAAACAAACTATTCAGGTCAACCCACAGCACTTTCGACAATTTCACAAACCTGTCTACCTGCCTGTACCACTCGACGGGCTTTTCTCTCAATCGAGGGAAATCATTCGTAAATGATAAAATATCTTGTCTGGTCCATGGAACATGTACATACCCTCCTCCAGGTATTTCTCTCATAGGAAACTGCTCCACTGGTTTCTCTGATTCTCTCACTGGAAATGCTGAATAGGTTGTTCTATCTTCAGATTCCTCTCTCTTTTTATACCACCTATCCTTCCACTTTTCTACATCACCCCATCTACGCAATAATGCCACCATTTCCTTGATCTGTCCTGTTCTACCAGAAGTATTCAAATTCTCTATATCCTTCTCTGTGAAATCCATCCTATACGTTTTCTGTAAAGCCTTTACTTTGTCAATGTCAACTCCTTGGTCATTTGCTATCGCTCTCAGTCTATCATGTGTATGTCTGGCTCTCCATGTTATGTTCTTACACATAAATAACAATTCACCATCATGGTGACTTTTCAAAATTTCTGTCGGGATTGTTCCTGTCACTAACTCTTCTAATTCTACTCGTAATTTACTCACATCAACAATTTGTGGATCTTTGTCTTTCTTCTGAAGAACTCTCATCCAGTCGTTTAGGTCATCAACTGTTATTTCTGCTGTCTTCCCCACTGGAACCCCCTTTTTCTGTGGTTCTAATATTGGCATCCCTGAACTACTGGAATCACTGATTTCCATAAATTCGCTATCTCTGTCATGCCTTGTTTGTCTCAGGTCACTTTTCTCTGTTCTTTTACCTGAATCTCCTGAAGGACCAGCTGTACCACCTGGAAAATATGGAATCACCAGTCCATTCTCACCTGACTTTTGTCTGTCAATCACAGGAATTATCGGACCTATAGTAACTGGTACTGTCACAGCTTCCATGTTCATCGTTAACTCTCTAATCTTTTCAGTCAGTTCTGTTGTCGTCTTTGCTAATTGTCTGGCATTTCTGGCATTTTCCTCTCTTATGGAATCACTATTTCTTGATTCAGGTGTCATTTTCCCTTTCTCAACTGTATCTCTTATTGGAGAAATAACTGGTGTACTGTCTTCTGATTCTGATCTATATGGAGGTGGTCTCTTGTACATCATGTCATTTAAAATTTCATCTTCATACTCTCCATACCTCCTCCTTTCTGTCTCAGAAACTCTTTCTTCTGCAGGAGCAGAAGCTTCAACTGTTCTCATTGGGTATAATCCCTCTGTCATACAAGCTTCCCGCCATCTTTTCATCCTTTCCTGATGTGACTCACTATCATGTCTCCTCCCAAACATGTACCTGTGGTACCCTCTAGACCTTTGCTTTTCTCTGTCATGAACCTCTTCTTCCCATTCCACTAAAGCCTCGAACTGCGTAGGTCTCGGCTTCGGGTCTAAGCACAGCATCTTTTCCCGTAAATTTCTCAACACAGCCATATTAAATGAACCATGTTCCGGGAATGCTAGAACACCATCTTCTTTAGTATACCTTACCCAATTCTGTAACCATACACAGGTATGTAATCCATATTTTGCAACCATGAAGGATGCAGGTGTTTTCGGTGGAGGCAGTAACTCACCCTCTCTTGTCTTAACCTCTTTATCCTTACTAAACCATTTCTTAACTTTTCCAAAGAATGTCTTTTTCTTTTTCTCCTCTTGATAATACATTTTAGCTAATTCTTATTAAAACTCTCTACTTTTAAAGATTTGCAAACTTAATTCTTGTTAACGCACTAGTCCTAGAACGTCTACGTCACTAAACAGCTCTACCAATCCTTGCGCGACTCACACTAACGCACCAATCCTAGCGCGAACCCTTCTCTGAGTCACTATCCAATCAGTGCGCGAACCTCCTGACGTCAGCAGCCGCTGCAGTCTCTGTCTCCTGTCTCTGTCACTCGTCTACCCCTCCTTTACAAAAACTCTCAGTAGACTTCGTATGTCAAAATTTTACAAAATCTGTTAGTCACTACATAAAAACATTTCCATTGTCTGCTTCGCTAACCACAGAATAGTAAAAGAGAGTCTATTTCTCAAGAGTCAACAATTTTACATACATCTCATAACTGTTTCCTCTAGGACGTATCCAAAAGAGTCTTACAATCAATAAATGTATATGCATTCACGCACAATCATACGAGTGAAAAAAATAGTACATACACACAGAATCCTGCTTCTTGAGAACAGCGCACAATCTGCCTCTGCACAGAATTATAACTCACAATAACCAAGCAGCTTACCTCTGCCCAGTTCTGCAAACAAGCTCAGAGAATACCTATTACTCCTCCCGCAATAAGCTTTAACGGCAATCCTTACGGATCCCTGGGACTTAAGACCAGAGTTTCACAGAAAACCTTCACTACGATACACACTCCTTATATACCAGAAATTTCTAATAGTAACATACAATGTCACTGATTCCGAACCCAGACAATGAATGAACGCGCAACTTCTATTGTCACACGTAATTCCTTACAATTCCGTCTTTCCCGAGAGCAGCATATACACCTTTCTCTGCTCTACTACGGAACTGCTTCCAGCTTCCAAGTTCCAGAAGCACTACATTTAACTCAACATGACGACTCCAACATTTAGTATTAGTACATATACCAAAACATCGAAATAAATCAATAATCAATAAGCTAGTTTACAAGCAATCTTATCTTATCTTATCAGATCAAGACAACCATCTAAAACCATCCTCTGCTACCAGAGAATCTGATGCAGATCGGGATGATAAAATTATATCCACTACCACAGATAGAGTAATCTTTACAGTTACACGCACATACATTCATCATACACTAGGGCCCATTTCACTTACATATGCTCCGATACTCTACCAGCAGCAAACCCGTGGAAAGAAAACACCTAAACACCCTACATCTGCATCTAGGCGATAGGACCAGTTTTAGTGGCTGTCCAACATAATATAAACAATCTATAAACAATAATCAATAATAATTCAATAAATGACAAGGAAAGAAACAACCAACACCATGTTCAAAGTTATATTGCTTTATCCAAAATTAGTCAGAATGAAATCAGAATAAATCATTTCTCATAGTTACCTATTCTAACTAGTGTCAGAACGGGTCAGGACCAGTCTCTTGAAAAGTCTTTTCAGGATAGAGTCCTCAGCATTGGTCATCTGCAACGCAAGTTCACGCAGCAAGGCGACGAAGGAAAGAGTGGGGAGAGCCCTCCCTAAGCTAACATTTTTATACCATAAAATACAATGAAAACCCACATATAAAATTTGTATCACCAAGTAAGACAAGAAGGATGGGATGTATCTTGACTACATCCTGAGAAACTCCGCTCAAGAAAAGTCTTAACTACAAAATCCTCGGAGAAAAAACTAATTTTGCAACAGTTCATGTTTGTTTCCTCCGACAAGCCAGCTTTCGCACAGAGTTCTCTGAGACCCATTGTCTTCCAAGGACGAGCATTACTTTTGGAGATCCTCCAAGCTTGCTGATGTCCTCCCGGAAATTTCCTTATAAGGACTGCCGACAATTTCTCTGTTAGCTGAACACCGGCAGGGGTCTCTCTTGATACACCAAAATTTCTACGCCTGAATTACATCTCAGCCAGGCTTCAAATTATTCTCGGAAGGCCTCCATAGGCCACAATAGACCATCTTTAATCAAAGAGACAAAATAAAGATTACTACATCATAATGATTAGACAGTGTTAACCCCACTAATACCCTTATGTGTATGCATTTATCTAGCTTTGCGACATACAGAGCATTAATTCAGACAGCGTTTTGTGCTCAAAATAAATAGCACACAGCAACGTTTAAACATGGAAAACTTGCACGTTATTGTAAAACAAATAAAGCACAGACACGCTAACCCATGTGTAACCTCCTTCTGTGTTAAAACAAACAGGTTGGTTAAAAAGACACACTTGCACAAGACAAATAATTAGTTATTAATTGTTAATAATTAGTATAACGCATAGACATGCCAGAGCTTCAAAAGCCCCAGAATTTTCTAACAGAAAACTCTGCTCCAGCAAAGGATATGGAGATCCATTGGTTGGGTCTGGTCTCTGGCCTCCATTGGGGTCACATCTGGGCCTTCTCTGAGACATATCTTTCAGTGTTCCTTGGATATAGGGGTGAAGGGTTGTTTTACTTTTTTGTGGAATGTTGATATGCACAGACCTGGTGCCTGCCTAACTGTCGCAGTTTTCCCTTTGGGCTTACCAGAACCCGGGTAGACACTCAGGGCAGGTATATAATCATAGTGAGCACAATATATAGAGAGGCTTTGGTCATTGGCAGTGTCTATGCCCCCTCCTCTTGGGCAATCATTTGTTGATGGTATCCTTGGTTTGTGGGGGGAATTGCCAGAAGGTCTGGCTGTCATTGGCGGTGATTGGAATGACGTTATGTCCCCAGAGATAGATAGCATGCAGATGGAGGTGGAGGGTGTGCCCAAGGATCCAGATTGAGGCCTCTGGTGGCTGCGCTGGGGTGGGTGGATAGATTGAGAGATTATCACCCGGAAACACTGGCTACACACACTACTCCACAGTCCATAGTTCCTTTTCTCGGCTAGACCACATGTTTGTGCCTTCTAGCCACATACATCGAGTGTCTGGGATTGATGTTCTGCCGAGAGGGCAGTATGATCACTCCCAGTGGCCCTATGGCTTCACATTGGTCCGAGGCCTCCCCCCTTTAGGTGGTGGCTCTCACCTTGGCATTTGAAAAATCTGTCTTACAGGGCGCCTTGACAATTTATTCCTCCCTTAATGTCAAGACCGCTTCCTAATATTATGGTAGGCCTTGAAGCCAACACTTAGGGGCGTTGATATTAGGTTTTGTGCAGGCAAGCGTCAGCGCAGGGCCCAAGTGTTGTTCCAACTGAGGTGCAGATATTGAACCTAGAGACATGGGGTCACGGCCAGGGCAGTGGCATGGCGCGGCCCCAACTCAAATTAACCCAACAGAAATATAAGTAGGAGCTTCTTAACGAGGCCAAGAGTGCCGTCAAGAATCTCAGAGCCACATATACCAATGGGGTGACATATTCAGTAAAATACCTCATAGACTGTGTCAGCTGTCCCAAGCGTTAGCCCCAGTGCCGGTCGTTCATGATGGGCGGGGGTATTGTTGTCGGGTCCTGAAGAGGTGGCACAGAGCCTATATACACAGAGGGAAGTCTTGACTGTGGATCAAATAGTAGACTTTATAGATGCCCTGCCCCCTAAGGCCTTGTTGATGCCCGTCAGTGCACAGTTAGATGAGCCACTCACAGAGGGGGAATTAACAATGGCCCTCACTGAACTGTAGCCTGGAAAGGCTCTTTGGCCCAATGGTTTTCCTAGCGAACGTTTTAGGGCCTATGTGCTGCAGCTGGAGACACATCTATTGAGTGCGATTCACACTGCAATCGAAGACTGGAGACATGCGGAAATTGTGGTGTTCCCAAAGCCGGGGCGCCCACCACAGGCCCACTCCTTGAATCATCCCATTTCTCTCCTCAACATCAAGGATAAACTTCTTGCCAGGGTTCTAGCCGACAGACTGATGACATATATGCCTGACTTACCCAGACCAGGCTGGTTTTATGCCCCGACGTGCCATGTGATATAATATAACCCGTGCTCATAATGCCATGGCTTTGGCAGACCAATTGGGGCAGCCTGCAGCGTTGTTACTGGCTGGCATAGATAAAGCTTTCAATACCTTGAGCTGGGAGTATCATTTTACGCTCCTTCGGCGCTTGAATCTTGGGCCTTGATTTCTTTTGAATATATACGACTGTTATATACTGATCTGACCCCATCAGTCCGCGGGGCTGGCACAGTTCCTGCTCCATTTCCTATTGGGCATGGCACTAGGCAAGGCTGCCCATTGTCCCTTTTACTGTTTTACTTGGCTATGGAGCAATTGGCTTCCTGGGTCAGGGTAGACACCCTGGTGAGAGGATTTGGGTGGTCTGCTGGGTTATCGGACAGAATTGCATTATTTTCTAATGATATCCTTTTCATCATGACCAATCTCCCGGTGTCGGGACCCGAATTTTTCAAATCATGCGGGTATTTGACGAGACCCCTGTACTTTACATGAACATTATCAAGTCTGTTCTGGTGTTGCTAAGGGGTTCGCCGAATGATATGGGGCAGGCATCGGAATTGACTTTGGCGACTGCAGGGTTTAAATATCTTGGAGTGTTTGTCTTGCCGGCTCCTGCCCTCTCCTGGGATCTTAATATGGCTCTGCTGCTTCCTCGGGTCAGAGAAGAGGTTAAGTCCTGGACCCTGGTGCCGTTATTTGGTAGAGCCTCGATCTTTAAAATGGTCTCCCTGGCTCAATTCTTTTACCAACTCCAAATTTCCCATAGACTGTTCCCCCTACATGGTTTTGCCAGATTAATGCAACATTGAGACAATTCTTGTGGGGTGGAGGTGCATCCTGTATAGCTCTCAGGACTTGCTTCCAATCCACCTTCTGCAGGGGCTTTGCCGCTGCAGATGTTCAATCATACTACATTGCCTCCCACCTTCAAATCCTGAATGACAGGTGGTATACTCCAAAGAATGACCCAGCCTATGCCATGGTGAGAGGGGCAATGGGTGATATTTCAATTCTTCATTGACTGTATGGTGGGTCAAAGATGGGTGATTTTCCTCCTGCGACCATAGTACAGGTGCAGGTGTGGAAACAGTCCCTTTACAGAATGGGCTGGTGAAGACGCCTGATGCATGAGACACGGTTGTGGCAGGGCACTCTCCTCCCGCAAGTAGCTGGGCTGCGAGGCTTTCAGAGATGGGATAACATAGGTATATCCACAATTGGTGACATGCATGGCACCATACTTAAATAGTTCTAGGAGCTCCAGTCTGACTTCATGATGCATCACACTCAATTTTACGAACACCTGCAGCTGCAACATTCTATATCCCCATAACTGCATGATCTCTCAGACCTCTCGGAATTTAGTCTGCTTGAAGACAAGTTTTCAATGGGTGACCTAGGTAGTCATAACATTTAAAAAATATATCAATCTTTGGTTACAAACAGCTCAACAATGCTGTCTACCCTCCAAGCGGCGTGGCAGTCCCACATTAATGACTTAATGATGCCAACTGGCCGAAAAACCTAGAGGCCTCCCGAGGCACGGCAATTTCCCCTTACCTTTGAATAATTAAATTGAAATATATGCATAGAGCATATTATATGAGGAGCCTATGGCAAATGGGTCTTTTTGAATCCCCTGTATTCTTACGGTGCGAAGCCGAGGAAGGCATGCTTATACATACCGTGTGGAGCTGCAATGCGTTGACATGATTCTGGAGGGGAGTAGTGTTCTGTTTGAGTGAGGTTCAGGCATTGGTTGCACTGCTTTCCCTAAAGCTGCTTCTTCTCCATAGCACTGATGGGATTTGAGGAACCATAATAAATGTAATTTACTGTTTCTTGGGCTCACTCTAGCAAAGAGAGATATAGCTAGACAGTGGAAAGCCACCACACCGCCGTCCCTGGTGGCATGGAAATGTGGGATGGATGTCTGTATGGGACTAGAGATGGCGGTGTTCCGTGCCAGGGGTTTCCCACAAAAATCTAAAAAAAATTGCCAGAGGTGGGAAGACTACGGGGCTCTGGTTCTGGAGCAGGTGCACATGATTGAGGCACATCTAGTTGCTGAAATTAGACAATATGTCCAAGATATGCAAGAGACTGCACCAAGACTGAGACAACTGTAGAGGAATTTAAATGATACATTGGGGTGGTTTGTTGGGGACACTAGTGCTCTTTGTGCATATGTTTAGGTTCTGTATGGTTGAGGGTTTACTCCAACAAAATCCTATGGCTGTATGTGACCTGTCTGGGCCGATTATTTACTTCTTTGCTGGGAAAAACCCAATAACGTTTGTTATATAAAGAATACATAGGGGCAGAGTAGAGCATCAGGGCGCCCACCTATATTTAAGGCAGGCCCTTAATCGGCTTGGGGAGGGGAGCTGTGCAGCCTCCTTTCCTTTTGAATAGGATTCGTCCACAGGGAATGGAGTCCTCAGTGCCTAATAAGGCATAGGGCGGGTGGCTCACCATGCACTGCTAATTTCTCCATATATTACATCACTCATAACATCTTCTATGAATTCATTGATAATATCACTGCAACATTTGCAATGAAATTATTGCAAAAACTATGCATGGCGGTGGTTGGGAGTAACATAGGTATAGAGCTGTGATATGCAATTTACTGGTGGGGGGGCCACATCTGGCTCTCCTGACCTTTACATGCAGCTCCCGATCAACAGCTTCACTGGGCAGGGGTTAACTCAACACTGCCCTGACATCAACCAGATATCACATTTACACTGAAGTGTGTCACTGAAGGTAACTTATAGTTAAAGGAAGGAAGTAACTAGGGTGACCTGCACCGCCTACCTTTGGATACACCTTCATTTCTGGGGCATCATGCTTAAAAAGTATGATGTTGTCTCTTCAATAATCTAGGGGAGTGTTCCTCAATATGCTCACCTGTTTCATCTTTGCACATCAGATCATGTCAGTGCGTTGTAGACTAAAACTTTGATATGTATAATTATAAACCAACATTTCGGTAACAGCCCCTCCACCCCCCAGCGCTACCGCAGGACAACAATACCCATTGTGGACTGGGAGGTCAAACATTTGTGGTGTGCACTCTTTGAGTGGCCTGTGTTCCCATTAAGTCCCATTATACATGACCAACATCATAGTCAATTTTACTCATCACTGGATAAGGTTTTGTACAGCACACATCCTGAAATAACGTATTTCAAGGTTAGCTTACATGTGATTATGATGGAAGAGGCGGCAAGTGAAATTCAGCATTTGGGTAGGATCACACAATTTGGTCAAGTGGAGAAGCTGAGAGGATCCCCCACCTTTCCTGGTTTCACGTTGTGCAGTTCAGCCACCAGATGTACATGCTTCACTTCCTCTACACCCACTTTACCAGCCCCAACCCACCTCTCCAACCGCAACCCTGCTGGCATCAGCACAGCCCTCATCCACATCAATTACCATACATTTTGGGCCCTTGGAGTTTCATAGAGATTATCCATGTCATGGACTTTTAACCCAGATCTGGCTACTCCTCTTCATAAGAGACAATATTAGCAATTAGGTATGTAGTGCACTCACTCACCATACATTTTGAGTCTTCATTTAATAAGCCAACATGTTATGAAGTGGTATAGTGTTATGAGCCATATACAAGCATATGGAGATGAGTGACACCAGTAATATTAGACACACCACATACTGCAGACACTTAATCCACTTTTTTTGGAGCATGAGCATTAGGTAAAGTCATTCTTAGGTATGTTTACCAAGGTCCCGCATTGCCCCAGTGTGTGGTGCCTGACCAGTTGTCAAACCTTTATGTGTAGCAGAGATCGCTGTGGATGAAGTTTTTCTGGACAGCGTCACAGGGCCTACAATGATTAGTGTGTTTTCAGTTTATAATCTAGTTGAAAGGTGATGCACAACATTTCCTAGTTCAGTTCACAGGTTTGGGAATGTTGATAGATTCTATGTCATATATCTATTGAGTGTCTGATCACAATGTAGGAGTTTGGACCCTCTCCAGGCCATATTTACGTACCAGTTTGTGGTGGTGGTATGGGCTGAGTGATCCATGAAATTGGCTCCCTGCAGGTGCAGCGACCTCTGCTCTAGTGGATGACTGTTTTCTGACCGTATGTGGTGATAAAAGGGAAGAGTCACCAGACTTTGCTAAGAAATGTTGAATATGTGCCACTTGTCAGCTATTTACTCAATAGCATGTACATGCCAACAGTAATGATAAGTGAATGAGGCACATTATTTATTGTCATTTACCATGTAAGATAAATACACTAGAAGCAACGGCTCACTGATTTGGACTGAGGAATTGGAAGCTGCCATGACTATCACAAAGGATTCTGAGACTTGTAATGCAATGGACAAAATGAGACACATGAGTGTCTGACTCACCATGCAATTTGCACATACTTGGACCAACATCCATAGTCACATTAGTAGTGTATCACAGACATTTATCATTTAATTTCATTGTTGTAATCATCACATTTTACCTGCCATCACATCAAGGTCTATTGTCACAGGCAGCCCATGCAGCCGTCAGGGGGGGGAGACATAGGCGGGTTTCAGTTTGGCCACCAGGAAAAGCTCAGGCCACCTCTATCCTGCTGTACTTCTCCTTCCCCGCCTCGTCTCTTCCTACCACTTCTTCTTGATGTCTGTGACAGTACTGACCACCTCCCCCAATGCAGTGACCTGAGTTGCCAAATGCTGCCAAAGGGCTGCCTTCTGTGTGGCACTGCTGCTGCGTGGTGTAGACCCTGCTGTCTTTTGTGGTGCCTCACTATGAACAAGCTTATTATGGTGGTCTCCTCATCACTATAATTCTTCTTCTTCCTCAGTGGTAGCATGGCGGAGGCAAGGCACAGAGCAGGCAGGTTAAAAGTCTGTGTGGCCAAACCATGGCCTTGAATGTGTGCTGTTTTTATGTGGTTTATAGTGCTGAGATTGCAGGTGGTGTTGATAGTTTGCAGGTGTATGTAATTACTCTTACTCTGGGATTTGTGCAGAATGTCTGGCCCCTAAGTGCAAGGCTGGGATTGGCTGTTGAGCTAAGGAATTTCACCCAGAGCTGGTTGGGGTTGGTAGGTGCTGTGACAAGTGAGTCAGGTGAAAGCAAACGTCCTCTGCCCGACTGCAAAAATTCTGCCCCGACTGGAGATTCCGGCCCGGGTGCAGAAACTCCACCCCAAGTGCAGAGATTACTGCCCCAGTGCGGTCATAAAGATACTACTCGTAAATGCCCTTTGTGAATACCGAAAGTTGTAAACTTAGACTTTTAGTCTAAGTTTACCTTTGTGAATACCGAAAGTCATAAACGTATACTTTTGATCTAAGTTTACCTTTGTGAATCAGTCATATAGTAGCATTCCAGAATTCAATATCTACGGAAATCATTACTGTTGCTTTCTTTCTTTACTCTTACTATATTTAATTTCATTCACTGTTAGTTGCACACTTTATATTCTTATCAAACTTTCAATAAAATTCCTTTTATGTTGTTTTTAATTTCTTTCACATATTGTTCGTGTTTTCTTTTCCTCTTCAAGCCTTCACATTATCCTAACGGTTTTCCTTAAAGGGTGTCTCTGGGGCATTTGAGGATACTAGAGCCTGCAGTTAGGATCTCAACGAATAGTGGAATAATCGCGGTGTGATTGGATTAGACAAAAAAAACTCTGCGTTGTACAAATCACTCACCAGGAGATGAAGACTTAATAGAATTCTAAGGGACTTACAGATGCTGATGAGATGTATGTGTGTGTGTAGGGGTGGCAGAGAGGTATCAAGTAGTCCAAAAATACCTATCGGGTTTTGTCATAATTGGTCACAGGAGTGAATCTCGCGATTTCTGATCCAGCCCAGGTTTTCACGACTGCTGAGCGCCGCATTCAGAGCGAGGGCGAGGGCGGGAGCGAGAGCGGGTGTAGAGGACGCCGCTCCGCTCCTCGCTGATTTTACGCTCTCATACCGATTCATCTTGCCGAGCCCATTAAGGCCGTGCGGCGCCCCCTGCGGCCCCCGCTGTTGCTCCTGCTCCTGTGGTTGGTATCGCAGACATCAGAACTTGCTTGGCGGAACCCGGGCTGCCGGTGTAGCCTGTGCCTGTGCGTGTAGCAGGTATACGGAGCTCTGTTGGGAGCGCGGCAGTGGTGGAGAGAGCAAGCCTGAGGAGCCGGGCCAGAGTGAGAGCAAAAGGCAGAATGGACGCGGCGACTGGCCCTTGATACCTTTACCCAGCATATTATTAGCCAAAACAAAGGCAAGTGCGAGTTATATGCCTTCAGGTCAGTTTTAATTACTAGTGCTTGCCGCATTTTGTGAAAAGTTTACTGTTGAAGGACCAAAAGGTTAGCATATACCAACGGCAGTACCCTAACATTAACTGTGAAAGTTCGGCTATATACCAGAGCCAGGGACGAGACTGACTGAGATTTAAATTAACGCCACAGCTTGTTGAAAATATAAAAAATGGGCCCAAAGCGTAAAGTAAAACAATGTAAGGAAGCCAGGGAAGACAGGGAAGATAATCTGGAGACGAGTGAGATACTAGCGGGATCAAGGTCATGGGAAGAGAGTCAGGAAAGCCAGGCCTCCCCCGAGGATACCAATAAGGGACAACTCAGGAAGAGGAAAATTAAAAGAGTGACAAAACAAGCCCCGCAAGCCAAAAAGGGGTGTACCTCAATCTCAACTACGAAAAAGAACACGGTAACTACAAACCCCATTATGGACTTTGTGGGCAAACATTACAAAGTATCAAAATTACCGGTAAACAATCTGGAAACTGAAGAGCAGCCTCGATCCAAGAATGGAAAAAATGTAGAAATGGAGGAAATAATTCAGGTGGAAAGAAGCAAGGGAGGTGCTTCAGAAGAAGAAGCGGAAGAAGAGATAGAGGATCACCTGTTAATAAATTTATCACTCCTGAGCCAAAATCCTGTAATGGCGGCACCACGGCTATCATCATACCCCAACTTATTCTCCCAGCAAATGGCAAGGAACGAAGGGCCAACAGGAAGGGAAAGCATTGAGTCCAGTCCTATTTGTGGGGGAACAGTTAACCAACCCCTACAACAGTATGGGGAGAAAAGTTACCAACAGGACATAGAAAAGACAGGGAGCCAATTAAGATATGAGAGAAACAGCCCCCAGGACTAGGATTTATCGGCTCCAGCTACGTCATCAATATTGGACTTACTACTAATGCTACAAAAAACCCTTCAGGGAATTTTAGAAGTATCAATGCTGAACAATGGTGTACTAAATTCCCAAAAGACAATCCTAAAAAAAATTGAACAAGAACTATCGGCAATAAAAGGGCAAATGCCTTGTATGATAAGCCCAGTAGTGACTTCCCAAATAACAGATCAAAGCGTAGGGTGTGTGTTGAATGAACCACAAGAGCTACCAGATAATGTGTATATATCCAAGAGACCAATGCTGGTAAAAAGGAGATGGGAACATGCAAGGGTCCGCACTCAAAATAGGCCAAGTAAAAAGAAGGTCCCGCAGATAGCGGTAAAAGGAAACAAAAAGAAAAAGGTAGCAAAGGAAAAACTAAATGTTTCGGCCCAGACCTTCGTACCATTAAGACCCCTAGTGTCAGATGCTAGAAGGAATACACCAACTATCCAAAAGCCGGATTGCGGCAGTAAGGCCCCAAAAGAGATGGCTCGAAAAATAAACCCTGTAAATCAGAAAATAACAACCTGTGTAAAGGGCCAAATACAGAATATACAGAGTTATCAGGCAAGACCAGTACAACCATATGAGCAAGTAGTAGGGACCCCAGGGAGGGAAGGGAGTAGGCAGCGAAACATAGCGTCCCCAGAGAAAGGTGGGGGGACGGGTAAAAATAAATGGATATATTTGGAACCGGTGCACACAGGCCATAGGGTTAAGAACCCAAGGAAAACTAATCCCTTAAACAGATCCCAAGTTTTGTCAATCTTCTCTAAATGTATAAGCCTGAGTGGGATTGGCTCAAAAGATCTGAGACAGGTAGGGTTTTTAGAAAGCATAAAGGGCAGGGAAATAACAAAAGTATTACTATATTCAAACTTAGTAAAAAGGGCAATTGTGGAAGCAGCCAGAGAGATATACCAAGGGGGAGTAAGGGTGATTCCAGAAAAGGACCTGAGTGAAGAAATACAATCGGGAAGGAACTTCTTAAAATACCATGCAGGCCTAGGGAGACGTCAGGTGTGGCTGCATAAGGGCAACGAAGAAGAGAGTAGCTGCCTGAATGTAATGATAAACAATACAGTAAAGGAGGACCCGTGGGGGAATTGGAGTCAAATAAGCCCCCTAGATGACTCCTCGGAGAGGTTCCTGGAAGGAGCGGGCGAGGCTGGAGGCTTAAGTGAGATAGAATAGGAAGTGGGGTTGCCGCAATGCCTAAGTCTCTTATCTTGGAATATAAATGGGCTAGGCAATGAGCTAAAACAAGAACAGATAAAGTTGTATGTAAACAATGTAGCAATTGCCTGCTTACAAGAGACTTGGGCATGTGGCGAATCCCCTAGCTTTGAGGGTAACCATCAATGAAATCGCCTGGCCAAAAGACAAAGATATGGCCACCCCTCGGGGGGAATTATGACGTTAATCTCCACAAAAATTTTAGGTAACGTTGAAACATTAAAAATAAATTGTAAATGGCTATTGGTTTGTAGGTTAAATGTTTTGACCTTGGATAAAAAGTGTGAAAGGATAATTGTGATGAATGTCTATATGCAGTGGGACAATATGGGAGAATATGTAACTGAGATGAAGAATTTTAAAGAGGACATAGACTCCCTATTAGAAAGGTATCCCTCTGATGTTTTGTTAATTGCGGGGGACTTTAATCACAAGTTATATTCAACGAAGGCGGATTGTTGGCATGCAGAACTATTGGATGTCTATGGAATTAAGTACGCCAGTTTCCCAGTATGTGACCCCTCGAAACAGGACCTAGATCTAGTTAATTACCTAGGGGAAAAGGGCCTATTTTGCTTAAACGGCAGATTTAAAACAGACAGCCCGGCAAAGAAGACCTTTAAAAAAGGGGCACAAAATTGCCCAATCGATTATATTTTTACACTAGCCTGGAACATGCCTTTGGTGCAAGAGTTTAAGTTACACCAAAATGAGGTTAGTGATCACAATGCGCTGCAATTAGCGATACAAGGGGGAAGGATGGAACCCAGAGAAAAAGTGATTCCCCAAGAAGTAGAATATCCTAGACGGGCAACAACAAGACTAACAGATGAGTACCAGGAAAAGTTAAAGGCCTTCCAATTAAAGATTGACTTGGAAAATTCTGGGCGAGTAAACTTGGAATGGTATGAGGAGAAGATAGCTCAAGTAGTCCAGTGCCTTAGAGTAAATTTAAAAAAGAATAATAGGAAAGGCACTTTAAACCGGGCAAGTCGAGTAAAATGGTTTTCAATGGACTGTCAAATTAAGAAAAGAGAGATAAGGGCAGAAGCCAGAAGGCAAAGGAAAGAGTTTAATCAAGAGAGGCAAATTCACCTCACTAAATTAAAACTTGAATTTAAAAGGATGGTCTCCGATGCAAAAAGGGCACATAAAGAGAAATGCTGGGGGGATCTACTGGAGGCCATAGAGACTAAAAATTTGAGACAATTCTGGAAATTGGTAAAACTAGCATCGGCCCCACAAGTTGAGGAAATGAAGTGTGCCGTAAGTGAGGCAGCCTGGGATAAATACATAAGGGAGCTGTATGGACTACGTACGCCAATTGGGGACACAGAGCCCCAAGGGTGGCACGAACCTGCAGAAAATTTTAAAGCAGACTTTTCGGAAGAGCAGGTAGAAGCTACAATTAAAAAATTGAATTTAACTCGGGCCGCAGGACCGGATAATCTCCCAGCGATAATATTAAAATCACATACAAAATGGTGGGCAAGGTTCCTATCCCAGCTATTCCAAGTAGTATTGATAGAAGGTAAAATGCCATCAAACTGGAAGGACGCAATAATAAGGCCTATTCATAAAAAAGGCAGTATAGGTGAACCCCAAAATTATAGACTGATAAACCTCCTGGATATTGGAGAAAAGGTATTTGCGAAAATTGTCTTAAATCGACTAAATACCTGGGTCAACGAGTGCGCAATAATACCCGTAGAACAGGGAGGGTTCAGAGAAGGACACTCTACAATTGACCATTGCTTCTCCCTATGGGCATTGGCAAGGAAGTCAACGGAACAGAACGGAAAGCTCTGTTGCTGTTTCGTTGACTTCCGCGCCGCCTTTGATTCAGTGGACCGGGAATGTCTCTGGGAACTATTAATTAACAAAAATATCCCAAAGGATCTGCTGATCATATTAAAAGAACTACATAGAGGCACCTGGGCCCAAGTAATTAGGGATACGGAGGGGTCACTAACACCAAAAATACCTATTGAAAACGGCCTAAGACAGGGCTGTGTACTGGCCCCCCAGCTATTCTCCATATTTCTATCTGACCTACCTGAGGGCTTAGAAGTGGAGGGCAGTGCCAGCCCCAGGATGAATGGTAAAAAGGTACCGTGTCTCTTATATGCGGATGACTTGGTAATAGTAGACCAGACGGAAATAGGCCTTCAAAGGAAGTTGAAATTTTTTAAGGAATATTGTGAAAAGAAATTTTTAACGGTAAATCTAGATAAGACGAAAATTTTATGCTTCGGGAAAAAAGCGAGCAAGTTTAATTGGTTTCTAGGTGATCTTAAATTAGAATCTGTAAATGAATACCGTTACCTAGGTGTGTGGTTTGATAAAACGTTAAACTGGCACACACACCTAGAAGCCCAAAAAGCGAAGGCACTAACAACAATCGCCGGGCTAAAAATGTTTAACCGTGACTATGGGGATATGTCCCATCGTCCTCTATTAAAGGCTTTTAATGCAATGATACCATCACAAGTACTCTATGGTGCAGAGATCATTTATTTGAGCGGTAAAGATATCTGGGACCTGGAGGAAGGAAAATGCTTGAAAAACCTTTTATCACTGCCCCCATCAGCAATGATCCAAGCTCTAAGATTAGAAATAGGAACAATAGCGTGGGGAGTACAAGTACAAGTAGCAGCGATTAGATTTTGGAAACGCCTGGAGAATGATAATGGACAAAAAATTGCATATTGGTGCCGTAACGAGATCCAACAAAGTAATTTAAGTTGGGCAAAAAGGTGTAGTAAGAAAGTGGTACAGGCCGCTGAGAATACAAAAGTGGTCCTATGCCGAGAGTTACTCAAGATAGAATGCACAAAAAAAGAGCTAAAGTATAATGGTCAAGAAGTATCTAAAAGGGCAGACAAGGAATACCTTAGTAAGAAAAAATCAGTAAAGTTTATGATGAACTCCTGGGTAAAGGAAAATTGGTTCCCTTATTTGGATATTTTACCAAATCCATGGTATAGACAGGAGATCCTAAGGCTCCGCATTGGGATTAACCCATGGATAATAAATAAAGGAATTAAAAATAAAATGCTCGATCCCAAAGGTTGCTGTAAATGCAATCTGGGAACAAAAGTAGACTCGGTGCATATTCTGTTGGATTGTTTAACTATCCTAGAGCAACGCAAACTTTGGCTACGTCCAATATTTGTAAAATATGGCATAAGAAACCGGGCACAAGCGATCGATGTTATTACAGAAATGCCCAACATAGAAATTGCAATCGCCTTGGGGAAGTTCATAAAGGCAGTACAGAGTTTTATACTAAATTAGAACTGATATTTTAGAATTTTAAAATGAAATTTTTATATCTTATCTAGAACCGGTTTTATAATTCTGTAGGGAATAGACCCAACAATATAGAAGTGAGTCTTATTATTAACTGGCATGTATATAGGTCGAGAGGAGTTTAATCTGGTTTTATTTTGATCTGAAAATCTAATTGGAAAAACTGTTTGAGATTGATGTGAATTGATTTTAAATTATACTAACTGTTTTGTATTGTTTAAAGATTATGATCTAATAAACATATATTTGATTGATTGATTGAATCTATTTGAAATTTTCCGAGTAGAAAAAAGGTCCATCATGGCTAAGGAAATAGGAAAGGAAGTGTGGGGGTCCGGATTAGTGGGGAAGGTAGTCCAGCAAACACACAGTCAAGGCAAAAGTAAATTTGGTGTGAGGTGTGGGGCCAAGTTTGAGAAAATAAAAGTTGGTGATGCAGTCAATGTTCTCTTGCTTTGATTCCCATAGCAAGCTATGCATTTGGTCAAGTAAAGCATGTGATTCAAGTTTAAGGGTACAATCTATTTACTGACAATAGTGAAAGTTGGAACAGGATGGAGGCAGCAAACTGTCCTGAAATGTTACGGTTGGAGATGGAATAGAAGAGTGTGATTGGATAGATGATCTGAGCAGAGTGTGAAGCATGTGCCTGTTGAAAACATGATGATCTGTGGAGGTGGTGATTGCACAAGAAGTGTTACTGCAAGAGTGACAAAATACTCGTAGCTGCCGAGTGCCCTGGAAAGCTGGAGGGATTTCGCGCCAAATGAAAATTATATTTCATGCCTACCAAGTTGTATTCTTGTTACTTGTATGAGTGTGTGTGCATGTAGTATTGGCTTTACTTGATTCTTGGGCAGTCCATTCCTCCCAATGGACAGCAGCTCATGGTCGACTGTTCAACATGTGTGGCAGAAAGAGTCTAATACAATTGATCTCAGAACTCTTGGTGTGGCACATACAGTTGTATCTTATCAAACAGGTATCAAAGAGACCGTTCATATCAATGTCTTGGAGTAGACAGATGTATTGAAAATAATTTTGTATTCCACGAGTAATGGTTGCAAGTTTCTCCGGGCAGCTCACACATGATCTTATGAGGTTGTGAGCAAAGCAAATTCCTGTATTTTGTGCCCTCTGGAGCTGCAATAAGCTATACTTTGGTAGCTCCAATGAGAAGGCAGTACTGAGTCAAAAGCCTTGATCAACCTTGCCCTGAAGGCGAAAACACAGGAAGTTTCTGAATACATGAATAATGAAACGTGATACTACTTACAACATGGTCAGTCTGTCCATAGAAAGAGCATAATCATGGTAAACATGCAGGTTATTTACCCACATTTTTATTGTAGTGATGCCAAATATAGTTGTGGGATAAATAATAGCAAATTCCCACTAATGGCCATCATGGTAGTAAAGAGGATGACCTTTGTTATCTATCCACAGGGTTGCTGTCCAACAATTATTTTTTTCCAGACAACAAGAGAGAATGTGTGAAATGTGACTAGTGATCACTACCTCATCTGAGTATCATTGGCAATCAACTGGTGTTGCGAACAACAGGTTTTAATAAAGGCTAATAATGGTTGCATATAAATGTTGGAAATTCAAGAGAATAGAAGAGACCCCTGTGGAACACTGCACATGACAAGAGTAGGCAGAGAAAAGTAGGGTTCCATATTTATTGGTGACCGATCTGTCAAAGAAATGCTGAAAACATTTGAACCATCATTGATATCTTCCGTTCAACTGCAGTGAACTTATCAATTAATGTTAGACCTGTCATCCTTGGTGTGGTCGTCCCCCAAAGTGTTTGCCTTCTCCTTTCATATTTGATGAAATTTGTTTATGTAAGGTTTAGGACTTTGTGCACTTTACCACTGCTAACCAGTGCTAAAGTGTTTGTGATCTGTCCTTTCAATATGGTAAATTGGCTTACACTCAATTGGCACAGTTAATGTACTTATAAGCCCCTAGTAAAGTGGTAGTGCATGTATTCAGGGCATGTTAATTAAATGCTACTAGTGGGCCTGTAGTACGCATTCTGCCACCCACTTAAGTAGCCCTTTAAAGCATGTCTCTGGTCTACCAGTGCAGCCTGTGCAACCGGTGCAGCCTGTGTGCAGTTTCAAACTTCAAATTTGAGCTGGCAAAATAACCCTTTATCCCAGCCTAAACCTTCCTTTTTAATACAAACAAGTCACACCTAAGTTAGGCCCTAAACAGTCACAGGATAGCGTGTATTGTATTTAAAAATTGGGATATGTGGTTTGAAGTTTTACATCTCCTGGCAGTGAAAAACAGCTAAAATAATGTTTCACTACTGTAAGGTTTACCTGTCCCATAGGATAACATTGGGTTACCTTATTATATTTAATCAGTGCTAGAGTTCGATTCGAAACAGATAGAAATGTCAAGTTTGGTCTCAAATGAAATGCAATTTAAAAACCTCTTGAATTTTAAAGTTGGAATTTAAGTCACAATTCTGAAAATGCTACTTTTAGAAAGTTGGCATTTTTTTCTCCTAAGCATCTGGTGAGTGCAGCCTGTATCCTGGGTCACCTGACTGTGAATAGTTGGCACTTGGCCTTTATGTACTCCTCGCAGACAGTGAAACAAAGGGGACAAGATGTTGCCAGTATGGGTCATCCTGTCAGGATGGGTAGGGTGGAGCTGCTCCCTGCCCCACTTACATTTCAAAGGGCTGCCTCCAGCACACTTACAAAGGAACTTGACACCAGCCTATTGTCACCTTAGACCACTTGGAGCTTGGGAGGGGGAAGAAAGGACATTTCCAGAGCCAGATGTAGGGAGTAGCAGGGGCAGCTGATGACATTTGAAAGTGGTGAGGCGTAATTACTGCACTGTGGCGAGCGAGCGTAGCGAGCGTGCCCGAACCACCTACAGTGGTGATAAGTTTGAAAAAAGAGTTGGCAAATGGTGCATTCTCAAGCAAATTTGAGAAACAGGTGGCTTGGCAAACACATCTCTGGGAGTAGCCAGACAAGTCTCTTTGCACTTGCACAGATACATCACTCTCCCTGCATTCACATAGGCACACTACTCACCTTGCACTCATAGACCCATTGCTCACCCTTCCCTGACACAACACTAAGCCTGCATTCACCCATCCACATCACTCACCCTGGACTCACACAGGCACACTGCTCAACCTGCACTCACACAGACATCACTCACCCTTCGCTGCACTGCCCTCAATAGGTTTAATTTATTACAGCCTGTCTAGACCTGACATTGCCTGGTAACAGACTACAGTAGAACCCCCATGCTTCAGTAATCTCCAGGAAAGCCCATGGAACATAACACCATACAACACGACTTAAAATCATAACAAGTCCCCACTAAACAAACATCATGTAAAAATAATATAGAATCTCTTCAAAATTAAATGTTTTTTTAATATTGGGAAGTAGCACACACAGTGGGCCTCCACTATTTACAGCAGCCCCTACTTCCAACTAAACTCTGTTGATTATCTATGAACTGCTGGGAGTTTCACGCACCTCTCACCACACCCTGCAGAGGCCCCCCATCATGTTGTCTCCCACCGCTGAGGATTTCATCGCAGCACACCAGTTTATAGCTCTGCATTGAGAGGCATCTGTTAACAGGGATAGTGTAAACTGAACTTAGAAGCATCCATGTGTCGCCACAGACACAATGCCAACTCAGAGACAAGTCATTGCCTCGTGTAGTCTATAAGGGTTTACATTTATATTAAACGTCATAGCCTAATATCCTAAACACAAGAGGTCTTTGAACAACACACATGCTGAACTCACTATTTCAAGGTGCTCAATTATGCAATAATAAACAACACGTAGGGAGGTTAAATACTCACTGGGCATTTGAGGATGATGTCTGCACATAGTGCTGTGTGTCTGATCAGGTGCAGTGTGACATGTAGCGCTCTGGTGCGGCAGAGTACTGGGCCCGACCCGTTCTGCTCTAGTGCCCCCTGGCATGTCCCTAATGGCGGTGTGGTACCCATGCCCCCGTGCTTCGGGTATGCTGTGATGAATGACGTGTACATGACAGCTTGCTCCTCCCCACACTGGTGGTTTCTCAAACCCTGTAAGGCCCCGTTCCGAGGGGTCATGCCCAGTGGTGCCTTAGTGCTACTGAGACCCATGCCCTCTCGAGTTTGTTGTGCCCAGCGGTAAGGGCATGCCATCTCTCCAATTCACTACTCCGGTCATGTGTGTACTCCCTTCCTGAGTATCTAAAGCCCAGCGGGGTGGCCGTGCCCATCCAGGTGTCACTCCCGCTTTCAACACCTAATCCCTCACCTTCTGCTTGTCACTGCCCCTCCCACCACCCGGTATATTAGAGCGCGCCGCTGGGGAGGGCTGCTAGTGCACAGGTGACAGGCGCTGCTACCGCAACTCGGAGCCACTCACCTGCCACGTGAGCCCCTTGCCTGTCGCCTGCACTCAGCTCCGCGCCTTCAACCTGCAAACCCCTCGACTTGAGGCTTTTCAGCTGCGTTTGAGCCTGCACTCCCTTCATCCGCTCTGCCTACCTGCTCACCTCCTGCTCTGGACTTCTCCTCATAGCGCTGTACGTAAGCAGGTGGGATTGGAAGCACAGCAGAGCGCGGCAAGTCCAGCCAGCGGGATACAAGACACGAGTGACTGCGCACAATCAATGTTTGAGCTTCCCGCTGCCTGCCTGCAGCCTCTCTACCCCACCCCTTCATAACTCATCATAGGGCAGGAACCGCCCCCCTGTGATGAATTGGGAAAGGGATTGGATAGAGTGCAGAGATGCCCCCCGCCGATTAAGAGACGGGGGCCGGGGCTGCTGCAATGAAGCAAGCAACCCTCAGTCCCTCGCTCTCCTAAGGGGAAGGCAGCGGCTAGTAGTAGTGCGCAGGTTCGGGCTGGTCATAAAAATGACCATGCCCAAAACCGAACATGCACACTATTACTGCGCTCACAGACAACAACTGCTTCTTGTTATCTGACTAGTGTCAGTCACTACCAAGTGGGCGTGCCCCGGGGTCAGGTGCCGGCCCGGAACAGCCACGCGATTCGAGTTTCACTTTCTTTAAACACAACAATCAGATTAGATTAAACGATCGAGATTGAACTTCAATCTCGTTCGTCACATTGAACGAATGATGAATGGGCCCTGGGTCCATGGGGGCATCGTGGCAGGTGGGGCAATGCCCAAGTGACCAAATGGATGCACCGCCCCTGGGGAGTAGCCTAGAATTTTCCCACACTTCAAAGGAACGATGGTAACAGGTATAAATATTGGACCTCCTGTGCCACTCTTCAGTACACTCCTAGACCTGCAAAGGAACCCCAGATGGACTGCCTTTGAATTTCAGAGGACTGCCCTGCTGCTTGAGGTCTGCTTTTTACCTCGGGAGGACTACCCTGCTGCTACCAGAGGACTAACCTCTGCTTGAAGCCTGCCTTTACCCTCAGACGACTACCCTGCTGTTTGAGGCCTACCTTGCTGCTGATTCCAGGACTATCAGAGTGACTCCAAGGGCTATTTGGCTGGCCTCTTGTACAAGTTGCAGTGACATAACAAGTTCCAGAGACCTTGAACCTGCACCTGGTCTCTGTCTGGAGTGAGTCCTGGCCACCCAAGTGCTGCCCACCCAGTCCTGGACCTTTACATGTTTGCTAAAGGTGCTTCTCCAGCCAAAACTTGAAACTAGGGACTTAAAACATTTTCACCAAAAAGTGGCCTGAGAACTGACAGGAGACCGGGACTTACCTACTCGCCGATCCGCCCAAGATGCATCGGAGAGCGGCCTGAGTTCGCAGTAGCTCCTGCTATGTTCTTCCCCGCAGCAGTAAACCCTGTTCAGCATGACCTCTCAGAAAGGGTATCTGGCATTGTAGAGCCCTTGTCAGCCACAGCCTGTAGCTTTGACCCTCTATAGGTGTTTGACTTGCAAAACAATTACAGCATCTAAACGTAGAAATCTTCACTGAAACTCCGTCCAGTAGTTCCCAGATGATGGTACCTCCTCGGACACCGCCGGCTGCCTTGCCCTGCTGAAATTTACCATCTCAGGAACTTTTCCTCTAAATTTATTCTAAGTCTGAAGGGTAGCCAATACTGGGCTCAATCCACCTTGTATATCTAAACCTTGCTTTATCATTGTCGAACATAATGTTTGACTTTGCCCTGGTCTCGCAACTACATACCTGCAGTTAATACTTTGATCTTTTATGTGCTATTTTGCACTTAAAACTTAAAAACTTGATAACTCCGGTGCTACTCATTGGATTTAATGTACTTTGGGTCATTTTATTTGTTAAATTTTACTCTATTTTCTAAGTTAGTGTGGGGATTTTCTTGTTTGGTTTTCACTTTACTACTGTTTGTGTGCTGCATAAGTATTTAACAGAGTGCCTCTAAGTTAAGCCTAATTGCTTTTGTACCATGCTACCAGAGGGTTAAGCACGTTAATTTAGTGACTTTTGTGGTTCACCCTGACCAGGATTGTGGTTGTTGCATGAGAAGGATTTACACCGCCTCCAACCAATAACCCAATTTCTTACAATTAACATGTCATGGTCCACCAGATCGAAAGCGACAAATAGGCCCAAAAGAACAAAAAGTTCCATTCCACCTCTGTCAGTGGATACCAACAGAAACTCCTTTACATACATCAGTGCAATCTCAATCCTGTATCCTGGGTAAATCCCAGGCTGTTGAATGTCTGAAAGCTGGAAAAGGTCAAGATTAAATTTCATTTAGTTAGCAACATCTCTTTTTAGCAATTTGCTAATACGTACAAAGCTGACAACTGGTCTACAGTTACAAAAACAGAAGAATCTATCAAAGGTTTCATAAGTGGGGGGGAGTTATAGAGAATTTAAGGTTGAATGGAATCCTCAGTCAGCAATTGTCTTATGATAGCTTTGAAATGGGGTACAAAGAATGTGGAGGTAGTGAAACAACCACTAGGAGGTAGATCATAGCTCAAACCTTTCTCGTTGATCTTTGCCATAGCATGTGATGATGCCTTCTGAATTTGTGGCGATTCTAAAATCAATCAATTGCCCTGCTACTAATTCCACACCACTTCCGACTATCTTGGACTCCCCATTGCGGCTACAAGACGTAGACTAGCATGACTCGGACAGCCATTGTAGCTGCCGTTTGACTATCGGACATAGACGCGCCTCATCACAGACGCGCACGCTGGTTTTACATTTTAAATCACGCGCCCCGAAGATTACGGACAGCATAAACAGCTGCCGGTTGAATTTCGGACACAGACACGCCTCGTCACTCTCCTCTGAAACAGACGCGTACCGCGTACTTGATTTCAATCACGCGCCTCAAAGACTACGCACAGCATTAGTGGCTCAAGACCCAGACGCGCTCCTTATTCTTCGATTCCATAGCGTTTTCCTATTTGCACGAATTCATAACGCGGCTGACTTCACAAGCGGCACCGTCCGTGACCCAGAAGGATCCCATCCTCTTGAAGACACAATAACCCCATCTATTCCACAGAAACCCCTCCCCTAGGCGTTAATATTCTACCAGGCATTACTTTGTTGACAAATCCCTTAGTCCTGATGATGATCCCTGTATACTAGGAGCTAGGGATCGAAACGTTACGTCGACTTGATAATAGTTCCACATTATGGCAATTGTTTAAATGTACCGTGGATACTATTGGCTAGAGCTTACTTGAAGTCACTGATTGTATTGTAAGCCCCCACGATCGCTCCAAAAATTTGTTTGCCTGTTACCAATTTGTAATTGCCTCTCATTTCCTGGCTTTTCTTTTTCCTCTCTCTGTTGAAAACTCGGTACAGGACTGTGCCCCTGTTTCATCAGCCTTCTCATTTCTCACTTACATTGCTTTGACCATTTAAGATTAAATGCTCCTCTGTCCGGCTGGACACAGGAGGAACTTACATAGGTCTCATTGAAGTCTATGTCAAAATCACTGCTTCCTAACTATAAATTAAGCTAGGACCTTTTGTTAACAAAATAAGTTTGTACCCGTGGTCCTTAGCTACCCCTACCGGGTTCCCTTGTTATTTATACTACTAATTCCACAAGGGGCAAAGAACGTTAGACAGGGACAAAAGCAATCAAACATAATCCCAGGTTTATCCGTCACCTGGATATATCATGATTTTATTTTGATAAAACTCACCTCTAGCTTTACATAGATCTTGCTGTGCAAGTGAAGGGGAGACAGAGCCATACGGAATAAGGAGAGTTTTTCCTCGGTGAAACACACTTTTGTGGACCCTTTTGCCAATGTCCTAATGCCAAAATCCTTATTCCTGAAAAAGTAATATCAGATTATATATTTTTAAGTTACTTATGTATTAGTCAAAGTCAATAGGTTAGTATTTCTGGCATTTCCTCCCTAAACTTACAATATTTCTGGTACAGGATTTTTAGCTCTGGGAGTAAACCACTTTCCAGAAAGAGTACAGGCCTGTTATTTTTTTCAGTGCATGTTTGTC
This sequence comes from Triturus cristatus, assembly GCF_964204655.1. Taxonomy (NCBI): domain Eukaryota; kingdom Metazoa; phylum Chordata; class Amphibia; order Caudata; family Salamandridae; genus Triturus; species Triturus cristatus. Next base: position 407,529,015 of record NC_140592.1, on the reverse strand, counting down.
CAGTTCTCCCACACACGTAGCAAAGAAATTATAAAGGCTGGATGGATAGTTTTGATCATCAGAGACTACTGTCTTCATGTATTCTGTGCACGTCAGTGAGCAAGAAGGAATTGTCAGAGGATGGAAGTGGAATGTGTAAGGCATTGTTTTGAAGTTGTTTTGACATCTGAATAAGAAGTGTTGAAGCAGACCCTAAAGGTAAAGGATGTGCTCTGTTTCTCTGTCTGCCACTCCATCATTAAAACCTCTCTGGGCACTACACTTCCTGGAATCTGCCTTTGTTCCAGAAACGTTACTCACATAGAATATATATTACATGAATAAGCAGCAAGGTATTTATTAAATATATATGGTTAGCTTTGTTTTAAAAAAAACTCTAAAACGAGGTATATTGTGTATCTATTACTGTATGAATGATTTGTTTGCATTTGAATAAACCAAATTATTTGAGTGAGCTTAAGAATTGCAAGAGAGTACAGCAAAAGTTGTGAGTTCACCTAGTGACAGAGACCCACACTTTTGATTAAGACTAACAACTGAAGACCTAATCACAAGTAGGCAAAAACTCCTGCATTGCAAAACCCACACTCCATTTTTCCTCCCTAGATATTTCAGTATCACAAAGCTGCCAACATGTACGATTAAGAAACAGCTGAAAAAAGATGAATGATTAAATACCACATTAATAGGTCGCACAAACAACCACATTTTCAAGGGGCACTTGGGATGCAAATCGAAATAAGGAATACTGCATCACTATTCCCAAGTCACCCGTCTTGAGGGTATGAGTCTATAAAATGTAAGTAATTGAAGCCAGTGAGCCCAAACAGGCAATCAATTGCACCAAAATTCTGAGAGTGTGTAATTAATTTCAGGAACAGGCCAAACATAAGAATCCACAGATTGCAGGTGAGTTAGGACAAAAAAAAGAAACTTTCTGATGTTATAACCCACAGAAGCTCTGCCTCTTCAATGAGTAATAATCTAAGGACAGGATGCCTTTATCCAGCTTTTTATTGATAGTTTAAAAGTTTTTTTTTGGGCCTCAATTTTTTCTGCTCAAGTTACCGCAGTAGTTTCAACCAATTTTAGGTCAGTGGAATGAAAAAAAAAACCGGAATCCTGCATGAAGTAATAACATTTCTGCGTCATTCACTGCTGTGGTCCATGCAGGTAACAGCGGTGGGGCGGTGGGGATTTCGAGGGACGATGTTGAGGGAAAATTAATTATGTATTTTATTTTCCCTCGCATCGTCCCTCAAAAACCCCCTTACCCAGCCCCACCGCTCACCGCTGTTATCTGCACAGACTGCGGATGGTCATACATCAACATATTATGCCCCAATCCTTCCAAATAATGTCTACTTCTTTGTGCTATGAGTGACTTTGCGCAGATTACATCTTTGTTGATGTTCCGAAAACTGAAAGAGGACACAGGCAAATGATTGAATGGTACCCTCAGCCATTGTGTGTTCATGACTACAGGGAAACAGTTTCACGGGTCTTTATCCCTGCATTCATTGCACGCCTCCCCTCTATTCTATTTTAAATATTAGTCTAAGGGCTTGATTACGAGTCTGCCGGTCTTTGACCGCCAGACTCATGGTGGCAGTGCTGCTGCTGTCATATTTTGAGGTGGCCATTCGGACTGCCACCACTGCACAGGCTGCACCAGGGAACGGCGGTTCCCTGGCGGTGGCGCAGCGGACAGGGGTATACAATATGCAAGGTGGAACCACCACGGTCCGTCGAGTATATTACGAGTTTCCACAGCCTTTTCATGGCAGTGAGCCAGCCATGAAAAAGCTGGTGGGGGTAAACAATAGGGCCCCATACCCCCTCTGCCATGGGAATGTATTTAGGGCTGTACAACATGTGCCCCCCTTTTTGCATGCACCCCAAGTTCCTGCATGGCAAGGACTTCACAGTCCGTTCAGTGCTGGAACTGCTTTTGCTTTAACATTGTGGTGCCCATTTGTCAGGGCACCGCCGTGGGAATGGCAAAAGAAAAGCCGCCAGACATGAGTTGAACTCGTAATCTGGGGGCGGACCATGAACGGCATTGCTAGTGCTGTGCCAGCGCGCAGTTGGCGCAGCACCACCAAAGTTGTAATCAGGCCCTAAGTCAGCCTTGTGGATTGGTTTTAAGGATCCATACAGCTTAACTCTTGGGACCTTATTTAGAATTTGGTAGACAGGATACTGCATCACAAATGTTATTGATAGCTCATTTGTCGTATTACAAGTGCAATAGACTTGCTCTAAGGCACTTGTAATACAGTAGACGTGATATCTACCATGTTTGAGATGGAGTATCTCATCCACCAGACTCTAAATATGTCCCTTAGGGCCTCATCCATTCTCATGATTTGATCAGCTAATCAAACTCTTTCATAGAATCTCAACCATTAATGATATAAAAGTTCAAGCAAAACTGAAGTCGAAAAAAAACCAGACCTTCCAGACTTTGGCATTTCTCAACCCACCCAAAATCAATAGATAAAGGAAATTTGTAAAGCAACAAACCTAAAAGTGAGGCTGTTAATACTCTTGAATAACAGCAAAAATCTGCAAACCACTTATTTTATTTACAAAGTACATTAATCAAATTGCTCAAATGCTGACATGGCCAATCGTTCTCTATTTGGAGGGTTATACACTATTCTAATTTTCATCTGCTTACATACTTTTCACATCTGCCCATTTGCAACTCTCCAAATTATTTTTACAAATATATGAACAATTAAAAAGCATCTTTCATTGGGATATATAAACAAAATAAAAATAATGATTAAAAAATGATAGGGCTAAAATATTTGAGGAATATCCTCATGAACATATATCTTTCTTACTACTCAGGCACCACTATTCCTGCTAAATGGCTGAAAGTGTGTGCTACCATAGTCAGTGACAGCACCTAAACTAATGCCGTTAAGCGCCATTACGTTTCCTAAAAAAGTCAAAGGTTGTGCCAATTGAGCTCCAAGATTAGAGCTCTAATAATTTTCTCCACAACTCTCGATCAGGATTCAGAAAGAAGTGTAGTACAGACATAGCCACTGCTTATATGGAAGATGACACGCTTCCTATTTTTTGATTTGTTGTTCAAATGTTTGTAGTGCATTTTAACATGTGTCACACAGCAATCACAACCAATGCAAACTACAAAGTAAATGAGCAGAAAAATACAAAATTAACAGTGAACTATTAAAATAAAAAGCCTAACTGACACGCATGCTACCTATTATATGCAGAACATGATCTAAAGAAATACCCAAAAATTCATAATTCAATTGATTTGTGCCTATTCTTAATGGATAAAGGTGACACATACCATTGATATTACTTAATTGTAAGCTGTTGCATACTCTTTCAGCCTGCATGGCGTCGTACATTCAACTCTTGAACAATAATGCTTCACAGACAGCTCTCAGCTTGTAGAATCTTCAAGGTCCATCAACGTTCCTCTGTCTTACAGAGTTCCTGAATATTTTATCTTATCGCCTTCAAAGTTCAATCTATACTTAGGGCATAAGGAGCCACTGATTCAAGGAGACAATGCAATCATGCTTCTTCAACATTTAACTATGCCCAACTATTTGAATTACAGCATTTCTCCTAAATTCTAACCAACCAAGCAAGATGACATTTCTGCTTTAACATTCAAAAAATATAATGGAATTTTTCAAAAGTAAGAGCAAACTTTTAATCGTTTTGGATACGCAGCAAAATTGGTAAATTCTGAAAAATTCCTAGGTCCAGTATTGGAAGAACCTGATCTTGTGGGCCTACATGAAAGAAGATATCCACTACATGTTATTTACTAAGTAAACTAGTCGCCTTTATGTGTTGTAGGGATAGAAGTTCTGTATGGCTCTGTAAATCTATTCTGCCTGTCCTTGCTCTACTTTGAAAAGCTGTGCCTCCCTGTTCTGTTCACTATGTGATAACCAGCTGAGCTCTCCTTTCAGCCTCAGGTCTCGGCATTGGTGGGAACATGTTTTGGGCTTCTCGGCACATTAAATACATTCCTGCATTTTCTTCCCTTACCTGCTAGGAAAACGGTGGTTCAGGCCTTAATCACTTCTAGGTTGGATTGTGCCAATGCTCTCTACCTAGGCCTGCCAAATTACTTGATTTAAAGGCTTCTGGTGCTACAAAAAATGGTTGCATCGCTTCTTCTAAAACATCCTTACAAAACTGCTGTTTCGCCTTATCTAAATTCTCTATACTGGCTTCCAGTCAAGTAATACATTTTGTTAAAGGAATTCATCCTGAGTTCTGACCCACAGAGTCTTATATAATTTAGGTCCTCAATATCTACAAGCCAGAGCACATTTCTACTCTTCTACGAGGGAGCTTCACTCCTCTCCGATGGCCTTGACGGTGGTGCCAAGAGTTAAGCGCTCGAGGAATGACGATTGTTCTTTCTTTTTCCTGTCTCCCATTGCTTGGAACAAACTACCTCTTGAGCTTCGTCTTGAAGAGTATGAACTGGTATTCAAGAAAACTCTTGGCTTTTTGTCGAGGATAAATTCCTTGCCCTCTAGTCTCAGAGCCAGGACACTCTTCGAAACATCTTTTGTGATTTATAAATTCTTGTTTGTTCATTCATTCATATTTGTTGTCTGTTGAATCAGAAGGCTGTGAACCCACTGTAGATGTTACATGTATCTGCTCTTATATTCAGTCCCACACAAAGTCCTTACATGTGTCCATGGTGTGAGCTGTGTTTGTTTGGTGTATAAGCTCCAATGGGATGGTGTCTATCTATGGCAGAGTTTATGGGTCTTCACAAAATCCCCTGCAGGTTACATCAAACCCTTTCTAGACATGATAACCCAAAGGTCCTTTGTCCTAGGTCCTTTTCAAGAAATCCCAGGGCTGTGTAATATATGACGGAAATAGAAATCTATTTGCCTGCTAATCAAGTTTGCCTTCCAGTGTACTTGAAACTCCCCTTCTCTTCCTTGTGTTTTTCTGCGAGTTACTTTGCAATCCTGGGGCCCTGACTGAGGATGTTTGGGGACACATTACAAAACAAGACTTTTTGTAAAAGTCTGGAAAACACCCTCCATTCAGATTAGTAAAGTGTTTTTAACTTTTAAATAATGTTGCCCTTCCAATTGGCCCTGACTTGCCTTATATGGCCCCAAGTTTGGATGCATGCTGGCTATACAACCCTCTTGGGATCAATATTTCTATTAGAGTTTACTTTAAGAAGGAGACTCTGGACATTGTTTTGATTTTAGAGTGAATGGGGAAACTTTAAGTAAAGAGTAGAATCTACCAGCTGAATATCCTCCACAATTTAATCCATATGGTGCTGGAAATTAAGCAGAATTATTCTACATATTCTGAGTTTCCACCATAAACCCCAAAGAAGTCCCTATGTCTGTACCAGTACAGATAATGAATTAGATAATGATTTACTATGGAAAATGCTTTGTTTGCTCTGTGCTTCTCGAGCACAGGGAATAATAAAAAAGAACTGGAACCATCCCTTCACCTGTGACCTAGAAGATGGTGGAGTTAATCTTCCTAGCGAGAGGAACTGGCCTTTCATCATCAAAGCCACTACAATGCCTAGCTTACTAAAGACCCATGGAAGATGCCTCTAGGAGCTGAGTTACCCAGTAGGTCTCATCAACCATGCAATTGAATTCTACTCTCCTCGCCCATTGATACCCACATGTACCTTGTTCCTCCTGGTGGTGAATTAATTGTGCTCATCTCATCCCCACTTGATCCTCGCTTGGAAAAGGTTCCACCAAGGGGTGATTTGTGCTCACTTCGCCCCACATGATTAACACAAATTGTTTCTTTTCAGCAAGGTTGAACTTCCTGACCTCACAAAATGTCCAACTGACAAAATGATATTCTGCACACCAGTTAGATTCCGTCTCCATTCATGATTTTTGAAGTATGCAGAATTTAAATTGAAAAGCAGTTGAAACTACTGAAAGGAAGTAGAGCTGTTCTGTAGAAACGTGTCCCTTTGTGCATACCTAATTTGGTGTCATTCGGTCAGCATTTTTTATGTAGTGGCTAACAAAACATTGGTTACAGAAAGCAAACAATTAAGTAGTATTTCAGCCTCTGCAATTAATGTTAAAATTTGGTTTATACAGAAAAAGTCCTTTATGGATGCCTAATAACTTTGCCACCTGAACAAATACAGACCAACCTTTAAAAAACGTGCATGTCATTTTTTACAAAGAGAAAATGTGCTTTTTCATCATAAGGTCAATTGACTTAAAATGATATGCCCAATTAATACACACATCTTTTAATGTCCCTTTTACTTTTCAATAAGAAAGTACAAAACGGTCTGTGTGTCTCATCTCAACTAAGAAGAAAGAAAGGTCTACCTTGGGAGTTAAATGCCCATGTTCCTCTGCTGCCCTTTGGGGTCGCCTTTAACAATTTATTGACCATAGAGCACTTCACCCCATCCTATCCTTTCTAGTCCTACTGAATAGGGACCAAAGACAAACATAGGTCCCCAACACACCACCTTTAACCTCACCAAGAATAGGGATGTTTATAGTAATGCTCTCTGACTTTGCCTGAAGGTCAGTGAGCAGTGTGTGGACCCGTTTCTCCTCTCTTGCTTTCCTTGCCTAAGGACCCAGGAACAAAAACATTGGTGGATGGATCTCAGATCTTGGCTAATGGCGGGGAGCAGAAATCTTCTGGCAGAAGTCCAGCGCAACCCTTCAACCAGTGTTTTGTATCAGCCATACAATTTTCTCATCACTACATACATGGTTCGCTGCTTTTGAACAGTGCTCCTGTGTACTGAGACTACGATGTATTGGGATAGTTCAATTAATCTTCTCAGTTTTTTTTTGTTTTTTTTTATTCAGCAGAACAAGAGGTACAAGGAAAAAAGAAAAAAAAAAAAAGGAAAAAACATTGCAAAGTACAATTAACATTCATATCATAGATAATATGGCTTTGAAATGTAATAGTACAAAGAAAAAGAAGTACTAGGAGAAAGTGCAATGTGCCTAGTGCAAAACAGCAAAAGTACATATACGCAATAACCATTAAAGTGCAAGTGCCAAACGTGAATAGTTGCAATAGTATTACAATAAAGAACATTCGTTGGCATATAAAAAACGATACAAAGACATACATTAAAACAATTCACCACTTCAATAGTATAAAATCTATAAAGTGCAGAATAGATTCTTAATGAAAGCCAATCAAGACATAGATACACTTCCAATCGAAAGTGCAATGTGCTATGTACAAACAGCAAAAATACAATCATCCAATCCACTAAAGTGCAAGTGCGAAACATAGCTATTTACGGAAATATTACGATCAAAGGAATTCAATAGCATAAAAACTTCAATTGAAACCGAGTTTCAAAACGATTCACCACTTCCAGTATTTAGAATATAATTGCTAAAAAGTGCTAATACATTCTTGGCAGGCAATAGGAAAGGGAGATTCGCTTTCATATAGAGAGGGATATGGAAAGGACTACTGTGTAAATCATCTCCAAAATTGCATTTGCCTATTAAGTCTTCTCCAAAATTTCAAAAAACCTCCAATTTCGCACGTATTTTTTAAGGCTCCTACCCTCATAGCATAGGCCTCCTCAAATTTTTTGACCCTTTTCATTTTATTAATCCATTTCTGATGAGAGGGGGCTTCATTAGATCTCCAATTTTGCAAGATTAGGGAGCGTGCTACCGCACAAGCAATAAAAATGAAAACTCTTTCTGGGTTAGACAGTTGTAGGCCTCCCTTGCAATAGCCAAATAGTACAATCTCTGCTGCTATCGGCGTTTTATTTCCGATTGCGCGCTCGATGTCTAGAAAAACGGCTTCCCAAAAAGACCTGAAACTTGGGCATACATAAAAAATATGGCGCCAACCACCTTCCCCAGATTTGGAACACCGAAAACACATATCTTCTACATCTGGGAACCTTTTACTAAGAGTAGAAGGTGTTAAATAGGCCAGCCACCTTGAGAGAAAGGCCATCCTCTTAAAATTGGCAGCACGCAATGCTCTGCCACCTGAGTGGCTGATCCACTCCCACTCCCTTTCGGAAAAACTGCAGTCGGTCTCCCGATTTATTTTTTCCAAGTGGTTCAGGATCAAAGAAAGATGTTTCATTTTATGTAACAACTTGTACCAATTGCCTATTCCTCGTAATTTGGCACCAAAAAGGGCAGCTGTCAAATGATTGGGAGATTCGGTTATATCTCCGTTACTTCTCAACCATGAGACTAGCCGCAGATATTCAAAAAAGGCCGGTTTCCGGTAAGTCCCTGACATGGCCAATATTTCCTGCCAGGAGATCAGTCTATTCTGGACTATGAAATGTCTCAGTTCGGTTAATCCCGAATGCTTTTGGTAACCGACCAGACCCTTTCTAAAACAGTACAATTCCAACATTGATGCTGCCACTCTTCTCCCCCCCAAGGTTCCACCGAAGTTATGCTGAGGGCCACACTCAACCCTGAGTTGAAGACTTTATTCTCTAGTTTTAAACCATTTCCCATCCTTGTGTCTTACATTTTTTTCACTAATTCCCTCATATTTTATTGATACACCAGAATCATGCAGGCCTAAATGTGTTTCGTCAATTTGACTTGACCCAGCCATGAGTATACTACACCTTCTAAATCTCCTTATCAGATTTGATGGTGATCAAATTTCGTCATCTGATACCATAATTGGCTGCCTTGATGATAATGACGCTAAATATTTTCAAAACACATTACACAACACATTTACTGATTTTATACACAGAAACCTGAATGTGGACATTGCACGTTTTAAATAAGGTACCACAGCAGTTGAGACAAGTGAAGTAACAGCACCATAAAAGCATTCTTGAAAGTATTAGAAATTCATTGCCATAGTTAACGTTAATCAATTTTTTATAATAATACATTGGTGAAACATCACTATTTTACTCTCATTATGAAATGATGATTTAATGCATTGTATTCCATTATAATTGTGTCATTCGTTTAAAGCTGACATATGCATTTTAAGCCCTTTTAAACTGTTCTTTCTTAAACTGAATTTTTACCCTTGGCTAAGTACAATGGTCCCTTGGCAGTTCTGCAAATCTTGCCTTTTTTGTTTTGTACATGTATCTTGTTATTTTTAAAGGACATTCTTTTAGGGTTCACTGTAAAATAGTCTTGAGGGAAAGAGAACCATAATCTGATGTCATGGATTGATTCAATGTAAACTTCTTACAGTCGACAAAATTGTGAGGCTCTGAAAGGCAGTTCTTTCTCATGATCAGCATGGGAAAGCATGCAGTAATAACTAAATTGTATTTGGTGATTTCATGTGTACACTAATCCTGCAATTGACTGACAAGTGGACTGATACTATGGGCCATATGTAGGAAGCCAAATACCGGTCGGTAACGGCCGATTTTCGGTAAGTATCCCGTTACCGACCGATATTTAGGCATTTGCTATGTAGGGGGCATATTTCATGATTCGGTAATTTACCGAATCGGTAAAATTACCGAATCGGTAATATTACCGATCCGGTAAATACCGAATCCTGAACTGAGATGTAGGAAACACTCTAATAAGTGTTGTGTAGGAATGAGAATTCGGTATTTACCACCAAATATAGGTTGGTGATAAATACCGAATACATTGCAAAAAGCAATATTTTGCTGAAATAAGAGTGCCATGTGGCAGACATACATGCCCTTAGGGCATGTATGTCCGCCACATGTGCACACATGCAGGAATCAGGGGTGCAACAGGGTGTCAATGTGACACCCTGCCACCCTTGAATGTGCTCCCCCCATTACCGAATCGGTATTTACCGATTCGGTAATGAGGCATATCTACCCATTGATTCCTATGGGCCTCCAGGCCCATAGGAATCAATGGGAAGGTATGCCTCACTACCGAATCGGTAAATACCGATTCGGTAATTACCGAATTTCTCCGAATCGGTAACATTTACCGAATTATTACCTACATACAATTTACCGATTCTTAAATACCGAATCGGTAAAATTCGGTATTTAAGAATCAGTAAATTGTATGCCACCTACATATGGCCCTATGTCACTAAAGCGTCATAAAGACTTTAAAAGAAGAAACCCCAAAAGAGGGGCAAAACCATGCTGTTTCTTTTTTTTTTTTTTTTTGCAAGAGCTACGGACAATATGTTTTTCTTATGCGAGAGGACTGAACGCTTTTCCTATGATTTTATAAACCATACTTGAGCTCTTATTTTGGACTACTTTCACTGATACTGCTGCCTTAAGCAGTTGAGCTGGAATCCTTCTTTGCAGAACTACTGAATGTTGTCCATGCTTATGGACTCACCGTTAATTGACTTTGATTTGATTCCTTTTACCCCTTTTTGGTTTAGAATCTTTGGATGCTGTTAGAGAAATTAACCATCCTTCTGCGTTTAACGGTGAGAGGAATCTGTAACCTTGTATCTGATGACTATTTTAAACCATCCTCTTAGGATTTTTATTGCAGACTAAATGTGTTGTCTTGTACTACATGATGTGATATTCCTGACTGAAATGCTTAAGAGATTGCTTATCTGTAATGTTTTGGATCATTAATACAATAACCAAATTGAGACTATTATTAGGTCCTGGAGTTGTTTCATTGAACTGTGCTTTTTTGCATTTAATTTTTTTCATTTCAAAAGAATTTTATTATTTTAAAAGCGCAAATATGACACATAAGATATAAACCAAAGTGATACAATTGATATCAGACAATAAGATAATAAATACATTAATATAAAATTAATTGGTAGAAGAACAATTTTAAATGCATTGTAGGGAGAATCAGCAAATCTTTTCAAAGTATCAAGTTCTGCTTCTTTTATTCTGTGTTGTTGTAGCAGAGCTCCTAGTGTGCATAATGTTAGTTGACCTTAACGTCTTTATAAGGTTGGGTTATCCCATTGCAATACTATATCTCTATAGCATGGCCCTGAGAGTGGTGTATTTGAACCTGATTTCGAACTTGCGAGTTAGTCACAAATTAATGGTCCTCACTTGGTCACTAACATTGTGTTTTGTACTCCCTAATTCCTACTTCTCCGATCGGTAGAGAAAGATCCTTTGGAGAAGCATTTATTTCTTTGGTAAGGGTAATTCTGTGATCCTTCTAAATGTATACAGGCCAGTTCGGTTAGAGGGATAAATGAGTAAGTAGCAGAAGTAAGAGATAAAATTAAAACTAATATAATGCTTCCGCTGGATCAATGGTAATAACATACTAGTCTCACTAGGGTTTCCAGCTTCAAAAAGAAACAATACCAGTCATTTATGGTTGTTTTAAGAGTCTGAAAAGGCCCAGACATGATACTAAATAGGACTTTTTAAAGAAAATCACATGAATTCATTTGTAAAATAACTTTTCTGTCTTTGTTTACTTTATTTAATTAGACTTCGGTGATAAACGCATTCTAGAACACATTTAAAAGTGCTTTCTACTTATAGATGCGGTTTGAAGTATGTACAGATAAAGGCAAAAAATGCTGGCTTTAGGGATTTTTACTTATTTTTGTTCCGGGGGGATATCAAAATACCAGTGGTGCCAATAGAGAACCAGTCAGGTGGTAACCCTAGCTTCAGCCCAGTTCTAAGTATACAGGTGTCATGCACACCAGTGAGCAATATTTGGGAAAACTGCATTGCTTTCAATGCCTCAAAATTGATGTGGCTTCTATATTGCCTCTCATGAGCAGTAATATCCTGATAAACGTCAGACTGTGCATCAGTGTATGGTGATTAAGACACTTCATGTCTTTGGACATCATGATTAAAACTTTCTCCCAAACATTAATGCCTTCTGGTTGTTGTAGTCTGAATTGACATAAGTTGAACAAAGTAGCCTAAATACAGAAACTAGGTGAATGTATTCTGAAGACATGGAGCCAAGTAACTGCCATACCTGAATATGATTCAGCCCATGATGTGCATTCTACAAAACAATCTTGAGAAGATTACAGAAATGTTTATGCTATTTGGCTGCTTTGAACATAGTGGAGACCAGGGGCACTATTCCCAAAGATTTTTTATAAGGGCAAGTGTGGCTGATGCACGTAAAAATCTGCAACATTGTTGAAAAATAGGTCATGATTATGCATGAGCTATTGGCTTTGGCAATGTGTTCTAGCCATGTTGTACACTATTGCGGGAGCTGTTCAGCATGGCTAAAAGTTAGTGGAGCAGAGTGGGATAGGCTGGGATGGGTTAGATTTGAAATGGAGTAGATTGAGGTCAGATTCGAGTGACGTAGATAGGAGTGGGGAGTTTGGGGAAGACTGGAGTAGGGTAGAATGGGGTGGACTGAAGTGGGGTAGATTGAGGTAGAGAGGAGTGGAGTAGATTGGAGTAGAGTGGAGTGGGGTAGAGTGGGATAGATTGGGTTATATTGGGGCATATTGGGGTAGAATAAAGTGGTCTGGAGTGGTGTAGATTGGGGTTCATGCTAGTTGAGTGGAGTGGGGTACATTGGAGTTAAGTGGGATTGAGAGGGGTACATTGGAGTTTATTAGAGTGGAGTGAAGTGGGGTGGAGTGGAGTCGACTGGAGTGGGGTGGATTAGAATGGTTTAGATTGGAGTGGGCTAGATTGGAGTGCGGTCGATTGGAGTGGGGTAGATTGAGGTGGAGTGGGGTAGATTGTGGTAGATTGGAGAGGTCTGAGATAGATTGGGGTGGAGTGGGGTAGATTGGAGTGGGGTGGGGTAGATTGGAGTTTAGTAGATTGGATTGGAGTGGATGGGGTAGATTTGGGGTAGATTGGAGTAGATTGTGGTAGATTAAGGTGGTGTGGGGTATACTCGGGTGGAGTGGGGTAGATTGGAGTGGAGTGGGGTAGGTTGGAGAAGAGTGGGGTGGATTGGAGTGGGGTAGATTGGGGTGGAGTGGAGTGGAGTGGAATAGATTGGGGTAGATTCGAGTAGGTTAGAGTGTGGTAGTTTGGAGTGGCATGGAGTGGAGTAGATTGTAGTGGAATGGGTTGGAGTGGAGTATATTGAGTGGAGAAGGGTAGAATGGAGGGGAAAGGAGATTGGAGTGGAGTGGAATGGAATGGGGAACATTGAAGTGGAGTGGGGTAGATTGGAGTGGAGTGGGATGGATTGGAGTGAAGAGTGGAATATAGGTGTGGAGTAGGGCAGCCGCGGCCCGTGGAGGGAGTTCCGTGGGGCGTTAAGGCGGGGCAGGGAAGGGGGGTTCTAAAAACCGAAATATGGATAATTGCAGGTAAGTAAAAAATTAAATAAATAAAACGAATTTCGTAGCGCGCGCTGCATCGCATTTTGCGATGCAGCGCGCGCTACGAAATTCGTTTTATTTATTTAATTGTTTACTTACCTGCAATTATCCATATTCCGGTTTTTAGAACCCCCCACCCTGCCCCTCCCCTCCCCCGCCCCGCCTAACCGCCCCACGGAACTCCCTCCACGGGCCGCGGCTGGAGTAGGGTGGGGTAGATTGGAGTGTGGTAGATGGGAGCTGGGTAGATTGAAGTAGGATATATTGGGGTAGATTGGGGTGGACTGGAGTAGAGTGGAGTGGAGTAGGGTAGTTTATGGTAGATTACAGTGGAATTGTGTAGAATAGAGTGGAGTAGTGTGGGGTAGATTGGAGTAGAGTGGGGTAGACTGAAGTAGAGTGGGGTAGATTAGAGTGGTTTAGGGTAGATTGGGGTTGGTTGGAGTGGAGTGGAATAGAGTGGAGTGGAGCCTGGAAGATTGGGGTAGATTTGAGTGGAGTGAGGTAGATTGGGACTGGTTGGAGTGGAGTGGGGTAGCTTGGAGTTGTTTAGAGTGGAGTGGAGTCTGGCAGATTGGGATAGATTGGACTGGAGTGGGGTAGATAGCAGTGCAGTGGGGTAAGTTGGAGTGGAGTGAGATAGATTGGAGTGGAGTGGAGTGGTTTGAGCTGTGGCAGTTAGGTACATCTGTTTCACATGAGTGCATATGACTGTAGGGCACCTGAAAGCGCAATTGGTGGAATACATATGAGAATGAGGACTTAGGCACAGGTTTTAAGGAGAACTTGAGTAGTTGCTACACTGCACAAAATTGAAGCACTTTAAATAGACACATACTTTGTATGCTCAGTGAAGAGTGGCAATACATATGAGACAGAGGACACAGGTTTTAAGGTGAAGTGGATTAACTGCAGCGTTGCCCAAAATTGAGGCACTGTAAAAAGACACATACATTGTGTTTGAAAAGGCACAGATGTGTCCAAAATGTTTATGTTGCCTAGTGGCAATCTGGCCTAAAGCATGCAACTGGACTACTTGTCTGGAAACACTATGGGCGTCCGGTTTCAGACTTGTGTACGCTTAAATAGACACATACTTTGTGCAGAGAAGTGGTGCAGCCTACAAACACATGCAGTCTCACAGACTGCTTTAATATTCAGTGACATTTGTTTGGAGCTATAAAAGGAAGCACCGAACTGTAAAACGTCGTCACAAACTGATTAAATAGTCCCTGCCATTTGTTTGGTGCTGTAAAAGGAAGCGGTGATTGTCAAAACAATTTAAGTCCACACCAAACAAACCTGAAGCCTGGAAGTTAAAAGCAACCCCAATAGTGTAGCATGGAAGTAGAAATGATGGGCAGAATATTGGAAAAAATAGTACCCTCAATCACAGCACGAGCTGCGGAAAGACAGCGGAAGGGCACACTAATCAAAATTAAATCAATTAGTACCTGGTTCATGCTCTGGAGAAATAAAAAGAAGAGATGTGATGCATATGGTGGCCAATTAGGAGGCAGCTAAAAAGATTGACCATTCAGCCAGCAAACTGTAAGTAATCAGCAGGCTCCAAGCCCTTTGCTGTATTCAATGCCCCTCGCAGCAACAGAGAATGGGAACTGTTAGGTGAGACATAAAAATGCAGAATTCGTCTAAGATATGCATGCAGAGAAACCATCTACAAGCTATAGGTGTGGAACATATGCAAAGCATGTATAACCTATATTTTTGTATGTAACATTTGAATGAGTAGATGTGGTTTTCAATCATGCTCCCATGAGAGGGATGGTAAAGAAAATGTATTAAAATAATGTGCATATGTGCACAGTTGTGTGCCTTTAATGAAGCCAGCGATCTTCACCAAGGGGTTGCTCCTGTGCTGGAACATGTCCTTGGATGATTTACAAGTCTTCTGCAGCATTTAAAGTCAGCACTACCTCAGCCTCAGTGATATTGAAAAACACATGATGCCAGGATATTGCCTAAGTGAAAATTGACCTGCACTAGCATTTTAATCAGTAGTTTAGTGCTAAATAAATATTGAAAATGAATTCTTTCACAGGGCTACATGTCCCAAAGTGTTATGGGCCCCACTGAAGACACCCTTACTGAAGGCACACAGCTCTTGCAAGTTCTGTACTGCTTTGTGTGAGTGCCTGCACAATCTGTGTTTATGACTTGTAAATTTACCTCTTAATCTGGCACATGCATCAAGCTAGGATTTTGCGAGTCCTTAATTGCGGATATGAAGGATTCGCAATTAAGGACTCGCAAACTCCTATGCATGTAGGAATCGCTATAATAATAGTGATTCCTACACATTCCTTATTTGCGACCCGCAAATTGCGAGTCGCAAATAAGGAATATCTTCCCATTCATTCCTATGGGCCTACAGGCCCATAGCAATGAATAGGAAATTGCAAGCGCAATTTGCGAGTACCAATAGGTACTCACAAATTGCGCATGCAATTTCAGGGTGCAAGGGTGTCAAAAGGACACCCTAATGCACCCCTGGAATTGACCTGTGCACATATGTGCACATACACATGCCCTAAGGGCATGTGTGTTCGCAACATGAAACTTTGAAAAATGCACAAAAGTGCATTTTTCAAAGGTTTTGCAAATTACCATGAAGTTCAACTTCATGGTAATTTGCACCCCCTATTAGCGAAATCGCAAATTTTATTACTTTAGTGCATTGCATTTAAGGTATCTCAATTTGCAATTCCTTAAATGCAATCGCAATTTAAGTAATTGCAATTTAGAGATTACTTAAATTGCGATTTTTGTATTTGGGATGATGCATCCCAAATGCAAAAATACCCGTCGCAAAGGGGCAGATTTTGAGAATCTGCCCGTTTGCGACAGGTTTTTCTTTTGATGCATGTGCCTGATTGTCTATTCAAAACTTTCTAATCTGTTTCCTGCTCCCATGTGCACTTCTATACTTGCATCTGAAGGTCACAGTGTGAGTGAGCGGTGGAGAAGATGCATCCACATTTTCCATTTCCGCAGTAGATGTAACTAGAAAAGGTTTCTTCTAAAAAATATTTTTCACGCAAATAAAAATAAAAATATATTTATTGCGTTTTGAGAATTTTATACCCAAAAGAATGCAGAATCCACACAATACATAGATTCCGCACACAAAAATGGTTAGAATTTCAGGTTACGCCACCTATGTATTTGAATCAAAGAAGCTTACATGTAAAATGTTTGAAAGAGATGAAATGATGTATTGAAGTTGCAGGCTGTGAAATAGAGACCTGGTTTGAGATCCTGTCTTGGCACTTGATCAAAAACCATTTTGGACTTCATTTATAATTTGGTGGCGCACTTCCATTAACTGCAGTGCCCCCGCCCCTGCTAAACTCAAGGTTTCTCCGCTCTAGTAGGGCTCTTGTAATGAGTATTGTGGTAATCTTTCCCCCCTTCGGTCCCCCTGGAGGATACAGGTGGGAACATGAGGGTCCATCTGTAAATTAAGAATTACCAGGGAAATCAGTGATTCTGCTTCTGATTCCCCACTAATTCCTCATTTATCCCTGCAGTGCTTAATTTGTAAAAGAATAAGTGTCAGGCCCAAAGTTTTCCTCAGAAGCCGGCACCCAGCGCTATTCATTGTTAGCATGCCGCATAACAATGCAGCCTAGTCTTGATTTTGCCTTATGCATTTTGTAATCCACCACGAGACACGCCCTGCTTCTTCATATCACTCTTTTAGGGTCTTTTTAACCCTGCTTTCTCCCTACGCCATGTTTTCCATTTCTTTCTTCCTCCTTCTTTTTCCCTTGTGTGTTGTTCTCTCTCTTGTTCTGGGTCAAACTCTGATGAGGAAAGATAAGTGCCGGTCCCCAAAAATAAATACAGATAGGCCTCACCTTCATCCTCCGGATAAGCATAAGAATTGTCCCCATGTGAAAATAAACAGAACTACAGTGTTCCTGTGAATCTCATAACTCCACCAACAGAATTAAAATGCCACAAGTAAGTTGCAATGTACAAAGGACAAATTGTGAATTGAATTGGAATGTATTAATGTTTTTTTTAGTGTAATTACAGTCACAAACCAATGATCTGATATCGACTCCCGAAGAGGGACGGCGCACCATTCTCAAAGTGGAAGCTGTCCCCATGCAGCAACTTCCACATTGTGAATATGTGCTTCTGGTATTGGGGTACCGCTTGGCACTCTCGCTCCCTTATGCCAATCACGGAATTGAAATTAAAAGACAAGAGGCGTTTGACAAAACAGAAATACGTTGGTTTAATTAAACACAGCGGTCGGGAGAGACTCGATAGAATGCAGCGGGGGGAAAATCTCTCAGTGTTTTGGCTGGTATTATATACATCTTGTGAGGTACAAATAAGTAATTATAAAGTCGTTTCTGCATTCCTGAAAAGCATCTCAGTCATAAATTAACAAGCTCAGGCATCATATAAGGACACAGACGGCTCTCAACCTCAAGGAATGCTAGTGTGGGCCAGTGTGTACGTTTCCAGATGTCTGGCAAGAAGAACGCATGAGCACTATGTGTGGTGTGCATGTTGTGTCCTAATTGGCTGAGTGATTCTATCTACATGTGGTATCTAGCTTTGTGGTATTTTTTGGGAACGCGAGCCTTTGGTTAAACATATTTTATTGGGGCCAATTGCCAAGGACCTGTTTGTGTTGCAAACTATCTATCTGTGGGATCGATCAGGGTTTTCCCTCGGCGCGCATTTGTCTTTGGTTTAAGAGAGACCCAACCTCTGATCTGTTATTTGATAGGCGGGTGTGGCCGTGGGTCACTGTGCCTGCCTGACCGCGTATTTCTGATTCAGAGTTGATGGGGACGTCACCTTGGGTAAATCCAACAGCAATGATGCGAGTTCACTGACTAAAAATAAAATAATATGGGAGTCACTGGTATCATTTTTATCGACATTCTCATCATTGTTTGTATAGTTGTCATAGCATACATCGATATTGTCTTTACTGATATTGACTTAGTTATGCATTCCTAAATCATGATGTACATCTACAGTGCTTTTAGTGGTAACAACATTGTCATTCATGCATATATTATGGCATACACTGACATTGCTACTGACAGTATCATTACTGTTGTGCAGGTATAGATTATGGCACTCATTGACATTTCATTTATGGGCATTGACATTGTTATACGGGCACAGGTTGTGGCATACGTTAACATCACAATTTTTAGGATTGCCGTTGTCGGACCTGCACATATCACGGTATTTATCAACATCGTATTTACCCATTTTAACAGAAGTTTTATTTTATAAAGCAGCCTCTGTTCCTACAATTTACAGCAGGACTATGGCCTCATCAATTTTAATGAGGCAGTATTTTTTGCGCCTTCCCGCTGAAGGCCATTTTGCAATGGGGCTGAGTAGTTTATCAGTCGCAATGCTAAGTGACGGTGGAGTCAAAACACTGTTTTGCAGCACACCTTTGCGCATCAGGAACAAAAATACCTACAGTAAAACAATGTTCAGTCATAGGGTGACAGGGTCGCTTGAATCCGCTTTGAAGTTCATTCTGTGAAACAGTACACAGGTCATAAATCTCTACACTGCGTGGGAGTGTACCAAGTCCAGGAGATATATGGCTTTCTCTTCCAGTTTGTCCTACAGTTTTAATGCTGCAGCCTGGATTCTGCGGAGGTCTCCGTATAAACACAGGCTCTGCAGCCCTCTTGCACAGACTTGAAATGGGACTTTTCAGCGTGTGGCTAATCCCGCCGAAACCAGCACTACTTGATTGCCCCATCGGTGACTCGAGAACAGCCAGCAGAACCCCCGCCCCCTCCCCCGCCACCGTGCCGGGTCCATCACTCAAACTAATTGGGACAGATAGAACCGAGCATGTGGGTAAAAAACAGGCAGGCAGGAAAAACTGAAGAACTATCAAGATTTGGCCTACTTTTCGACTAAAAGTATCTCTGCTAAGTGGGTCACCTGTCAGGAGGATTTTGTTGCTGTTTTTATATCCAGATCTCAACCATCGAGAATCCCAGTAGAGTTTGGTATGGTGGCGGCAGGCACAGCAGTCGCTTTTTTATTACAGGTGTGTGTGTTCTTATTAAAAGGGAAGGGTTTTTACCTTTATTTCGATTAGCACAATTTCACCATAATGATATAGTTGCAAACATGCACAGCAAAGCAACACTTTCAAAAAGTTTGAAAACAAAAACATCAATGTGTGCACGCAAAGCATAGCTTAGGCTATACATTGTTCAAAAGCTATACAGTTCTGATACAGGATGCAATTCGAGGATTAAGACCTCGATTAAGAGTGCCCTGGCTCGGTGCAATGATTTTCAGAATTTATTAGACGCTATATTTATTACCTATTTAGGGCTTTTTTCTGGAAAATTGTGTAAAACCTGGATTTTTGTAGTTACTGCGCCGAAATCCTCATGTTTTGGCAATAACCAGACCTAACACAATGTTCCCCGGACATTGTGGGGGCTCAGTGTTTGCCGCAGAATTCTTCCTTTCTTTTTTTTTCTCTCTTTTTTCGGTACATGAATGCGAACCACAAAAGCACATATTCATAAAAAGATGAGCAAATTTTGTTAAAACAACAAAATATTGTAAATACAAATAACAGACACAGAAGAACATTGGGCATCAAACAAATACAAGGCCCATGAACCGATAACACAGGGCAAAGAGCAAAGAGCAAACAAGATAATAAAAACTATACCTCTCATTAGCAAAAACAACCTAACTAGCAGCAAATTTGCATGCAACACTTCACAGAGGGCAGCAAAAGACCAACATGCTATAAAAGTTACAATACAAATCAGAACAGCTTCAGAAAAGAAACCACCCCTGTATCCCTAGTCATACTTCCAGAGAAGGGAGCTTCTGTAGGAATACAAGGGCCGCAATGTGTCTAGTAACGGTGGCTCTTTAAAGAAGGGGGATTGAAAAACTTTTGGTAAAACAACGATAGAGTCAGCACAAAAATACACAATTTGCCAAAGTTTGCAGGGAGTGCTCATCGCAAGGGCAGACCAAAATAAAATATAGATCATATTGGCCCAAAAGAAAAGAGAGCAGGCTCCTAATCAGACCCAACCTAAATCTTGTCAGTAACACCCTATCACAAGTTTTTGGCACCAGCTCCAAATATGGTTGCAACCCTACAGTGGTTGGGACCAATAGGTACTCCCTATCGGCTGATATTTTCAGCTCCAACAAGTCTCTTTCCTCCCTTCTTAGATTCCTAAACCTGGATTTGACCCAATTTGTATCCCTGATGGAAATGTTAGCTGGCTGAGGAAGGATATCGGGCCTGCTTAACTTGTTGCAAATATCAGTAATGTACGTTAATGTAAGTTTCATGCAGAGCTGCTATGCCCTTTTTGGGCTACAGAAAACAAACTGGGCATTTGAGTGAGCGATAAGGCCATCTGTTAACCCCTTCGCTGCTGCGGACATTCCGCTGCAGCGCTGGGGGGGGCAGGGGGGCAGCGCGGTGGGCCTGTGCTCATGACGGAGCCACTCCGTCATGAGCCACAGTTGAGCTGTGCTCATGACGGAACGGTTCCGTCATGGCTCCGCCCATTTGCATTGTCCCCCCGCACAGGCGGGGAAACAGCGCCGCGCAGGCGGAGCGGCCGCCAACGGGCGTGTCATGACGGAACCGTTCCGTCATGAGCACAGCTCAACCGCGGCTCATGACGGAACGGTTCCATCATGAGCGGGGAAGGGGTTAATGTACCAGAAGATTGAATGTGAGGAATGGAACTGTTCTCTGCAGGACTGCACTGTAGCTCCCGCTATGTTTGCGGGCGATCTATTCAAGCCCAGGACCCAGAATGCTAACCTCCTCTGGCTGGTGAAGGGCTGTACTCATTGTCGGGTGGCAGTTGGAGGCATGTGCTGCAGCAGCATCTTGCACTGTTCTGGAGCTGGGCATAGTTGCAACTGCTCAATGCCTATTACTTGAGCTTCAGGGCATAGCCGAACACTAAAGCCTGGGCTCAAGCTCTCACACAAGTGACTGACTGCCGGGCAGAGCATGTCAGCTATAGTACCACAATCTGCATCTCCCTTGCAAGGGCAGCATCTGTTATGATAGATTATTTGAAGGGCTAAAAAAATGTCAGACCATTTTTGAAAGTCAGACAATAGAGAATTGGGACTACTGCCCACTGGACCATTTTACATGAGTGCCCATCCCCACAAATAAGTGCTGGTGCCATACACTGACAACCCCCGGCTCAAATTGAGTATTGGCCCAGACTCTGTATTTAATCCACAGGGGTCTAATGACAAGAGATGATAATTCTATTTTGACTCCCCATGTCTTAATATTTTCTCCCCATAAAATGTAACACACTGCAAATTTCCTCCATGCATTTTGACAACATGTTCTGATATTGCATGTTTTAAATTTTTCTTGTTGCTGCCAGTCTTCATATGCTTTACAATCTGTGTTTTCAAATTTCTTATAGTGCTCACATATATATTTTCAACAGAGATATTCTGTTTCTTTACCCCCCATGAAATGTTTCCTTAAGCGGGAAGCAAAATCACATACTTTACAAAGTACACAGTTGTAGAAAACCTCTGAGGGTGGCAACTTGTCTTTTCCTCAGTTTTTGGGGTGGTAAAAGTTGCCAATGCAAGAAAGTCAATGAGAAATGTAGGGGTTCCGATTGGGTTGGAAAGGCTCCGAATGGCATTTGGGTTTTCCTAACCTGTCTCGGAACCCATGTTTCTGACCGGCTCAAAAACATTTCCGACCAAACGATTACGATAGAAGGAAACCATTTGGTCATTCCGACTTGGTTCCGACCAGCATTGGGAAACTCAGAGTTGGTCGGAGCCAATTCGTATAGCTCAGTGGACAGCGTTTCCGACCGACCGATTACGATGTCGGATTCCGACAGCCTTTCCGACTCAGTCTGTCCGACACGAAAAGTCTGTCGGAAACCGACTTTAGGGGCCCCTAGCAGGCCCCCTCTTCATCCTGAGGCCTCCGGTTGGGGGCCATTGGGTCCCCCCTGTAGAACCATGCACAGTGTGACAGGCACCATGGGGTGCCCGCCACAGGGTGCAAGGTTTTCTGCAACCACCCCTTTTTTCAATGGAAGACTGTGTTGTAGGTTGGAACACTGGCTCCTATTGAAGTCAACAGGAGACTTTCTGAATGGTGTTCGGAAGCATCATAATCGGTCGGTCGGAACCTCTGACCGCGAGTCCTTCAGAACCGAATTCAACAAGGAGTCGGGAGGTTTAGTTTCCGACCGGCATCGTAATCAGGCCCTTAGGGGCAGATTTACAATAACTGCTGCATCCCTGCATATCGGCAGGGATGCTCCAGTTATTGTGCATCTCCGCCACCATGGATGTGCCGCATTTACAATGCGGCACACCATGGGGCAAAAATGGACAGATGCGTGACGCATCTGCTGCCGTAAAGGCGGCACATTGCTGGAGTTGCGTCGCAAGCGCGACACAGCTCCAGCAAGGCTCGGGGGTGCACTATCTTTAAAATGCTGCGGCAATCCTTACGCCTGCTTCAAGCTTTTGACGCAGCATGGCCTTAAAAGTGGATGACTGAAATCTTGTAGATTTCATTCAGCCACTTTTAGGAGGCGTTCCTGCGCCGGAACGCCACCCCCTGTGCCCGAACGCCTACATGTGGCGCAGGGCTTTACAACGTGATGCATCTCCCAGATGCGTCACGTTGTAAGTACTCCGCACCATGGCGCTGGCTTTGCGCCGCCGCTGCATCACAAAAGTGACGCAACGGCGGCATAAATGTGTCGCAAGAGGCTTGTAAATTGCCCCCTTAGTGTTTAAGTCAATAGCTGCTTACGTTTTGAGTTAATTTCTCACCACCCTTCCATCTTAAACCTTGATATTTTGAGTACACTCTTGATGTTCCAATGATCTACTGTGCTTCTAAGGGATCAAGCCAATATCTCATTCACATATTACCTGAGAGCTAAGCAGCTAGCATGATGGGGAATATTGTGAAAGCATGTATATCTTTGTACAGGGCTTGAGGATGTTAGTTGCTAGTAATAAGCTTTTTTTCCTGCTTCATCACTACTTGTAGCATGATATCTGAGACACGCTGCATTCTAAACAATAGCCACTAGCAGACTTACAGTGTATGAATACAGTTCACTCAAACTTTAGATGTGAACATGCAAATCCTTGTGTCCTCTGCACACGGCATCTGTAATGCAATGGTTGAGTGGACACAACAGCATGAACCTACTGGGGAACAATGCACTCAAGTGTGACATAGATAACAGTAGGAATCCCAATGCTTCTTCTTGGAGCACAAGTATTTTTTCTTCAGATTATGACTCTGCAGCCTTATCTCGAACATGAGGGGCAGAGTTGGTTACAGAATAGTGTGGATGGTGGGTCCTGTCATTTATCAGCTGTGCACCAGGCCTCCCTGTACTATTACAGTCCAGATGTTGAACTAGTTTACTCCTTTTGCACACTTGAATTGAAAGGTAGTGAGTGGAGTAAAAAGGCTTATTCCAAGCAGTATGGGGATGTTTGGCTCCATGATACTGCATACCACAATTATAGTCTTTGAATTGAGTGTTCAGAAACAGCTAGATTTTTGTGGAATAATAAGATATTCGTAGCATGTGTTGGCTTCAGATGCACATGCTATGCACAGTCCTGTTATCTAATGTTGGGCCCTGGACTCTGAAATTCGTTTTTCTTGAGGAAGACTTTTATGGCCACATCATGCGTATTCTCTCCTCCTCCTTAAAGGATTGCGCATGATCAGTGGTTCATTTGTTAGATTTTTTTCTTTCCACCATCAGGCTCGGAAGGACTGCGTTGGAGCTCTGTAGTTTTCAGTGGCCATACAGCCTATGTAAAATTGATAGATCCAGCAGACCAGAGATCGACTACGTAGACACATGGCTCCTGCAAATCTTGGAAACGTATAAACATTAAGTGAATGCAATCAACTTCCACATTGTTGCCTTCCGCACCCGTTAAGAATGTTTGTCTCTGGGTAATGGAGGCTAAAATAGACAGTTTATTCAGGACATGCCATTGGTGCGTGACGCAATACGCTTATTCAGACACCCACATAGTCTGTAATCTGTGTCTGTTGCCGGAGCACAAGGAGCAGAATGGCGCTACTTGGAACCTGTTTAAAAATAAGAAGACGCTGAGAAGCAGACACGATCAAAGTTTAGCCCATAATATGGAAATGGCAGGGGCGGCCGAGTTCTCCGAAGAACAAGAGCACAGTAAGGCTGATCTAGATACAGAGGTGAAGGGAGAAGAGTCCAATGTAAAATTCAAAGCCACAACGCATCAGTCTCTGGAACCAGGATCTGGGCTCAGGATGAAGACCAGTCCAAGTGCGGTGAGTACAATTAAACGACCACATTCCAAAAAGATTACACATAAACCTCCCCTTCCACGCCACAGCCCTAAGGCTCTGGTCGACACCACGAGCATACTCGAAGCCGAGACAGGACGAGAACTTTCTCGATCCCGATTGGGCACCAAGGCCTAAAGGGAGGGAAGGAACCGATACCAGGTCAACATCGAAGCCAAAACAGCCATCGACATCGAGCCACACAGCGGCATCGACCAAACACCCCCACCAGGCTTCGACAAAGAGTCAGATTAAAAAAATGCTTACCATTAAGCCATTCGGACTCGAAAAGCGCATCGACCCCTGACAAAGCCTAAATGGCACAGCCACTCTCAGATGCCAAAGAAGGCTTGGTGCCAACAACCCTAAAGATAAAATCACCTTCCTCAGCAACACCACCATTGCCAGGGAAACAGGCAAAGGCACATCACAAGCCTGTAATGCAAGAGGAAGGAGGCAGTGTATTTGAAGGCTTTCATGAACTGATGAAAAAGAAAAATCATAAGGAGGCACCCAAACGGCAAGCAACAGATTTTAATTTGCCACCACAGCTACCAAAGAAGGTAGCTACTGAGCACAGGGCCACAATCCCATGACATTAAGTCAACCATCATCACCACACATGAGGTCACCCTCACCTACGCAGTAATTGGAGAGAGGAGACAGCCCAGAACAGGAGGCTGATTACGAAGACTCACAGGGAGACACAGCACACAGCCTTGACCCATGAGATGAATATGATGTGGTCCTCCTAGACACTGACATCGAGCTACCTGTCCCAAGTAAGGCATCTCCACCTGATGATACCTCTTCGTATCATAGTGTGATTCAAAAGGCATCCTAATATCACAAACTACCATTGCACACCACAGAAGAAGAAACAGACTTTCTAGTGGAAACACGTTCTAGGACAGAGAGAACGGCCCAATACCTACCAATGATAGGATCCAAGTCTTGAAAGAAATTTGTAAAGACCTAGTAAAATCACAAGTGCTTTATGCCAAGGATTAAGGGAACATACAGGCCTTCACCTTCAGACCTTCTATAGATGTTATGTTGTTATGTTATGTTAAGTTAAAGGAAATTAATAGAGCGCACATACACCAACAGGTCTCTTGCCACTGAGTTAGTTGACCTACCTTCATCTGAACACATATCTAGTTGTAGGCTTGAGTAAATAGCTAAGTTTTCAACCTCTTTATAAAGCACATGTAGTTTGCTGTTTGTCTGATTGCAATGTGCAAAGAGTTCCAGAGTTGAGGCCTAACGTGGAGAAATGTTTCTCTCCCATCCTTTTGCGTTTAAATCTCGGGACCACCAGTAAATTCATTTGAACAGATCTGAGATTATGTTTTGTGGAATATATTTGGATCCTTGCATATAAGTAAATGGGACCATTGCTGTGCATTGCTTTGAAAATAATGCATCCTGTTTTAAACATGGAGCTCTGTGCTACTGGGAGCCAATGAAGTTCCTTCATCAGAGGCTTCGTGTGGCAGTATCTTGGTTGTTGGAAGATGATTGTTGCCGCTTTATTTTGTACCAGCTGAAGTCTATGATTTTGTAAAGAGAGATACCCAAGTAGAAGGCATTGACGTAATCAATTCTGGAAAAAATCAAAGCAATAATAATTAAAATGGTGGCCTCTCTAGTGAAGGATTTTCTTATTTTTCTGAACTTCCTAAGTTGAAGAAAGCAAGAGGACGTTACCATGCTTATCTGGGGTTTCATGGCTAAGTCCACATCAATTTTGACACCATTACTTTTTACCGTGCTCTTGGGATGAGGTGGGGGCCTACTGTTGGCCAGTAAGCAGGAGTCCAATGGTTTAATTTATTGTTGAAGATGACAATCTCTGTTTTGTCTGAGTTGAGTTTAGCTGGTTGCTATTCATCCAATCTCTGATGAATAGCATAATATTCTGGAAGAATTCTGTAGTAGAGTCCGGTGTCTCATCAATTGTAAAAATTAGCTGCATGTCATCCGCATAGTTATAAATGTTTACCTTTTTCTGTTGTAAGGTGTGTATCAAAGGGCAAATATAAAGGTTGATGATATGGGGGGACAGGGAGGAGCCCTGTGGTACCCCGCATTTTGCACAGACATTGGCAGAGCTGTAAGGTGAAAGGCGGACTGACTGGGTTTGGTCTTTTAAAAAGGATTTCATCCAATTTAAAATAGTTCCTCTGAGGCCTGCCGCAGCAATTCGATTCGTTAAAATCCCATGTTCAAACGAACGGTATTGAATGCTGCTGTAAAGTCTAATAAGACCAGCGCCTGGGTGGATCCTTCATCTGCCCTGCTTTTTAAATCATCCACCACAGATAAGATGATTGATTCTGTGGAGTGAGAGGGCCGATATCCTGCCTGATGAGGGTCAAGAAAGTTAGTCTCTTCTAGGAAAGAGCAAATATGTTTTTCTACAGGCACCTCTAGGATTTTTGCAGGGAAAGGGAAAAGAGTGATGGGCCTGTAGTTGTCTAGCCATTGAGGGTTCCCGCCAGGTTTTTTTGGAAGCAAAATAACCACTGCTTCTTTGAAAGCTAGAGAGACATATCCTTGCATAAGGGATAGGTTCAATAGGGGAAGAGTGCTTTCTGGGAAGGAAGTGAGTACTACATTTTGTATATGGGGAGGACATACATCTTTAGGGGAGCCTGATTTTACTTTATTTAATAATTCTGCGAGTCGTTCTTTGTTAATGCAAGGTAAGGTAGAGATAATAGTGGGATTTTGGTTTTCTTGTATGATTTGCATATCTTGTGAGCTGGGAACAATGGATTCTTGCATTTTCTTTATTTTGTCTGGAAAATGGAGTTAAGATCATCGTATAGTTTCTGTGAGGGAGTGATTGGAAGTGCTACTCGGTCGGGGTTGGATAACTCCCTCACTATATTAAAGATTTCTTTGACTTTGTTGTTGGAGTTTATGACTTTGTTAGTGAAAAAAGATTTTTTTGCCTCTAGGATGGCTTTTTTATAGGCTGTTATGTTTTGAATAAATAGCTCCTTGTTTTCTGGCGAGTACGTTCTATGCCATTATCGTTCAGCCTGGCACGTTCTTAATTTAGCTATTTTCAACTCAGCTGAAAACCATTCGGATTCCTCGTGCTGTCGAGCATGACTAGTTTGATTTTGAAGAGGGGCATGAATGTTGCTGGTTGTCAATTGCCATTTTGAGATTTCTTCCTCAAATTTGTCCACATTGTCTGTCATGACAGGTAGTTTGAATGCCAGAGTATTGCAGAAGGAGTTCAAGTTTGTGCGATTCCAATTTCTGGTCATAATTTTAGGGCGAACTATGGCTTTGGGTAGTATAATATCCCCTAGTGTAAAAAGTATTAAATAATGTTCTGACCAAATACACAGGTGAATAACCAGATTCGAGAGAGTCAGGTTAATAGACCAAACCTGGTCTAGTGTATGTCCTTTTATGTGTGTAGGCACATGTATATGTTGTTCAAGATTCCGACTCTGTAGCATATCAGTCAATTCCCTGGAGCCTTTGTCCTCCTCCTCTTCATTCACCCAATAGATCTTATCTCCAATTATTAAAACTTTTGCGTAATCTACAGTCTGTGAGGCAATGCTATTTGCTCGGTCTTTGGAAAACTCCAACATTGGTTTAGGCGGTCTGTAAATAACTACACACAGCAAGGCAGAAGTGGGGGAATCCAGCTTAATCATTCTACTGTCAGCTAATGTGATCCCTTTCGGAGATAGGCCGGTGAAAGATAGATACTTTTTAATGGCTGCTGCCACACTGCCCCCTCTTTTCCCAGTGGGTCTTTTGGTCTGTAGAAGGTAATAATTTTCTGGTATTGCCGCTAGTATGTTAGGAGTGGATTAATCTGTTAACCAAGTTTCTGTCATGAATAGGATATCAGGTGATGCACAATAGAAGAACAACAACAACGGACCAAGGTTAAGCACTTAAGTTCCTAAATATACATATATTGACAATTTGGTGCAACTACTTCCAACATCTGTCGTTGTTAGATGCTAAATAATCCAAGAAATTTCGCACAAAAGAAGGTGCACTCTATATAATAAGTCCAAATGAGAAGGTATATTCCAAAGTTCTTCTTTTATTTATAAGATCATTTAAGAAACAGCAAACAGCCAACGCGTTTCATTCCTTTTGCCACAGGAACTTCTTCAGGGCTAAGAGTCAAGGTTGCGGGATAATGAGACGCAAAGGCATACACGGCTCAGAAAACTCCCAATAGAATGGAACGTGTATATATTGCCGATTATACATGGAACGAGACGCCAATTTCTGAATCTTTGTATAACTCCTTCAGTGAGGCAAAGACGAAGCAGATTGCATATATTTTGAATCAAAGCGTAAGATACAGTAAATAAAGAGTCTTAAATGTTATAGGTATAAATAAAACCTCAAGAAAACAGATGTCAAGAATGGGAGTATGGTCCCTTGAAAAACCGGCAACAAGCTTAGGGGTGTAATGATCAAAGTGATCCGGACATGACAGGCTGCATGGTAACCGGCAAAGAAATTGGGGTCTCGTTCCATGTATAATCGGCAATATATACACGTTCCATTCTATTGGGAGTTTTCTGAGCCGCGTATGCCTTTGGGTCTCATTATCCCGCAACCTTGACTCTTAGCCCTGAAGAAGTTCCTGTGGCAAAAGGAACGAAACACATTGGCTGTTTCTTAAATGATCTTGTAAATAAAAGAAGAACTTTGGAATATACCTGCTCCTTTGGACTTATTATATTGAGTGCACCTTCCTTTGTGCGAAATTTCTAGGATATTAGGTGATTTTGTATTTAAGAGGTTACATATTTCTTACTGGTGTTTAACCATAGAGCGAGTATTTAGGTATATAATTTTTTGTTCCTTTATTGGGTGGTTGTTGACTATGGGAATAGTATTCTTATCATTCGTTGAGTGTTTGGCAGGCCACAGGGCACGTGTGTTCATTTCTGGGCTGGAGTTGAAAAGGCCTAGTCTATTGAGTTTGTGTTTGACTGAAGGATCAAGCTGCTGCTTGTCTTGTGGGGCAAGACGTTTTAATTCTTTTGAAGTATAAGTACATTTGTGGGCATAATGACTGTCCCCTGGCCCCGTCCAGACAGGGACAGGCCCAGATGGGCTTGCCTTTGGTGCACCAGTGGCACACCTGCAGCGCACGTCCGCGCTGTCGCCAGTGTTTTGAGACCACAGAGTACAACAGCCTCCGCCCCTCTCTGGCTGATTGGTTCCCCCCAGGCCTTTCAGCTTCTGAATATAAATGTCTAAGAGCCATCTAAAACGGCGCAATAGTTGTCTTAGAGGAGTGTGTTACAGCTAATCTGACACATCAAATTCAACACACAATGAGATCGGAGGACACCCTGCTGCAGATTCCCTAGTAGTAATTACAGCACGTAAAAAAAGCTGTGTCACAGCGTTCAGGGGAAACACCACTTCCTGACAAAGAGTGCAAGCATATTGACGCAGCAGGGAAGAGTGGCGACAGGGCATGCCAATAATTGGAGTATAGCAAACACTCTGGGCCTCCTATCCCGGTATAATAAAGCATCCTGGGATGAGATGGAGGAACTATTGCAACATTTCCCAGACCAATATAAAATGAAAGGGGAAGAGATTGTTGCATGGGGAAGACATCTCAAACGCAACAATAAGGTGTACACCTCCCCTTTACTCATCCCAAACCTCCTCCTACCGCTATGAACTCCAAAGAAAAAAGAATAAAAAAACAACTTTCTTTGCCCTCCCCTCTTCTATCACTCCACTATTCCTTTTCAATCCAAATAATATACTAACATGCACACTGCTCAAGTTAATTTCATATTTCTCTATACTAATTCCCCATCAATCCTGTTTGGGTTCCGGAGTAGCGTGCTATCTGCCGAAAAAGCACTTCAATACCTCATTAGCAAGTGCTATATAAATACAGACCCCTCCCTCTTCAAGCCCTCCACTATCCTTTTCAATCCAAATAACAGAATAACATGTCCACCGCTCAAAACAAATTAACTTCATATTTCCTATACTAATTCACCACAAACCCGTTTTGGGTTCCGGAGTAGAGTGCTACTCACCGAAATGCACGTCAAGCAGTAATTAGGGGTAGCAAGTGCTATATAAATGCAAACCCTTCCCTCTTCTATCCCACCACTATCCTTTTCAATCCAAAAACCAGGCTAACATATCCATGGCTCAAATTAATTTGATATCTCGCTATACTAATTCACTACTAATCCCTTTTGGGTTTAGGGGTAGCGTACTACTCGCTGAAAAAGCGCTTTAACACCTTGTCAGGGTTAGTAAGCACTATATAAACACAATTACAATTAGCCAGGGGATATAAGAGCCCCTATCACATGATAGGCAATCCAATACACTCATCCTGTTAAAAAGAGCTTCAGGGTTACTGCAAATAAAACACCATAACATCAACGGCACCAAATTGATTTCATCACCAACTTACAATATACCTAGTTCCTCATGGACAGCGTACATCAGCAACCAAAGCGGGACACCTAGGATATGTCTGTAAACTCTATTCCCCTCATCCTCTAGAGACCTAATTGCCTTTAGTCCCCGCAAGCCAGAGCCATGAGTTATGAAGGATAGAACTTCCTTTTGTAAATCTCAGCCATTGGCACAAAAGGCTCATTTCCAATTTTGAAGACTAAATTAAAAGGAAGCCAATTGAGCTGCAGAACTTAATTCTCCCCTGTTTCAAACATGGGCCTGAAGACCCCTGGGATTCAAATGGGTCCCCCAGAAAGGACACACCGCAATGTGAAAGATTTCAGTTTAAAATTTTTGGACCTGCAAACCATAACAAAAGATTTGGCCGAGTTCGTAACCAGGACTATGCCATCCCTAAAATTTGTGAAAGTATCTGAAAGAAGCTGGAGGCCGTTAGGTGTTCTGAACAGTAGCACAGCATCATCTGCATACAGGAGGATGGGGATGCTCTGCCCATTTAAAACTGGCATATTCTTTTCCTTATTGACTAAAATAGATTCCAGATTGTTAACATACAATAAGAACAAAATTGGCGCTAAAACACAGCCTTGCTGGATGTCATTGCCCAGACCAAAACTCTTGCTACATTCGTCATTTGGCCCAACTCTGGCAGTGGCATTCAAATCTGTATGGAGAGTTCTTCGAAGGGACACCAGGGCTAAGTCCAACCCCTTAGATTCTAATACCTCCAAGAGTTTGGACCTGGCCACACCATTAAAAGCATACGCCAGATCCATAAATGCCAGCTATTCATGACCACTTTTCACTAGGGTATTTATTAATTAGCAGAAGAATGTTGAGACACTGCTCTTGCATGCCCAGGCCTGTTCTTAAACTGTATTGGACATCAGAGATAATAAGATTCTCAGTAGGCCAGGACATGATTCTGTCGAGAAATACCCTGCCAAAACGTTTTACCATATCAATGAGGCAGATAGGTCTATAGCAATTAAGGGAGGCTCTGTTACCTTTTTCAAAAATGGGCACAATAATGGCTGAATGGCATGACTCTGGAATATCACTCTTCCAACAACCATTGGCAAAATTAGTGATAACGGGTGCACATAAATCCACCTCCAGTTTGTAAAGGTCCATAGGCACCCCATCCTGTCCCGGGGCTTTGAACTTTGGGTTTTCGCGGATTGCCTCTGCAACTTCTTCTATGGTAAATTCAATATCTAAAGGATACATGGACACATTTGTGTAAAGTGCCCCGCTAACACAGTTGGCTGAGTGGTACACTTGGCTAAAGTGCTTAACCCAAAAATCTGCACTAATGATCGCACAAACCAGATCAGTATCAGTTAACAGCATTTTGCTATTGTTAACTGTGTTCCAAAACAAACTAGTATCTCTTGCCCTGCTAGAGCTTATCAGGGTAGTCCAAACTTCATCCCTCAGTTTGGCCTTCCTCTTAATAATTAGTTAGTAGCACCTCCTGCTACCAACAATAGACACCCTATCCCTAGGGGCTACTCTTAAAGTGCTATAGAGGTGCCTCTGTACCTCCCTGCATGACATATTGAACACAAAATGCATACATTTCCTATTGTAGGCTACAGGTAAAAAAAAAATAGGATCTAATATTATGGCCTAAGGTAACAAAGGTATGCACGCTGTAATTTAATTCGCTGATGTGTCTGAGACAATAATTAGGAGGGTCAAATGATTAGCACAAAGTCTACGTTGGACATTGTTCAGGTTGATGGACCTCCACACTGGCCTAAGTTCCTCATTTGTTGGGAGTCAATTAGAATCTCCCAGAGTGATGACCCAAGGACTGGTCACCGGGCATGAAAGCATATTAGAAAGTGGATTATGGTCACTAAAAGGACTAGGGATAACATTCCTGCCCTTGATGTAATCTGACAAATTCCTGCTAGCAAAGATACAATTGATGGTACACAAGCCTGCCCCTCCAACAAAAGTGGGAATCATAAAACACCCTCGAGCAGCCCATTCCAATGTGTTGCAGAGGTTGTGGTTAAGAAAATAAGGAAGCAATATTGAACCTCTGGGATCACTAGGGCTGGTAGAAACAGGCAGCGAGTGATAGAAAACTGCAGACCTGGGCCAGATGATCCAGCCCCCTCATGACAACATTGTCATTAAAGTCCCCTGCTGAAATTATATTCATGCCAGTGTCTGAATAGGTGAGACTATATTCCAGCTCACCAATAAAATCACAAATGTATACAAAATTGGAATTGGCATTAGTGGAAAAGTTAGCATTGTAAAAAATTGTTTAAATAAAACTCGAAAATTGATCCACTTAACAATAAACATCTGATAAAGCCTATTGTTAGTAGGAATGAGTGAAATAAAACAATAGACAGTGGTCTTAAATCAAACAGCTAACCCAGCCCTAAACCTACCCATCACTGATGGTGTAGCAGGGATAGAGAGACAAATAAAACCATCACAGAACAGGTCCCTGGGATCCCAGGTGTCCTGTAGAATGGCAATAAAATACAAATATATAAAGTCAATCCAGTTCTTCATTTGGACTTTAGCTGTTAGCCCAGCATTGTTCCAATTCAACAATTTGACCTTGTTATTAGAAAAGGAAGGATCAGAAAGTGACCAAAATCGACGACTATGAATAACTTCCAAAATTGGGTTGTTGGGAGGTGGAGCCCCAAAATGTGCATTACTTTCAATGACACCTTCAGCTACGGACAATGTAGAAGTGCTAAATCATTTCATTTCATTTCATACGTCTTTATTTCGATATTATTTCATCATAAAAGACATGTAATAAAACATTCCACACAAGACTAAAAACTCCAGATGTCATAATGTTAAAAAAAGTCGTAAAGATAGATTAAATACATAAAAGAGTTAATTTAGGACAAATCATTACTAATAAGCGGAATTAAACATGTAATACACAGTAAAATAGAATTAAAAAGTAATTAAATTGTCAGTAAAAGACGTATTAGAAATATGTACTGATATCAAGGACTATTTAGCCACTATTACAATGTTGTCTGGCTCTAATAATCCATGTCCAACCTAAAAATTTTGCAACAGCTATGGCCACTGGAGTCGATGTATTAGTCCTTAAGAGCCATAGTGCCTCCTGACTCACCCGAGTTTTCATATTTTTACAAATGGGTTTAAGCCATTTTCTTCTAGGGGCTGAGTAGGATGGACAAACAAAGAACACATGGCCTATGGACTCTTTTTTGTCCCTACACCAAGGGCAATACTCATTCGTCTGACCACGCCATGTAGCTGTAAAGGATTTCACTGGAAGTGACCCCACCCTAAACTGATGGTATAATTTTCTGTCACAGCTCTTAGTAATTGCATCCCAATACTCCTCTAGAGAGGGAGTAACCTTGTGTTCCAGAAATCTACCAGAAAGAGAAGTAGGATCTGACTGGACTATATGTTGGTGACGTATGGACGCCCAGTACTGTTCTTTGAAGTCCTTTTTTGAAGGAAAAATGCTATTGCCGGGATCCAACCATAACTGATCATAACCCATATTTACCAATATCGATCTCACATTTCTAAACCAGGGGATATTAGCAGATCCCAATATGGATCTAACATCTAATATCTCCTTTGCAAAAATAGCGAGGTCGGGTGTTGACCAGATCCTTCTCCACAGAGCAATGGATCTAAACCGTGCCACTTCATCAATGGGGTAGCAACCCAGGTCTAGTAACACGGGTTTCAAGGGACTAGATTGGGGCAGGCCACTAAGATTACGTAAAAATTTATTTTGGACTTTAACCAGGGAAGACAAGTCTGAAGAGCCCCAAAGATCTGCACCATATAGGATTGCTGAGCTTATCTTAGCATTATAAATTCTTAACGCAGGGCCAATCCTTTTGGGGATGGAGGTTCTTTGTTCCTTGATTAAAGTACCAGATAGTTGGGCAAACTTCAGAGACAGGACATCAACCTGTGGTTTCCATCTTAACTTGTTTTCGAGTACGATCCCTAAATATGTCATAACTTTCACCTGCTCTAGTTCAACGTCATTCATCCTGACATGACCCTTCTGTGGCTTATTTCTAGTAAACACCATAAATTTTGTTTTGCTGACATTGACTTGAAGGTCGTTGACTTTACAAAACTCCTCAAACTTATTTATGGCGAGTTGGAGCCCCTTTTGAGTCTTAGATAGGATGAGGGTATCATCCGCAAAGATGAGAAGTGGAAAGTTAGTACCACCTAAAGTAGGGGCATCAGTAGGAGTGTCTACAAAGTACTGCACGACCCTGTTAATAAATAACAGAAACAGTGTCGGTGCAAGGACACATCCCTGGCGAACGCCGCGGGTGACTGGAAACCTCTCAGTTATCTGTCCTTGCCTGCCCCATCTCACCTGGGCGAAATTAGCCTCATGTAATCTTATTATTATATCCAGTAGTGCTGGCGGCATTCCCATGTTTCTTAGGGAAGCCCATAACTTTTCTCTTGGTACGAGATCGAATGCAGACTTTAAGTCTACAAACGCTGCGTAAATAATTCCTCCGCCCAATGTCACCACCTTCCAATAAATAAGAAGGAATCTGAACACCTGATCAATTGTACTGACGCTAGGTCTAAACCCTGCCTGCATAGGAGATAATATATTCTCGATCTCCATCCATTCAAGGATTTTAACCAACACCATCCTAGCTACAACTTTCTGTATTGAGTCTATTAGACTTATAGGTTGATAATTTTCCGGGGCCCTTATAGGTCGATAATTTTCCGGGGCCTGTGCTAAATCAATATCACACACCCCAGACAGAGCTGAAAAACGATTATTGGTGGGGACAGAATATGATACACTTAGGGCCCTAGCACGAGTTTGATGGTGCGGTGGTGGGACGGCCCCGCTGCTGCACCACCAAACCCGTGTGCAGAACGCCCTCACCATTATAACTTTTTTTGCCATTGGCAGATATTTCCTTTGGCGTTCCCACAGAGGTGCCTATAAAATAGGCACCCCAATAGGAACGTTAAAGAAGTTCCAGCACGGCATGGACTTTAAAAAGTCCATGCCGTGCTGGAATTCTGTGCATGCACACAGGGGGGCACATGTACTGCCCGCCTGTGTGCATCCACAAGGCGTGAGGCACAAAGGGGCCCTACAGGGCCCCCTTTCTTTCCTAACTACCACTGTTTTCATGGAGGAAAGGCCTTCATGAAAACAATGGCAGTGATGAAAGTGGTAATATGCTAGGCTGGACCACAGCTGTCCCGCCTAGCATATAGGTGCGTCTGGACCACCGCACCCACGCCAGGGAACGGTGGTTCCCTGGCTGAGTCGGCGGTCTCAGAGAGGCACGACCTCTAGGTTCGTAATGGGGCAGTTGCAAAACCGCCACCGCCTCTCCACCACGAGTCGAGACTGCCAGAATCCTAATAGGCCCTTGAGTAGGGATGGGAGGGCACACCTGTCTCGCCAGGCATCCTCAATCTTAAGTCTCTATAGAAATATTCCAATGGAGATTACTTAACTTCACTTGGCGTAACCATGCCTTGATAGGAAGAAAGAATGAGATCACCTGGAACAAGCAGGTTAGTAAAATTAACAATTAGGCAATCTCTCTCAAACTCCTTTTCCGTATGGCCCTACCAACTCGCTCTGCAAGTAAACAAAATGCATTGAAGCAAGTCTATTTTGCATTGGACATGAGAATAAAACCAGGGAGTGACCTTATTCATTAGCTGTTTGGTGCTCTCAGTGGCCTATGGGTCAAGTTTAGGAACATTAGCTAAGACTACAACATGCAGGCAGGCAACCGGTGGTAAATGTAACACTGAGGGATGGGCCCTTGTGCTTGCTGGAACTACTGGAATAGGTTGAGTGCCAAAGAGTCCCTGATGAGGAGGTGAAATGCAAGACTGATGAGAAGCCGGTGCCTCAGATGGTTGACCAGACACTAATTGATGAGGAGGCTGGCAGAAATGCGCCAGGATTCTGTTGACATCCAGAGAGGTTGAAATCTGAGTGGTCAATGGTTCCAAAACACAAAAAGGGTTCTCCCTGCCAAGTATGCCATGTCAAGAAGACCCCACAATCTCATTCAATTTCCTTTTTATTGCCGACAAGCGCTCAAGCACAAGGGAAAGACTGGAGGCTAAATCTGTGTTGAGGGAATCTACCATCCAGGAAAAAAGAGCATTTTAGTTCAAGTCAGGGCCCTGGAAAGAGGGGTTAGGGGAACCGGGAAGGTCATGAGGGTGTGGAGACAGAAAGCTGCCATAGAAACCGTTAATCTGAATTGTTTATTGCTCTTCGCTAGAGGAGAGCAATCCACAGGAGGTTATATCTGCATGAAGGATGATGAATGAGCTGAATCCAGGTGGTAATTAGGCACAATGCCATCTGGCCCGCTACTTTCGGGCCATCCATTGGGCACATTTGGCTCAGCAGAAATGATAGATGGAGGCAAATTAAAATTACCGGCAGCAAGGGACAGCTGCTGCTCAGCGAGCTGAAACTCTATTTTAATTACCCCCACTGCTCACTCGATAAACCCATCCAGTGTTTCATTTTTGGCTGTTGCTGAGTTAGATAACTCCAGTTTGTGCTTCCCCATATTGAACCTGGAATACCCTGGGTTTTAGAAAAAACAAGGCGAAAAGCCTCACCAGGCAGGTCCTCAGTCAGGACTAGGTGCAACAGGTACACAAAGAGCCCAGAAAGTAATCAGCAATATGATGATGTCTTAGGGTGTGTTTCACCTTAAACCTTCACTGAAGATTGGCACGAATAACTGATGTGCCAGTCCTGGAAGCTGAAGTCATGAGTGAGAGCCTGGCCTGGGCCTCCTCTAGTTGATGATGACAGGCAAAGATGGGCTCGCTCTTGGCTGGCCCGTTCTTGACCCATACCGTGCCTGGGTGCATTCCCCAAACCTCCAGCGGAGCACAGTAAAGCAGCACGTTTTGTAGCGCTTTCCTGGTACGGTCCTTCCTTCAGCGCCAAGGAACGTCTGGGGCTTATAGTCCCCGTCCTGAAGGCAATGCAGGCGATGTGGAGGAAGTAGATCTGGGGTCCCAAAGGGCAAGGTAAAGCAGCACACTTTGTAGAGTTTTTCTTGTATGACCCCTCCTTTAGTGCTAAGGACAGTCTGGGGATTGTAGTCCCCACTCTTGAAGGCAATGCGGGCGATGAGAAGTATGTAGATCTGGCATCCCGCAAAACTCACGACTGCGATATGTTGAGTTACACCATTTCGAAATTCACCCAGATACTTGTAACCAGAGTGAGACAAATCCTACATCATACAACAATTCTACTACTGAATATGTATAACATACAGGATAGGACAGGTTAGGCAAATTGTGCATGTTCAGGTCTCAGACAGCAGTAGTAATTACATAATATGCAATTTTATCAATATAGATGATCAAATGTCTCCACACAAGTCATGAAATGAAAGCCATAACAGTAACTGTCCCCTGGTGCCAAGCAATAAAAATGAGCAATAAGTCTCCCACATTTTGCATGAATTGTCCACTAAATAAAAGTTTCCAATATGTTTAATTAATTCATTAATTTTGCCTGACGGATCAACTTTTCTGTTTCTGAAAATTAAGACGTTTCGCATGAATGATCTAAATTATCCCAGAAAGAAAATTGTGGCTATAAACAAAAACAGATTTTTATCTATGTCCCCTCATTTGAAAGAATTATAGTTTTAATTTGAAAGAGGTGAAATTCAATATCCAGTTTCTTTCATTTATTATTGAACATGCATACACATATATAAAAATATAAATATATTTACCACACATACTATAGTCTAATTTGGAAGATGTTATAGATGTCCAGAGATGTTCATAGCCTCAAAATGGACAAGAGGCCTCCACATAGAAGTGTTACAACAGGATTCTCTAACTAGTATCTTGTCACCTACTGGTAGGGCGTGGTTCGTGGAGTCGCGCTACGCGAGGCTACGGGAGGCTACGCGAAGCTGTAAAAGCATTACGCAAGCTATGCGTAGGTATGCAAGCGTCCGTAGTTGCTTGTCCCGCCCATTCACGATGCATTTTTCTTGTTCGGGAACGAGTATTGCATGTTTGGGGCGATGTTTGCGTGCTAGGGGGATTGTATCTCGTGAACTTGCCCATGCAGTCGCCAATGGTTGCGGCCATCTTGTTTTTCACTTGTCCCGCTATGCCTTATTTCCTGTTCCGGGTTGCGTATAGCGTGTTCGCGACGCTTTTTGCGTGCTCGGGGGGAAATATCGCGCAAACTTACCCACGTGGTCGCGATGGGCGCAGCCATCTTGTTTTTCACTCTATGCTATGGTTCTGAGCATGCTTTTATATCCTCCCTCTATCTTTGTAATCCTTAGGTTTTTACACTGTTTTTCTGATCTTTTATATTTATTATCTATCCCTCTCTGTCCCTAAGTGTATATTTTGCATTTTATTTCTACTTTTACTGCGTTTTTAAACTTTTCTACTGTTTTTATTAGTTCCTTCTTTAAGCTCCTACTTCTTCCCCTAACTTTATTTTTTCTTCTAAATTTTCTTTTCCGCCTCCCGCACACCCCAGAACCATGGCTAAGGGTGCCACCCCTACCGGCTCCATGAGCAAGGCGCCTGCGCCCAAGAGCAGCCTGCCTTGCGGCAGACTGCACCCTGCAGGGATGCAGGCCCGGGAGCTTTTCTGCGAGGCAGAGGTGGCCGCCCTTGTTTTTTTTGTGCAACGCCACCTCCCCTTGACCTTGGCAGCAGGCGGCAGGCCTGGCTCCGGGTACCCTACTGTAATGGCTGGATTTTCTGTTTAGATGGGATCAGCCCCCAGGGGCCCCTGTGACCCAGCCAAAACGTACTCACCTTCCCTTCTTAGATCATATTTACAATGGGTAGATATAAAGATAAATATACAGATTACACCTAAGAATGGGGAATGACAATATACATATATGAACTTTCTACAATATCTTATTCACATCAGTTGGTCTCGCGGTCACCCTGACCCAGACCGTTCTACCCCAGGGCAGATCTGATACGCAATCCGGCGTATCTACACACGGGCCTGCAGAACCCAGTGCTCTCTTCTCCCAAATTGTTCGCGATCCTGCGAAACCTACACGGCGGTATCCCTCCCGCCGCTCTCACTTATACACGAACTGCAATCCGGCAGTCCTACACGCTGGTAATCCTCCCCAGCGCTCTCATTAACGCCGCATATCAACGACGACCACATTCCTATGAAACATGATTAGGATGATATCTCAGCAATCTACTTAGGATAAAACTAAAATAATAACTTTGGATATGAATTCAGATTGTATAGCGTACTCCGTGCTTATGACATCAAAGGTCCACTCACTCCCTCTTTATTTGATAACTATTCGTCTGATCGGGATTTCTCATCCGTTCGTCTAAACAGTGCTCAACTAGGAGCATCATTTACCAAGATTGAACACAAGAACCAGGTACACGATAATTCTATATGAATTGGGGCATTTATTAACCATAAACATAAATCACATTACTATGCAGCATTACATTTGCACAAGAGATAAAAGAGAAAAGTTAGGGTGCACGCACTATAAGAATCGGTCGGACTTCACCTGGTTAATGGGAAATCGGGACTCGGCAGTCATCTAGGCTCCTGTCTCGTCTCTGGGTCCTGGCTTGCCTTGCAGTCACCCTCAGCCGTCACAAGTACACGTCTGCACTGATAGGCTCAAACTCGTCTGCTCTCCCTCAGGACCTCGGAACCTTGCTGTTAATTAGCTACCGTCTCTCTCTCTCTCTGGGTTAGTGCGCTCCGCGCCACTTCTCGTTCAGTCTATCTTCAGAGAGTTTCGGTCTTAAATCTTTCTCCGACTTCAAAGATGGCGACTTGTCCACCATGAAAATGAATAATGGCAGAGATGCTAACGGCTAGATGCCGCCTACGGACTAACTCCCTCAAAGACTAACACCTTTGCTAATATAACAAGCCTGTTCCTTCATGGAAAATTACGGCCAGTAACCTGCCGCCCACCAAATTCTTGTACCTCCCCGTACCAAGGACACCTTCCCAGCTGGCCAGGCTGAAGTTGTGTCTTCGGAGTGGAGAAAAATACATTCCTTCGATAAGGGTCAGTCTGAACCGGTTCTCTCCAAGTGAACAACAGCTTGAAACTAAAACATCACTCTTAACCTAGAAAGCCTTCTCGAGCTACCAGGCAGAAAGCAAAATGGAGTCTGTCTCGCTTAAGGCCTACGGAGCCCATAATATACATAGCTCCATGAGAAACAGATCGGCATGTTAGCAAATGAGTAAATCATGACTAATACTTATATATCTAACTCCTCACTTAAATTCATAAGCCTTACTCTAAGGGAAATGGCACGAAAATGCCCTTATATCTGTCCCTGTTTATCAGTCTATTCCCTATGCCATGGGGTGATAGGCTGGAGTCACTCTCTATCATTCTCCTTCTCCAGAGGGCTGGCAAAAGGACGGTCATTACATTACACCCCTTGACTCCAGTCTATTAACCAATAACTAAATGGAGCTAACGTCAGTAGATGAATAATATGAAACAAAACTAACTGATCTACGATTTTTCGTAAGTCTAAAAAATTGTAACAGGGAGGGGACACACTGAACAAAGCAGCAAATCGCTACAAGGATGCAAACAAAAATAATAATCCCTCCCAAAATTTGTCGTAAAAAATGCATGTCAGGGAGCCAGTTAAAAAGCCAGTCAAAGAAACCCTGATCTATGTGTTCCTTAATTTCTGCAGTCAAGTCGTGGAGTTTATTAATATGGGACTGGATATCTTTAGAATGGTCAGACAGATTAAAACAGCATAAACCTTCAAAGTCAGAGCAGTCATGCCCGTGTTTTAGCAGCAAATAATCGATAGCTGCACGATTTTGCAAAATAGCTCTACGTTCACCTTGGGAATCTAACAATAAGTCTGACAAAACAGTAGAAGTTTGGTTGATCGACTTGACCATCCAGCAGGCCATCTTGCCTATTGTTTTAGCATTATAAACAGCCAATGCAGGAACACCAATAATAGAAAAAGCT
Source organism: Triturus cristatus (assembly GCF_964204655.1). Taxonomy (NCBI): domain Eukaryota; kingdom Metazoa; phylum Chordata; class Amphibia; order Caudata; family Salamandridae; genus Triturus; species Triturus cristatus. The sequence continues at coordinate 407,486,844 of NC_140592.1, read as the reverse complement.
AAACCAAGATATTCTGAACTGGAAAAAAGATGAACAGAGGAATCACAATCTTCATATAGGGACATCGAGTCACGAATAATACGGGAATTTGAAGGAGGATGTGAAGAAAACATAAGCAAACTTAATCTAGTGATGGCACACGGGCCACCAGAAATATTCGCAGGAATATAGGGCCAAGAGGAATTCCCGCATGAAAAGAGCCATCCAGCCGGTAATAACATTGAACGATAATGGCTAGTGGCAACAACTAAACTTTTGCAAGTCATATTGTTTTTTACTGAAAAACATGAATTAGGAAGTCTTTTTGTACAGAGCAAACGTTGATGAAATGAAAAAGTAGTAGCAGCTTGAAGTTTCAAGCGCAGGCATTCAGAGATAGCCTTAGGATTACAGGTCATCATAAAGCAAAGGTCACCAGGGGCAATGTTAAAAGTAGTAATTCTGGAATTAATAAGGACATCCTGGTCTGGAAGAAGAGTACATGAGGGACAAAATTCATGGGCCAGAAAGTCGCCCAAAATGACATTAGGTCGGGCCTTGGACACATTAAATACATGATGAAGCGTTTCAGTAGATGCAGGGACAGCGACCAAACATGTCGACAAAATGTCAGTAACAGACTTCATAGGAGTGAGGCAAAAATGCGGAGAGTTCGTTACTCGCTTCGCGAGTGTGATCCAAAAGTTGGAGGACTTCTGCCACGCAGATCGCGCGGCTCTTGTTATCTCATCATTCGGCGTCGGTAGATGCTCTCCTCTCCCGGCGTAGCAAGCCAAAAGGAGTCCAACGACGACACATCCTGCAGCAGCAGTCCAAAGAATGATCTGAAAGAATACAAACACAGGCCTCAATTATTCTCGTAAATAACATTTATCAGCCGGAACAGTTTCCCAGCCATCTTTCCCTGGCTTCATCACCAAAACGGTGTTGTCATGACCGGTCGCAATAATATCAGCCTGTTCAGGAGGATTTTTAGGCGATTGCACCCATATTTTAGCTCCAGGAAGATCAGTTGATCCGAAGCCGTGTTGTCCACGCACAGTTAGCAATGTTGGGGCAGAGCCTTTTTTGATCTCACCACTGAAGACAGGCATAATCAATAGCTGAGCAACACGGTCAGACTTTTTGATAAACAAATCCATCTCACTGCTGTTAAGCAAGAGAATCTTGATCTCTCCCTGATAATCACTGTCAATCACACCACCAAGGACTTGAACACCTTTTAGGGCCAGGCCAGATCTAGGGGCAATTAATCCAAAACTACCGGCAGGTATAGAGACACCTATGCCAGTTTCAACAATTATTCGATCTTTTCCTGGGAAGGGTACATCATTTAAAGCATGCAGGTCGAGGCCTGCGGAACCCGGGGTTGCTCTACAAGGAGCCAAAGCACCGGGGGTAACTTCCCAATATGTGACAGTAGTAGCAACAGAATTAGGTTTCGCATCAACACGTGGAGGAAACAAACGCATCAAAGGAGATTCAGCATGCAACAAAGGACGGTTATTCAGAATTAACAAAGCTTGAAGTAGGACATCTCTCCACTGGCTGTAACGGTCATCAGTCAACTTACGCAACTGTTCTTTCAACAAGCCATTCATTCTCTCAATCAGTCCCGAAGCTTGTGGGTAGTAGGGAACATGAAAAACCCAGTCAATATTGTTTTCTACACAGAATTCCTGCACCAATCTTCCACGAAAGTGGGATGCATTGTCTGATTGAATTTGGAAAGGGACACCATAGTATAAAATAATCAGCTCCAGAGTTTTAATGGTATTTACTTGGGTAGCATTCTTACAAGGAAAAGCGACCAAAAGGCCACTATAAGTATCAACTACTGTACAAATGTATTGACAATTCCTGCTCATAGGGAGCGGACCAATATAATCAATCTGCCAAATTTGGGCGGGCAATTTACCTCGATATAAGTGACCTCGAACAATTTGAGGCACCTCTTTCTTTCTAGAGTGTTGGCAAATGGGACAATGTAGAATGGCATCTTTAATTAAAGAAAAGGGAATATGAATTCCTCTATCAGCAGCCCACCTGTTAGTGGCTTTCTCTCCAAAATGTCCTGCCTTCTGATGGGCCCATTTCGCCAATCCCGCCAAATCAGAACCTTGCATGTCAACCACTGCCTCAGAAATTTTAGATTGTTCATCTGCAATGTTATGGAAAAATTTGTCAAGGGAGTCTATTGGAGTATGAGCATCCACGTGAAAGATTGTTACAGTACTGTGCGGAAGCAGTTCCCAAATATCTTGCCATAATTCTTTACCCCATAATTCCTTGGAGTGCAACTCCCAATTGTGCGAGTGCCATGTAGGCAACCACACCGCTAGTCCATTAGCAGTGGACCAAGAATCAGTGAAAATGTGGCATGTACCTGGTAACTCCTGTTTCAAAACTTGGTAAACTGCATATAGCTCGGCATACTGACTACTCTTACCATCTCCAGTAGTGCTCAATAATTTTTGTGTAATTGGATTATACGATACTGCTTTCCAATGCCTCTTATCACCAATGAATTTCGCAGAACCATCCGTAAACCACACATGTTTTCTATCCTCCACGGACAGATCATCAAATGATTTACCCCACTTCACGGGAGACTCCTGCACGACGGGAACCGAACACTCACTTTCAGCCTCATTGGAGGGCGCCTGCGCCACTCGCTCATGTAAAACCGCCACACCTTTCGGACCCACATGTGCCCTGTCCTGAATGTACCATTTCCATTTAATCACACTAGCCTCCTGAGCATGTCCTATTCGATGGGACTTCGGCGAACTCAAAACCCATTGCATGATGGGAATTTCAGGCCTCAAAACCACAGCATGGCCTAAAGTCAATTGCTCGGTATCCACCAGAGCCCAGTAACAAGCAAGCAACTGTTTTTCAAAAGGTGAGTAACGCTCACCAGCCTCTGGCAATTTTTTGGACCAAAAACCTAATGGCACTTTTTGTCTGCCCTGCTTTTGCCATAAACTCCAATTGGCATACAGACCTTCCACGGACACATTCAAATCAACATCACCGTCACCCACAGGCCACAAATCCAAAGCATACTGAATAGCTTCCTTAGCCAAAGTAAAAGCAGTCTGTTGAGGTTCACCCCATTCAAACGCATTCTTTTTACGAGTGACTCGGTACAGAGGAGCCAAGATTTGACTCAAATGGGGAATATGTTGGCGCCAGAATCCAAACAACCCAATAAAGGACTGCGCCTCTTTCCTAGTTCTGGGAACAGCAAAATCAAGTATTTTACGTTTAACTTGTGGGATCACCTCTCTGTGACCCTCATGCCAATTTATTCCTAAAAATTTCACAGTTTGAGATGGAGTTTGTAATTTGTCAGGATTGATTTCCCAACCCTTCGCTCGCAAGCAATCAATAATCTGATCCAAATGAGACTGTACCTGGTCTCGTGTATCGCCTTGAATCAAAATGTCGTCAATATAATGACAAATTTGAACTTGTGTATACGTGGGCACTTCAGACAAATGTTCCGCCACCAGCCGGTGACAGATCGTAGGACTATGTACATAGCCTTGAGGAAGACTCCGGAACGTCATTTGACGTCCATTCCATGTAAAACTGAATTGTTCCTGACATTCGGGGGCAATTGGAATCGAAAAGAATGCATTAGCAATATCGATAGAAGCATACCATGTACCTGGATGCTTTTGAATTCTCTCAATCAATGTGACAATGTCAGGCACTGCCACAGTCAATTTAGGTGTATGTTTGTTCAATTCTCGATAATCAACAGTCATGCGCCAAGAGTTGTCACTTTTGCGCACGGGCCAAACAGGATTATTCCAAGCAGATGTGACCGGAGTAATGACTCCTGCGTCAACCAGATCCTGAATCGTAGCTGTAATTTCTTCATGACCACCTGGGATGCGATATTGTTTTAGAGAAATCACCTTTGTTGCTAAAGGGATCTTAATAGGTGGCATGCGTAAACGGCCAACCCGTACGGGTCTGGTCGAAATGTACTGTCTAGTACCAAACTGATAGTAACCATCATCCAAATGCAAAGCCATACCTTTCAAAATGTCAATTCCAATAATATATTCCAAGAGTGGCACAACCAACACAGAGTATTCTCTACGAGGAATCCTACCAATTTACATCTCAAGTGTAGTTTGAACTGCGGGTGTTTCTTTACCACCCAAGCCGGTAATTGTGAAGGACTGTCCATGAAATTTCTTCGACTTACCATGAATTAAAGTGGCCTCCGCCCCAGTATCAACCAACGCTCGGGCCCTTTGGATATTACGGTGTTTCCAAAAAATCTCAACATCTACATATGGTCTATAGTCTCTGTGGGCCCACCTGCGTACCGGAGCTTGACCTATTTCCTAGTCATTTTTCCCGCGTTCCGCCAACCAAGACAGATCAGGGTAGATGTTTTCAGTTTTCTTCGGTATTAGAATTTCTTGTTCATATCCGTCTCCAGTACGAGACGGATTAGTATCATGTTCAAAAAGATGTGAATTACGGTCGGAGAGTCTATTACGATCCTCCCTCCTTCGTATATCAGGGGAATAACTCCTTGCATCTCTACGTCTGCCAGAACCACGATCATGATCATCCCTTCCCCTGTCACGATCATCCTCTCTCCCTCTCCCATCACTACGACGGGGGGAACCACCACGTTCTTGGCGCCGGTCATCACGGCGATCAGAATTCACACATCGTCTCTCATCACCACTGTCATCCGAACCACGATCATAATCATTCTTTCGCACACGACGGGCACCTTCCTTCCGATCCAAACCACGCTTACGAAACATATCCCATAGGACGTTATTAGGTTCACCATCGATCTCTGCTCGTTTGACACCATCAGCAATGAGAGCAAGAAACATGTCACGTCTAGAGAACTTATAGTCCCCTCCAGTACGACCCTCAGGTCGGGATTGTCTTTCAGGTTTAAACCAGTCACCCAGCTCACCAAGCTGACGAACAGACTCAAGCACAGCAGACAAAGGATTGCCAGTTTGATTAATCAACAATGTCATCATGACCTGCTTGTAAGCAACAGGAGAAGTACGTATAATGCGGTTACGCACGGAAGATGTTAACAAACCATCCAATAACCTGTCAGCAGTACTAAGGAAGATACACGTTTTCATGACTTCTTCCTTTAAACGTTGCGACGCATCGCGCAGAGTATACCACGGCTTTTCATCAGAGGGCCAATCAGACTCTGTTGGATATTTATGATTACAGCCATCAGACGCAAGCTGGAGCAAAGAAGATTGGACATTACCATTAAAATTCCGAAAATGGTCCTGAATAGTAGAATCTGAACTCAAAGAACAAAATCGTAAGCAATCAACAGCATCGAGCATAATACCGGAAGCGCCAAGCTCATAAAGACGCACCATCCAGGTAAGCAAGGCCTCACCAGGCCGTTGTTTAAATCGTTGCAGGATATCACTAATCTCCTGCTGAGTAAAATCTTCAAGACAGTCAAGAGCAATACCACCCGGATTACCAGGGGCATGTTGTAATTTTCGTCGAAAGATCGGATGAGCAGAAACTGCAGGAAGAGCTTCCGAGGAAGCCCGCATCTTAGATTTAACAGAACAATCAGGGCAAGCTACGTCATCCGCACGGGAAGAACGAGCACGGTCAGAATCGGGAGTCAAATCAATGCATGAAGCAGATTTACAATCACGTCCGGAGCGAGAAGACTCGCGCTTATCACCCTCCTCTGCCGAGGAGTCAGAAGTATGAGAATCCCAGATATTACCATCCCACTCATCGGGGTTCCAATCCATTCCAGCTTTCGCTACAAGCATACGCACTTTGCGGGACGACACACGCCCACGACGACGTTTATATTTATATCGTGCAATACGGACCGCAGCTCTTTCGGCAATGGTCTGATATGTTTCAAGTTTGTCGGCAAGCAGTTTATTTTGACAACGTAAAAGAGTATGCGCATTTTGCAACTCAACACATCGTACTTCCGTATCTTTAAATTGTTTCTGTAGTCGAACAAACTTCTCATGCAAAATTCTGTATGCATTAAGAACAATCCATCCTCTGCGTCCTAAAATAGGAAGCTCATCGCCTTTCACTATTGGCGCTTTCTGTAGGCATGAAATCACATCGGCAGGCTCCGCCTGCTCCAAGCATGAAGACCAATTTTCACTCAAACCAGTAGAATCAGCCCACTCACGGGCTAAAGCCTCATAAGGCGTAGACTCCCAGCCGGGAATCTGAATCGGTAATTTGAAAACCGACGGAGATTTTTTCGAAAACATATTAACACCCAAAAACAACAAAACAACGAAAAAGTATATACACAATTATAAACAAAATTTTATACGTACAAGCCGAGCGCAAACCAACGAGATTAAAACAAAACAATGCACACAGGCTTCGTAAACAGTTCGTGACGCCAGATGTAATGGCTGGATTTTCTGTTTAGATGGGATCAGCCCCCAGGGGCCCCTGTGACCCAGCCAAAACGTACTCACCTTCCCTTCTTAGATCATATTTACAATGGGTAGATATAAAGATAAATATACAGATTACACCTAAGAATGGGGAATGACAATATACATATATGAACTTTCTACAATATCTTATTCACATCAGTTGGTCTCGCGGTCACCCTGACCCAGACCGTTCTACCCCAGGGCAGATCTGATACGCAATCCGGCGTATCTACACACGGGCCTGCAGAACCCAGTGCTCTCTTCTCCCAAATTGTTCGCGATCCTGCGAAACCTACACGGCGGTATCCCTCCCGCCGCTCTCACTTATACACGAACTGCAATCCGGCAGTCCTACACGCTGGTAATCCTCCCCAGCGCTCTCATTAACGCCGCATATCAACGACGACCACATTCCTATGAAACATGATTAGGATGATATCTCAGCAATCTACTTAGGATAAAACTAAAATAATAACTTTGGATATGAATTCAGATTGTATAGCGTACTCCGTGCTTATGACATCAAAGGTCCACTCACTCCCTCTTTATTTGATAACTATTCGTCTGATCGGGATTTCTCATCCGTTCGTCTAAACAGTGCTCAACTAGGAGCATCATTTACCAAGATTGAACACAAGAACCAGGTACACGATAATTCTATATGAATTGGGGCATTTATTAACCATAAACATAAATCACATTACTATGCAGCATTACATTTGCACAAGAGATAAAAGAGAAAAGTTAGGGTGCACGCACTATAAGAATCGGTCGGACTTCACCTGGTTAATGGGAAATCGGGACTCGGCAGTCATCTAGGCTCCTGTCTCGTCTCTGGGTCCTGGCTTGCCTTGCAGTCACCCTCAGCCGTCACAAGTACACGTCTGCACTGATAGGCTCAAACTCGTCTGCTCTCCCTCAGGACCTCGGAACCTTGCTGTTAATTAGCTACCGTCTCTCTCTCTCTCTGGGTTAGTGCGCTCCGCGCCACTTCTCGTTCAGTCTATCTTCAGAGAGTTTCGGTCTTAAATCTTTCTCCGACTTCAAAGATGGCGACTTGTCCACCATGAAAATGAATAATGGCAGAGATGCTAACGGCTAGATGCCGCCTACGGACTAACTCCCTCAAAGACTAACACCTTTGCTAATATAACAAGCCTGTTCCTTCATGGAAAATTACGGCCAGTAACCTGCCGCCCACCAAATTCTTGTACCTCCCCGTACCAAGGACACCTTCCCAGCTGGCCAGGCTGAAGTTGTGTCTTCGGAGTGGAGAAAAATACATTCCTTCGATAAGGGTCAGTCTGAACCGGTTCTCTCCAAGTGAACAACAGCTTGAAACTAAAACATCACTCTTAACCTAGAAAGCCTTCTCGAGCTACCAGGCAGAAAGCAAAATGGAGTCTGTCTCGCTTAAGGCCTACGGAGCCCATAATATACATAGCTCCATGAGAAACAGATCGGCATGTTAGCAAATGAGTAAATCATGACTAATACTTATATATCTAACTCCTCACTTAAATTCATAAGCCTTACTCTAAGGGAAATGGCACGAAAATGCCCTTATATCTGTCCCTGTTTATCAGTCTATTCCCTATGCCATGGGGTGATAGGCTGGAGTCACTCTCTATCATTCTCCTTCTCCAGAGGGCTGGCAAAAGGACGGTCATTACACCTACCCAGGAGCGTCACCGCCGGTGGGCGAAGGTGCACCGGGCAGTGTTTTGCTGCTCAGGGGTCCGGCGCACCCATAACCAGCTGGCTCACCGGTGGTCAGATATCTTGGACCGGGAACTGGACCTGCTAGGTGTCGAGGTCGTGGGGCTTGGTGAGTAGCTAATATACTAGTAGTATAAGTATTCTGTATAATCTTTTTCCGAATAGCAAGAATGCTGCTGTTTACATTGCAGGTAAATTACGTATCAAAATCTTCTGTGATTGTAGGACACAGGTGCTCGGCGCTACTAATCTTACTTGTTTGCAACTTTGCGCTCGCATGGGCTGATTATGTAAGAGTTTACTTTAGAGAACTTAAGTTAGGTAATGCTATTGCTAGAGAGACTCTAGTCCTTCCTTTGTCCTCCTGTCACTAAGAAGAGATAGTGGTGGATGGATTGATAGGTTTAGTTAGTATTAGTTGGTAATTTTTTTGCGGTCTGCGTGACGCATCCTCTGTCACTGAGTGCTGCTTACCCCAGTCTTTAGTAGAACCTTTTGTAGTTTGTTTAGTGAGTGGTAAGGCTTAGCAGTGTCACTAGCAGAACATCAGACGCAACCAACCAGGTGTTTCTTAGGCTTAGTTAGTATTCTGGAATTAGAATGGAACACTGGAATAATGTTTATAAATAATAAGTAGACGGTCCGCGAATCCCGCAATACTATTAGTCGACCATATTAGATAGGTCAAATTTATTGCAATTGTTGTTTCCATAAATGTTTTTAGGAGCGTTTTTTAAAATATTTTAATTGTTTCACACCACTCATCAATATTTGTCTCTTTCTTTTTTATATCTCTCATGATCAGCACCCAGGGGCAAGAAGACGGGGTCATCTTAGGGAGCAGCTGATGGCCACCAGGACCGCTCCTCTACCGAGTGCTCTGCTGTTGGCCCCAGTAAGTCCTCCTGTTGTTAATATTAATAATTATACCTCCCTAACTTTTACTGCACCTTATTTTTTCCTAACTATTATTTCTGTTTCCCAATTCTATTTTTTACAACATCTTCTTCGATCTAGACTATCTGTTTCTAAATTCTTGTTGTCACTGGCTCTAACGGCCTCTGCTATGACTCTCTGTACTACTACTATTAGTCTGTCTGTAGCTAAGCTTGCCCAGTTGGCCACTCTTTATTTAAAAAGGTTTTAAATAAAACTCAGATTCACCAATAGACCTAGCCACTGAGTCCAGTCCTTTGGGTTGTCCTCTTCTAGTCTTCCTAATCTTGAGGCTTTTTGACAATTCCCACCAAGAAAATGCCCGACCAGATATTTTACTATTTTTGATAGGATTGGACATACTACTGTTGTAGTGATTCTACACATACACAAATAACTATGCACAAGAAAATACTTAGGACCTTGGTGATAGGAGGTTGGACCTTCCTCACACCTCAGAACCCATAATCCCCTGACCGACAAGCTATAGTGTCTCATTAGCTCCCCGAACCCCCTGAAGATACCCAATGATTAGACAACCCCGAACATAACACTCCCGACCGCTGGGAGTCCCGGAACGTATGCACACCCTTTTGCTCACTCACTTGTGTAAGTCCATACCAAATACCACAGAGTCTATGTAAGTTCAAAAGGTTTATTTCCAAATAACAAGATCTGTACGTTGTTCTATAATGCAGTATAGGAATACGACCCAGCACCAACAGCAAAATGCATAAGATTAAAACAATAAACATTGTTACAAGTCCACAGAAGACAAAAGGGGAAATTATGATAAATGAACAGTGGTGGAAGAACCACCTTCCCCTTGGTAGGAATATAGTTTATATAAATTAAGGTCTGAGCGAATTCTGGGGGATGCCACACCTGACCTTAGAATTAAGTACTGGACATCATAAGCTCTGCAAAGCTCTGGTTCGCAGAACAGAATCTTCCGTCTGTTATGAGAAAAATGGCGCGCGTTACTATAATGCAAGCCTTTCTTAGTCATGCCAAAAAGCGTAGCATGTTATGGCTAAGCAATACAGACTGACCAGAAATCCATAACAAAGTGGCTTGTTTTTAGACCTTGTACGCAGTGCTCAGACTGTAGCAGTATGAGCTCATGTGCGTTCAAACTTTTCAAAGGCGTCTTACACAACAAGCTGCGAGGTAACGTGCGCAAAAAAAAAGACACAAAGCTAAAATGGTTGCATCATGGCTCAGGCTAACTTAGCAAAGACTAGAATGACCCTAGGGACCATCTAACACTACTAGTGTCTACTCTACTGCTCTGGTACCCGATTTGTAGTAGCGATGTATGTTGTATATATTAACTTTTTTTTCAATCTTGCTAGTGAAAAAGAATAAATAGGGGGAGGTGTATATGGCATCTAAAAAATGTGTAATGTTTTTTCTAGCCGTACTACCGACCACCAGTGCCGGGGCGAGCGGCGATGGAGACATGGCCACTTCGGAGATGCAGCAACTGCAGGAGCTGAAGGGGGTGAGCCACCAGCAGTGGTGGGCAGTGATAAGTTATATTTCTTACTTATTGACATTAGACTCGCTGCAAGGGTGTACACTGTACTGTTGAGACTTAGTAAGTAAGAAGTTGTTGTGAACAACGGTTGAAGAAGACACCCTTTACTTAGCATTAGCAATAGCATTAACGGCGGGAGTTGAGTAAGCAATGGCCTCTTCTATCTGACTTCAACTCAGCTGTGAAAGTTTTATGGAGAAGACTAAAAGTCAGATCAGATGACCTTGATGGATGGGTTGAACGAAAAGGGAAAGAAGGGTGGAATGAGGAAGGACGGGCGAGATGTAATATTTATGACTGGCAGAGAAGGATACGTGGAATGCATGCATAGGTGGCTGATGGGAATCAAATGCATGGGGGGTTGAAGGATGGGTGGAAGGTTAAAGAAAAAGATGCCTGCCTGGGTGGATAGCAAGAATCCTACGGGGTGTTTGGGTCAAACTCAAAGCCAAGGCAAGCAAGGAAGGAAGGACACATGAGTGGTGGTTTAAAAAAAAAGAATAAATGTTTGTTGTTGTTGAAACAAACTAAGGTTTGTTGGGAGATAAAGAAGAATGATGGACGTTTACTTTGAATGGATGGATGCCTGGATGGTATTCATTATAGATAGCATAGGTGAAGACTGTCACTGGATGAAGAGTCTTAGTTTGAAGAGAATGTAAAAGAAACCGCGCCACAGTAGCAAAGCCGGGGAGAATAGAAGTTGTATTTTCAGACTACTCCCTTGACTCACAGTAGTTTGCAAGCACAGCATATATATTGTGTATGTATGTAGTTATCATTATTAAGCGCCTTCCTCCGTACCTATGCTAATTTATTTTCGAAATTTCGACTGTGTCAGCCAGCCTGCCATGGGTGGTCTATCGGCTGGTTAGTTACAACATCAATCAAAACAAAGTACCTCATGTTGTCCCACATATATAGGCAATGATCATGATTGGGTCAGATATCATATGCCTTTATAGCCAGGGCAGGGTGAAAGAGACATTGAGCAGTTGCCCTTGATGTAACAGAGTATGGCCAGTGCCATCTGTAATAGAAAAAAAATCGAAGCTTCCCCACCTGCAGACAGTAGTAAATAAAACTAATGTGAGTCTGCAACTCTGCGTCATCATGACTCGTGTATGTTTGTCTTAGGCGCAAGCTGACTGAGCTGGCATGCCGGCTACAACAAGGTTACGTAATTTCGCTAAACTAGAGAGAGCAAGAAGACTGGTGTACTACTGTGTACTCGAGTCCATAGTGGTAGTATAATGCCTGTAACTCCCACAATTGTTAGAGGACGAGGAAGTGGGAGGATAGATACTTACCACAAATGTTATGTACTGTGCTTGCTAGTGGCACTGTGCCACTATGTGTTGAATTAATTTTGTGTTACTGTTTTGCTAAGAGTATTGGTTACAATTGTCTTTTTCTTTCTTGATATAGCTGCTCCTTCCTAAGCAAAACCAACCAGGAAGGAGTTGGCAGCCATGGCCCGGCGCTGGAAACTGGAGGCCATCTGCCAAGAGTACCGGCAGCTGGTGGCTCAGGCGGAGGAGGAGGAGGAGGCGGCAGCAGCTGCAGCCTCCTCCAATGCCCCGGGCCCCAGCCAGGCCCCACCTCCAGTGGTACGGCACCATGGTCAAGCAGCCGCCCACCGCCGCACTGTAACATCCCGCACTGCTACCCCCCACCCTGGATACAACTGCAGGGCATTTTGCCACCATATGCTCCTCCGAATGGCATGCCTATAGGAGCACCTAGAGGAGCGGGTCAAGATCCTGGTGGACAAACATCTAAGAGCCCGCAGAATCTAAGAACTATGACCCCGTTGGATTGCCCCTTTCTCATTCCTTTTTTTGGTGGGTGGGAATTGGGCGTTGGCATTGGGGTTTATTATTATGGACATTGGTTGGACTTTTTCGTTTTGGACATTGGTTGGGGTTAGGGAGGGGTTGGGTCAGGTGTTGTGGGATAGTTTATTTTTGTTAGGGGAATACATTATATTTATATGCAAACATACGATGTTAATGTTTTGTGGGGGGTTACTGTTTTACGAATTTAAGTCACATGGTTTCCTTGCTGCTGCAGGGCCACAGCCAGTGTTTGATTTAAATAATTTGCCGATTTTGTAACACACAAACAGATAGATGCGGTACCCCTCACTGAGTGATTTGTCCTACTAGTACTGTCAGTCTCTCCTCCTAGTCCATTATACCTCCCCCAAACTTATCTTACCTGTGATTGATGATGATTAAGTTAGGCATAGCGATGGCTGCATGGCGATGATGGTTTGGTTTCCCAAGAGACTGGAGATGCCATGGTTGTGGTGGTAGTAGTAGACACTGGCAGTAGCATTTGCAAAAAAAGAAAATGAGACAGTCACTCACCTGAGAGAGACTGTGGGAGGAGTAGTAGAACGAAGTAAAGTACAGTAAACAAGAAGACTGCCAAGCAAACAATAATATTGCAAATGCTAAAGTAAAATAGAACTTACTGGTGGTGCGGAAAGCCTAGTTCCACAAGTTACAAACTGTAGTTGTGTCGAGTCACTCAACACAATCGTAACCTTTACTGCTGTGTAGGAGGATGTTGATGATGAATCCAAACAATGCCGGCAATTAATTATGATGTATTAGGTCCCTTTGGAAAAAAAATTGACTTGCACATAGACTGAGCATGGGTGGGCAAGCAGAAGAAGATCCTTGCCCTGCCTTGAAATTGAATTAGTGTTGCTTTCTCCACATCTGCCCCAGCAAGCGTGTGATCAATTGTTGGTGTACATTTAATTTAGTCACACCTCAATATAAATCACACAGCCCGGGGAAGAGGATTAGGGTTTGATGAATGGATGGAAGGGGGGTTTGGGGAAAGGTTTGACAAAGAAAAACAGTACGAATGGACACAACAAAAGCAAAACACAATCTTGGCAGACGACCATCATATCCATAAATCTGTTAAGGGAGAAAAAGGAAATGCATGCATGATGAAGATAACTTGATGGTTAATGAATAGTACTGACTAACTACTACTAGACAATTAGACAGAACAGGGCAGCAGTATATTAATATGCACGTTGCCTTGCCTGTCTGACCTCAGAGAGATCCAAATTATATGTTGTACCGGGCTTACTTTTAAAGATAGCAAAGAAAATTAAAAAACAGTTGTAGGGATCAATTAGCAAACAAACAACAACACACAGTCGTAATGATTAAAGAGAAAAAATGAATCAAATTAATTAAAAGACGATGAATGATACTAAAGTTACTGTATTAATATGGTCAAATTGTGGAGTTGCATCTCGGCATTCCTCTTGGTCCTCCCTTCCATGGACGCTCCGTCCATCAATCTTGGGTGCCATTGCCTGCCTGGTGAATGCGGATTGGTAAGGTAAGTGTGAGTTGCTTTTCCCAGTATGGCACAGGGTAAAGGCCAGCCTGTAAGTGTAGATGGAAAAACAAAAGGGATATTGAAAAACAATGAATAAAAAAAAGCATCAATTACGGTGGAGTGCAAGAAGAGAAGAGAGAACACTTTCAGACTGAGGCGGCATGGATACATCATGTCTACTGTGTTTACAGCATTAAGCTCCAACAACAACAGGACAGAGCAGGCCCACTGCACCGGGCCGTGACCCAACCTCCATTTAGCTTAAATTTTGACAGAGCCAGACAAAGCACATATACATCAACCTAGCATTTTCAAAATTAAGTGACTAAATCAATGCACCGCTGTCAGTCATACCACTACACTCGACTCCACCACTACACGGACATGTAGGTCTGCTGTGGTTCTTGTTGAATTGTGTTTACCTTTTATGCCACTTCATGAAACGCAGTTATTCCATCAATCATCTCCGATCCTACTGACTGACTGCGAAGAGTATAGCATGTGGTCATCATGATCATGGTTTCCAACTCAATCTGTAGTGTACCGAGTGAGCCCAGAGCCCATATTCAAATATCCAATGGATCGCCCTGCAGTAGAAGTACAATTTTGTTATTAAACAACAAGTCTGTTTCCAGCATTAACCTGAAACAGGACACATACATATACCGCAAAATGGCATTTTACAAAGTAAGTAACTAAATCAACACACAGCTGTCAGTCATACTTTCACAACTATACTCGTGACTACTCGACTCCACTACTACACAGACATGTAGGACTTCTGTGGTTGTTGGTCTGCTGTGGTTGTTGACTTATTTACGTTTTACGCCACTTGATTTGAAACGCCCCGAGTTATTCCATCAATCATCTCCGATCCAACTGACTGACAGCGAAGATAGTATGGTCATCATCATGGTGTTGTACGTGTTGTCCAACTCCAACTCTGTAGCGACTCCGATTAAGTCCATATTCCATATTAAAGAATGCAACGGATATTGGCCTGCACCTGCAGTAGTAGGAGTAGAATTTGGTTAGTAAACAACAAGAAGGGAAACATTGACTGTCACTTGAGTCACTTTTAGTTGGTAGATTAATTACTAGTACAGTTCGACTTCATGCACAATATCAACACAAAAAACAGCAATCACTCAGAGTCAGCATCCAATGCATGCCTTCATTACCTATTGTGCTCTTCTCTTTGGCTGTCAGATGCCTAGTTCTGACAGGTGTGTGTTTTTTTACAGAGGCAGTGGCCTCATTATTAGTCGCTGTTTCGGTTTTCTTATTCATCTGTGGCACTTTGTCGCAGTTGAAGTTGGTTCACATGGTCAGCGCTGTGACGGGCCGCGGCCTGGGTAGCAATCATCGGTCAATTGAGTTTGCAGAAATGTCAGCAAGTTTCTTCGACGTGTCTTGTCTTGCTCTGCCAAGTACCTTCTGTTCTGACAGTGATGAGCTTCGGATGCCTGCCGAGGCTGTAGTCTTCTGACAGTGATGAGTTAATTTTGGATGCCTGCTGACTGGCGAAAGCCTTCTGACAGTGAAGAGTTTTGGCTCGAAACAAAAGGAGGATACCTATAGTCATGTTCCACTTCTTCTGGAGGGGCTGTTAGAGGCAATATTTCTTGTGCTATTCTCCATCCAATGTCTGACTTGATGGAAATGTATTTAGGGCGAGTCAGGAAGATGGAGGAGGACTCTGAGGAGGGGACAGTTAAATGCACAGAGGTGCAACTCCAATATGGAAATAAAAAGAGAAGATGGTGATGGTGAATTTGTTGTGATTCGAACCAGAAAGACAGATACACACACAAATAAAGGAAGGAAGAAAGTAACAATTTGAAAGTCTAGTTATCAGGAAAGAGGAGCTCGTCCTCAAACTCTGGTGGTTCGACCAGAAGAGGGTCATCTAACACACTACTTCCGTCGCTCTCCTCTTCCTGCTGTGATTCAGGTATTTTGTACTCCGGTGGTATAAAGTGCTGATTCATTTTGATCATGGTTAACCTCTCCACGCTTTTGGGCAAGAGACTGGTCCTTTTCACAGTTACAATGTCACCAGCAGTACTGAAAACACACTCAGAAGAGACACTTGCGACAGGGGAAGCCAGATACTTTATTGCCAGCCTGCTGAGCACTGTCCATTGGCTTCTTTTCCCATACCAATACACCAATGGGTTTCGATCCATGAAGACCTCTGTTGGGTCATCCAGATAGGCCTGGACCGTCCGCTCAATACTCAGCGGTGCTCCGATGTGCTCGGCCTCTTTTGCCTTTGCATCAGCACTGGACTTTTGCCTTTGCATCAGCACTGGACTTACCATACCCATGCCCATACCCATGCCGCAGAAACCAATCAGTTGCCGATTGTACTGTGGTTGATGATCCTGTTCTTGCTGTTGTTGATGTTATTGGTAGTGTTGTTGACTGCTGGGAGGCAAACGCACTGCCCTTAGGCTCTGAAGTAGAACTTGACTCTGGATGCCCTGTAGTACTTGTTCTGGCCTGGGGCGGCAGTCCACTAATTACCAGACGTTCGTTTTTGAAGTCAGTGGCTTCCTCAGCTATCAAAGTTTTGTACTTGGCAACATCCACTTCTGAAAAAGGAATTACTGCCTTACTGTTCAGAAATACTTTGTACCGTGGATCCAAAATTGTGGCAGTAATGTAATGTTGATGTGACAAAATGTTATTTTGAATCCTTGTATTTTCAGATAAGCGAACGGCTAAGGAGTCCACTAAATAATATGCATCTTGTTTGTCATCCACACCTGCGTACGTTTCAGACACCTCCTTCAGCTGTTGCTCTAGCATGTGCCATAATGGGAGAGCTTGGCCCATAGTACAGTCCTTCCTGCTGACTTCACGTGTGAAGACCTCAAAAGGAAGTAGCATCTCTGTCAGGCATTTAACAAGGTCCTATTAGCCCATCTCAATGGTCATGCCTCTCACAGTAGGATCCCCTAATTTTTGCATGACAAGTGGTATGTACTGCTCAAACAGACGATCAAGCATGTAATAAATTGAGTTCCAACGTGTTGGCACCTCCTGGATGAGTGCTTTGACTGGCATTTTATGCTCACCTTGAATGACCCTCAGCTGCTTCCGGGCTTTAATAGAATGGCTGAAATGTGTGCATATTCTTCTGCAGGTGGCCAGTAAGTTATTGACTTTGTATTCTTTTTTCAGAAAGTCTTGAACAACAATGTTAATGCAGTGTGCCAAACACGGGACCCTGAAATAACCACCATCTTTCATGGCCCTAACTACATTACTGCCATTGTCCGTGGCAACAAAACCAATGTTAAGCCCTCTTGGGCGCAGCCACTCTAAGACCTCTCTGTTAAACTCATCCAAAATGTTTGCAGCAGTATGAGATTTCTCCATGGCAAACATGGCTACAGTTGCTTGTTTGCGAGTGGCATAAAAAATCTCAGCAGCGTCAACACCAGCAGATATCTTTTCTCTAACCCCCACAAAAGAAATCCGGTGTGCAGTGATGCACATGTAATCAGTGGCTTGGCATCTGGTCCACATATCTGTTGTCAGGTAGATACTCTGAATAGCACTCTGCCTCAAGGCTTTTCCAAGCAATTCCAGCACTTCGTGATGTAGTGCTGGAACAGCAACTCTGGTGAAATAGCAGCGGCTGGGAACCTTCCATTTTGGGCGGATGGCTGTCACAGATTCCAGAAAACCCACCCTTTCAACAAAAGAAAAAGGGAGAAGGTCCAGTGCTAACATTTCAGCCAGCTTGGCATTGTACAAATGTGCTATTGGGTGGTTGCATTTGTACTTCCCTTCCGCCCTAGTAAACATGCTGATAATGGTAGGCTGCATGTTTTTCCTTTCTGTTAGGCTCAACGATGCACTTTATTTTATTGCGGTACTCCTTGGTGTCTCAGGCTAACTCTTACTCTTGTGCCACTGAGATGTTGCTGAGGATGTGGGTGGTACCACTGCACTGCTGGGGACAGGGCTACTTTGCATACCACTACCAGGGAGAATGTCTCCCTCTTCTCCCTCTTCCACCGTGATTGGATCTTTTACTCGTTTATCCCCACCAACAGCAATGGTTGCAATTTTTATGCTGTGAAGGTGGTCCTCCCAGTCGATCAAGTGGTGTTTTTTCAGATGGGTTATTTGGCCTCCGGTACCATAGTTTGTAACAAGCTTACCCTGACTAACAGAGGTATTACAAATGGAGCATATAGCAATGTTCTCCTCCTTTTCGCGAACCGTAAAGAAGTCTCAAACTGGGGAGCTTAACTTTTGTCTCCTGCTGGAGGTGCCGCTTCCAATGCCTGATGAACTGGAGGGTGTGCAGTACCACTACCTACTTCTACTGAATGTGGTGGTTGTGCTGGATGAAGGTCGCTGCCAGGCCTTTGCTAATGAAAATATGGAAGCTGTAGGTGGTGTTGGTGTTACCTGTGTTAGTGTTATCCGTGCCACATCCCTCACAGCAATTTGGGATGTGGTAATGTCGGTCTCCACTGGGGTGGGAGTAATGTTCATGATGACTGGCTCATCATCATCCTGTTGTTTTACATCGACCTCCATAAGTGTAAGGCTTTCTGGAACCTTCCTTCTCCCTAGCCTGGTCTTGGGACATGTCTCCCTCTCAAACTCAGTTTGTGGCTCCCAAGTGGCATCTCGATGATCAGAAGGGGTGCTTGGCGAAGAACTCGGTGGACTAACCCTCCTTTTCCTTGCTGGGGATGTGGAAGACAATGGATCTTCTGAATGAGCGGCTTCCTCTTCTTCTTCCTCTGCATGAGGCTCGATTTCCTGAACTACCCCTACTTTGGGAGGAACAACTACTATTGTGGGCGGTGGTTGCGGCTGTTGTTGACCACTTATCTGCTGTGTTTCTTCCTGTGTTGATTGGGTACTACTTTGAGATAGCGATAAGTTTATCTCAGGCTCAGCATCACTGGTTTGCACCATTAGGCTGGCTACCTCTTCCACACTCATGTGCTTGGGCCTGGGTTGGTGGGTTGGGTCCACTGATGCAGAGGTGCTGCCTCCAGCTTGCCCCCCGGACACCGCTGCTGCAGGTGTAGTTTTTGGTTTCCCAAATAAGGTTTTGGGAGGCACACCAGACTTAAGTGTCAATTCCTTCTTCTGTTCCTTCCTCTCAATAGCAACTTTCTTGGTACTGGAGGACCTGGTACCTGCTTTCTTTGGGGCCATCTTCTTCAGATGTCAGCAGCACTTAGTTGCACAAGTTGCAGAGATGTCTGGTCAGGTCACACGTCACGTCGTGTACAGCAGCAGGACGTCTGTCTGGCCATACAATGGGCGATGATGACAGACACCTCTTCTTCAGTCTTTTGTGCACCTAAAATAAAAAAAGCTAGAACATCAGTCAAACGTTGAATTTGTTGTGCTTAAATCTACTAGTACAATCAAACAAATATAATATATAATATATAACTTAGTGTGTGGGGGTCACAATTATTACATTTTAGTAACTCAGTTAACAACAACAGTGTAGCCATTTATGAGACTTTGACAACAAGGGCTTTCCACATTTTGCAATTCAATCTAATGCCATCCATGCCCTAAATGATGTTTAAATTCAACAAACAACACAGAAACAGTTGTTTCATGCACCCATGATGAGTACCTCTGGGCCTACTGGCAGAATAGGCCACAAGCTTCGAAGCCTATGGCAAAAGCACACTGCCTTGCTCCACAAAATGGCCTCCACCTACATGGCCAGACCACCCACAATAACAAGAAAGTGAAGACAGACAATGCAAGCCTATGGCAAAAGCACACTGCCTGCCTTCACAACATGTCCACCACCCACATGGCCAGGCCACAACAACAAGAAGCATAAGGTAAGGGGAACAAAGGAAAGACATGCAGGCCTATATAGAAAAAAGAAGCACACTACTAAACTGCCACCACAAAATGGCCCCCAGACACATGGTCACTCATAGTCACAACTAGCCATATATATGGTCAGACAAAGGAGGCCTGCTAAACAACACAGCTTTAATACAAAAATGCAAAAACGAAAATCCACAGGGCTAAGAAAGGTTGGAAAGTTACACAACAAGCGCACACACACATTCAACAAAGGTATTTATTTATTAACACACACCCAAAAAGTGAAATACACCCCAAAAACCACATTTAGCAATTCAATCCAATGCCATCCATGCCCTAAATGATGTTTAAATTCAACAGACACCACAGAAACAGTTGTTTCATGCACCCATGAGTACCTCTGGGCCTAGTGGCTAAAATTACAATCAAAGAAAAACAACTAGGCCCCTACGGAAACTACAGGCCACCCACAACAATACATTTTTAAAACGATGACAATTCAAAAAAAATGTAGGTACAAACAATGCCCCAATCAAACAAACAAGTACACCAATTCTCCAACTTACTTGTAAAATCTCAAATCCTAAAGTCCTCCAATCCAATGATATGATGCAGCAGACAGAAACAAAAAGTGATCCTTCCAGCTACAAATCCTGCTGGACAGGAACAGGAAGTTGGAGACTCAGGGGCACTTCTTTCCTTTTGAAAAAAAGTAAAAAAAGAAAAAGGACTCCTTGCACAAAAAACTACAGCCACATCACAATCTGAGGATTTTTTTTTAGCAAAATGATAATTTTCAAGAAGTTTTATGATGCTCAAGAGAGATTCTTTGCCAGATTGAAACTGGAACTACATGGAGCAGGATTAGAATAATATACACCGGCCAAATGTACGACTGAGATGGAGGAGGAAGCCCTTTATAGGAAACTAGCGAGTACAGGCAAATATATCATAGTGCAGCACAATGGGCTTGTACATTGTCAGCATAACATAATTACTACTAATGTAAATCTAATCAACGTTAAAATACTCTAACACACGATCACTAAAATATGATACAAAACTAATGTTGCTCTGAAAATATGCACAGAAAGCAATTTTGCTTCCGGTTTCGCCTGTAAATCAATCTCACATATTTTAAGACATTCAAAAGCAGTGCATACCATGACAAGGTCTTGCAAACAGGCAACAGTCCCTGCTGGAAAATACCTACATTTGATTTAATATTTATGTATTAAACTAACATCTGTTGCAAAAACAAGAAAATGCAATTAACAGTCTCAACATTTAAATTTAAATGAGAGGTGTGAGGTAACCTTGTATTGGTGGATTCTAAAGGCGGTACTCAGAAATTGTGATTAAGTTAAAACCCAGAAGAGGCAATTACTTTTCAGAATCCGAATACTAAACTTACAAAGATTCCTGATTACACCTGCTTCTAAATATACTTTCTCCGATATTCCAATTTAAATGCAGAAAATTATAGATTACCAACAATGGTTTGCATGTAAATGAATCCTCACACAACTAAATGCTACAACTTTGAATTAAACTTATCCGCAGCACTGCCGCCTGAAGAGATCAAATCATATTTACACCAGTGAGATGCTCGTGTTTTTAAAGACATATCATTTAAGCAATCCCTGCGGGGAGTTTCAAATGTAGAAGAGCAGACCATGGCAGGATTTGGTTAGCTCACCTGTGATTGGGTTGAATACGATGGTGAAAGGAAAGAAGTGAGGTTCTGATTATTCTCGTAAAATTGGATTTGTGGCACAAGAGGGTGCAGGGAGCATAGAATTAGGTCTAGGGTGTTTCTTTATAGGGTGTAGAATTCAATTTATTAGATGGGTCACTTTAAGGGACCCATGTAGACATTGCTTGCGAGCATGAGTTTTTTGGCCCTAACATTCTTGAATTCCTTCTTCGGATTAGCATGAATAAAACGGAGCCACAGTAAAGCACGTGCTATAAAAACAAGACAAACATAACAAGCATTGGCCGCGCGGCCGTAAAAGTAACGGCCGCGCGGCCGTAAAAGCGAAAGTAATCGCAATCGCGATCAAAGCGAAAGTGATCACGATCACGAGGACAGGACGTGCTGTGTGGTAAACATGCGAGTGGTGCGCGCGCAGCAGTGATTGGAGGCTGCGTGCGTGCACGCTCACGTGAACGCAAGCGTTAGGCCAGCGAGGTCTGGTAGCACTTTGGAAACCCGTATACTAAATGTCTCTCCGAGCAGCGCATGAGCTGGCTCAGGCGAGACATAAAAAACAGTAGTAGTTTAGCATCACCCATGGCCAACCCTGGTAGTGCAACTGCCTTCCACAGAAAATAAAGGAGGTGGTAACTTAAAATATACCCCCTTACAAATAATGCTAAATTAAATTACATTATTTTAAATAGTTTGAAATATAAACCAATTTAATTTAAAGGTAAATAATGTATACAATATTACCTTTCTTAATTTAACTATACAATATTTTGGTAACTTTTTTACATTTAAAAATTAATATAGCAATACAATTTTAAACATTTTATACATATAGTTATATGAGAGATGAAGGTGGAATCTCCACACCTAGGTTTGTGAACAGAATTTTGTAGCATGTTTTGTAGTACTACAAACATAGTACAAAATGTAGTTTATGTCTAGGCTCCCTGATAATTATAGCATTATTTGATATAGCGGAAATGATTCTTAGACTGGACAATGTTGCTAATCCTACGTATGAATATCAAAGTATAAGGTGTTAGAGTTCTAGCATGATAATATGAATTGCTGAATTAGGGAAGAGCAGAATATTAACCTTGTTGATTACCTTTCAGTGCTACAAGAGTCATGTAGAACCTATAATGCATCTTCCACAGAGGGTGTTTAGTGACAAAGCTTGAGGTAGTTATTCAAGTCATAGGGAGAAGTTTTATTCCCCATATATTTAAGGTATGGATTCTTCATATGTTTAATTTTCACGGTTAGCAAGTTTGTCATTAAAATACATAGAGTTGCCTACGTAGAAATATAGCTAAAATATGTCTATTCGCTATTACAGTTCAGTGCAGTAAACAACCCTTTACGGCAAATCACTAAAGATGTAATTTACCTTAAGGTTGGCACTACATTCTGAAGACATCCTTGATCACCAAATTGATGAGTCAGACTAGTGGAGTCCATTGATTTGATTTTCTCCTTCATCCCATCCCGCTTACCTCACATGGACTACTGGCAGTCATATTCGTCTGTATATGGTCATTGGTGGAGGCAGTGAGATTTGGAAAAATTCATTGCTCCCATTGGATTCCTAGCACAAGACAATTACATCCCTATAAGAGGTTAATTCAGTAGTACAGTACAAATGCAGGTAATTACAGTGGGAAGACGAATGCAGCAGAGATGAGGATAATAAAATAGAGCAACAATTGGTAATTTTTCAGTTTATAGCTAACCTGCCTTAATAATGGGAACACCCACTATTTCACCAAGTCGTAGGTTGTCAAAGCTAGTGTCTGGTGTGAAAGCATGCAGAGATAATAACATGGGTGGAATGCAAAAGTTGTACAGCGTATGACAATGTTTTCCTCTTAGATCAAAAAGAGCAAAAAACTGATTTGTCGTATTAATCAAATGCTTTGTTAGAAAATCTAATTTCTCACAAAGCTAACTGCATCCCCACAATCTGCCCCATCTCACCATCTTACCAGAAAAGACGTACTTAGAAATACATAAAATTAAATTTATGTTGACAGCCATTTGGTTTATCACAAGTTTCTCGATGGCTTCTTAACATAGAATTTTAATATTCCAAAGAGTGGATTGTGGTGCTGACCCTAGTTGCTAGTTTTGGAGCTGATGCCCTTTTAGAGAAGTGGTCAGCAATTTAAGTTCCTATATCATAACATGTTACCTTTAGTACTTCTTCACAATACAGTCACTTTATTCATCATTCTGTATAACATTTTTTTCCTAAATGCAGAGCTTTCAGAAATGCTTGGACAAGGTGCTAGCTGGATGAGACTATATTATTTTTTAATTAGAATATGAAACACTGAAAAACGATTTCATAGTAGTTTCACTTTTTTATTATCATTTCACTTATAGTAAAATTCACCTCCAATTACAAGGAAATATTCACACTAAGGATTAAAAAATATTAGTTAAAAAATGGGTAGGGTGAAAAAAATCAACGGAGAAAAAACAGAACTTTGATGTGCAATGATCCCAAAAAGTGAAAAACTCTGTCAGCATTTAAGACTTGAGTAGACATAGGGCCTGTAGTATAATGCTATTTTGTGGTTTATGAAACCTTCAATTTGCAAAATTTCAGGGTTCAGAACTGTAAAATGGCTATTTGTAATGTGCAAAATCTATTTTGAAGTTTGGTAAAAGGTTACCGAATCACAGAATGAGTTTAGAAACCCGTAATGAATCGCTATTTGTACGGGAGTGTTTAGGGTGTCCTTCCTAAAAGTGACTTGTTAAGGAATGCATCAATGTTTTGAGACCATAATCCAGCATCAAAACATTGAAAAGTTACTGACTTCTGAGTAGGATGGTAACACATTTGCAAAAGGGAAGGGGTCTTTTTGGCATCCTTTACCATTTGTAAATGTAAAGTAAAGTTTGTTGGAGAGTAGGTAGTAGTCAAGGGGACCACTGCCAACTCTCAAACAAACTTTAAAAAAAAGAAATAAACTTTTTTAATGCAGTCACATTTAATTTAAGGACAACAGGGAGCATTTAAAGGAATGGTTTTCTTTATTAAAATACAACCATAGGGACAGTAGTCTTCTCACCTCTTCCCCCTGATGACATCCAATAATAGTGAGTTGCAATTCTTGACCTACCATGTGAATATTGACGAAGGACGAAGTAGGTCGTATTGTCAACAACTACGGGTCTGAATTTTGTGAACTGATCTATTAGGTTAATAAAGTGAGATGGGGAGGTAAGAGTTTTTCCTACTCCACCTGTAAATTATGGAACTCTATGCCCTCCTATCTAAGATCCTATTCAAACCTGACACAATTCAGGAAAATGTTAAAATCCTGGCTTTTGTCATTCCTTTCCAAATTGGTCTCTACTCTATGGTCTTTTTTAGCACCAAGTCTCCGTCAGACACTTATGCGCTTTATAAGCTTTTACTTACTGACTTATTACTATTAGTACATAGTTGGGTTTGTAAAACTCTTTCCATTCAAAAAAGTCAAAGCGTTATTTGCGACCTCTTTTTCTAATGGGAATGTCATACATATACATCAGGCCTGAGTTTTTTTAACCATGGCAGCACACTTACAATGCACATCGGCAAAGCTCACTAAAAAGCCATTCTTTAAAGAGGTGTCCAGTCTTTGGGGATCTAAGGCTGCACCTATTAGCCACCTACTATACCAATTAAGCCTGCATATATATTAAGGTTATCCGATGACTTCATGTTATCAGAGACATATCACTAGACCTGGTCTTTCTTTTAAACAAAACCAGTCCTTTCTGACAGCTGTAGTCCTTCTTCCCTTAATTTAACGGATTGCACTATTTTTTAGATTACAATGGTTTTTGGATAGAAAAATTGGACTTAAACATGGGGGGGCAGATTTATGTTACACTTGCGCCACTTTTGCGCCGCCGTTGCGTCACTTTTGTGACGCACCAGCGGCGCAAATCCTGCGCCATGGTGCGGGGTATTTACAACATGACGCATCTGGGAGATGTGTCACGTTGTAAAGCCCTGCGCCACATGTAGGCGTTCCAGGGCAGGTGGGGGCGTTCCGGCGCAGGAACGCCTCCTAAAAGTGGCTGAGTGAAATCTACAAGATTTCACTCAGCCACTTTTAGGCCCATGCTGCGTTAAAACCCTGCGCCTGCTTGAAGCAGGCGTAAGGATTAACGCAGCATTGTACAGATAGGGCCCCCTAGAACATTGCTGGAGCTGCGTCGCGCTTGCGACGCAACTCCAGCAATGCGCCACTTTTACGGCACAGATGCGTCACGCATCTGTGCCGTTTTTGCCCCATGGTGCGCCGCATTATAAATGCGGCGCATCCATGGTGGCGCAGCTGTGGCGCATAATAATTGGCGCATCCCTACTGATATGCAGGGATGCGCCAGTTAACATAAATCTGCCCCGGGGTCTCTAATGGCATGTTTTAACAGGTAACCTTAAAAAACAGAAACCCCTATTGCTATTGGTACAGAAATGTTCCCAGCATGGCCGTGGAAAGCATGCACCCTCTGCTCTGTGCTAGACTGCTAGGAAAGTCAAGATATGTGTCTGCAGTTTTTTGATTTTCTCTCAATTGAACACAACCTCCCATGTAATAGCTTGAGATCTCTGAGAATGGCTCTGGGTTGAGGAGGGGTGCAGTAACTTTTCTCCTACGTTTGAGATCTCATTGGTCTGAGAGGTATTGGCAGGGGTGGTGGCAACTAGTTATAATGAAGGCTAAGGGCCTTTTTGCCCCTCATCTTCACAGGCAAAATACATGTTTCTTTTTAAAAGGCTTAATTTATTCCCCCTTAACTGAGTTGGCCATTCTATCCATGGGGAGCATGGATCGGAGTACATGTTTACTCTGCATGTGTAAGGTAAGGTGAATGTGGAGTCATGTCTAATTGGTGCTCAGTTTTGGGTCCAGCAGTAAGGTGGTATCAGGACACCAGAGCTAAAGATCTCCAGTTGAAACACTTGGGTCCTGATTCACAAAGGCAAACTTTCACAAAGGTAAAGTCGCTGCACAAAGAATTACTCCACACTTGGATACTAGTAACCCCTGACTGCTCTCAGATCCCTGAACCAGTTCCCACATCTGTCTTTAAATTAACAAGGAAGATTAAAATCAACCAGTATATGCTCCCCCCTCACCCTCATTTCACCTTCCATGCAGCATACTGCAGTAGTTTGAGCTTGCTAGAATATTTGGAAACTTTGCCATACTGACCTACTATTTAAAATTGTTTCGCTTTTTGGTTTTCCTCAAAGCAATGCAAGTATAAAACGTTGAAGACTGTTGCTGTTTTAAAGGAACCTACATTCTGCATGCACATTAGAGCAATCTATTTAGCTCATTGCAGAAACCAAACCTAGGCTTTCAAATCAAAGCTTTTGCAAACCTGCATACTCAATTAATTTTATACTCAGTGGATAAAAGACTCCCTTCTTGGAGTGAATTGGACTGATTAGCTTAAAACTAAACTCTGTATGTGCAGCTGGGCTTCTTAGAAAGCATTCTTTTGAAATCATAAGGAAAGACTGGGATGAGACTTTCACATCTCAGTCCCCAGCTATTCCTTTTTGATTTAAAAGTTTTTATTAGAGTTTGGATACAAAACAAACGGTTGGCGTACATCACAGGCTGAATACAATCTGTTTAATATGGGTAGACAGTTTAAGAGGCTTCTGTTGGATACATTTGTCGTAAATGAGACATGAGCAGTGCAAAAAGAGAGTATATCATAAATGCACAACCATTTCAATTTTTTTGGGTAGTTCCTCCACACGCTGGGTAGGTGGCCGTAAAATTGGCACTTTCATAGATTTAGCAATTGCAATTGCCTTTCAGGTTATAACCTTGCATTGGAAGGATGCCTCCAAAGTTTCCTTTGCAGCTTGGTGGAATTTACTTTGTCAGCATCACAGGCTAGATAGAGACTTTGTAACCACATCTCAACAGCTTATCCGCAAAGAGACTTTTTGGTCTCCCCTCACTAATTATGTTTCTTCTTCTGCTATACGTGCCAATACTAGTAATTTTGTTTTTCAACCACCATGAATTGCTCTGCTTATTCCTTTATATGATTTGTATATTTAAGTATTCTATATACATTATTGCGTTGCGTATTCTATATTTTACAAGTCACTGGAAAGCTTTATCAATTATATAGTATGTGATTGACAGTATCCTTCTTCTTCTCTCTTCTCTTCTGTTCCTCTCTTTTCTATTGCCTCGTTCCTTTTCTTCCTTCTTCTTTTTCCTTTCTTCTCTTTCTATTCTTTCTTTTCTTTCTCTTTCTCTTTTTTCCCCATAGCACAAAAAAAGCAAAATCAAAACTGCTATTTTAAGTATGGTACTTTGTGATTATGTTTTCCTTTTATATTTACTATTTTCTAGTAATTTATGATATATTAGATTACTCTCCTTTTTCCTTCATAAGTAGTTTCACATGTCACCAGGTGGATTTGTTACTATTCTTAGTAATATATCTTTGTACCATGTTTTTTCTCTTTGATAATAATGCTTTCTAAACTAAAAAATAAATAAATGCACAACCATAAGGAGGGAACTACATAAGTAAAATAATATAGATAAAGAGAGAAGAAAGAAAGAAGGAGAGCAAAGTAATAGAGAGAGAGTGAGAGAGAGACGACAGCAAGAAGAAGGCGATTACCTAACTAATCTTGCAGGAGTGCTTGAGAGACAACCAGAATTCACAGGTAGTGGTAAAGCTTTCATTCAGAGCGCTTATGAGGTAGTGAAGTTGGGTAAAATGGGTGTTACAAATCCACCTTATGGAAGGTTGATTATCTCCAAGCATCTCTCCAGACTGTTCCACAAGGCCTTATTAGCTGAGATCCATGGGTATTGGGTACGGCCTTCCCTGGTGAGCATCTGGCACATGCAACTGTAGAGCTCTTTGAAGCAACCCACGCCTGCACAGAGCCACCTCTGTGCCAGATACACCATTCCTCTGAAGGAGCCACCTGAGGGGACTGAGGTCAAATGGAGGCAACCAATGTGAGACCAGGAGCAGGGTTTAACGGAGCAGTCTAACTTACCTGCTTTACACACACATCTCCACAACTCTGTTCCTTCTATTCAGGTGGGCGCTGATGCAGAGTCAAAAGATTTACCTTTTTTGGGCTATATTACTTATGGCATAATGTAAGCTGTCCCTTTCCTCATGCCTATAACGTTGTATATATAGGGCACTTGCTACATGCAGCACTTTAAACTCTGTCAAATAGTAAATGTCCTTTAATGCTAAAATAATCTTTGATCTGTGTTGCACTATATTACAGAGGGGTAAAGGTATGTCCTTGATATGCAGGTGGCAATATTCATCCGTTGCAGGTAATCAATCATTTGTTGGCACACATCTTACTAATTGACTTAAGGCGTTTACTTTGCTGATGGTCTGATGAGTCACAAAAGGTGCATTTCAGCATTTTTTTCTTTGAATAAACGGTGTAATGTTTCACTGCACGCATATTCAGGGCCTATGTTGGAATCAGGTTGTACACCCCACTTCTGGAACTTGTTTTAAAAGTAGATATATATCAACATAAATATCATCAAAGTCTACGCATTTGTAAACAGCTTTAGTATGGTTAAAAAACTCCTGTGTTGTCCATCCTTAAAAGGCACATCGCACGCTTCTATAAGTTTTTTTTCAACCAGGCTTTTAACGAAAACCAAGCTTCAACTCTGTATCCATTCAAGTTGGCTGCAAGGGGTACATGTATATTGGACCGCTCTGAAATCTTTTGGCATGTCCTGACATAAATTGAGGGGCCAGTGTTTCACAACAACTAATTCAAGAGTCTTGGGGCCACATGCATCAAAGGAAAAAACTGTCGCAAATGTGTAGATTCTCAGAATCTGCCCCTTTGCAACCTGTATTTTTGCATTTGAGATGCATCATCCCAAATGAAAAATAGCAATTTAAGTAATCGCAAAAATAGCAATTACTTAATTGCTATAGCATTTAGAGAATCGCAAATTGCGATTCCCTAAATGCAATGCATGATGAAATCGCAAATAGCGATTTCGCAAATAGGGGTCGCAAATTACCATCAATTTGAACTTGATGGTAATTTGCAAAAACTTTGGAAAATGCACTTAATTGCATTTTTCAAAGTTCCTGGTTACACACACACATGCCCTTGGAGCATGTGTGTGTGCAACATGTGTTTACATTACAAGTTCAGGGGTGCAACAGAGTGTCCTTTTGGCACCCTTGAAATTGCATGCGCAATCTGTGAGTACCTATTGGGTACTTGCAAATTGTGTATGCGATTCCCATTCATTCCTATGGGCCTGGAGGCCATAGGAATCAATGGGAAGGCATTCGTTAATTGCGACTCGCAATTAAGGAATGTTTAGTGAGCGCTATTTTTAAGCGATTCCTACATGCCTAAGCTTTTGCGATTCCATAATTGCGATTCCTTAATAATCGCAATTAAGGAATCGCAAAAGCCTACCTTGATGCAACAACAACTGAAGCTCATAATTCCTGACATGCATTATGTGTGTAGGAACTCATGGAGACCTGCTGAGGATTACTGATTTTAGACCATCACAATGACATTAAATATCACACTTGAAAAATACATTTGCAAAAGAGGAGGGCAGATCTTTGAACAACGAGATGCCATCGAGAGGCTCACTTGAGGCTTTCTATTCAAAATCATCAATATTCTCAAAATACACGCAGATCCCAAACCTCTCTCTTTGGTATCCTTTCCCCCCAAGAAGACGCTGGACGCGGGAGCGCTATAATCTCTTTTCTTTATATCGCGCTCCCCGCCGTTACCCCTCCCCTTCTCTCTCCCGCCTCCCCTTCGCTCCGCCTCTTCCTTCTTGCCTGCCCTGCCTGATTACCAGGGTCAGGCATAACAACACGACACCTCCCCCCTTTGTATTTTAAGTGTTCGCCGTATTTAGAGTTCCTCGATAAGCCGAACAGGTCTCCGGATTGTTCTCCGTGGTCGGCTGGCTTTTGTCTGGTCAGGTGGGCTCTTGTCTCTCCTGTCGTCAGACTCACGTGCTTGACGATATTCATGTTCACTGTTCCTGTCTTGACTTGATGAGTCTGTGTTATGGCCAGGCTCTCGAGCTCGAGTATAGGCAGAGATATTGCACCTTTTGAAGTATGATATGTTTCTGTTTGTCCGCTTGCCCTCGGACTCTGCAGTGATCATTGTCCCTTTTCTTCTTGTTATCTGCAGGGGGTGGGCAAGGTAGCGACTGTCTGCTTTGGTTCTCTTGTCCTGTTTCACCAGCACCCAGTCTCCTTCCTGGATGTCGGAAGCCTTTGCATGTCTGCGGTGATCAGCGTATTCCTTCATTTTGGATTTTTTAGCGTGATCAAGTTGTACTAGCGTGTCGTGATCTGTGGTTACGACTCGAGACTACGTGACCGCGTCAGTAGTTGGGAGCTGGGTGCGTGGAATTCGCTCAAGCATTCGAGTGGCAGGACATTGTTTCGTGGTGCTGTGTGGTGTGGTCCAATAGGCTAGCAGCACTTCATATAGTGCCGGTTGAATGTCGCGGCGAGCCAGTTCAGCTTGCTGTATGGTCTTTTTGATTGTTCCCATAAATCGCTCTACCATCGCGTTGGCCTGGGGCCACAAGGGAGTGATCTTCTGATGTTTGAAGTACAGGAGTCTTGCAAACTCTGCAAATTCTTGTCCATTGAATGGTGGTCCGTTGTCTGACTCTACCACCGTAGGTATTCCCCATGCTGCAAATGCCTCGTCGATGACAGGTATGACGGCAGTCGCTTTGGTGGAAGAGATTTGATGAGCAATGGGAAAACGAGAAAATTCGTCCATGATGACAACGATGTATTTCCCTGATTTCAACGGGCCGAAGAAGTCAATAGCTACGTGTTGCCATACACTGATTGGGAGGTCTGACATCTGCAGTGGCGCTGGTGGTTCATCTCGTCCCACTAGTTGGCAGGATGTGCAGTCTTGGAGCGTGGCTTCCACCATCTGGTCGAGGGACGGGAACCAGATGCATTCCCGTAACGCTTTCTTCGTGGCCACCACTCCTCTGTGCCCTTCGTGTGCCATGTTGACGATTCCTTGTCTTAGCCTTTGAGGGATCATGATTCTTCTGTCTCTCAGTAGTAGTCCGTCCATACTGATAGACAGTTCTTCTTGGTCGTGTTTGAACGCTGCAAGTTCTTGAGTGTTGACAGCTTCATTTCTGTGGGCGTCTCCACAAGTTGGTACGAATTCGGTGCATAATGTTTTGAATTGTGGCATCTTAGGCGGATGCTTCTCGGATGGCTTCTAGCGGGACCGCCGGTGGGCAGGCGTGGTCGATGATGAAATGGAGGTATTCCTCTGCCACAGAACGTCGCACTTTTGTTCGGGTTTGTGGATGTCGCGACATGTAATCCGCTGGGTTTTCCACCTTTCCTGGTTTGTGGATAATGGTGTGAGTGTAGTCATGTAGGCGAATTCCCCACCGTTCAATCCGTGGGGGCATCTTGGCCCGCTGGTTACCAAAGATGGTTGTTAGCGCCTGGTGATCAGTGATGAGCGTGAAGTGTTTCCGTAGATGAAGAGATGGAAATGTTCACACGCCCACACAACCGCAAGCCTTTCTTTTTCCGGTTGTGAGTAAGCCTTTTCTGTGTCGGTGAGGCTGCGACTGGCGTATGCGACAATGTGGCGTTGGTCAGCTTCATCATCATATTGTGCCAGGATTGCACCTAACCCCACTGGGCTGGCGTCCACAGTGATTTCGGTCTTCCGTTTGGTGTTAAAGTAGGCTAAATTGATTGCAGCATTCACCGCCTCTTTGATTTTATTGAAGGCGTGTTCACAGGTAGCTGGCCATAGGAATTGCTGTCCTTGATGTGTCAGTTCTCTGAGTGGATAGCTGATGGTGGCATAGTCTTTAAAATAGTGGGCGCAGTAGCTGGCCATCCCTAGAAACGAATGGAGATCACTAACATCACGTGGTTGTGGAGTGTTCGAAAGGGCAGACACTTTCTCCGGGTCAGGTCTCATGCCGTCCTCTGAGAAGATATGGCCGTAGAATTTGAGTGTTGACTTATGAAATTCGCACTTGCCTTGGTAGAGTGTGAGGTTGGCATTGAGAAGGGCATGACATATCCGATCAAGTGTGTAGGAGAGTGGAATCTGACTAATGGTTGCCCCCAACTTTGTGCCTGGTATTTGAGTGGTTTTTGACTAGTCTGGCTGGGATCCTGCTATCCAGGACCCCAGCCTATCTGCTGTTCTCTCCCTAAAACTGACACATGTACATTAGGTGCATCCACTAATTGGAAGTGGGCCGCCTTGTCAGTCCCTGTCTCAGCATACCACAGGTATCCAGGGCATCGGTGTACCCAGGGCCTACCAGGGGCTGCAGCATGTATTATGCCACCCCTGGATGGCCGCCCAAATCGGACACAACTGTCTGCAAGACAGCTGGGGCAAAGTGGTGTAATCACCCGTTGCTGTAGGTGTAGTATTCCTACACCTAACCCTAAAATGGACACATGGATTCCTATCAGTCACTCCTATGGCAGGCCTTGTCAATCCTGAAGGCAGAGTGCAGGGAATCATGTGGGACGGTGCTCTGGCGCGAGCTGAGCCCGTCGACGGCTTGCGGAACCACGTCCTAATAGCCGTTCCATGGTGACGCGGGCCAACTACTTTAAAAATGCATTATAATCCTTGCGGTTATTTGCTAACTTTGGCATCGCATCACCTACACATGTCGAGTAAGGTGTCATACGAACTGGAATACGAACCCCTCGCCAGTCCTGGCGACGGGGTTAGCATTCCCCCCTTTTAGAGGGGCACGACATGGAAGTAACCTTGAACCCCGGTTAAAGTTGACTCAAGCCTCAGCATCACAAAATGGATGCTGCCACCAGACACAAGTCTGACCTCCTGCTGCTGGGAGACCTTCCAGCGAGGGGAGCTTGGACAAAGGGTTTCCTGTCGAGGGCGGTGTTAGCACCATCCCAGACAGGGTTTGTGTATCCCAGGTAGGCAGGGCTGAAAGAAAGGTGATTGCAAGTGGCACCCCGGTGCTCACTGTGCATAGCCCGGCTCAAACCAGTTTCGGGGGCAACCCTGCCCCTGAGCCGGGGCGAAGCCGGACAAAGGATAGGGGTGTCACCACCCCCCTCCTGGCCCCACCCATAGGTAGGACCTAGTCACGGGCCAGCCCCTTTTCTTAGAATAAAGGTAGGAGCGAGTCCCCTTCCCAAATTGGATAATTCTGAATCTTGAACTACTTTCCACGAAAGGAACTCTTGACTGTTTCTGAAGACTCTCCCTTGTGGCTAAGGAGTAGCCACCCTGCACCAGCAGGCACCACCTCAGCGCTTGCGGTTTGCTGTAAGTCTCTCCTACGGATCAAGACTGCCCAGCTCGACGAGACCCGAGTTCCCTGCCATCTCTGACCTCTACCTACATCATTAGCCCAGCTGAGAGTCGTAGGTGTGACGAGACCTGCGGGACTGGCCATCTTCAGAACCTGCACGACGCTTATCTAGCACGCCCACCGAGGGACCCTCGAGTGAGTGCACCTAGGGTTTGAGAAGCCCTAACCCTGAGCAGCTCCAGCACCGAAGACTGCCTCCCCAGCATCCACGAGATCGGCGTGGGGGCCCTTCCGCTCCTTGCTGTTCACCGCGTTGTCCGACCACTTGCCGACCGGCTTGTGGCCCTCTTCACGACGCACCACGATTGTTTCATCACTAGTCTGGTTGCTCCAGACTGGCTCTTGCTCCCCTTCAACAGAGGAGTACCACGGACCCTCCTGGTCCACTCCAGACGCCATCTTGACTCCACCGCGTAGGCTCGCCACTGCCAAGACTTGCTGCCCCACTCCTGGGCCCAGCACCATCGACAGCAGACACCTTCGTGGGACAGCTCGCCCTCCATCCTGGTCGCCGCCGCGCCTCCTGGTCCGAGGAACAGCCGAGTCCGACGCCATCCACTCACCTGGTCGAGGTGACTTCAGCCGGTACCCTCCTGGTGCCCACACGATTGCTGGCTAGCGGTTGAGAACTGAGTCCCCTCTGCTTTCAGGTTTTCTTCATCCCCGATCCAGGCTTGGATCTCGCTGAACATCGTCACTGGTCGCCTGCCAGCAACTCTTCTTTCAGGCTCCTGAGACTACAACGAGGACTCCCGACATCTTGCCGAACCGCCCGCAGCCTCTGGGCTAGGTAACTCGAGCATTTCGGTGCTCCATCGCAGGTTCGCTCTACAAGTGTCCAGTTCCTTTTTCGTTTAGTCCCACTGATCGGATCACTCCGGAATCAGTAACTCCAGACTCTAACCATTCGCATTTCACTGGTAGTGTAGATGGTTCCTCGTGCCCCTCGGGCATTTGTGTAAATTGTGCAACTTGAAGTATTTTCGTAAGAGTTTTGTAGTGTGCTTAGCTCCCTGACTCATAAAGAGCCAGGGTAGTCTTGTTATAAATAAATATCCTTTATTTTCATAACAACTTGTGTGGTGTCCTTTCACGTGGTGTTCAAGGGGTAACTGTGGTGGTAAAACAGCTGGCTTAACACGCCCTCTAGAGTTTAGCCTAAGACTGCTCGTGTCCACGCTACTAGGATAGCTGGTCTATAAGGTTGACTTACAACCAATCATCAATAAGGGTCGTTTGGAATGATACACAGTGATCACTAGAATAGTGAGCACTACATATCAGGCCAACTTCTCACATTGGTGAGCAGCGGTTGGGATTTGAGCTTGCTGTTGTTTTACCACACACGTATCCTAAGAATATCGAAGTGAAAGATCACATAAGTACCCAGGTACATATAACTTAACTTAGAATACTCCGAGTTCTACTGAACCGGCTGTTGTAGTGTAACAGGGCTTAGCACACCCTGACTACAACTCTTAGCAAGGGATCAGTAGGTAAACACATAGTGTAGGTAGGTGCATCACTTACACCTCACTAGAAAAGCATGTCGGTCCACGGAGAGTCTGCGGAGACTCCCTTAGTGGTCAGTGACCCTCCACAGGTCGTGTCACGATATGCAGCTCTTAGCTTCAAGGAGATGAGACAACTGTGTGCCTCCAGGAAGCTAATCCAGGGTTCTAACCCTACCATCGCAATTCTGATAGGTCTCTTAGAGGCGTACGATGCTAGGAGGTCCTCTAACACAGGTCCCCCCAATGCTGATGGGAACATGCCTCCCTTAGAGGGAACCCTCGGTGACCCAGACCTCGACCTCCACACAGAGGAGGAGGACGAGGAGGAGTTATCAGAAGACGAGGCAAACAAAGGTCCAGTGGTAGTCAGCAGGCTTACAAGGACCAACTTAAGCAGGCATGAGAATTGAACTGGGGGAGCCCCGGGCCCATGCTCAAGCAGGCCTAACCTTGGGAACGGACGAGCTAGGTCTCTCTCCAGAGGCTCTAGCAGATCGGTTCATACACATGTCTCTCAGGCATCTTCTCAGAGAGGAATGACGTCCCCTCAGAGAAGGGAGCATGAAGCGAAGATGAGGGAAGTCAATCTGAGGATCGAGCGGGAAGAACTTGCCCTCGCCAAAGAAAGACTTGCCCTGGCCCGAGAGCAGAAATTAAGTGGGTTAGATCCCACTGGTGGCAGCATTCTCAATAGAGAGAAAGACAGGGGTATAGACACTAGACACCTGAGTAAAATAGTGCCCCCCTTTAAACAAGGGGACGACATCCACAAGTGGATAACTGCTTTGGAGAGGGCCGGCACTGTCCAGTGCGTCCCCCCAAATCAGTGGGCAGCTATACTGTGGCTCTCCTTTGAAGGTAAAGGAAGGGACAAGCTCCTCACTACGAGAGCTGAGGATGCTAACAACTACCAAGTCGTGAAGAATACACTGATTGATGGGTTCGGCTTAACCACGGAACAGTACCGGGTGCTGTTCCGAGACACCCAGAAAATTCAGTCTCAGGATTGGACTGACTTTGTCGATTGTGCCACTAAGGCTTTAGAAGGCTGGTTACTGGGTAGCAAGGTTAATGATTATCAAGGATTGTATAATCTCATAATGAGGGAGCAGATTCTTAATAATTGTCAGAACCAACTTTTACACCAGCACCTGGTGGACTCTGATCTGACCTCTCCCCAAGAATTGGGAATGAAGGCAGACAAATGGGTCAGAACCAGGATTAGGCCTAAGAACCAAGTTGGTGACCAGAAGAAGGATTCCACTAAGCCCAAAGAGAAAGGTGGGGATGATAAACAAGAAAAGTCCTCTGAAGGGCCCCAAAAACCCAGTGCTGGGGGTGGGTCCCAAAATACTTCCTCTAATAACAAAAAACCCTATTGCCATGTGTGTAAGCAACCTGGCCACTGGAAAACTGACTCCAGCTGTCCAAAGAATGGCAATAAAGAAAATGTTCCTCCAAAACCAACTCCAACACCCCCTGTTACTACTAGTAGTAATCCCCCAGGTGGTGGGAGTGCACCCAAAAACTTAGTTGGGTGCTCTTTGGGAACACCAGTGGACTCTGGCCTAGCCAGGTCCCCTGCATTAGCAACTCTAGTCTGTGATGGTGGCATGGGGTTTGCTAACTTTACCATGAGCCCCAGTATTCTGGGCAGGTACAGACAAGAGCCCATGATCAATGGTCAGAAGGCTGTGGCCTATAAGGACACAGGGGCCAGTGTCATCATGGTGACCAAGAGGCTAGTGCCCCTAGAACAGCTTTTACCTGGGTTTAGCTACCAGGTGACCAACATAGATGGAATCAGGACAGACCACCCCATGGCAGTGGTAAATCTCAGCTGGGGAGGGGTCACTGGCCCAAAGAGAGTGGCAGTGTCCCCAAACTTGCCTGTAGATTGTCTACTGGGGAATGATCTGGAAACCTCAGCCTGGGCTGAGGTCGACCACAAGGCCCATTTGAAAATGGTAGGAATCCCTGAGAGAGTGGATGAGACCCTGAGGGCCTCACCTCCACCCCAGGAGGAAATAGAAAGAGTGAAGCCTGAAACTATGGATCACTCTACCCAAACAGAGAGCATAGGGGAAGAGGAGCAGTCCTCCCCCCACCAGACTACAGGTAAGGGTCAAGTTTCTCAGGGAACTGATCCTGCCCCTTGTGGAGTAACTGCCCCAGAAGTGGACAGGCCTGGCCTGGCCACCTCTCTGATTGCAGGGGACCCTTCCAAGGTGGTACCCAGTCTGGAGCAGGTATCCTGCCCCTCTCTACCCTGCCTCAGTCAGCCCGGGGCTGCGGAGGTCAGGGAGGTCAGTGGACCCTTAAAGGGCCCCTGTCCAGAGAAACCCCCTCATCAGCAGGTTAGGGACACCCAGCAGAGTAGTTTCAGCCAGGTGAATATTCCTCTACAAACTGAGGGATCCCCCTTACCCTTAGGTATAGGCACCCCTCAAGTGGATGATGTGGAGCACAGGGAAACCTGGGGCATTGGTGCCCCAAACCTTCCAGTGCCCTCCACTATTCCAGCCAAAGGGATACGACCCCCAGCTGTAGGCAGCCAGAGGTTGACCCTTAGGGCCAGATATGACACAGTCATGGGCAGACAGGCTTCCATAGTGGCCAGTGATCTGAGGAGGTTGAGACCAAACCAAGTAGGGCCTCACTTCCAGACTCAGACACCCCACCAGCCCACCTCTGACCCATAAACCAATACAGGTAATTTCCCTAGACTTTGGAGAAACTCTAGAACCCCTTGGGGTAAGATTTCCCAAGTGGACCATGAGACAGGGAGCAACCATGCTAGTGCAGGTTCTTCCTTATATGGCCACTCAGGAAATAAAGGCTTATCTGGACAAGGTTAGCCTTATCTCCTTTCGTTTGGGGGGGGGGGTTATGTAGGAGAGTGGAATCTGACTAATGGTTTCCCCCAACTTTTTGCCTGGTATTTGAGTGGTTTTTGACTAGTCTGGCTGGGATCCTGCTATCCAGGACCCCAGCCTATCTGCTGTTCTCTCCCTAAAACTGACACATGTACATTAGGTGCATCCACTAATTGGAACTGGGCCGCCTTGTCAGTCCCTGTCTCAGCATACCACAGGTATCCAGGGCATCGGTGTACCCAGGGCCTACCAGGGGCTGCAGCATGTATTATGCCACCCCTGGATGGCCGCCCAAATCGGACACAACTGGCTGCACGACAGCTGGGGCAAAGTGGTGTAATCACCCGTTGCTGTAGGTGTAGTATTCCTACACCTAACCCTAAAATGGACACATGGATTCCTATCAGTCACTCCTATGGCAGGCCTTGTCAATCCTGAAGGCAGAGTGCAGGGAATCATGTGGGACGGTGCTCTGGCACGAGCTGAGCCCGTCGACGGCTTGCGGAACCACGTCCTATTAGCCGTTCCATGGTGACGCGGGCCAACTACTTTAAAAATGCATTATAATCCTTGCGGTTATTTGCTAACTTTGGCATCGCATCACCTACACATGTCGAGTAAGGTGTCATACGAACTGGAATACGAACCCCTCGCCAGTCCTGGCGACGGGGTTAGCATTCCCCCCTTTTAGAGGGGCACGACATGGAAGTAACCTTGAACCCCGGTTAAAGTTGACTCAAGCCTCAGCATCACAAAATGGATGCTACCACCAGACACAAGTCTGACCTCCTGCTGCTGGGAGACCTTCCAGCGAGGGGAGCTTGGACAAAGGGTTTCCTGTCGAGGGCGGTGTTAGCACCATCCCAGACAGGGTTTGTGTATCCCAGGTAGGCAGGGCTGAAAGGAAGGTGATTGCAAGTGGCACCCCGGTGCTCACTGTGCATAGCCCGGCTCATACCAGTTTCGGGGGCAACCCTGCCCCTGAGCCGGGGCGAAGCCGGACAAAGGATAGGGGTGTCACCACCCCCCTCCTGGCCCCACCCATAGGTAGGACCTAGTCACGGGCCAGCCCCTTTTCTTAGAATAAAGGTAGGAGCGAGTCCCCTTCCCAAATTGGATAATTCTGAATCTTGAACTACTTTCCACGAAAGGAACTCTTGACTGTTTCTGAAGACTCTCCCTTGTGGCTAAGGAGTAGCCACCCTGCACCAGCAGGCACCACCTAAGCACTTGCGGTTTGCTGTAAGTCTCTCCTACGGATCAAGACTGCCCAGCTCGACGAGACCCGAGTTCCCTGCCATCTCTGACCTCTACCTACATCATCAGCCCAGCTGAGAGTCGTAGGTGTGACGAGACCTGCGGGACCGGCCATCTTCAGAACCTGCACGACGCTTATCTAGCACGCCCACCGAGGGACCCTCGAGTGAGTGCACCTAGGGTTTGAGAAGCCCTAACCCTGAGCAGCTCCAGCACCGAAGACTGCCTCCCCAGCATCCACGAGATCTGCGTGGGGGCCCTTCCGCTCCTTGCTGTTCACCGCGTTGTCCGACCACTTGGCGACCGGCTTGTGGCCCTCTTCACGACGCACCACGATTGTTTCATCACTAGTCTGGTTGCTCCAGACTGGCTCTTGCTCCCCTTCAACAGAGGAGTACCACGGACCCTCCTGGTCCACTCCAGACGCCATCTTGACTCCACCGCGTAGGCTCGCCACTGCCAAGACCTGCTGCCCCACTCCTGGGCCCAGCACCATCGACAGCAGACACCTTCGTGGGACAGCTCGCCCTCCATCCTGGTTGCCGCCGCGCCTCCTGGTCCGAGGAACAGCCGAGTCCGACGTCATCCACTCACCTGGTCGAGGTGACTTCAGCCGGTACCCTCCTGGTGCCCACACGATCGCTGGCTAGCGGTTGAGAACTGAGTCCCCTCTGCTTTCAGGTTTCCTTCATCCCCGATCCAGGCTTGGATCTCGCTGAACATCGTCACTGGTCGCCTGCCAGCAACTCTTCTTTCAGGCTCCTGAGACTACAACGAGGACTCCCGACATCTTGCCGAACCGCCCGCAGCCGCAGCCTCTGGGCTAGGTAACTCGAGCATTTCGGTGCTCCATCGCAGGTTCGCTCTACAAGTGTCTAGTTCCTTTTTCATTTAGTCCCACTGATCGGATCACTCCGGAATCAGTAACTCCAGACTCTAACCATTCGCATTTCATTGGTAGTGTAGATGGTTCCTCGTGCCCCTCGGGCATTTGTGTAAATTGTGCAACTTGAAGTATTTTCGTAAGAGTTTTGTAGTGTGCTTAGCTCCCTGACTCATAAAGAGCCAGGGTAGTCTTGTTATAAATAAATATCCTTTATTTTCATAACAACTTGTGTGGTGTCCTTTCACGTGGTGTTCAAGGGGTAACTGTGGTGGTAAAACAGCTGGCTTAACACGCCCTCTAGAGTTTAGCCTAAGACTGCTCGTGTCCACGCTACTAGGATAGCTGGTCTATAAGGTTGACTTACAACCAATCATCAATAAGGGTCGTTTGGAATGATACACAGTGATCACTAGAATAGTGAGCACTGCATATCAGGCCAACTTCTCACAAAGTGCTTTTCATGTTCTTTCTGATTCTCTCCGAAGACCAAGATGTCGTCGCTGTAGTTGAATGCGTTTGGAATGTCTTGAATCACCCGCCGGACGCCCTCCTGAAAAATCTTGTCTGCCGAGGAGATTCAGAAGTTGAGACGTTTGTATCTGAAGAGGCCTTGGTGAGTGTTGAATGTGGTAATGTATCTCGACTTCTCATGTAATTGGTGGTATCCTTTGTTAAGATCCAATTTCAAGAAGACTGTTGCTCCGTTTAGGCGCGTGATCATGTCGCTGATATGGGGTCCTGGGTGCCGCTCTCTCTCGATAGCCGTATTCGGGGCTCGCATGTCCACACACAGGCGTACCTTGTTGTCTTGACCCCTCTTGGGCACGACCACGACCGGTGACACCCATGGGGTGGGTCCTGTTGATTGCTCTATGATGTCCGCTCTCAGTAGGTCTTGTGGTTCGTCATCTACTGCCTGTTGCAAGTGGAATGGTACCTTCCTGTGATGCTGCGCTATCAGTGTTATTTGTTCGTTAATATGTAGCTTGACTTTGAAGTGAGTTAGTTTTCCAAGTCCACTGAATAGCTTCGGGAATTTGTTGACAATGTCCGGCGAGTCATCCACCTTGTATAGGATTTCAACTAGCTTCACACGTTCTGCTGTTTGCAGGCTGAGGAGGCACTCTGCTGCTTCAGGGCCTTCAATCACATGAATATGTGCTTGGACTTGTCGATCTTTGTATGTCAGGGTTGTGCGGAACTGTCCTAGACATGGCAGTGGTTTTCTGGACATCCACGTGTAAAGTCGCACTGCCGCTGGTTCTAATTTCGGTTTGGGATTCATGCTCTGGTATTCTGTGGTACAAATGTATTTAAGTGACGTGCCCGTATCTGGTACGAACTTGGCAGAGTGGCTTCCTATTTGGATGTCTAGCCGTGGGTATTTCTTTAATCTGTCTGGGTCTGCCACCATGCACACGTATTCATCACTGTCTTGTGATATAGGAGTGAGGGATGATGATTCTCTGGACGTTGACCGCTGAGATCTGTAGGAGTTTACAGATTGAGCGCTTGACCTTGATGAGCTGGAGGAGTGGTCTCTCCATCCCTGTACAGCTCTGGCATGGTGACGTGATTCCGTACTCAGTCTGGTCGGTTTTACCTCCGAGCGGCGAGTTTGGCAGACGGCTTCAAAGTGGTTCTCTCTTCCGCATCGATGGCACTGTTGACCAACTGCGGGGCATTGACCTGTGTGAGGGTAGTCTTGGCCACACCGATAACATTGCGATGATTTTTTTATGAGTTGGCTGTTTCAGGTTCTGTTGCAAGGAGAGTTCGCATGATGCGTTCTCGCAAGTCTTCCAGATTTGGGACGGTCAGGACGATGCCTCAAGTCAGTGTGGGACTGTACTTGAAGAGCTTGCTCTCTTTTCTCGGTTTTGCTAGCCTCCATCTTTTTTGCGTGCTCTTCCGCTTGATCGTTGATGCGGGTGAGTTCTTCTATCTCCTCGAGAGTGTAGTGCTTTTTTAGTAGTCGACGACGTAGCGATTCTGATTGGCATCCTTCAATGATGCACAGACGGAGTGCATCTTCGGTGTTGAATTTGTCGAATTCGCAGTATCAGGCAAGACGCCTTATGCGAGCGATGAAGTCACTCATTGACTCCTCCTTTTCTTGCGAGGCTAGGTTGAACATGTAGCGTTCATAGTCCAGTTTCCGTTGGGGAGGAACTTCCTATCTAGAGCTTAATTCACATCATTGTAGGATGCAGTATTGGCGGCCGGTAGTTCTTTGATGATTTGCGCGATGTCTTTACCCACTAGATTCCGCAGGGCCATGAGTTTCTGATTGGGATCACGAACTTGCGACCCCATCATGAAATCTTCAAAATCTTCAGCCCAGCTTTTCCATTTGGGCCCCATGCTGTTCACAGACGTCAGCGTTAAGGGCTCGGGAGGGCGCATGAAAGGTACTCCCATGAGCACCGTACCAAGTTGCAGAACATTTTGAGTGGATCCAGTGGCGGCCGGCCTCGTGAAATCAGCCTCTGTTGACAAGGTGGGTGATAATGTGACTCCAGCAGACCGTAGGGCTTCTAATCCACAGAATGTGTGTGTTTTTGTGAGGTTTTTGTAGCTCGCCTGACTCCAAAATGGCCACCGTGATAGGGTCCAATGGTATCCAATGTAAGGTGCCTGACTTCAAGATGGCCGCCGGAGAGACGTGAATGCTTCACTCCTACTGAGTGATTTGCATGCTCATTTCTTTCCCAGGGTAGCTATATGGCTGGACTCACCCTGATTTTGTCTTCCTCGCATCAGGGTCGCACTTTGCAGGTCGCGGGGCCACTTCAGCAAGTCAGCCCGTGCTCGCTCTTGTTTTTAGCTGCCAGAGTGCTCTGCAGCCCGTCCTCTCTCGCCACCCCTCTCTCGCGGTCCTCTCTCGCCACGGTGGTTGTAGGGGACAGGTGTAGTGGGTCAGCTCATCCCACCCTCGTCACCAGTTTGGTATCCTTGCCCCCCAAGAAGACGCTGGACGCGGGAGCTCTATAATCTCTTTTCTTTATTTCGCGCTCCCTGCCGTTTCCCCTCCCCTTCTCTCTCCCGCCTCTCCCTTCGCTCCGCCTCTTCCTTCTTGCCTGCCCTGTCTGATTACCAGGGTCAGGCATAACGACACAACACTCTCTTTTTAGGGTGCTGGAAGCTTCATTCTGGTTTGAACAGTGTATAAGCAATAAAAGTGTCCATCAACGCTGGACCCTCAGCATTGCTGATTTTCACTCTTGTTTTCAGCAGTTCAGAAAATAAAGAAAGGTAGTTTGGATTTTGTTACAATTTTTGTATGTACATTTATACCATAGGCTACCTTTTGGTGTAGTAGCTACATCTCTTCATAGCGGTGGATGGCTGGGCATTGACAGCGTGT
The DNA here is from genome assembly GCF_964204655.1 of Triturus cristatus. Classification (NCBI taxonomy): domain Eukaryota; kingdom Metazoa; phylum Chordata; class Amphibia; order Caudata; family Salamandridae; genus Triturus; species Triturus cristatus. The sequence continues at coordinate 407,442,945 of NC_140592.1, read as the reverse complement.
GATTGTTGAAGAGTTACTTAAACATCTACAGTGAACTCTAGAAAGGTTGTGAGTCCTTATGTCACTTCTTACAATATCACTTTCTGAACTTTGCAAGGTGGGAAGGGGCAAGTGCAGTTGTCAGAAATTCGAAGGGTTAGACATTCTGACACAAAGACGTTGAAGATTATGGAGTGTAGGAAAATCACGGTTTAACAGTCTGGTGTTCCATCACCTATTTAGAACATTGGAATGTTGTGCGCTCCACTGAAGACAATGGAGTGCTCCATGCTTCTAATGGCTGGTAGAAGCCTGGTGCATCAACATTCCAATGTTTGTTCACAGCTGGTGCTGTGAATAAAGGCCTCACAGAGCCCAAGAGAAATTCAACACCCATAGGCTCCATGAGGCCTTTGTTTTACAAATTTGAACACTCTGCCCTCTAGAGGTGAATGTTCGAATAGCCTTTGAGCACTCTGTATCGGCCTCTACCGCCATTAAAGCCTGCTCCCTTGTTAAAGCACTCGCCTTTGGCTCAGGCCTTTTACGCTGGAGCGGGTATTTAATGGCCGGTAGAGTCCCCAACGGCAGACTTTAAGGCAATATTAGGAGTTCCTGTCTATTTAACTCGTGATTAAGGGTCAGTGCTGGTGATCTGCACAAGAAGGCATGTATTTCATTTGCTCGCTGCCAGACAGCTGTGTGTTTTGCTGTGGTTTTCTGCTACTGCTTAGTTTGTCACCTGTCCTTACAGACACAGATATTTGCTTTTTTCCCTTTGTTGGTCCCTTGGTTCCCTTTTCCTACTGCTTAGTTAGGCAGGATTTGTGCCTTTTCCACTTTCTCTCTCCACATGTACTGGCACTCGCACCCGTTGCTTAATCATGGGTGTTGGTAAATCCTCCTTGACTTCCACAGCGATCATCATAGCCTGCCTGATTGGTAGATACACTGGTAAGAGAATCAACAATTGGGAAGTTGGGTTGGCACTGATATTAATGTACCTGCTGGAAACAGATTACGTTCTGTCTGCGGGGAGTTTTGACTCATAATAAAGTAGCATAGATCGTTATGGTGCCTGCTGCAAACAGCGTGCACTATGCAGATCACAGAAATGAAATGTATGTAGATAGCTCAGTGCATTACTGCTTTTGTCAAAGAGATTCTTTTGTTAGATGCATTTCATAAGTTACAATCCTAATATAGCACAGTGAGTTAGAACTGTAATCAGAGAGGTGCATGCAAACTGCAAAGTATGGCTTAGAAAGTTATGTTTTTCCCCAATCTCATTATCCTGAAAAAGGGTTTACTTGGGTGGCAATATGTTTTTATTAGCAAAGCCAAACCCAACTTCTGTGTTATGTTTTAAATCCATTGTTTGTGCTTTTTCTGAACAAGCACTCATAACCTATAATGCCTGCCAATAAGGATGTCATGTGACTTGTACACTCTGTAATCCTCATTGCTATATGTAATGTTAGACTCGGGGGTCTCTGGTTGGCGCAAGGTTGCCCTTGAGTCAAGCAGGAACCCTCTCCTCTACGTCAGGGCGCAGGATAACCCCTTGTGAATGACCCTTGCTCACCCTCTAGGTGCGTGGCGTGAGCAGCCAAGGCGATTCCTCAGGCGTTGCTGGTTAAGCACTTACAATCACACACACAGTAAATACATCAATCCCCCCAGAAACGGACACCAGCCTTGGATATGTAGAAAAATACGCTTCTTTATGTAAAAATAGGTATATATATCTCAGCAGACTTATCACAAGACCAATAACGTTTTCGCTAGGCCACCAGATTGTAAAGCAGGCAAATGTTCTTTGTTCGTAGCTTCAAAGGGATACTTTGTAGTCTCTTGAAAATGTTACTTGTGGTTCCAGTACTCACAGAGACCGGCTCCTGCGAACGGGGAAATAAGGCGTTGCGGGCCCGAGCCCGATACTGGAACTTCTTTCGTGACGTGGAGAGTCGGCACAGGACGGTGCGACTCTCAGCTTGGGAAGTGGTCTTGGGTCCTCGATCAGCGGGTGTGGGCAGGTAGGCAGGCGCGGCCAGCGACCCTCAGCACGGCGGTGCAGGGGGGGGTCTCCACAGCGGGGGCGGCGCGGCCTGAGATGTCCGGGGATAGTGAAGCGGGGTCACAGGGCACGGTCAGGTGCAGCTGGATGACCCGGCGTAGATCACAGTCGTCGGACGGTTTCCGGCGGGAGGGGTGATAGCGCGTTCAGCGCGCTCCAGTGGCAGGCGGTGACAGGGGCGCAGGCGGCCTAGCCCGGGGACAGAGAGCGGCTCCGGACGGAGCGGGGCTCTCACGGGGTTGCGGCAGGCGAGCTCCTGAGTGTCACGGCCCTAGGAGGGGCGATGAGGGGCGCAGTCTCTTTCCAGCGGGATGTACACACGGCTCGAATCGGAGGACGAGCAAAAGCACAGAGAACCCACTGGTCCTGGGGTTCAGTTCAGGGGGCAAGCTCAGATCAAGCCCTTGGAGAATGTTTAAAGCACAAAGCAGCAAAGTCTTTTCAGTAGTCTATTCCTCTCCTTTCTCAGCAAGGCACGCAGCAGGCCAGCTCCTCCAGCGTCTTCTTCTCCTTCTAGTCGGGCAGAGGTTCTTTGTGGTAAAGCAGGATTCTGATTTCTTAGGAGCCAGGCTCCTACTTTTATACCATGATTCTTTTGTTCTTTAGCGCCAGGGGGCCTGGGCCTGGCTCAGTCCAGTTTTGGAGCACTCTGTTGTGGTGACTCGGCTCTTTCCTTTCAGCAGCAGGGCAGAGACATCAGCCGCTCCACAGGGGGCGGCGCCGGCTTTGTGGTGGCAGAGCACAGGTCTATTCAAGAGTCCAGGTGTACTCCTCCCACCCATCCTGGTGTCATCTCCCTACCCACCACCTGGCAGCCAACCTGTCTCTGGGGATTCCCCAACCCTGCTCCTTACTGTTGCTAGGCAGAACACACACACACAGCAGAGGCGGACTGAAATAGCCAGGTCAGTAAATACTAACTTTCTAAAAGTAGTATTTACAAACCCAGGATATTAAAATAAACTTGACTACAAGAAGTATTTTATTATTCTGAGTTCAGGCATACTAAACTTGACATCCTACCATGCTCTCTGAGTCCACTGGGGTCACAGCGTGTAGTGACTCCAGCAGCCCATTCTGGCCTATGGAGAGCAGGTAGCCTCCAATAGTGAAAAACGAAAATGGCTGTAATTCACTATTAGGACATGCCACACACTCAGGGCTTGTCCTACCTTACACCTACAATGCACCCTGCCCATGGGCCTACCATAGGGGTGACTAACATGAGGCAAAGGGATGGTTTGGAGGCTGGCAAGTGTGTGCACTTGCCCAGCCAGCATGACAGTACCAGACTGCACGCAGGTTCTGCAGTGGCAGACCCTAGACACATTTTACTAGGCCGCTTCTGTGGGTGGCACAACCAGTGCTGCAGGCCCACCAGCAGCATTCGCATTTACAAGCCCTGGCACTCCGGGTGCACTTTACTAGGGGCTGATAGTAAACCGAATAAGCCAAACATGGACACCAATCAATGTATACATTTTACCATAGGGAGAGCATATGCACCTTAGCACTGCCCAGAGTCATAAAACAGCCAACAACAGGTCAGAAAAAATACAGGAGGAAGGCAAAAAGTTTAGGGATGACCCTGCAAAAAGGGCCAAGTCCAACACAACCCCCTTCCAGCCAAAACGCAGGGTAGACCAATCACCACCGTGATGGTCTTCCCTGCTTGGGGCGATAGAACAAGGACCTGGCCCACAACTGCAGGGGCAGACTCCATTTCTACACCAATCTGAACCTATCGGACTCCCTCTGTCCATACTCTCAGGGCCCACCAAGCCAATCCATGGGGAACCCTTCTCCTCACCTGTGGACACCACCTGTGCAGCACCTAACCTTAACTGGCCCACAGGTGTGTCCCAACAGACAGACAGCAAAATGCTACAGTGGCCACTGACGGTAGTCAGGGATGAGACCCAGGCCGTATGCCTCTCAGGGCTCTCAATCCTCTGTGGCGCCAGGGAGCGGGGGGCAGTAGCCTCAGGTGCTTGGCACCCTTTGTCCATTCTCCCCCTTGTCAGGTCAGGTATGACATCCTGGCACTGACCCACCAGCCCCTGGACTGTACCCGGCGGCTGGACCCAAGACTGGGGTGGCCTCTCCCACACTCGGTCCTTCTCCTTGGGGCACTGTACCCTCCCACCTGGAGTGGTACCCCCTTCCAGAATTGCCAGGGCACCTGGGGCGGGTGTCCTGCGCAATTCGCCCACCAGTTCAGGTGTTCTATCCTGCAACTGGGCGTCCAGGTCAGGGGGGACACCCTGAACCTGGACCTCCAACCTAGGGTCTAAACCCTTCAGTTGAGCCGGGGTCAGAGGCGAGGACTCCCTCCCTTTGCACCCCCTTCCAGAGTACTGCCCACTCCCAACTGGCGTGGTACCCCCAGAAGCAACATGGGTCAGGACACTGATTACAGTAGTCCCACCCTCCAGGTCAGACAACACCTGAACCTGGCTTCCCAACCCTGGGACCAACCCATGCGGTTGAACGCTCGCCTGGCGCACCAGGACTTCCCGGGGAGCACGCATGCCCCCCCTGAGGGTGACACATAACTCATGTGTCGCGTGACAGTCTGCCTGGCGCTGATCTCCCGACCCCTGTCCATCTGACAGTGCCTGAAGATCCCCTAGGACAGAAGTGGTGTCACCATGGTCACTCACGGGGGACGCAGCCCTTCTGGCTGACCCCTGACCCACTGGTTCTTCCACTGGGACTCTTTCCCCCCCTCACCCCTCAATCTGGACCTCTGCACCCTCCCAACTGGAGCGGTACTGCCAGACACCAGAACTGATGGAGGCCTGCTTACAGACACTCCCAGCTCACCAGACACTAGGGGATCCCCCTCAACGGGCGTCCCATCAGGACAGCCTAGGCTCCCCGCCTAGTGTTCCCTTAAAGAACCATCCAGGCTCTGAGACTGGGTTTCGGGCACCTGGGGTCACGCAGCCCCACACTCACTCCTTCTCCACTGAGACAGGACGTGAGCCCCTACACCCCTCCCACTACCATGGGACCTAACTGGGCTACTCTGCACCACTTCCACCACTCTGGGTTGGAAGATACCTGAGCCACTCCCCACAGGGTCACTCCCCAATGCCTCTCCAGACCCTCTGGAATCCACCAAAAGGTTTGCCTCCAATGTGGGCTCTCTGCGGTCAGAGAACTCACCCTCACACAATAGCTCTGGAAAACAGGGACTTACAATATGCTCTCCCGCAATTGGATCACACAGCCCCCTAGCAGGGTTAACCAAACTATCCTTCACCTTACCATCCAGTGCCTCACACACGTACTCCACACCACTTTCCTGAGACTGGCAAGACAGTATCTGACTGTCTCTGTCCCACAACCCACACTCTTCTGGGCGGTCTTCACACTCACCCACCAGGACTTCAATGTTGGGGGAACCCCTCTCCCTGTACCTCTCACCTAGAGTCAGTAGAGTGTCCCTCCCTCCACTAGGACTATGAACCCCTGCGCCAGTTACCCTATTTCCTTCAGGGATACTGTGCATTACTGGAGCTACCTCATGCCCTTGAACCTCCTGGTGTATGTTAACCCCCTCCTTCAAGTCAGGCGCCACATCTCTGGGTGTGCGTACTACTCTCTCAGCACTGTAAAACTCAATATTGCTGCCACCAGAGGGAGAGCGGTCTAAACTCTTGATCTGGAGATCCAACTCCCTCATTCTTATATCATGATCCATTTGGCGTTGTTGTGCCTCCAAGGCCAACTTCTGCTTCTCCATTTCCATTTGTCCTGCCAACTTTGCCATCTCCATTGCATGCGCCCTGTCTGCTGCCCTGTCTGCCAGATCCTCTGGCGACCGGACTCTGCTGGGCGCCTCCAGGTTGTCGGGTGGAACGATGTCTCCCGCATTCTGTGGGTCTCTTGACTCCTTCCAGGCTCGCAACGCCTTGGTGTACTGGACCTTCTTCTTGAATCCAGCATGGGGAACTCTGAATTTTACACTGTAGCCTTTCAATTGCTCCGCTGTGTAACCTTCCAGTCTCTCCCAATCCACCTCATCCATTCCAGAAATCACAGAGAGTGCTCTTCCAGCGGAGAGTGAGCCAGGCATGGTTGCAGTAATGGCAGATGTCTCAACAAAGTTCAAAAATGAAAACCTGTGGCTGCGTTACTTGGTCTGCTCTCTCTATCTGGTGATTAATAATTCACTGTATGCAAATTATAAATGCAAATCCGAAATCCCAGCTGCTGCCAACAATGTTAGACTCGGGGGTCTCTGGTTGGCGCAAGGTTGCTCTTGAGTCAAGCAGGAACCCTCTCCTCTACGTCAGGGCGCAGGATAACCCCTTGTGAATGACCCTTGCTCACCCTCTAGGTGCGTGGCGTGAGCAGCCAAGGCGATTCCTCAGGCGTTGCTGGTTAAGCACTTACAATCACACACACAGTAAATACATCAATCCCCCCAGAAACGGACACCAGCCTTGGATATGTAGAAAAATACGCTTCTTTATGTAAAAATAGGTATATATATCTCAGCAGACTTATCACAAGACCAATAACGTTTTGGCTAGGCCACCAGATTGTAAAGCAGGCAAATGTTCTTTGTTCGTAGCTTCAAAGGGATACTTTGTAGTCTCTTGCAAATGTTACTTGTGGTTCCAGTACTCACAGAGATCGGCTCCTGCGAACGGGGAAATAAGGCGTTGCGGGCCCCGAGCCCGATACTGGAACTTCTTTCGTGACGTGGAGAGTCGGCACAGGACGGTGCGACTCTCAGCTTGGGAAGTGGTCTTGGGTCCTCGATCAGCGGGTGTGGGCAGGTAGGCAGGCGCAGCCAGCGACCCTCAGCACGGCGGTGCAGGGGGGGGTCTCCACAGCGGGGGCGGCGCGGCCTGAGATGTCCGGGGATAGCGAAGCGGGGTCACAGGGCACGGTCAGGTGCAGCTGGATGACCCGGCGTAGATCACAGTCGTCGGACGGTTTCCGGCGGGAGGGGTGATAGCGCGTTCAGCGCGCTCCAGTGGCAGGCGGTGACAGGGGCGCAGGCGGCCTAGCCCGGGGACAGAGAGCGGCTCCGGACGGAGCGGGGCTCTCACGGGGTTGCGGCAGGCGAGCTCCTGAGTGTCACGGCCCTAGGAGGGGCGATGAGGGGCGCAGTCTCTTTCCAGCGGTATGCACACACGGCTCGAATCGGAGGACGAGCAAAAGCACAGAGAACCCACTGGTCCTGGGGTTCAGTTCAGGGGGCAAGCTCAGATCAAGCCCTTGGAGAATGTTTAAAGCACAAAGCAGCAAAGTCTTTTCAGTAGTCCCTTCCTCTCCTTTCTCAGCAAGACAAGCAGCAGGCCAGCTCCTCCAGCGTCTTCTTCTCCTTCTAGTCGGGCAGAGGTTCTTTGTGGTAAAACAGGATTCTCATTTCTTAGGAGCCAGGCTCCTACTTTTATACCATGATTCTTTTGTTCTTTAGCGCCAGGGAGCCTGGGCCTGGCTCAGTCCAGTTTTGGAGCACTCTGTTGTGGTGACTCGGCTCTTTCCTTTCAGCAGCAGGGCAGAGACATCAGCCGCTCCACAGGGGGCGGCGCCGGCTTTGTGGTGGCAGAGCACAGGTCTATTCAAGAGTCCAGGTGTACTCCTCCCACCCATCCTGGTGTCATCTTCCTACCCACCACCTGGCAGCCAACCTGTCTCTGGGGATTCCCCAACCCTGCTCCTTACTGTTGCTAGGCAGAACACACACACACAGCAGAGGCGGACTGAAATGGCCAGGTCAGTAAATACTAACTTTCTAAAAGTAGTATTTACAAACCCAGGATATTAAAATAAACTTGACTACAAGAAGTATTTTATTATTCTGAGTTCAGGCATACTAAACTTGACATCCTACCATGCTCTCTGTGTCCACTGGGGTCACAGCGTGTAGTGACTCCAGCAGCCCATTCTGGCCTATGGAGAGCAGGTAGCCTCCAATAGTGAAAAACGAAAATGGCTGTAATTCACTATTAGGACATGCCACACACTCAGGGCTTGTCCTACCTTACACCTACAATGCACCCTGCCCATGGGCCTACCATAGGGGTGACTAACATGAGGCAAAGGGAAGGTTTGGAGGCTGGCAAGTGTGTGCACTTGCCCAGCCAGCATGACAGTACCAGACTGCACGCAGGTTCTGCAGTGGCAGACCCTAGACACATTTTACTAGGCCGCTTCTGTGGGTGGCACAACCAGTGCTGCAGGCCCACCAGCAGCATTCGCATTTACAAGCCCTGGCACTCCGGGTGCACTTTACTAGGGGCTGATAGTAAACCGAATAAGCCAAACATGGACACCAATCAATGTATACATTTTACCATAGGGAGAGCATATGCACCTTAGCACTGGTCAGCAGTGGTAAGGTGCCCAGAGTCATAAAACAGCCAACAACAGGTCAGAAAAAATACAGGAGGAAGGCAAAAAGTTTAGGGATGACCCTGCAAAAAGGGCCATGTCCAACATGTAACATTTCCTATACTATGATTTAATAATGTATGAAGTCATTGTCTCTGTATAATGTGTGTGTGCCCTGACAACCTACACTGGAATGAGTAGTTCTATAAAACAAACAAATTACATGCGAGAGAGGGGCTATAGAGAGATGAAGGGCAGTGTTGGTGGGTGGTAGTGAGGGAATCCGTGGAGAAGGAGGTCATTGAGGGCACCAACAAAGATTGTTTCAATGGTAGCCAATCTGGACCTACTCTTGGGGAGTAGCTGTCGGTTGTACAGCAAATGCAGTGGCACCAGGGCTGAGAGGCACAAGTCAGTGCAATAAGTGTTTTTTTTGTTTACCAGAAAACCAAAGGATGGTGTGCCCAGTTTCCTTGTCAGTACTCGGGCCAGACGCACCCCTGGCCAACTCTCTATAAAATACTATATTGTTTTGATTACTTGTATACCACTTGACGCCGTCCTAAGGTCACTTCAAAACACCAAGAGGAGAGGGGCAGAATAGACTGGAAAGACAGGCAAGGGGAGATAAAAGGAAGCGGCACGATGGACAGAGGAAAGGAGGGTGTGTCTTGTGAATGGAGTGGTGTTCCCCAGAAAGCGAGTACCTCGCCGTTTGGAACTTGTGTGCTGTGCTTCGGCTTCTGGTCGGTAGGGAGTGAGGGGGAGAGATGATGGAGGGGTAGTAGGCGGCAGGTGGGCAGTACTGACAGAAAGCAGAATATTGAATTCTTCAGACACTTTTCGTAAATGTTTGGTTGGCTGTATTCCCATCCGCTGCCTCCTCCTTCCTCGCTTCGAGATGATGAATGCTGCTGTTTTGTTCAGAGTTTTTTTCTCCACAGACCGCCATCTGCCTGGTTTGATTGTTAGCAGGCAAGCCGTTAGCTCGTTTGGGTGCCCATTTCTTCCTGGTACTGCTGTGGGCAGAAGATTAGAGCATGTTCGACTCGAGCTCCCTTCGACAGATGACATTAATTAGAAAGCAAAGCCGTGCCATCTGTTTCACGCCTCGGCAAGCCTCTGTCCATGTCATGGTGCAAGTGGCATGGCTCCGAAGACAAAAAGTGTGGTTTGGTGGCCAGCAAGTCTGGGTGAAGATCACGATCTGCAGGGCTACCTTTCAAACTCATGTAAGCCCCCCCCCCGCCACTCCGCCACAGAAGATGGTGTGTGGACACGAGAAAGGGTAAGGGCTGTGGAGTGTTATGTTGTTGGGGCAATACACCCGCATGTTCAGTTAAAGTATGACACGGACCCTCCATGTAAGGGTGTATAACCGGCCACGAGCACGTGCGCCTGGGCCCTTTTATTGACAGGTCTTCTGACTGGCGAGGCCTGTGATGGGTGGGTACGGGTAGCTGTGCAGCCTCGGGGAGGGGCTGCATCATTACACAGTCCATTACAGAGGGCGAATGCCATGGGAATGTACATAGAGGGGGTGGACCCTAAGACCCGAGCGTGAGAGGGAAGGGGCCACATAGTGTGACAGTCATGGACACTGTCATGTGCTGGGGTGTAGGGGGGCTGAGGACTGCAGCAGTGTGACTGGCAGGCCGCCTGCCACCCTTTGAAACATGGGCATACTTGCCATTCATCTCATTGGGTATTTCACCGGAAGACTGGAGCCACTAGAGGTTGGATTTTGAAGGACCGACACAGCCTTCTTCTCTCTCCAGCTTACTGGGGTTTATTGCAACTGGCAGAATGGGGCATAGTCAGAAAGAGGTGGAAAAGAGAGAGCGAACAGAAAGAGAGGAGAGTGAGAGAGAAATAAGTGAGCGAAAGAGAACAGAAGGAAAGACAGGGTGGAGAGAGAAGAGAAAGGGAGGAGAGAAGGAGTGAAAAAATTGATGGAAAGAGAGAGAGAGAGAGAGAGATATGGGAAGGAAGAAAGCAGGCCTGGTTTGAACATTTAACCTAGGGTTGCTTTTGGTTCCCAGTCCCTCCCTGGCATTGATGCCTTTTGCAGAAGCCAAAATGGTTTCCTCCTACTGCCAAGGGCCGTTGAACTTCTCTATATATTATAAATAGCGTTGTACGTTTTGCACCCTGCAAATTTTTGTTTTAATTGCTAAGTTGCAAAATTTCAGACTCTAATTGCTGACCACATAATATTCATTAGCAAATCATCAAGTTATTTTGATAACATCCATTACAATCTCAGTTGGACGTTGGCGGTTATACATTTTGCAAGGGACATGTAGACTACATAGCTCTTTACAAGCAAATATATATGCGGACATCCCACTGCATGAGACTTAATGTAACAAAAACATATAAACGCTCCTCACTCAACCATAAATGAACCCAAAAAAGTATTTAAAACTATTGTATAAATATACTTCTATTTGCAGTGGGTGTTTATTAATCAGTTCTTCAATATATTCACTGTAATACCAATAAACACATTCACCGTTATACTTGATATGTTCGATAAGGATGTATGATGGAACCACGCATCTCTTTACCAAATGTTCATTACCATGCAATGTCTTTACCAAACATTGCCTTTACCAAGCAATCCTCTCCCATGCATACCTTTATAATGAAAATTTAAGTAAATATATAAAGATATATATTACCTACTGGCGGTCGCCAGTAGGTAGTTATAGTTAGGACCTATTATCCATAGGAAATCCGCAACATTCTATTTGGAATAACTTTGGCGCCGGTTGACGAATGTTCGCAAAAGTTTCAAAACTGGTGGAGCGCTCTGGTCCACTCCTATCCTGAAAGTCTCTGGGTGATTCGTCAAGCGGTGACTGAGAAAAAAGGGGGGTCCCAAAACGTGTTTTCCCCATGCAATATTCCATAGAGACCTTTAATCGCAGCTACAGCCCGAACTTCTGAACAGAATTACACCAAATTTGGCAGAAAGGTAGACCTTGGCTCATAGTCGTGCCTTTTGGTTAATTGGTGTAAATCTGTTCAGTAGTTCCTGCGAAAATCAAAATTGAAATCACATATATATCTATGGCCGCGGTGGATCCGCGCACCATATGCGCACCCTGCCGAGCACGAGCTGTATGCTAATTGGCTGTCAACACTCCAAACCAGGAAGTGTTGGCAGCCATCTTGTGCCTCCGTAGAACCGAGGCACAAGAAAGCAGAAAAAAAACCTTGCAAAACGCAAAAAGTGGGCAGGGTAGAAACACCCTGACCCCTAGGCCAGCTCAGGGGGTCCCACAAGGACCCCCAGGGCCGAATAATGCATTTTAAAAAAAAAAAAGGCGAGATTTGCGCACCCAGCGTGAATTTCGGCTGAAATTTTAAAAAAACGAAGCGGGGGCTCCCGCGCTTCATTGGTAATTAGCCCCAGGGGGGACCAAGTCCCGGGGCCATGATCAAAAAAAGTGTGGGGGGGGCCCAATCCCCCCCACACTGCCCCAGGGACCACCACCCCCCAGGGCAAAGCATTAATAGTTGCGGGGGGCACACGCCCCCCGGCAGCCCCGGGGACCGCCACCCCCCGGGGCTCGACTTAATTTTTGATTGCAGGGGGGCACACTACCCCCGCAGCCCCGGGGACCGCCACCCCTGGGTAATTATTTTTTTAAAAACATACGCTGTGTGGGGGGGCTCAAGCCCCCCCACCAGCCCCAGGGGCCGCCACCTCCCCGGGGCTCTAAATATTTAAATTGGTGGGTCCGTGATGGACCCCCCAGCCCCAGGCACCACCACCCCCTGGGGCTTTGTAGATGGTGGGAGGGGGGCCATGCAGCCCCCCTCCTGGAGCCTTGTGATGGCCCTGGGGACCGCCACCACCCAGGGCCGGCTCCTGCACTGTAGTTTGCTATGGCAGGGCGGGAGCCTTGTGGCTCTCGCCCTGTCATAGCAAACTGCTTTACTATTTGGAAGAGAGAGAAGGAAACCTTCTTCCTGTGGTGCGTTTTAAGTTGAGGAATTAATTCCTCTTCAATCTTGAGGGTCCCTGGGGGCCAACTAGCCCACCAGGCACCACCAGTATGCGCCAGGGAGCTGCGTTGCAGAGAGGTGTTCAGAGGCCACGCCCCTGTTTACACCTCTCTGCAACACAGCTCTGTGGCGCTTACTGGTGGGCTAGTTGGCCCCCAGGGACCCTCAGGATTGAAGGGGACTTTATCTCTCAACTCAAAATGGACACATGGCGCGTTTACACAGTGGTGAAGGGAGGGGATGGTGTAGGAAAGTGGCTCTATATATACTGGACCAAAGTAAAATCAGCCGAACTACGAATTCCGATTTACTCACCTGTTATCAGGAGAGACCTCAGTGCTGCATCTTTGAGCCCAGTACTGATCCTGAATAGTAATTCTAACCGTACTTACCAGTAACTTGAATTTCCTTTAATAGGATATCATTGCCTGCTTTTTGCTGAAAAAGTTTCTAAGTGTCGATTTTTGAAACTTACAAATATTCTCTAAAAATCGTGCCAACGATAAAAACTTAATTACATGCCTGTTTTAGATAGAGGTCCCAGTGCTGAACCTAGGAGTCCAGCACTGGATTACAAAATTAACGTGAACATACTTTACCTGCAAATTGAATTTCCTTCCATAGGATAACATTGGTAATTCCAACTGAAAAAAAAAGAAAATAATATAACTATATTAAAATAAAAATATAAAACAAAAAAAATCAGTTTCAATATTTTTTTCCATTTATATTAAAAATATATAATGTAATTTAAAAAATAAAATATGTAAAAATAAACAGTTAAAAAACTGTAGAAAATCAGTATTAAAAAATACATATAACTATTGTTACCTTTAAAAATTATCATTTAAAAAACCTTTGAAATTCAATGAAAAAACCATAGGTTTCAGATATGTTATAGTTAGGAATTAGCATTTAAAAAACCTTAGAAATTCACTGAAAAAAACATAGGTTTCAGGGCTGTTATAGTTAGCTGGACATTTCACTCGTACAAAAGCATTGAAACTCCTCTGTTATAGTTAGTTCTGCTAACTATAACCCGCGCCCGCAATCCACTGCTGATGATGTCACATATTACATCATTCATGACATGGTCAGTGACATCACTGATGACATCACTGATGACATCTCAAATGACATCACTGATGACATCATCCATGTGACAATCAGATACACCTCATCATACAGTAGTATAACCTTTCATCACTCACTGTTAAATACAGAGTACCATATTTGAATCCTTTGACACACCAATACAAGTTTCTAAAAATCCACTCAGTGATTCCTAGATCTACACACACATCTAATCACTTACCTATAGATTCACTCATACATGCTGTCATTGATAAATAGAACACTATCAAAAATACTTATACACCTATATCAACATTACACACCAGCACACATCCTATTCACTTATGCAGTCATCTTACTCACTTATGCAAACAATGGATCATACTTACATTTACTCAGCTACACACTTATACAAACACCACTTCATTTATTCATATAGATAGTAACTCATACTTAGTGTGTTATAAAATCACTATTACAAGTATACAGTTATCCATACAATCACTCATACAATCACTGAGTCTTATGTATACTTATTTATATACAACAACTGTCACATACACTGTCTTTTATTTTTCTAGTTTGTTGGACATGTACCATTGAGAAATATATTTGCTCATCACCACACCCATAAAGATATTCACTCACCCAAACAACTGTATTTATATATCCACTTATTCTTCAATGAAGATTGCTATATATATAATACATATTTAAATAACAAACCAAACCACATTCACTGGATGATGTAATCAGTGATGTCATCAGTGATGTCATTTGAGATGTCGTCAGTGATGTCACTGACCATGTCATGAATGTTGTAATATGTGACATCATCAGCAGTGGATTGCGGGCGCGCGAGGTATAGTTACCAGAACTAATTAAAACGTCGGAATTTCAATGGTTTTGTACGAGTGAAATGTCCATCTAACTATAACAGCCCTGAAACCTATGGTTTTTTTCAGTGAATATATATATTACCTACTGGCAGTCGCCAGTAGGTAGTTATAGTTAGGACCTATTTTCCATAGGAAATCCGCAACATTCTATTTGGAATAACGTTGGCGCCGATTGACGAATATTCGCGAAATTTTCCAAACTTTTGGCCAGCTCCGGTCCACTCCCATCCTGAAAATTTAACGGTGATTCGTCAAGCGGGGGCCGAGAAAAATGGGGGGTCCCAAAACACGTTTTTCCCATGCATTTTCCCATAGGACCTGTTGACGCAGCTACAGCCCGAACTGCTGAACGGAATTACACCAAATTTGGCAAAGAGGTAGTCCTCAGTTCGGACTCGTGCCTTTTGCTTAAATGGTGTAAATACGTTCAGTAGTTCCTGAGAAAATTAGAGTTAAAAATATAGATATATCTGGGCGGAGCCTACCCACACATCTCATCGTGAGATCTGATTGGCTGTCAGTACTTCATCCAAGAAGTGTTGGTAGCCATCTTGGGACAAATATACATGATAGCACCTCATTAAAAAGCATTGCATTTAATAAAAGGTTTTAAGACTTTAGTTACATTATAAATCATTTGTTGATGGTACCATACTCATTTTAGGAATTGTGGCGTGTTCTAAGGTGATTTTACCATGTGAAAAAGCCTTCTGCTGTGATATCCTGAATCATGTTTGAGAGAAAACTATTTTATCATGCTTTTCCCACAGAGGTTTGGAAAGTGATCTATAAACTAAACTGAGAGCATATTTTCTGTAAATTCACATTATCTTTCTCAGCCATGTGAGAATGAAGTCTGACATTCTCAGTAAAACATGTACATCCAACAAGGGCAGAGACTGTCAGTTGATTCCTTTGTGTTCTACTGCAGCTTCCCAGAGTGTTATAAAGAACAACTAGAGCGCTAACAGTCCTACTTATGGCAAACGTATTGCACACCTGAAGCCATCTTGATTGGAATAAAGTGGTAACTCTTAAAACATTTAATTTAAAAAGGAACAAAATGAGGGGGTTCATTTTGCCATAGAAATTATGATTAGTGCTGCAGAAAGAAAAATTTGTGCACATTTTGACTTCTCAAATCCTCTTCTATTTCATAAAAAAATTCTGACATGCAGACTGAAACATGCCCTTTGAATACCAGCAGCAGACTTCCCTGGTGAGCAGTAGCTTTACTAAAGTGATATAATGAGCAACTAGAGTGCTAACATTCAGAATTTATGGCAAATGTGTGACACATCTGAATTGGTCAAACGAAAAGGGTATACAGTTCCTCTGTTCATAGAAGAGAGAGTAAAGGGTAATCTCCTCAGGATTAGACTAAGTGGGGAGTAGTGTTAAATGAGCCCAGAGAGTATAGGACTGAGTGGGGTGTGGGAACCCACATTGGTGGAACTAAAACCCTCACACACCCAGCAAGCTAGGTGTCATGCTTCATCATCTGGGTTTTGCTCCTCGTCGGGTCGGCGCTGCAATTCCCGACGGGCACCCAGAGATGGGGCTCTTTGGCGGAGATCTTTTGTTCCTTGCCGAGGGTGAGTGCAGGTGAGGGCCAGGGAGGTGTAGATGTTAAGTGAGTGTAGTTAAAAAGGGTCGGTTAGTCTGTTAATTAATTTTATTAGGTCAGTAAACCACCCTGTTAAAATGAACAGAGAGGTTGTAGTCTTGACTAGATGGGTCAGGGACTACTCTACTCTACTCTGGTGGTCGACATGTTTCATGCCTTATAGGTCAGGAGGATCCAACGGCAATTCATCAGGACCAGTGATAAAACTATCTACAACTATGTGAGGGTGTGATTCTAATTATAAACAGTGATAAGGACTACCCTAAGTAAGTGTCGGAAAGACTGGACTCTTACTATCTGGACCGGCCTATAGAAAAGGAAAAAGGGAACAAAACAAGCACCAGCGTACATTAAGACGCACACTTAGTCAAAATAAAATAAAAGAAGAACCAGGAGCCAAGGTCTCCTCGTATGCATTTGCGCAATGAACAGTATAATGAACATATTGGTGGTCATGCATAGGTGGATGCATGGTGCAGAAACGTGCCAGGTGAATAAATCTGGAATAACACTATATACAATTCATTAAAATCACTCAGAATCTTACTTAAAGTGCAGTGATGCTCACCTAAAGTATTTGAAAGTGCCGCTCCAGTCGGTACTTGGCGAGCCTCTTGGGGATGCGCACTTGCCTACTAGAAATAAGGGTAAAGGGTGAAGAGGCAAGGGGCTCATGCTATGGGAGATGCAAGCTCCTTGTTCCTGTCAAGCTAGCCCCGGGGGGTCCCGTGATAGGCGACAGGCTTATGCTCAGATGCGATACATTATGCCAATTCGCTCTATCAACCAGGACAGAGGAACCAGTCAAACACCACGTGGGGGCTCGCGAAGGGAGCAACCACGGCCGCAGGGCGATCCGTCAACCGGTTCCATGCGTCTCGGGGGAGACGGCGAGGAGACCGAGAACGGGCCGCCACAGCAGCCGCGGAGCGCCGATCACAGAGACCCGAGGTGTCTCAACGTCACAGAGGCGGAATTAAAATGTTACTCACAGTTGAATCGCCCAAGGGTGGTGTAAGGACCTACCCTGCTCCGCCGAAACCGGGAAGTAGAGTCTGTTTCCCGCTACTCGGTTAAAAGGAATAACCCGTCATACTAGGATGAAGCTGATTGGTTAACGAGCACCGGCTAAGGAAATAGACATAGGACCTAATATCAAGGGTAAACAAAGGTGCCATCTTGGAGAGGGGTATGCCACTGAGAAGGGGATAGTGTGTGTGGCATAATAACGTCACAGGGTCCTGTAGGAACAGGCGTAAACAGGGGCTTGTGAGTGTATGGATATGTACTATATCCAGATGAAACAATTATTGGAAATTAATATTCGTGGATATAAATATATATGGTAATTATCACATATACTGGTGATGACAGAGGTATGGTAAATCGATTTGGCCTCAATTCATCTTGGGATCCTGCCGGCAGGCTGAGTAGGCGGTCAAATAAGTGAGGGGTTCGATTTGACAAGGAGTTTAACGGTGGTGGTCTCGTCAGTAGAGACGACTCAGGGCGCGATGTTGGAATGTGGTTAAAGGCTGGAACCAAGCATAAAGGTAAAGAGCAGGGCGCGGTGGAGCATCAATCTCCGGTTCGAATCACATATGTGGTGTTGTGATGTCATAGGAGAGGCGTGAGAGGTGGAGAGACTGTAAGTAAGTTAATAACAACCTGATTGTGTGAATCGAGGAAGTGTTACAAGGTAGTCAAGAATTTCCCAATCAATGTTACGAGTTGGCAGATGATACCCCTCCCTTTATGGAATACTACTCGAGGGTGTGATTGCAGTGGAGTAGAATTGTTAAGGGAAAGTACTCTCAAAATCAGTGTTAGTAGGCTATTATCATGGGAGAAATTGGGGATATCTCCTCTCACACACAGTGTAGTGAGATGTGTTTCTCCCTTAGGCTAAACTAACTGATAGGGATTGACATATAGGTGTAGTCTAAATATCAATGAGTTAGAGAGACCCATGGTATATCATCGTTAAGACCGCGTGTGTCAGAAGACAGTTTATGAACCCATCTTTGTTCCAATCTCAGAAGGGATTGTTGTGGCAAGCCTGGATGTGCTTCAAGGACCACCCATCTCAAGGAGTCTGCTGTGTGATGTAGATCCTTGAAGTGACAGTATAGTTTTGTAGTTTCCTTTGAGCATCTGATATTACTTTTATGCTCTGTGATGCGTATCTTAATTGATCTTGTCGTCATCCCTATATAATACAAAGCGCAAGGGCATTGTAGTAGGTAAATGCAATTCTTAGAATTACAATTCGTGTGACGTTTCAATTTCCAGGTTAGATTGTCAGACAAAACCAATTCTTTAACTGTCATTGTTTGTTGGCAAGATGTACAACTGCCACACGGGAAATGTCCTGTGACTGGCGGGAGGCCCCACAGGGTCGCTTGGGTGTTCTGTGCTGCTTTTTTGGGTCTGGTGTGGATCAAGATGTCTTTAAGGTTTTGCGTTCTCTTGAAGGCAAACCTTGGTTGTGGTAAAGTCAGATCTCCAGCAGCCAGAATCCCCCAGTGTTTCTTGATGACCTTTTTGATGTTGTTAGAAGATGGGGTAAAAGAAGTAACACAGGTCAAGATATCAGTTTGTTCATGGGTCCTTGTCTCTAGTAACGCTTCTCTAGGGTTATTCCTTGCCCGTTTCATAGCATTACTAATAGTGACGGGGGGATACCCTCTCTCTTGTAGGTTACTGGCCAGGTTGTTTGCCTCTCTTTTGTAGTCCAACACTGAACTACAATTTCTCCTAAGTCGGAGGAACTGGCCGAACGGCAGATTGTCCCTCAACGATTTGGGGTGGTGACTGCTATATAACAACAGGCTGTTTCTGTCCGTTGGTTTTTTGTAGAGACTAGTAGTGAGGACTCCTACCTCCAATCTGATGTCTAGGTCAAGGAAGGGAATGTGTGAAGGGGAGATATGATTGGTAAATCTCAAATACGGATTTTGGGTGTTGATCCATTGACAGAACTCATCACATCTGCTCATTGGACCCTTCCAAAGGATGAGGATGTCGTCAATGAATCGCCTCCATAGCATCAGATTCTCATTGAATGGGTTGTTGGGACTCTGAATGATTGCCTCCTCGAAGGCTGCCATGTAAAGGCAGGCTAGACTAGGGGCGAATGTGCTGCCCATAGAAGTCCCCTGGCATTGATGGTACAGTTCATTCTTGAAACCAAAAAAGTTCTCAGTTAATGCCAAGGATGCCAAGTCCATGATAAAGGACACCGGGGTGGGTGATGTCCATTCTTCCTTTCTTAGTGCCTCCTCGATCACAGTCAGGGTGGCTTGTTGTGGGATATTGGTGTACAGTGCCTCCACGTCAAGAGTGACGAGGAGGCTGATATCCCCATTAGGTGCCAACCCTTCAATTGTTCTTAAGATATCGCTGGTGTCCTTGATATAGGATGGTATTTTTTGGACCAAGGGTTGTAGGTAGTGATCAACAAACCTAGATAGGGGCTCCAGGATTGAGCCAATTCCCGACACAATGGGCCTACCTGGGGTGGGAAAGGTTCCCTTGTGGACTTTAGGCAAGGTGTAGAAATATGGTGTTACAGGGTTGGGTGTATTGAGGAAGTCTGCCTCTTTTTTAGAAATCCACCCATTGGTCTCAGCCTCGAGAGTTAGGCTGTTAATGGTGTCCTTCAGTCTGGGAGTAGGGTCTATAGTAATCGGAGTGTAGTATTTCCGATCACTTAGTTGCCTCTGACATTCTCTCTCGTAGTCAAGGGTGGACTGGATTACTGTAGCCCCACCCTTGTCCGCTTGTTTGATGGTGATTGTAGGGTCATCTGCCAGGGCCCTGGCAGCATTCATTTCCTCCTTAGAGAGATTATAGAAGGTGTTTGACCTTCCTCGTGTCATGGCAAGATCCTTTATTATTGCTTTCTCAAACGTTAGTACTTCTGGGGGAACCATGCCAGAGTTGGGAGTGAAAGTTGAGGGATTATGTAACCCCGTATCTGTGGTATCAGGATCGTGATTTGATTTGTTGTGAAAGAAGGCTTTGAGGCGGATCTTTCTGAAGAAACTATGCAGTTCGCAAGCTTCCCTGAATTTGTCCACTTTAGGAGTCGGTACAAAGCCTAACCCTTTTCGCATCACTCGTAACTCGATGTTGTTGAGTGATCTCTCAGAGAGATTGATCACTAGGTCCTTCTGCCCCTGCGTTGGCTCCGGGTCTCCATTTGTGGCTGTGCTTGGTCTTGCCACTGCACATGTTGTGTTCCTCGCCTTCGCCCTCTTCCTCTGCCCCAGCCTCTGCCTAAAAAAGGTTGGGGGTTGGTTCCTGGGTAAAATTGGGGAGGACACGGGGGAAATGTGGGATATTGCCAAAATTGAGCTTGTGGTGGTGGGCCAGGGAACATAGGTGCCCCTTGGTTGTAAAAAGAGCGATTGTTCTTTCTCCTCTGGTTAGTAGAGTCCCAGCTACCCGAGCTGGAGTTACTATTGTTGGAGCCCCTCCTACTGCTGTTCCCAGATTCTTCATCACTCGAGTAATTGTTCCTGTTGGGTGTGAAGTCTGGTTTTAGGTAGGGGAAGATTTTTTCTTTATCGAACTTGGAGATATCCTTTTGTAGTTTAGTAATCTTCTGTTTAAGAAGATACTCCCTATTCTCTGTTATTTCTGAATTGATTTCAGCTAGCTTTGTTTTGTATGTACTGTTAGGCATTGCAGACTTCATATTGGACTCTGCAGCTTGAATCCTTAATAACAAGGCATCTGCGAGTCGTTTTGCAGTGTTGATTATAAGTACTAGGAGGTCACGGGTACACTTCCAAGAGACTGCAGACCAGTCCTTCTTGAAAGGGGGGTCCTCCAGAAATAGCCGGGGAAGGATGTTCACAATCAGTCCATTGGGGGCAATGTTTGCCCTTAAATACTCAGTCATGACAGCGCCATGCATCGTTATCCTGAGCCATTCTTTTTTAAGGGAAACCAGATTAGACCAGTCATCTGAGTGGGACACGTTTGCTGTTGCACCTTCTACTCCAAGGAGTGATGGTGTTCTGAGGATGTCTGAGACTGCATCCTCGCCATAGCTAATCCCTAGTTCTCCTTCCATTGTGTTGAGGACGGGGGGGGGGAAACAATGGCTACTAACCCAACGTGGAGGGTTAGTTAGTTGTGGAATGGGCCTATCAGTGTAAATTAACACTGTAGGTAACCTCAATCTTATCCTACGGTTAGCAAACCGCGCAATGAATCGTTATCAAAAGAAGGAAGGATAAAACGTCAGAGACGGATGGGCTATATTTAATGAGGTCCAGTATACAAGCCCTGAATTGGTCAAACGAAAAGGGTATACAGTTCCTCTGTTCATAGAAGAGAGAGTAAAGGGTAATCTCCTCAGGATTAGACTAAGTGGGGAGTAGTGTTAAATGAGCCCAGAGAGTATAGGACTGAGTGGGGTGTGGGAACCCACATTGGTGGAACTAAAACCCTCACACACCCAGCAAGCTAGGTGTCATGCTTCATCATCTGGGTTTTGCTCCTCGTCGGGTCGGCGCTGCAATTCCCGACGGGCACCCAGAGATGGGGCTCTTTGGCGGAGATCTTTTGTTCCTTGCCGAGGGTGAGTGCAGGTGAGGGCCAGGGAGGTGTAGATGTTAAGTGAGTGTAGTTAAAAAGGGTCGGTTAGTCTGTTAATTAATTTTATTAGGTCAGTAAACCACCCTGTTAAAATGAACAGAGAGGTTGTAGTCTTGACTAGATGGGTCAGGGACTACTCTACTCTACTCTGGTGGTCGACATGTTTCATGCCTTATAGGTCAGGAGGATCCAACGGCAATTCATCAGGACCAGTGATAAAACTATCTACAACTATGTGAGGGTGTGATTCTAATTATAAACAGTGATAAGGACTACCCTAAGTAAGTGTCGGAAAGACTGGACTCTTACTATCTGGACCGGCCTATAGAAAAGGAAAAAGGGAACAAAACAAGCACCAGCGTACATTAAGACGCACACTTAGTCAAAATAAAATAAAAGAAGAACCAGGAGCCAAGGTCTCCTCGTATGCATTTGCGCAATGAACAGTATAATGAACATATTGGTGGTCATGCATAGGTGGATGCATGGTGCAGAAACGTGCCAGGTGAATAAATCTGGAATAACACTATATACAATTCATTAAAATCACTCAGAATCTTACTTAAAGTGCAGTGATGCTCACCTAAAGTATTTGAAAGTGCCGCTCCAGTCGGTACTTGGCGAGCCTCTTGGGGATGCGCACTTGCCTACTAGAAATAAGGGTAAAGGGTGAAGAGGCAAGGGGCTCATGCTATGGGAGATGCAAGCTCCTTGTTCCTGTCAAGCTAGCCCCGGGGGGTCCCGTGATAGGCGACAGGCTTATGCTCAGATGCGATACATTATGCCAATTCGCTCTATCAACCAGGACAGAGGAACCAGTCAAACACCACGTGGGGGCTCGCGAAGGGAGCAACCACGGCCGCAGGGCGATCCGTCAACCGGTTCCATGCGTCTCGGGGGAGACGGCGAGGAGACCGAGAACGGGCCGCCACAGCAGCCGCGGAGCGCCGATCACAGAGACCCGAGGTGTCTCAACGTCACAGAGGCGGAATTAAAATGTTACTCACAGTTGAATCGCCCAAGGGTGGTGTAAGGACCTACCCTGCTCCGCCGAAACCGGGAAGTAGAGTCTGTTTCCCGCTACTCGGTTAAAAGGAATAACCCGTCATACTAGGATGAAGCTGATTGGTTAACGAGCACCGGCTAAGGAAATAGACATAGGACCTAATATCAAGGGTAAACAAAGGTGCCATCTTGGAGAGGGGTATGCCACTGAGAAGGGGATAGTGTGTGTGGCATAATAACGTCACAGGGTCCTGTAGGAACAGGCGTAAACAGGGGCTTGTGAGTGTATGGATATGTACTATATCCAGATGAAACAATTATTGGAAATTAATATTCGTGGATATAAATATATATGGTAATTATCACATATACTGGTGATGACAGAGGTATGGTAAATCGATTTGGCCTCAATTCATCTTGGGATCCTGCCGGCAGGCTGAGTAGGCGGTCAAATAAGTGAGGGGTTCGATTTGACAAGGAGTTTAACGGTGGTGGTCTCGTCAGTAGAGACGACTCAGGGCGCGATGTTGGAATGTGGTTAAAGGCTGGAACCAAGCATAAAGGTAAAGAGCAGGGCGCGGTGGAGCATCAATCTCCGGTTCGAATCACATATGTGGTGTTGTGATGTCATAGGAGAGGCGTGAGAGGTGGAGAGACTGTAAGTAAGTTAATAACAACCTGATTGTGTGAATCGAGGAAGTGTTACAAGGTAGTCAAGAATTTCCCAATCAATGTTACGAGTTGGCAGATGATACCCCTCCCTTTATGGAATACTACTCGAGGGTGTGATTGCAGTGGAGTAGAATTGTTAAGGGAAAGTACTCTCAAAATCAGTGTTAGTAGGCTATTATCATGGGAGAAATTGGGGATATCTCCTCTCACACACAGTGTAGTGAGATGTGTTTCTCCCTTAGGCTAAACTAACTGATAGGGATTGACATATAGGTGTAGTCTAAATATCAATGAGTTAGAGAGACCCATGGTATATCATCGTTAAGACCGCGTGTGTCAGAAGACAGTTTATGAACCCATCTTTGTTCCAATCTCAGAAGGGATTGTTGTGGCAAGCCTGGATGTGCTTCAAGGACCACCCATCTCAAGGAGTCTGCTGTGTGATGTAGATCCTTGAAGTGACAGTATAGTTTTGTAGTTTCCTTTGAGCATCTGATATTACTTTTATGCTCTGTGATGCGTATCTTAATTGATCTTGTCGTCATCCCTATATAATACAAAGCGCAAGGGCATTGTAGTAGGTAAATGCAATTCTTAGAATTACAATTCGTGTGACGTTTCAATTTCCAGGTTAGATTGTCAGACAAAACCAATTCTTTAACTGTCATTGTTTGTTGGCAAGATGTACAACTGCCACACGGGAAATGTCCTGTGACTGGCGGGAGGCCCCACAGGGTCGCTTGGGTGTTCTGTGCTGCTTTTTTGGGTCTGGTGTGGATCAAGATGTCTTTAAGGTTTTGCGTTCTCTTGAAGGCAAACCTTGGTTGTGGTAAAGTCAGATCTCCAGCAGCCAGAATCCCCCAGTGTTTCTTGATGACCTTTTTGATGTTGTTAGAAGATGGGGTAAAAGAAGTAACACAGGTCAAGATATCAGTTTGTTCATGGGTCCTTGTCTCTAGTAACGCTTCTCTAGGGTTATTCCTTGCCCGTTTCATAGCATTACTAATAGTGACGGGGGGATACCCTCTCTCTTGTAGGTTACTGGCCAGGTTGTTTGCCTCTCTTTTGTAGTCCAACACTGAACTACAATTTCTCCTAAGTCGGAGGAACTGGCCGAACGGCAGATTGTCCCTCAACGATTTGGGGTGGTGACTGCTATATAACAACAGGCTGTTTCTGTCCGTTGGTTTTTTGTAGAGACTAGTAGTGAGGACTCCTACCTCCAATCTGATGTCTAGGTCAAGGAAGGGAATGTGTGAAGGGGAGATATGATTGGTAAATCTCAAATACGGATTTTGGGTGTTGATCCATTGACAGAACTCATCACATCTGCTCATTGGACCCTTCCAAAGGATGAGGATGTCGTCAATGAATCGCCTCCATAGCATCAGATTCTCATTGAATGGGTTGTTGGGACTCTGAATGATTGCCTCCTCGAAGGCTGCCATGTAAAGGCAGGCTAGACTAGGGGCGAATGTGCTGCCCATAGAAGTCCCCTGGCATTGATGGTACAGTTCATTCTTGAAACCAAAAAAGTTCTCAGTTAATGCCAAGGATGCCAAGTCCATGATAAAGGACACCGGGGTGGGTGATGTCCATTCTTCCTTTCTTAGTGCCTCCTCGATCACAGTCAGGGTGGCTTGTTGTGGGATATTGGTGTACAGTGCCTCCACGTCAAGAGTGACGAGGAGGCTGATATCCCCATTAGGTGCCAACCCTTCAATTGTTCTTAAGATATCGCTGGTGTCCTTGATATAGGATGGTATTTTTTGGACCAAGGGTTGTAGGTAGTGATCAACAAACCTAGATAGGGGCTCCAGGATTGAGCCAATTCCCGACACAATGGGCCTACCTTGACCTAGACATCAGATTGGAGGTAGGAGTCCTCACTACTAGTCTCTACAAAAAACCAACGGACAGAAACAGCCTGTTGTTATATAGCAGTCACCACCCCAAATCGTTGAGGGACAATCTGCCGTTCGGCCAGTTCCTCCGACTTAGGAGAAATTGTAGTTCAGTGTTGGACTACAAAAGAGAGGCAAACAACCTGGCCAGTAACCTACAAGAGAGAGGGTATCCCCCCGTCACTATTAGTAATGCTATGAAACGGGCAAGGAATAACCCTAGAGAAGCGTTACTAGAGACAAGGACCCATGAACAAACTGATATCTTGACCTGTGTTACTTCTTTTACCCCATCTTCTAACAACATCAAAAAGGTCATCAAGAAACACTGGGGGATTCTGGCTGCTGGAGATCTGACTTTACCACAACCAAGGTTTGCCTTCAAGAGAACGCAAAACCTTAAAGACATCTTGATCCACACCAGACCCAAAAAAGCAGCACAGAACACCCAAGCGACCCTGTGGGGCCTCCCGCCAGTCACAGGACATTTCCCGTGTGGCAGTTGTACATCTTGCCAACAAACAATGACAGTTAAAGAATTGGTTTTGTCTGACAATCTAACCTGGAAATTGAAACGTCACACGAATTGTAATTCTAAGAATTGCATTTACCTACTACAATGCCCTTGCGCTTTGTATTATATAGGGATGACGACAAGATCAATTAAGATACGCATCACAGAGCATAAAAGTAATATCAGATGCTCAAAGGAAACTACAAAACTATACTGTCACTTCAAGGATCTACATCACACAGCAGACTCCTTGAGATGGGTGGTCCTTGAAGCACATCCAGGCTTGCCACAACAATCCCTTCTGAGATTGGAACAAAGATGGGTTCATAAACTGTCTTCTGACACACGCGGTCTTAACGATGATATACCATGGGTCTCTCTAACTCATTGATATTTAGACTACACCTATATGTCAATCCCTATCAGTTAGTTTAGCCTAAGGGAGAAACACATCTCACTACACTGTGTGTGAGAGGAGATATCCCCAATTTCTCCCATGATAATAGCCTACTAACACTGATTTTGAGAGTACTTTCCCTTAACAATTCTACTCCACTGCAATCACACCCTCGAGTAGTATTCCATAAAGGGAGGGGTATCATCTGCCAACTCGTAACATTGATTGGGAAATTCTTGACTACCTTGTAACACTTCCTCGATTCACACAATCAGGTTGTTATTAACTTACTTACAGTCTCTCCACCTCTCACGCCTCTCCTATGACATCACAACACCACATATGTGATTCGAACCGGAGATTGATGCTCCACCGCGCCCTGCTCTTTACCTTTATGCTTGGTTCCAGCCTTTAACCACATTCCAACATCGCGCCCTGAGTCGTCTCTACTGACGAGACCACCACCGTTAAACTCCTTGTCAAATCGAACCCCTCACTTATTTGACCGCCTACTCAGCCTGCCGGCAGGATCCCAAGATGAATTGAGGCCAAATCGATTTACCATACCTCTGTCATCACCAGTATATGTGATAATTACCATATATATTTATATCCACGAATATTAATTTCCAATAATTGTTTCATCTGGATATAGTACATATCCATACACTCACAAGCCCCTGTTTACGCCTGTTCCTACAGGACCCTGTGACGTTATTATGCCACACACACTATCCCCTTCTCAGTGGCATACCCCTCTCCAAGATGGCACCTTTGTTTACCCTTGATATTAGGTCCTATGTCTATTTCCTTAGCCGGTGCTCGTTAACCAATCAGCTTCATCCTAGTATGACGGGTTATTCCTTTTAACCGAGTAGCGGGAAACAGACTCTACTTCCCGGTTTCGGCGGAGCAGGGTAGGTCCTTACACCACCCTTGGGCGATTCAACTGTGAGTAACATTTTAATTCCGCCTCTGTGACGTTGAGACACCTCGGGTCTCTGTGATCGGCGCTCCGCGGCTGCTGTGGCGGCCCGTTCTCGGTCTCCTCGCCGTCTCCCCCGAGACGCATGGAACCGGTTGACGGATCGCCCTGCGGCCGTGGTTGCTCCCTTCGCGAGCCCCCACGTGGTGTTTGACTGGTTCCTCTGTCCTGGTTGATAGAGCGAATTGGCATAATGTATCGCATCTGAGCATAAGCCTGTCGCCTATCACGGGACCCCCCGGGGCTAGCTTGACAGGAACAAGGAGCTTGCATCTCCCATAGCATGAGCCCCTTGCCTCTTCACCCTTTACCCTTATTTCTAGTAGGCAAGTGCGCATCCCCAAGAGGCTCGCCAAGTACCGACTGGAGCGGCACTTTCAAATACTTTAGGTGAGCATCACTGCACTTTAAGTAAGATTCTGAGTGATTTTAATGAATTGTATATAGTGTTATTCCAGATTTATTCACCTGGCACGTTTCTGCACCATGCATCCACCTATGCATGACCACCAATATGTTCATTATACTGTTCATTGCGCAAATGCATACGAGGAGACCTTGGCTCCTGGTTCTTCTTTTATTTTATTTTGACTAAGTGTGCGTCTTAATGTACGCTGGTGCTTGTTTTGTTCCCTTTTTCCTTTTCTATAGGCCGGTCCAGATAGTAAGAGTCCAGTCTTTCCGACACTTACTTAGGGTAGTCCTTATCACTGTTTATAATTAGAATCACACCCTCACATAGTTGTAGATAGTTTTATCACTGGTCCTGATGAATTGCCGTTGGATCCTCCTGACCTATAAGGCATGAAACATGTCGACCACCAGAGTAGAGTAGAGTAGTCCCTGACCCATCTAGTCAAGACTACAACCTCTCTGTTCATTTTAACAGGGTGGTTTACTGACCTAATAAAATTAATTAACAGACTAACCGACCCTTTTTAACTACACTCACTTAACATCTACACCTCCCTGGCCCTCACCTGCACTCACCCTCGGCAAGGAACAAAAGATCTCCGCCAAAGAGCCCCATCTCTGGGTGCCCGTCGGGAATTGCAGCGCCGACCCGACGAGGAGCAAAACCCAGATGATGAAGCATGACACCTAGCTTGCTGGGTGTGTGAGGGTTTTAGTTCCACCAATGTGGGTTCCCACACCCCACTCAGTCCTATACTCTCTGGGCTCATTTAACACTACTCCCCACTTAGTCTAATCCTGAGGAGATTACCCTTTACTCTCTCTTCTATGAACAGAGGAACTGTATACCCTTTTCGTTTGACCAATTCAGGGCTTGTATACTGGACCTCATTAAATATAGCCCATCCGTCTCTGACGTTTTATCCTTCCTTCTTTTGATAACGATTCATTGCGCGGTTTGCTAACCGTAGGATAAGATTGAGGTTACCTACAGTGTTAATTTACACTGATAGGCCCATTCCACAACTAACTAACCCTCCACGTTGGGTTAGTAGCCATTGTTTCCCCCCCCCCGTCCTCAACACAATGGAAGGAGAACTAGGGATTAGCTATGGCGAGGATGCAGTCTCAGACATCCTCAGAACACCATCACTCCTTGGAGTAGAAGGTGCAACAGCAAACGTGTCCCACTCAGATGACTGGTCTAATCTGGTTTCCCTTAAAAAAGAATGGCTCAGGATAACGATGCATGGCGCTGTCATGACTGAGTATTTAAGGGCAAACATTGCCCCCAATGGACTGATTGTGAACATCCTTCCCCGGCTATTTCTGGAGGACCCCCCTTTCAAGAAGGACTGGTCTGCAGTCTCTTGGAAGTGTACCCGTGACCTCCTAGTACTTATAATCAACACTGCAAAACGACTCGCAGATGCCTTGTTATTAAGGATTCAAGCTGCAGAGTCCAATATGAAGTCTGCAATGCCTAACAGTACATACAAAACAAAGCTAGCTGAAATCAATTCAGAAATAACAGAGAATAGGGAGTATCTTCTTAAACAGAAGATTACTAAACTACAAAAGGATATCTCCAAGTTCGATAAAGAAAAAATCTTCCCCTACCTAAAACCAGACTTCACACCCAACAGGAACAATTACTCGAGTGATGAAGAATCTGGGAACAGCAGTAGGAGGGGCTCCAACAATAGTAACTCCAGCTCGGGTAGCTGGGACTCTACTAACCAGAGGAGAAAGAACAATCGCTCTTTTTACAACCAAGGGGCACCTATGTTCCCTGGCCCACCACCACAAGCTCAATTTTGGCAATATCCCACATTTCCCCCGTGTCCTCCCCAATTTTACCCAGGAACCAACCCCCAACCTTTTTTAGGCAGAGGCTGGGGCAGAGGAAGAGGGCGAAGGCGAGGAACACAACATGTGCAGTGGCAAGACCAAGCACAGCCACAAATGGAGACCCGGAGCCAACGCAGGGGCAGAAGGACCTAGTGATCAATCTCTCTGAGAGATCACTCAACAACATCGAGTTACGAGTGATGCGAAAAGGGTTAGGCTTTGTACCGACTCCTAAAGTGGACAAATTCAGGGAAGCTTGCGAACTGCATAGTTTCTTCAGAAAGATCCGCCTCAAAGCCTTCTTTCACAACAAATCAAATCACGATCCTGATACCACAGATACGGGGTTACATAATCCCTCAACTTTCACTCCCAACTCTGGCATGGTTCCCCCAGAAGTACTAACGTTTGAGAAAGCAATAATAAAGGATCTTGCCATGACACGAGGAAGGTCAAACACCTTCTATAATCTCTCTAAGGAGGAAATGAATGCTGCCAGGGCCCTGGCAGATGACCCTACAATCACCATCAAACAAGCGGACAAGGGTGGGGCTACAGTAATCCAGTCCACCCTTGACTACGAGAGAGAATGTCAGAGGCAACTAAGTGATCGGAAATACTACACTCCGATTACTATAGACCCTACTCCCAGACTGAAGGACACCATTAACAGCCTAACTCTCGAGGCTGAGACCAATGGGTGGATTTCTAAAAAAGAGGCAGACTTCCTCAATACACCCAACCCTGTAACACCATATTTCTACACCTTGCCTAAAGTCCACAAGGGAACCTTTCCCACCCCAGGTAGGCCCATTGTGTCGGGAATTGGCTCAATCCTGGAGCCCCTATCTAGGTTTGTTGATCACTACCTACAACCCTTGGTCCAAAAAATACCATCCTATATCAAGGACACCAGCGATATCTTAAGAACAATTGAAGGGTTGGCACCTAATGGGGATATCAGCCTCCTCGTCACTCTTGACGTGGAGGCACTGTACACCAATATCCCACAACAAGCCACCCTGACTGTGATCGAGGAGGCACTAAGAAAGGAAGAATGGACATCACCCACCCCGGTGTCCTTTATCATGGACTTGGCATCCTTGGCATTAACTGAGAACTTTTTTGGTTTCAAGAATGAACTGTACCATCAATGCCAGGGGACTTCTATGGGCAGCACATTCGCCCCTAGTCTAGCCTGCCTTTACATGGCAGCCTTCGAGGAGGCAATCATTCAGAGTCCCAACAACCCATTCAATGAGAATCTGATGCTATGGAGGCGATTCATTGACGACATCCTCATCCTTTGGAAGGGTCCAATGAGCAGATGTGATGAGTTCTGTCAATGGATCAACACCCAAAATCCGTATTTGAGATTTACCAATCATATCTCCCCTTCACACATTCCCTTCCTTGACCTAGACATCAGATTGGAGGTAGGAGTCCTCACTACTAGTCTCTACAAAAAACCAACGGACAGAAACAGCCTGTTGTTATATAGCAGTCACCACCCCAAATCGTTGAGGGACAATCTGCCGTTCGGCCAGTTCCTCCGACTTAGGAGAAATTGTAGTTCAGTGTTGGACTACAAAAGAGAGGCAAACAACCTGGCCAGTAACCTACAAGAGAGAGGGTATCCCCCCGTCACTATTAGTAATGCTATGAAACGGGCAAGGAATAACCCTAGAGAAGCGTTACTAGAGACAAGGACCCATGAACAAACTGATATCTTGACCTGTGTTACTTCTTTTACCCCATCTTCTAACAACATCAAAAAGGTCATCAAGAAACACTGGGGGATTCTGGCTGCTGGAGATCTGACTTTACCACAACCAAGGTTTGCCTTCAAGAGAACGCAAAACCTTAAAGACATCTTGATCCACACCAGACCCAAAAAAGCAGCACAGAACACCCAAGCGACCCTGTGGGGCCTCCCGCCAGTCACAGGACATTTCCCGTGTGGCAGTTGTACATCTTGCCAACAAACAATGACAGTTAAAGAATTGGTTTTGTCTGACAATCTAACCTGGAAATTGAAACGTCACACGAATTGTAATTCTAAGAATTGCATTTACCTACTACAATGCCCTTGCGCTTTGTATTATATAGGGATGACGACAAGATCAATTAAGATACGCATCACAGAGCATAAAAGTAATATCAGATGCTCAAAGGAAACTACAAAACTATACTGTCACTTCAAGGATCTACATCACACAGCAGACTCCTTGAGATGGGTGGTCCTTGAAGCACATCCAGGCTTGCCACAACAATCCCTTCTGAGATTGGAACAAAGATGGGTTCATAAACTGTCTTCTGACACACGCGGTCTTAACGATGATATACCATGGGTCTCTCTAACTCATTGATATTTAGACTACACCTATATGTCAATCCCTATCAGTTAGTTTAGCCTAAGGGAGAAACACATCTCACTACACTGTGTGTGAGAGGAGATATCCCCAATTTCTCCCATGATAATAGCCTACTAACACTGATTTTGAGAGTACTTTCCCTTAACAATTCTACTCCACTGCAATCACACCCTCGAGTAGTATTCCATAAAGGGAGGGGTATCATCTGCCAACTCGTAACATTGATTGGGAAATTCTTGACTACCTTGTAACACTTCCTCGATTCACACAATCAGGTTGTTATTAACTTACTTACAGTCTCTCCACCTCTCACGCCTCTCCTATGACATCACAACACCACATATGTGATTCGAACCGGAGATTGATGCTCCACCGCGCCCTGCTCTTTACCTTTATGCTTGGTTCCAGCCTTTAACCACATTCCAACATCGCGCCCTGAGTCGTCTCTACTGACGAGACCACCACCGTTAAACTCCTTGTCAAATCGAACCCCTCACTTATTTGACCGCCTACTCAGCCTGCCGGCAGGATCCCAAGATGAATTGAGGCCAAATCGATTTACCATACCTCTGTCATCACCAGTATATGTGATAATTACCATATATATTTATATCCACGAATATTAATTTCCAATAATTGTTTCATCTGGATATAGTACATATCCATACACTCACAAGCCCCTGTTTACGCCTGTTCCTACAGGACCCTGTGACGTTATTATGCCACACACACTATCCCCTTCTCAGTGGCATACCCCTCTCCAAGATGGCACCTTTGTTTACCCTTGATATTAGGTCCTATGTCTATTTCCTTAGCCGGTGCTCGTTAACCAATCAGCTTCATCCTAGTATGACGGGTTATTCCTTTTAACCGAGTAGCGGGAAACAGACTCTACTTCCCGGTTTCGGCGGAGCAGGGTAGGTCCTTACACCACCCTTGGGCGATTCAACTGTGAGTAACATTTTAATTCCGCCTCTGTGACGTTGAGACACCTCGGGTCTCTGTGATCGGCGCTCCGCGGCTGCTGTGGCGGCCCGTTCTCGGTCTCCTCGCCGTCTCCCCCGAGACGCATGGAACCGGTTGACGGATCGCCCTGCGGCCGTGGTTGCTCCCTTCGCGAGCCCCCACGTGGTGTTTGACTGGTTCCTCTGTCCTGGTTGATAGAGCGAATTGGCATAATGTATCGCATCTGAGCATAAGCCTGTCGCCTATCACGGGACCCCCCGGGGCTAGCTTGACAGGAACAAGGAGCTTGCATCTCCCATAGCATGAGCCCCTTGCCTCTTCACCCTTTACCCTTATTTCTAGTAGGCAAGTGCGCATCCCCAAGAGGCTCGCCAAGTACCGACTGGAGCGGCACTTTCAAATACTTTAGGTGAGCATCACTGCACTTTAAGTAAGATTCTGAGTGATTTTAATGAATTGTATATAGTGTTATTCCAGATTTATTCACCTGGCACGTTTCTGCACCATGCATCCACCTATGCATGACCACCAATATGTTCATTATACTGTTCATTGCGCAAATGCATACGAGGAGACCTTGGCTCCTGGTTCTTCTTTTATTTTATTTTGACTAAGTGTGCGTCTTAATGTACGCTGGTGCTTGTTTTGTTCCCTTTTTCCTTTTCTATAGGCCGGTCCAGATAGTAAGAGTCCAGTCTTTCCGACACTTACTTAGGGTAGTCCTTATCACTGTTTATAATTAGAATCACACCCTCACATAGTTGTAGATAGTTTTATCACTGGTCCTGATGAATTGCCGTTGGATCCTCCTGACCTATAAGGCATGAAACATGTCGACCACCAGAGTAGAGTAGAGTAGTCCCTGACCCATCTAGTCAAGACTACAACCTCTCTGTTCATTTTAACAGGGTGGTTTACTGACCTAATAAAATTAATTAACAGACTAACCGACCCTTTTTAACTACACTCACTTAACATCTACACCTCCCTGGCCCTCACCTGCACTCACCCTCGGCAAGGAACAAAAGATCTCCGCCAAAGAGCCCCATCTCTGGGTGCCCGTCGGGAATTGCAGCGCCGACCCGACGAGGAGCAAAACCCAGATGATGAAGCATGACACCTAGCTTGCTGGGTGTGTGAGGGTTTTAGTTCCACCAATGTGGGTTCCCACACCCCACTCAGTCCTATACTCTCTGGGCTCATTTAACACTACTCCCCACTTAGTCTAATCCTGAGGAGATTACCCTTTACTCTCTCTTCTATGAACAGAGGAACTGTATACCCTTTTCGTTTGACCAATTCAGGGCTTGTATACTGGACCTCATTAAATATAGCCCATCCGTCTCTGACGTTTTATCCTTCCTTCTTTTGATAACGATGACACATCTGAATGCCTTCTTGATGGAACTGAAAGTATTTCCTACTGAGGAGACTGCAGTAAATGAGGAAATTAGGAAACTTCATAACAAATAAATCTCCCAAGATGGCCACCAGAGACAAAAGAGCCCAAATGTAGCCCAAATATCACCCAGATGTAGCCCAAGTATAGCCCAATGACAGAATGTCCCAGAGTGTTCTTAAGAACAACTAGAGCGCTTACTGTCTTACTTATGACAAAAGTATGGCACACCTGAAGCCATCTTGATTGGAATAAACTGGTAACACTTAAAACATTTAATTTAAAAAGGAACACAATGAGTGGGTTCATTTTCCCATAGAAATTATGATTAGTGCTGAAGAAAGAAAAATGTGTGCACATTTTGAGTGACTTCTGAAATCCTCTTCTATTTCATTAAAAAATTCTGATATGCAGACTGAAACATGCACTTTTAATACCAGCAGCAGACTTCCGTGGTGAGCAGTAGCTTTACTACAGTGATCTAATATGCAACTAGAGTGCTAACATTCAGAATTTATGGCAAATGTGTGACATATCTGAATACCTTCTTGATGGAATCAAAGCAAAAAACTGAAAGCATTTCCTACTGAGGAGACTGCAGTAAATGAGGAAATTAGGAAACTTCATAACAAATAAATCTCCCAAGATGTCCACCAGAGACAAAAGAGCCCAAATGCAGCACAAATATCACCCAGATGTAGCCCACATGTAGCCCAATGACAGAAGTGTGCAAAACACTTATTTTTGGTGTATTTGCAGTTTTATATTGTGCAAACTTACATCACACAAGATCAAATTCATTTTGATTGTAGACATGGGGAGATTAAGTGATTTGACCAGAATCACAGAATGTTGAGCTGAAGCAGAAACTCCAACCTGGTTCCCCAGTTGCAAAGCCTGCAGCTCTGGAAGTAACACCACATCCTCTCCCCTAAGTGCAACACTTAATCAAGTGGTCAACTGGATAAAAAAACATAAAGATTACAAATAATTTAAAAGTTCTTTGTCGCTATTTGAAAACTCAGAAAATATGTCCTCATTTTTGTTTTTTTAGAGCACTAACCATAATTTTGATGCAAATAAGACCCTCTCATATAGGTAATTTCTAAAGGAAATGCTCTAGGTATTACAGTTTTGATTACATAAAGCTGACGTTAGGCGTTCCACACTTGTGTAATAAATATAGAATGTTAGCAATCTAGTTGTTCATTGGGATACTGTTGTGAGGCAGAGGGCAGGGGCACGGACTCTGAAAATTGAAGGCAGGTAGGAGAGTGCAGAGGCAACAATTTGACCACACTGGGCAGGCAGGAAGGGCAGTGGCAGCACAACAGACTATGGAGGGCAGTGGAAAGGGGGGCAGGGGCAACAAACCAACAATACAGGACTGGCAAGAGAGGCCGTGGCAATGTAATAGACCATTGTGGGCAGAAGGAAGAGGCAATGGTAGTACAACCATACATGCCAACAGACCCAATTCAGCCAGGAAACGTCCAATGTTTTTAAGCTCAAATGGGCTTTATTTGATCTGTCTCCTGTCGACAATCTCCTATTTTTTAATGTAACTCAAAGGGGAAAATCAATACCCCAGCTTTTTTTCAAAATCTCCCTCTTACCAAGTTCAAAATGTTCGCAAGTATGGTACATTGGATCATGGAAGGAAATGGGGTAGGGACATGGACTTGGATAACAGAGGACAGGAGGGACATGGAGAGGTGCACCAAACTGACCCTGCAGGGCAGGCATCAGGGTTTGCAGCAGCACAATACACCACACAGGGCATGCGGGACGGGAGTGCAGCACAACAATCCATAGAAAGCAAGAGGGAGGGGACAGGACCATGCACATGGACAACAGAGAACAGAGGGGCAAGAGGCAATGGTAGCTAGCTGACCATAATGGACAGACAGGAGAGAAAGCTGCAGCATAACAGACCATAAAGGGAAGGAGGGACGGATCAGGGGCATTACAATGGAACAGACAAGCCAGGAGGGAGGGAGTAGGGGTCTGCACATGTAAACAGAGGGATGGGGGCAAGGGGGCAGTGCAGGAGCAGCAGGATAGCCATGGAGGTCAGGCAGGATGGGCACTAGAAGCAAGACACACCATGAAGAGCAACAGTGAGACTGTGATCGCATACACACAGACCATGGAGGGAAGGTGGGAGGGGGTCAGGGGCAGCTAACTGACCACACAGGGAAGGTGGGAGGGGCCATGGCAGCACAGAAGACCATGCATGGCAAGTGGGAGGGTTAGTGGCAGCACAATGGCTATGGTGGGCAAGAAGGAGGGTGCAGGGGCATGCACAAAGGACGATGGAGGATAGAAGGGAGGGTCAGGACCTGTGCACAGACAAGAAAGTTCAGGGGAAGGGGCCTCACAACAGACCGCACGGGGCAGGCAGGAGGAGCAGTTGCAGCACAACAGACCAGGGAGGGCAGAAGGGTGTGGCAGTACAATCGACCATGTGGACAGGAGGAAGAGGATAGGGGCATGGCATGTGGACAGGCAGGGTGGAGTTGGCAGGGACAGGTTACAGTCATCTGACAATGCTAGGCAGGTGGGAGGGGAGTGGCAGCTCAACAGAACACTCAGAGTAGATAGGAGTGGCAGGTCCATGGAACATGGTGGGCAAAAAGGATGGAGCAGGGGCATGCACAAAGACATCGGAGGGCAGGGGGAAGGAGAATAGGGGCAGCAAGCTAAGCACAGAGGCTAAGCAGGAGGTCAATGATGGGCCATAGAATTGGGCAATGGAGGGCAGGAGGAGTGGACTGGTACATCATGCTAAATGGAGGGCAGTGGCAGCACATCAGACCATGCATGGCAGGAGGGAGGAGGCTAGTCCATGGATTCAGACAACAGAGAATATGGAGGAGGTGGATGGGGCAGCAAGCTAACTGTTCAGAGAAGGTGGGTATTAGGAACTTTATTGTTTTTAAAATGTGTGTCTGTGCGAACTACTTAAAATATGAACAAGTAGAGCATAATCTCACTTTTATTCAGGAAGAAGAGGACGTTTGTGACTGTGACTCCGGGCTCACTTGGCACGAACACCCCCTGACCCTCCACCCCCCATCGCAAAATGTAATGCCTGTGAAAAGGGTAGGTGGACGCAGTGTTATATAGAACATAGTCCTGAGAGCACGATTGAAAATGAAAACTAGATATAGTATATGGTATAAACTATGCACCAAAACGTGTGATATAATATGAACCGGGGCGTGAAATATAATATGTAATACATTGTGCGCAATGACAGATTGGGGAAGAGAGCGGACGGGGCCTGAGGTGACGTGTGCAAACACGCCCTATGGCGTGTTTTAAGTTGGGGAAAAAATTCCCCTTCAATCCAGAGGGACCCTGGGGGCCAACTAGCCCACCAGGTGCTTCCAGTAAGCGCCACCACGCTGCGTCGCAGAGAGGTGGTCTAGGCCGTGCCCCTTTTTACATCTCTCTGCAACGCAGCTCTGTGGTGCTTACTGGAGTTACCTAGTGGTCTAGTTGGACCCTAGGGACCCTCAGGATTCAAGGGGACTTAATCTCCCAACTAAAAACGGCCACAGGCCGTGTTTACACAGTGGGGAGGGGAGGGGACGGTGCCTGAGGTGACGTGTGCAAACACGCCTTGTGGCACGTTTTAAGAGGTAGTTTTAATCCCCTGCCCTATTATATACTAGGGGCTTACAGAGGAGGTCATGCTAATCACAGGGGGATCCCAACGCATAGTGTTCCCTAGTGTATGTAGGTGTTTTCACTGTATTCTGAGTGTCTTTTAACATAGCACTGGCTCTAGGACTGGTTAGTCAGACTCAGTTACCACCAGTATCCGTTTGAAAAAGTTGAGGATACAGGATGATTTTGCAACAAGGCTTCTTTCTGCCCTTCTGTTTGTTCTTTCTGCACGTTATCCTTCTTCCTGCACTTTTCTTCATCTTTGAGGACCTCTGTTGCTTCTTTCTGCATTTCTTTCTTTTCTTTCTGTGCGTTGTTTCTTCTTTCTTCACATGTCCTATCTCTGTAGGCATAGTTAGAAATTAGCATTTAAAAAACCTTTGAAATTCACTAAAAAAAACTTAGGTTTCAGGCACGTTATAGTTAGGAATTAGCATTTAAAAAACCTTAGAAATTCACTGAAGAAACCATAAGTTTCAGGGGCGATATAGTTAGCTGGACTTTTCACTCAGACAAAACCATTGAAATTCCCCCATTATAGTTAGTTCAGCTAACTATAACTCGCGTGCCCGCAATGCATTGCTGATGACGTCACATATTACATCACTCATGACATGGTCAGTGACATCACTCATGACATCACTGATGACATCTCAAATGACATCACTGATGACATCACTGATGACATCATCCTTGTGATAGAGTGGCAGACCTCCTCTCCCCCTAATATAACCTTTGGTACACACATTCAAAAATAGAAACTAAAATGTTCAAAACAATGGACATACCAATACCATTTACAACAACCTATTCAGTACACATACACATCCACTCATTCACCAACAGTTCTATACAGTCACTCATACATGTACTCACTCATCATATGTACTCAAACACCTATACATCCTGTTACACAACGCCACTCATCCATAGAGTTACTCACACACATAGTCACTCATGCTAATAAAGAATCAAACATCCATTTACTTGCATATACAGTTATACACACACCACCACACTTACTTCTACAGAAACGTACACATACTTAGTCTTTTAAACAATCACTTCTAGAAACACATACTTATTCATACGGGAACTCTTCCAATCTCTCACTCTCACATATACTCACTTATATACACCAATAGTCACATATACTAGTTTAAAACAGATGTAGTTACTCATAAAGACACTATTGAGACAGTCATTCACTCACTAACACACCCATGCACACACTCATCCACCCATACAGTCCTGCACACATGCTGTCTTCAACACATACAAACAGTGAGTCACTCATTCATGCACCTATGCACTACGTAATACCCCCCACCGAACCATACAGATACTCAGACACTCATACTGATACTAAAAAAACCAACTAACAACTTATATAGACACTCATGTAGCTACTCACCAACCCATGCAGCCACTTTTACACAAAGTGAGAGACTGATACAGATATTTACATATTTAAACATTACTCACTAAGCCATGTATTCACTAAGATACACTTAATCAGTGAGTTATACAATCAATTTTTCAAAAACAAATCATCCATTTAGACACTTATATACCCATTTATTCTTCAATCGACCTTGAAATATACATATATAAAACATATGTAATTTTCAGAAAAACACACATTCACTGGATGATGTCATCAGTGATGTCATCAGTGATGTCATTTGAGATGTCAACAGTGATGTCATCAGTGATGTCACTGACCATGTCATGAGTGATGTAATATGTGACGTCATCAGTAGTGCATTGTGGGCGCGCGAGTTATAGTTAGCTGAACTAACTATAACAGGGGAATTTCAATGGTTTTGTACGAGTGAAAAGTCCAGCTAACTATAACGCCCCTGAAACCTATGGTTTCTTCAGTGAATTTCTAAGGTTTTTTAAATGCTAATTCCTAACTATAACGTGCCTGAAACCTATGTTTTTTTCAGTGAATATATATATATATATATACATACCCACATACACACACACAAAAACGCATATGCCTGTGTATATCTATATATGCATATATATTACCTACTGATGGTCACCATAGGAAAAGGGTTTTTTGTTTTGCTAATTACTCAGGTGACGTTAGATGAATCTTTTCAAAACTAGTTTGCCACTCACTTCTGCTGCTGTCTGGAAAGTATCATGGTGATTCGTCAAGTAGGGGTTGAGAAAAGGGGCAGGGGGGCCAGAACAGAATTTCCCCATGCAAATTCTCACAGGGATTTTAGACACAACTGCAGCCGAATCGCTGAATAGAATTACACCAAATTTGGCAGAAAGCTAGATCTTGGTCCAGAAAAATCTCTTTTTGTTATTTGGTCTAAATCTGTTCAATAGTTTTTAGTTATTAAAGAAAAACACTTTATGTATATCTAGAGTCATATAGAGTCCGCGGATTTGACAGATCTCATGGTGAGATCTGATTGGCTGCCATCACTTCAACCAGGAAGTGGTGGCAGCCATCTTGGGACTCGGACTTGCGGAGTTCCAAGAAAAAACATTTTAAAAAAAGACAAGGGGGCAGGGTAAGAATAACAAATGTTTAAAACAAAAAAATCCAGCGAATTTGCATACGATTCGTGGGAAGGTTCCGGGAGCAGAATATTTCTTTTATAATGGGGTGGGGGGGCACATGGGGTCCCCCTTCCAGGCTGATTTTGGTCCAGGGACTCTATCCCACAAGCTAGAAAACAAGGAGTGGGGCCATGAAGCCCCCCACCCATGCTGATTTACGCCTCAGAGACCCCATCCCCTTCGGGGTCAGCCTTAGCAAAAATGGGGGTGGGTCCATGCAGCCCCCTCCTTGGGATGTATTTGGCTCCAGGAACCCCATCATCTGTGGCCCAACTGTGCTTTCAACAGTGAGTGTGACCGCACTGCCCCCCCCTCCTAGAACCCTTAATGACCCTAGGGACCCTATTCCGCTGGGTGGCTCCTGCTATGTCTCGTGGTGCCAGCCCCTGGGACATAGCGGTTTCCATACCTGCACTGGTGTGGACAGGGAAACCTGTATTTGCTCTCACTTGGGGGGTGTTGGCAGCTGTCCCTGTGGCCAAACCCCCACCGCAAACGGCTAAAGGCCATGTTTGCCATGGGGTTGGCTGCATGTGGGGGTTTGGCTGCAGGGCCTGGCCTCCACGGGTGGATTAATGTATAGTAATTGACTATTACTTTATGTTTAAAAAATCCTTAAAATTCAGTGAAAAACCCACAGATTACAGGGGCATTATAGTTAGGAAATACTGTTAATAAAACATAGAAATTCACTGAAAAAAACAAAGGTTACAGTGACCATATAGTTAGGAAATAGAATTTAAAAAACCTTAGAAATGCACTAAAAACACAAAGGTCACATGGACATTATAGTTAGGTTAAGATATTACACACACAAAACCCAAGAAATTCAGCAGTTATAGTTACCCCAAGAAACTATAACTTGTGACCTAAGGTAACTATAACTCGAGCCCTCGCCATGCACTGCTAATTATCCCACATCAGTCATGACATAATCTTCTATGACATACTTGATAATATCACTGACATATTTCCCATAAAATTATTGATGAGAAAACCGTGCATGGCGGGGGTGCAAGTTATAGCTACCTTAGTGCATGAGTTATAGTTTCTTGACCATGTCATGAGTGATATAATATGTGAAGTCATAAGCAGTGTCATAACCAGGGCCTTGCGGGGCGTCAATTATAATCAGCTCAGGGAACTATAACTGTTGAATTTCTATGGTATTGTGTGTGTAAAACCTGAACCTAACTATCACATCCATCAACCTTTGGCTTGTTTAGTGCATTTCTAAAGTTTGTTTAATTTTATTTCCTACTACTCCTCAGTAACCTTTGTTTTTTTTAGTAAATATACACATATATGTGTGTGAGTGTGTGTATGTATTATATATATTAACTATTTGCGAATGCGAGTATGTAGTTATAGTTAGGACCTAGTTTCCACAGTGTTTTTTGCTTTGCTAATACCTTCAGCGGCAATTAACGAATCTTCAAAAACTTTTCAAAACTAGTGTACAACTCATTTCAGCTGCTGTCTCAAAATGTTTTGAGGTGATTCGTCAAGCAGGGGCAGAGAACAAAGGGGGGTCACAAACAGGTTTTCCCCATGCACTTTCTCTTAGGGATTTTGAACACCACTACAGCACGAGCGACTGGACGGAATTACACCAAATTTGGCAGAAAGTTAGATCTTGGTCTAAAAAGAGTGCTTTTTGTAATTTGGCGTAAATCCATTCAGTAGTTTTGGGGTTATCAAATGAAAAATATTTAAAGATATCTAGGGAAGCGGATCCTCCACTGAACTGGCAGATCTTAAAATGAGATCTGATTGGCTGCCAACACGTCAGGCAGGCAGCGTTGGGAGTCATCTTGGGACTTGTACTCGGCCGAGTCCCAAGAACAAACATTAAAAAAAACGAAGGGGGCAGGGTAGGAATACCCTGACCCCCTGGTGGTGGGATCCCACAGGGACCCTGCCAGGGGCCAAAATGTGTTTATTTTTATTTTTCTGCGACTTTGCAGGGGGTCTGCAAATCTGTGGCAACATTGGAAAAAATACAAGCTCGGGCTCCGGCACCTGTTTTTTAATTTGCCCCTTGAGTGGGCCAGTTCCAGGGGGAATAACTTTTAAGAGGGCTTACTGTACCCTAGTGGTTGTCCCCTGCATGTGTACTAATATAAGCTGTGTGTCGGGTGGCTGGTGAAGTTTAATTAGTACGGTCTGGAGCAGCCAGACCCCTGGCCCCTGCGAGAGCCACAACACCCGACGCCGCTATGACGCCAAATTCCTCCACGATCTCAATGCCAGCTGATCTTCCAAATGCTTCCAGGCCGCTCCGAAGCTCACCCATGGACCCTTCTCCTGCTGAAGCTGCAGCTTCACCAGCCACCAAACACCTGCATGCCCTCGCCTGCCTGTCAAAACAGGGCGCAACCTTCTCAGATGCATACTACTCAACACCCGCTCCGTCCACAAGCACGCCATCGAACTCTGGGACCTACTCGACTCAGCCTCCCGAGACGTCACCATCCTGATGGAGACCTGGATGAACCCCTCCTCAGCGCCCGACATTGCCATAGGCAGCATCCCGGACGGCTACAGGATCACCTGAAGAGACCGCACCAACATACCAGGAGGAGGAATCGCCATTGTCCACAGGAATACCCTCAAAATCTCAACCAGCACCGAAGACACCTCCAGCTCCGCTGAACACCTGCACTTCCAGATCCACACCGATCCCAACACCACCCTCAGAG
Source organism: Triturus cristatus (assembly GCF_964204655.1). Classification (NCBI taxonomy): domain Eukaryota; kingdom Metazoa; phylum Chordata; class Amphibia; order Caudata; family Salamandridae; genus Triturus; species Triturus cristatus. The sequence continues at coordinate 407,399,857 of NC_140592.1, read as the reverse complement.
GAACCCTCGTTTACAGACCCCCCGGACCCCAACCACAGTTCAGCGATGCCATCTCCGACCTCGTCAGCATACACGCCCTTGCCTCAACAGACTACATCCTCCTTGGAGACCTGAACTTCCACCTCGAGAATGCCAATGGCAGCAACTCCACCACCCTGCTCGAAAACCTCACCAACCTTGGACCCAAACAGCTCATCACGACTCCCACCCACTCCACCGGACACACGCTCGACCCCATCTTTTCCGCCAGCAACCACGTCACCTTCAGCCACACCACCGAACTCCACTGGACCGACCACCGCTGTGTCCACTTCACCTTCAAGAAACCCACCACGCATCACCGCCCGCAACGGATCCCCCACCGCAGTTGGAACAAGGTCACTGAAGACCAGCTAATCACCACCCTCGCCCGAGACCCACCAACACCAACACAGCCGCCTGCAACCTCAGGCAATGGATCGAGGACTGCGCCAACACCCTCGCCCCCATCAAGAAACCCTCAACCAGACGCACCGACAGAAAGGCCAGCTGGTTCACCACCAACCTCCAGGAATCCAAGCGGATTTGCCGAAGACTCGAGAAAAAGTGGCGCCACAACCAGACACAGGAACACCACACAGCCCTCAAGAACACCAGTCGCAAGGACCACCAACTCAGTCGAGCCACCAAAAAGACCTTCTTCAAGGAACGCATTGACAACAATGCGCACAACAGCAAAGAGCTCTTCAACATCGTGAAGGAACTCTCCAACCCCAGCTCCAGCTCCAATGACATCCCACCCTCGCAAGACCTATGCGACTCCCTAGCCACCTTCTCACACTGCAAGATCGCAGACAACCACGACAGCTTCAACTCTCAGACCATCCTGATAGCCACCGACACCGCAGACTCACCGTCCCCCAACCTCACCAACCTCCTGCTCTCCTGGACCCACGTCTACGATGATGACACCGTCAAAATCATGAACACCATCCACTCCGGCTCACCATCCAACCCCTGCCCTCATCACATCCTCAACAAAGCGAGCTCCATCATTGCACCCCAATTCCGGAAGACCATCAACAGCTCCTTCGACACCACCACCTTCCCGGAAAGCTGGAAGCACGCCGAGATCAACGCCCCTACTCAAGAAACCCAAGACGGACCCAAAGGACCTCAAGAAGTTCCGGCCCATCTCTCTGCTCCCGTTCCCGGCAAAAGTCATCGAGAAGATCCTCAACAGGCAACTGACCCATTTCCTCACGGAGAACAACACCCTGGACCTGTCCCAATCCGGTTTCCGCAGCAACAACAGCACCAAAACCGCCCTCATCGCTGCCACGACGACATCAGGACCCTGCTGGATAATTGCGAAACCCTGGCCCTCATCCTCTGGGACCTCTCGGCCGCCTTCGACACTGTCTGTCACCACACCCTATGTACACGCCTCCACAACTCAGGGATCCACAACAAAGCCCTGGACTGGATCACCTCCTTCCTCACTGACAGAACCCAGAGGGTCCGCCTCCCTCCATTCCGATCCGAAGCCACCAAGATCACCTGCGGCATACCCCAAGGATCATCCCTCAGCCCAACCCTTTTCAACATCCACATGGCACTGCTCACCAACATTGTCCAATCACATAACCTCAACATCGTCTCTTACGCCGATGACACCCAGCTGATCCTCTCCCTCACCAAGGACCCCGCCACCGCCAAAACCAACCTCCACGAAGGAATGAAGGCCGTCGACGAATGCAAGAAGATCAGTCACCTGAACTGAACTCGGACAAGACAGAGGTCCTCATCCTCGGCTCCACCCCTTCCGGCCGGGATGACTCTTGGTGGCGACCGCACTAGGATCCCACCGACCCCAACCCACACGCACGCAACCTGGGGTTCATCCTGGACTCATCGCTCTCAATGACCCAGCAAGTCAACGCCGTCTCCTCCTCCTGCTTCAACACCCTCCGCATGCTACGCAAGATCTACAGATGGATCCCCACTGAAACCAGAAGGACAGTCACCCAGGCCCTCATCAGCAGCAGACTGGACTATAGCAACACCCTCTACGCAGGAACCACGGCCAAATTCCAGAAAAGACTACAACGCATACAGAACGCATCCGCACGCCTCATCCTCCACATTCCCCGCCGCACCCACATCACAGCTCACCTGAGAGACCTGCACTGGCTCCCAGTCAACAAGAGGATCACCTTCAAGCTCCTCACCCACGCTCACAAGGCACTCTACAACACCAGACCAGTGTAGTGTAGTTCCTTTTTCCCTAATAGGCTCTGCGCATTGGAATAATATACCCTATAGACTTGGCATAGGACTGAGGTCAGTATGCCCCTATCGAGTATATTAAACTTAATTGATTTGTACCAGCTAACTCAGAGGCCACTAGAAATTCCTTGTAAACAAGAAGGGATTAGTTTCTGGCAACCGCATAAATATGACAACTTTGTTTCCCTTTAGAATCGCAACACTTTCAGAATCGTGAAACAACAGATAACAGTTTCACTCAGCTAATTATGCATGCTTAGTTTCTTCAGAGTTACACAGAAAGAATAGACGGGCGTTTCAATAAAAGGAGTTATTTATCAGTCTTGTTTCCCGTGTAAGAGATATGATCTGTTACAATCACAAGACAGTATGCGAGATATATTATGTACAGGGTAAGCAGTAGAAAGAAATAATACTGCACTAGCGTTATCTTTTAGCTTTGAGACATATATTCATATACTTAAATAACATAAGCTAAAAATACGAGTACTCATGAGATGCTTCTCTAACTAGTTTTATCCCAGTGTACCTAACCTAAGTGTAGTTCAAGGTAAGAAGTAGGTGCTGTATGCTATAGTCTGGTATGCTATAGTATGGTATGCCAAATCTGGTATGCCAAGTCTGGTATGCTAAGTCTGGTATGCCAAGTCTGGTATGCCAAGAGTCCCTCTAGGTTCTAGTCAGCTCCATACCTTGAGAATGAGAGAGGAAGGAATCTCTTTCTGAGTCTCGAACTCTAACACCCCACGAAGTGAGTTGGAACACTGGAAGCTGGATTCTCTGTGAGCAGGGATGACAGCGTCTCTTGTCAGTGCGTCAGGCCGGGACACGGGCACCTCTAAAGTTGAGGTCTCCCCCTACTTGCTTGGGCAAGGGAAGGTATATTTATACCCGGTAGGTGCCTTGGAATGTTAGCTTTGACGTAAAGTCGGGCAGAGGAAGACGTCAGGAATTAACCCTTAAGGAATAGCGGTTCATGCATAATAAATGAGTTCTTGGAGAAATCAATAATCCTGTGCTAGGGGAATTCCCAAGAGCTTAAGGGTCTGGTTTCTAAGAACTCATTGTGACGTTGGGGTGGACGGATGTAGGTGATCATGCCTGTAAATGGATCACTGACATAATATCGACTACCAGAATATCGTCTGGACAGAGTATCGTTGACAAAATATCGATGGCCAAAATATCGTCTGCCTATCTTCAAACAGGTAAGTACAAAAATATCGAAGACAAAATATCATTGTATAAAATATAGTTTGGAAAAAATATCGAATTTTTTAAATATGTTAAAAGTAATATTAACTTAATTAAATTATCAATATAATTAATTAAAACATACTTATAATTAATGTAAAATTTATTAAATAATATATATAATACCTAAAACATTTTTTACATCAGCGTTGGATAGTGGGAGGGTAACATTTACTATTCCCACTCCAGTGAGTGGAAGAGTAGTGAAAGCGTTGGATAGCGGGAGGGTAAAAATGACTATTCCCACTCCAGTGAGTGCAACAGTAGGGAAAGCGTTGGATAGCGTAGGGGTAAAAATTACTATTCCCACTCCAGTGAGTGGAACAGTAGGGAAAGCGTTGGATAGCGGGAGGGTAAAAATTACTATTCCCACTCCAATGAGTGGAACAGTACGGAAAGCGTTGGATAGCGGGAGGGTAAAAATTACTATTCCCACTCCAGTGAGTGCAACAGTAGGAAAAGCATTGGATAGCATAGGGGTAAACATTACTATTCCCACTCTAGTGAGTGGAACAGTAGGGAAAGCGTTGGATAGCTTAGGGGTAAAAATTACTATTCCCACTCCAGTGAGTGGAACAGTAGGGAAAGCGTTGGATATCGGCAGGGTAAAAATTACTATTCACACTCCAGTGAGTGCAATAGTAGGGAAAGCATTGGATCGCATAGAGGTAAAAATTACTATTCCCACTCCAGTGAGTGCAACAGTAGGGAAAGCGTTGGATAGCGGGAGGGTAAAAATTACTATTCCCACTCCAGTGAGTGCAACAGTAGGGAAAGCGTTGGATAGCATAGGGGTAAACATTACTATTCCCACTCTAGTGAGTGGAACAGTAGGGAAAGCGTTGGATAGCTTAGGGGTAAAAATTACTATTCCCACTCCAGTGAGTGGAACAGTAGGGAAAGCGTTGGATATCGGGAGGGTAAAAATTACTATTCACACTCCAGTGAGTGCAATAGTAGGGAAAGCATTGGATCGCATAGAGGTAAAAATTACTATTCCCACTCCAGTGAGTGCAACAGTAGGGAAAGCGTTGGATAGCGGGAGGGTAAAAATTACTATTCCCACTCCAGTGAGTGCAACAGTAGGGAAAGCGTTGGATAGCGGGAGGGTAAAAATACTATTCCCACTCCAGTGAGTGCAACAGTAGGGAAAGCGTTGGATAGCGTAGTGGTAAAAATTACTATTCCCACTCCAGTGAGTGCAACAGTAGGGAAAGCGTTGGATAGCGGGAGGGTAAAAATTACTATTCCCACTCCAGTGAGTGCAACAGTAGGGAAAGTGTTGGATAGCGTAGGGGTAAAAATTACTATTCACACTCCAGAGAGTGCAACAGTAGGGAAAGCGTTGGATAGCGTAGGGGTAAAAATTAATTACTAATACCAGTAAAAAATTATTTAAAATTAATTGCCAATTACAAAATAGTTAATAATTAATTAATTATAAATACCAATAAATGTTATTTATTAAACATTATTACATATTAAAAGTTAATCAACAACAAATTAATTTTCAATACCAAAAATTAATAAGTAATAAACAAAATGACCAATTAATAATTAACTAACAATAAATTAATTATCAATACACACAAATAATTTCAGTAATTAATAAATTACAATTAAAATACCTCCCACCCTATTCCCCTAGAAACCCACATCCCGCTCCATATAATAAATTAATACAATTAATATAATTATCAATTATTAAAAATTAATTACCAATTAATAATATAAATTAAAAATAAATTAATTATCATTACCAATAAATACAATTAAATAATTACTTAATTACAATTAAATTACTTCCCACCCTATTCCCCTATAAACCCACAACCCGCTACAGAACTAAAATGTGAAATTCAATTAAAATTAATTAATAATTCCTAAAAATTAATATTTAGTTCACTATAATTAAATTACTTCCCACCCTATTCCCCAATAAACCCACAGCCCACTACGGAAGTAAAATACGCAAAAATTATTTTACATAAATTTCGTAACTTAATAGAAACTTAAACATACATTACAAAAATAATATACACTTTTAACACATATACTAACATACAAAACACTTAAATAAAATTCGATATTATTAAAAATTCAATATATTTTAATGCCTATATTATGTACTTCGATATTTTGACAGTCGATATTACTTACCTGCATGTCGATATTATTATTATTTTTTTTTTTTTTTTTTATAAATATTTTTATTGGCATTTTTGGTACATAACCACACACAGAATGAAACATCCGAACAGACAGGTCCGCATCGAGCAACATCCCCACCTCGTCCACCCTCCACCCCCACCCCTCTCTCAGCACACCAGAAGTCCATTTCGGGCCTATGCCGCGATTGACATCAGCGTCTTTAATACAAGCAATTGTCCGTGCCCTAGGGCTGAGGATGTCCTCCACGTACCATGTTTGCCCCCTCCAGTGCATCACCCCCCTAGAGTCCCCCCTCCAGGCCATGATATCTCCGCCATTTGGACCATACCCTGGTGAATTTCTTGGGGCAGCCTCTCGCCTTATACGTGACCCTTTCTGCCGCCATATAGATGTCAAGACCCCTCCTCCACTCCTCCAGGCGGGGAGGCGAGGGCGCCCCCCAGTATTTAGCTACGTCTCTCTTCGCCACCACCAGCGCCAGTACAAGGAAAATCAGCAGCGGGCGGGGGAGGTCCACATCATTTGTCATACCTAGTAACACTAATTTGGGGTCCTCCTGTAGTTGCACCCCCAGCACCTTACTCAGCTCCCCTAGGATCCCCCGCCAGTACCCCTGAATCTGCGGGCAGAGCCAAAGTATGTGAAAGAAAGTCCCTCCCTCCTGCCCGCATCGCAGACACGACGTGTCCCCCACCCGCCCCATCCGGAACAGTCGACGTCTATCAAAGTACGTTCTATGCAGGATATTGAATTGAATCAACCGTAGCCGGGACTTAATCGCCACCTCACGCGGGTGCATGAGGACTGTATCCCAGTCCACGTCGTCCATCTCACCCACGTCCGCCTCCCAGGTCGCCCTGAGCGCCCCCATACTATCAGGCATATTGTTCATAAGGGTCCGATATGTGAGGGACACCGCCCTTTCCACCATGTGTTCCTGCAGCAGTCTTCCCTCCAGGGGTGCGTACTCGGGGAGAGAAGCCGTCTGTATCCCCCCCGCCTGCCAAGCATGCTTCAGTTGTGCGTATTTATAGTACTGCGTGGGGAGCAGTCCAAATTCTCTACGGAGCACCGAGAAGGACTTAAATTCCCCTCTCACTAGCACGTCTCCCAGCGTCGACACCCCGATATTATCCCAGTGCTTAAACCCCCGCAATTTGTTTAGCTCTGGTAGCCACGCGCAGTGCCATAGGGGCGTCTGTCTACTCAACTTCCTATCCCAGCCAATCTCCCGGGTCGCCCTTTTCCAGATCCCCAGGGTGATTTTAGTGGCCTGCAGCAGCCGTCCTGTACCCTTACCACCATATAGGTAATAATGACACGAGTGGGCGCCCATGACATATCGTTCCAAGGCAAACGTCGGGTGCATTGCCGGAGCGTGGAGGCAGTCGTTAATGTATACCAGGTGTTCCGCCCAATAGTAGGCCTCAATGTTAGGAAGCGAGATCCCTCCGCTATATTGGTGCCGCTGTAGGGTCTTCATCGCTACCCTGGGTTGTCTCCCAAGCCATAGGAAGCTCCGGAGTTCCGAGTCAATTTCTCGGAAGACCCGCCGACAGACCGGGTAATATTCGTTCTGTACCGCGTATAGGAACCTGGGCAACGTTATCATCTTAAACATGTCGGCCCGCCCCAACAGCGTAAGCGGCAGCCGGCGCCATCTCTGCGCATCCTCCACGAAGTTGGACAGAACCCTTCCCACATTTCTGTCGTAGGAGACAGTCCGGTCCAGCGTTATATACACTCCCAGGTATTGGAACCCCTCCGTCGTCGCCTGGAGCCTGTCTAGGAGACTCGGCCAGTCCCCCTGTCCCCCCGGGGCATATAGCACTGACTTATGCCAGTTCACCCTGTAACCCGAGCGGGCACCATAGCGCTCTAGCTCGGAGAAGATAACCGGGACTGTCGTATCAGGGTGCGTAACATATAAAAGGACATCGTCTGCATAGAGAGAGCATGTCGATATTATTAACCACTATATTATGTCCATTCGGTATTATGTCCATTCTATATTTTGGATTTTATATTCTGTCCATTCTATATTTTTTTTCTTGATATTATGTCTATTTACCCAGGAAAACCTATATACGGACACCTAAAGCGGAATACAACACCCACTCCACTTTCCAATGAACGATAATACTAAATGCTAAACATTAAACTGAGTACCACATGTTGCTAAAAACATTTGTAAAACCATGCTAAAAGAAGTTTAAAAAAACTGTTGCTAAACATGTAATGCAAAGGTACTGTACATGTTAAAGCAATTTTTCATTCTAAGCATATATCCGAAATAAATGCAATAGGAATGAATAGAAATATATACATATGACGAAATGGTCGACAAGTATTCAAAAAAATCAAAGCCTTTTTATAACATGGTACTAAATGAAATTGTGATAAATAAGATGACAATGTGTCCCTGGGAGTATTCAAAGAAGTCCGTTCTATATGAATAGTTCCACTGTAAGCAGATTGATTTGCCATGTGTTTTCAAATTTAGAAAAAAGTCAATTTTATGAAGAGTTCCAAGTTCTGTTCTGTTATGTAAATATGGAGGCCAAATTCATTGCTTTCTTGGTACACTGTGAGTCGAATCAAAGTCAGTGTATGGGTCTGGAGAAAACATGAAATCATCAACTCTTGTAGACAAAAGATCGTCTACCGATGTCGGTGACAGTTGGAACACATCGTTTAGAAGGTTAACTGCACAGAGATCTGAAGCATTACCTTCAGCATGGGATGCCGCAGCAATGTTCGCTTCCGTTGTTACCTGTGTGCCTGTTGATTCATCTCGTACCTCAGCAGCAGCAGGAAGCATCTGTGAGATCTCAACGAATGCCGTCATCAGGATTGGTAGGCTCTGGGGACAACACAGAGCATGGGCTGTTATCAGGTCCAGCAGAGTATTGATATCCATTGGCACGACTGATGGGAGTGTTAGACATATGTCTAGCACGCATTCTTCACCGCAAAGCAGGCAGCGTAGAACAGGTAAGATGCAATCTTGCCAGATTGGTCTAAATGACAGAAACCATGTTGTATTAAGTTCCCGTAGACGAGGTATGCCCAAAAGTTGCACTATGCGCTCACGGCACTTCCGTTCTAGGAGAGCTTTCTCCAAGTTGCTGGGAGTGATGCCAGTGGATAGGCTTGCCATAGCGTAGCAGTAGGAATAGAAACAGTATTCCTGAAAGGAGTGCTAGAACTAATGACAGACCACCACACACCGAATGCATGAAGTTTGGAATGATTCCAAGGACTGCATGAAAAGGTGTTAACAGTCCTGAACATATGGTCTTAAATACATGTACAACCCCGCCTGTATCAGACACGTTTAAGATGTGTCCCATCACTTCTACGAAATGTATAGGGCAGTTTGTACGAATCAGAGCCTGTATCTCAGCCAATTTGTAGATCATAGGTTTCTTTGGCCGAGGTCAAAGGCACGGTCTGTTGCAAAAGCATGGCTTTCATTCTGCTTAAAGTATCAAAACGTATAAAAGAAACATTCAATGAAGGCCATAAAGGCGACTCCATGACTGTGTCTATTTGGGGGAACAATACTTGCATACAACAAGTAACCCTGGAGCTAACCGTTACCAGATATGGGATTCCTGGCAACATGCCACAGCAACTTTGATCCTTCAACATGAGGTAACTCCCGTTAGAAAGTTGGCCAAACGTTGGATTAATCACAGCAGCTGGTGTACCCTGCAGGTGGCAGGACAAGTTTGCCACAGAACCATTACAAGCCCTGTGTAAAGAAATGTCCTGACATATATGAGATCTGCTCAGTGCATTTTCACAGTGTGTACCGCTTAGAAACACTTCACAACCCCCACTCCAACATCTGTATTTGTAAGGTAAAACCCAGGATGTCTTAATGTGTTCTTTACCCAACCTTTCATATTTGCCTGCTTGCATTTGTTTGAGGCAATACTGAAAATGAAAAGTAGTGACAGGCAGAGTTATTTTGCCATGGATAAGCCATTCTGAAGCTGTTTTTTCTGCTACCGTAAACAGGTAATTTTTTCCAGTTTTTCAATGCTCAGCACTGTATACTTCGCTACCCTGAGATTGGCCTTGTTGTAACATGGCTAAATCTTGTTCCAATATGTCAATTGCAGAGGATACAATGTTGTCCAGTGAATATATTCTGGATGACAAAGTTGTTAACCCGTTGTCGACCACAGTGAGAGATTTCTCTAAGTTAATACGATCTAGCTCACGTAATCTTGCTGCGGCCTCTGCCTGTGAAACCTTCCATATTTCATTATAAGCAGCATAAATGCTGGCATATATGAAACGTTTTTGATGTGGTTTTCTCGGGCCTAGCAATAAAATCCCTAACGTCTTCTTTAACCAAAGAAGTGCCACGGGCCGATCTAATCGGCCCTGTGTTAAAAGTGAAACTGTTCAGGCCGATCTGATCGGCCCATAAGCTGACACTCGTTTGGGAGGGGTTTATTTCCTAAATATGCCCCTTGAAAATCGAAAATACCTCTAATTCCACTCAGGAACATATCCATCTTACTGCATAGAGCTGTATTCCTCCATATTTTGTCTGACATGCAGATATTTCGTCTTTTAAAAGTTGCGGCGAAATCATGTTTACAGGACAGAAACCAGTCTGCTCAAAGCTGCACTGGTCCTTCTCCACCCGTAGAGGGCGCAGAGCTCTATTCTGCCGTCAGCCCCAGAGACAGTGCAGCCAGTGTGCGCACGTGACTTGACTGAATCGTGACTTCAGTTTGGGTTTGAAGTGCAGACATACAGGAACCAGCGCAGGTAGGGTCGTTTATTTTCCAAATAATACAATACATTAATTTTACTTTTGAAGACCCCTGGGCGTCCGGTGCAGGATTTAGCAATGAAAGGTGTGTTTGCGCAATGGGGGAGTCATTGGACATGACTGTTTGACAAAAGGACATTGAGGTACTGAGTTCTGTCCGTGATGTCAGTCATTACACGATCTTTGGTGTCTGCATACTAACGGTGCCGCTGAATATTTGCTTGGAACAATACTGAGGCGAGTTCAACCCCGACAGTATGTACCATCGTATCACACTTTCATTTTGTGAACAACAGCCAAGTGTGACTTTACTAGTATATTAGCATGGGGCTTGCCTACGCAATGAATCGTTGATATTTTGTAGCATATCTCCGCAGTTTATGAAGTAAATAAAGCGTGATGTGAGTAAATGCATTATTTCAATTGTGTAAACTAGCGCGATGGTCTAATTAATGCTACTATTTGTTTTCCTGCAAATAAGTTGTGTCTTTTTAGTAAAATCAAGCAGCCTGAGAAAATATTATCATGGAAATGTGTTTTCATTTAATTGGCTATCATAGTGCTTTGGGCAAAAATATATTTTAATATTGAAGAACACTGTGCACAAGGCAATGTAATATTTATTTGTGCTTACAAGGGATACCACCCAAGGTCCACATTTTCATCTACTTAAGAAAAGTCCGCTATTTGTTTGACAAACTCCTATCTTAGAGCAGACAACCCTGATAGAAAAATGCAGATCACCTCTACAATGCAGATCACCTCTACTAAGCCTCAAGAACTGGCTTTCCTTGGCTGAAACGTGTTTGATGAAGTTCGTGGGTTTGATATTTTTCAGAAGAAATTCATGTCTTAATCTTGTGTGACACGTTTATTCTCCTTTTTTCATTTCTCTCCTTTGCCCCATCCTCCAAATACTCCCACCTTTGTTCCCATTTCCGTTACTATTATGGGGTCGGTCTGCTACTCCATGTGTGCAGCTGCCTGTTTCCCAATTGTTTCCGTAAGTAAAATGAAAACCATAGAGCCTTTTTCTGGATATGGGCTGTTACAATCAGTTTTGCTAAGTTTTTCCAACTGACCTGCTGCCTTCATATGCCAGTAGCACTGCGCCACGGTTCTTTCAAAAGGCACAGGCCGGCTGACGAGGCTTGCAGTCTCAGCATGACGCTGAATTGAGTCTAACCTCCCATACATATAAAAAAGCACTATGGTTTCCATTTAAATTATGAGTGTTATTTTATTAGAACACTCAGCACTGAAAGCTGCTGCTCGTTGGTTGAAACTATTGGGAAACAGGCAGCTGCACACATGGAGCAGCGGACTGAACCCATTTTAGTGACTCTGTGCCTGCCACCATTGCAAGAGATGCCTGCACAGTGAGCCCGACTCCCGCACCACATGCAGCACTACATGCAGCAAGACTCGAGCACAGGTGACAGTTGAGGTCCGTGTTTTTCATTTTGGGGCCTCACAGCCTTTGACTCTACTGAATGCTGGGGCAGTGTGATAGACTTGCTACGTCTGCTCTAAATACATTACATTAATGCTTCAATTATTCTGAGCTGCCTATAGCTCTAAGAACTGTGGAGTCATGCATTTAAATATGTAAAACGTGTGTGAGTACTTATGTAAACCATGAATTAATGTCTATCTACCTCCTTGTCAGAGGCTGCCAAGAGCATCCATTTTCAGATGTGACTTCTTCCTCATTGAAAAGTTGGCGCGCACATTTAGAAACATTTGTTTGCAAAAAAACATAAACTTTGGAATGTGACTATGAAGACATGCAGTATGACTCTGCTCAGCTCAGTGTTTAGGTGCCTGCTATTGGCCCACTTTAGTTCTGTGACTTTTTAGTGTCTCAATGCTCAAATGGATGTAATTTTTGATATTTTATATGTTTACCTCGTCAAAATTGCTTCATGTTCTGGTGTGAAAGAGTCACTCATAGCATTCCATTCTTTCGTCTCCCAGCAGTGGCAGCAGACCTTGTAAGCATGACCCCAATGAAAATAGCATGAGCAGGTAATTCCCAGAGTTGTATTGAAGTGTAATAAATTTGCAGCAGGGGTGGAGGTAGAAATGTGCTCATGGGGCATCACAAAATAGAGTAATAAGGTGTTGCAACATGAATGGAGCAGGGCACATCATACTTTCCTTACTTTGAATCAGCAGGCTGATATTGTAAAAATATTTGTGATAAAATTCGAGCATCAAAGTGTGCAGTGAATTTATTATAAAATATGAAGGGATGAAGATGACGTGACGAATGCATGTGACACAAGTAATTTTTCATGCACTGATGGGTAAATTTCAGTAGAACGTGCTTTTGCAATCTGACCTCTTCAATCTGAAGATATACTTGGCTATGATTTAATTTTAGTGGTTGTGCAATTATCTGGGCCTGTCTTACCTGACAAGCTTATCTGTAAGAACGATTTATGGGGCATATTATCAAGCCAGGCGATAAAATTATCGCCGCTTTAGCGGCAGAAAACTGCCGCTAAAGTGGCGATAATGGGCTTGATAATATGCTCTATGGAATTCCAATTGAAGCTCAGGTTAGATGTCCTTCACATTTAACACGGGCTTCAATTGGAATTCTATAGAGAATATTATCAAGCCCATTATCGCCGTTTTAGCGGCAGTTTTCTGCCGCTAAAGCGGCGATAATTTTATCGTCTGGCTTGATAATATGCCCCTTAGTGAGTAAAGATCTCTCTCATGAAATGAAAATACAATTTGCTGCTTCCTAACTGGTATTTCCTATCAAGCAGCTTTACAAACTAAAGGCTCTGGGTTGAATGCTGTGGTTTCACACATTTCCTAGTTGTGCCATGTATATGTTTTAACAACCTTCAACTATATGCAACTTGAACACATGCGGAGGCAACTAGTTTAATTATTTTATGTCGGACGATGGAAGGATGAATGCATGTGTTTTCAATACTGTTTGCCATGTTTGTCGATAGGATTCAGACTACTTTTGTAAAAAAAGACCTGCACTTTTTTTTGTAAATTCAGGTGGTATGTAAGGAGCAGGCCCAGTGACAAGATGGACAAGGTTTGGGTGAGGGAGGTGGGCTGAGTAGTTACCAGGAGCAATTAACTATGCTCCAGACTGTCAGAGTCTTGTACCCAATCATACCAGTTGAGGGATGATAAAGGCACATAATGCACAGCCAGTTTTTGATAGAGCACTTCATGTGTCTATCCCCCTGATGTCACAAGCTGTTATCATTTAGCAGCTCCAAGGAATCTGCTTGTACAAAACATAACCAGAGACCAGTGTGGCTACAGACACCTGGCTCCTATTACCTACTACCTATCATATGGCTATGGTCATAGGTGTGTGAGTTTTTTTTTTAATGTGTTAGATGTTATAGTTTGATATCACAATCGTGCAACTTATTTTTTTGCTGACTAGACACCGAATGCATTCAAAGACACACTAGTATTTACAAACCAAGGCCCAACTGCAGACAACGAAAGCAACCAACCTCTGTTTACTCTTGAGAAGCTTGGTTTCCTACACATCTGCAAAAATAGATGCATGCAACATTTTAATAAACTTTGCCTAATCAATATTACTGCTTCTTTTCTGTTTTCTGCACTCTCCTGTGCTCTGCCTGTCTTCTCTTTTTCACCTTTCTCCCACTCTCCTCCTTTCTAGCCGGTTTTCCCTGCTGCTGCTGCCCCCGCGGCCCCTCCCCCAGCACAACCAGCGCGACCAATTCCCCTCCCCACCTCCCAGCTGTCCATCCCTTCCCGACCCCTACTTAATGGCGGCCGCTGCGGGGCCAGGCGAGCAAGACCACTGACTCTTGTCAGTGAAATTGCTCTCCCACCCTCACAGCTCCACCATTGAGTGAGGCCTCCCCCAGCCCCTGCTCTCTCCAGTGTGAGGGTTCGAGGCCCTCCTCACCCACAGGTTCACCTGCGCCTCATCCCTGGTGGTCCAGTGGACCCCTGTCTCCCACTTTCCGCTACGTTTTCCACTCGTTTTACTAGTTGGTGACTCGTTTTTCACCATCTTTGCCAAATCTATATTCCTGCTTCTTTTCTGCTGTCTGCACTTTCCTGTGCTCTGCCTGTCTTTTCTTTTTCACCTTTCTCCCGCTTTCCACTCCATTTTTCCACTCGTTTTTCACTCGCTTTTCACCATCTTTGGCTAATCTATATTCCTGCTTCCTTTCTGTTTTCTGCACTCTCCTGTGCTCTGCTTGTCTTCTCTTATTCACCTTTCTCCCACCCGTTTTCCCCTGCCGCTGCTGCCCCTGCGGCCTCTTCCCCCGAGCACAACAAGCGCAACCAATCCGCTTCCCCATTCCCATCTCCCAGCTGTCCAGCCCTCCCAGACCCCTACTTAATGGCGGCCACTGCGCGGCTGTGCCAAAGGCAAGCCCGTCTGCGCCAGTCTGTGACCCGACAGCGACCAGCGCCAGGAACCCTGGACCTCCGACCCGCCAACGATATGACCCAGCAGCACTCCACAAACTCAACCCAGGCCACAACAACACCTGCAAGCTAGCTTCACCAGCCGACACCCATGGAGCCTTCAGCAGTCACCTCTGCTGACAAACCTACAGCACAACCAGGAATACGAACCCAGCACAACCCGACCGTAAGAACACACCCGAACCGAAGACCGTGCTATGCATCCTCCTCAACGTCCGATCCCTCCACAAACACGCCACCGAAATCTGGGACCTCCTCAACAGCACCACCCCGGACAACGCGTTCTTCACCGAAACCTGGACTAACACCACCTCGGAACTGGATATCACCATCGCCATTCCCCAAGGATACAAAATCTCCAGAAAGGACCTCCCCACCCGCCCGGGAGGAGGAAGCGCCATCATCCACAAATCCACCCTCCGCCTGAGCACACTCCCCGACGAGCCCACAGACATGATGGAACATCTACACTTCAAGATACAGACCAGCCCTACCACCACCAACCGAGGAACCCTCATCTACCGACCCCCCAGACCCCGTGGACTGTTCACCACCTCCATCACGGACATCATCTCCCCGCATGCCATCGCATCCATCAACTACACCCTGCTGGGAGACCTCAACTTCCACATGGACAACCAACTGGACCCCAACACCACATCCCTCCTGGACAACCTCCACAACATTGGACTCCGCCAAATCTTGACTGAACCCACGCACTCAGCAAGACACACCCTCAACCCGCTCTTCACAACAGGAAACTCCATCACCTTCAGCCTCACCACCAAACTCCAGAGGACTGACCACCGATGCGTCCACTTCACCTTCAGAACACCCACCATTCACAGACACCAGCACCTGCTCCCACGAAGAAAGTGGACCAGAATCACCAACGACCAGCTCACCGCCTCACTTAGCAACTCCACCCCAACCATCGCGGAAAATGACAACCCCAACACACCAGCCCGAACCCTATACAGGTGAATCTCCAACAGCGCCAACACCATAGCCCCCCTCAAGAAAAACAACACCCATGCCAAGAAAGTCAGATAGTTCACCACCGAACTTTGAGAGTCCTGACGCACCTGCCGCCGCCTCGAAAAGACCTGGAGGAACACCAAATCCACAGATTCTCACAACAACTTCAGAGCCACTAACAACGCCCACCACCAACTCATCAGAAAATCGAGGAAAAAAGCGATTGAAGACAAAATCCCCACACACGCACACAATAGCAAAAAACTCTTGAATATCATCAAGGAGTTCACCCAACCCACCAGTGAGTCGACTGACATCCCTCCATCACAAGACCTCTGCGGCAAACTCAGCACCTTCTTTCACCACAAAGTCAAGAGCATCTACGACAACTTCGACGAAGACAACCAACACACGCAACCCCCACCAACCACCCCCAACACCCTGAAGTCAACGATTGACAGCTGGACAGCCCTCACCACAGAAGACACACTGAAGACGATGAAGGCAATCCACTCCGGGGCCCCCACAGACTCCTGCCCCCCACATCTTTAACAGAGCAGCTGACACCATCGCACCCATGCTCCGCCACACCATCAACCGCTCCCTGGCGACCGCCACGTTCCCCGACAATTGGAAACATGCCGAAGTAAACCCCCTCTTGAAGAAACCCTTGGCGGACATCACCGACATCAAAAACTACAGACCCATCTCCCTGCTCCCTTTTGTGACTGTTCTGTTTGCAGTGTTTGGAGTCCTAAAACATTGTGCATTAGTATTCATACCTAAAACATTTTGCATTAATATTTGTCTGCTGGTTGGTTTTAAAATGTACCATCTAGTAACCCCTGGTTTGTTTTATACCGGTTATTATTTTGCTTTCAGAAAAATGATTAGTGAGTGGGTCAGATTTCAGCAAAAATTCAATCAGATTTGGGTTCCCTTTGGCCTCTAGATTGTTATTGTCTCTTTGTCCCAGTGCTTTGTTTTGTCATTTGACCATTTGGCATTTGTTCATTGGGACGGTAATGCCCCCTGGTTTGTCTGTTAGCCATTTATAAACTGCAGGTTTTATTTACAGTGTCATGGATAGGGTGCTCTGTCACAAACATGTATGCCCCTGCCCATCTCAGCCTTTTCAAACTGTTGGCAGCTTACATTTATAGGCAGCAGCACAAGCCCTGTGCACCGGTTGGGGGCAGGGAAGTATAGGCTCTTTAGCTTTACACAGCTATTGGTTGCTGAAGTCCTCCTTACAGTGGTGTAAGCCCCAGAGACAGTGCTTCACGTGACCTCTGCAAATCATGGACTTTGCTCGGGTCACACGCACCCCCTGCCTCCTGTACTACAAGGCAAATATTGTACTGTTCTTCCTTGCTACTTGAGTGAAAGTGTATAGCCTTTGCATGCACCAACTAGTTACCGGTTCCATAGCATTAGACATTCAATGGAGGGCTGTTACCTCTGGCACAGTGCCAGGCATCATCACCAAGAGAGGAAGCCCCACCCCACATCTTTTGATTCCTCCACACGTTATTTTTAGATAGTGTTCCAAAGTAATGCGTCAGATGTCTTCTTTTATTTCAGTTAGTTCTTACACTCGTAGGTGCCTAATAGAGGTACAGCGCCACATACCTCAACAACCACAAAAACTCTCACACACTTATCAGAATGTTCCACCCAGCCACACTCCTACTCGCACACACACCTGCATATACAGAAGCAGATCTGTTAGTCATGCCTTCTAACTCCCTTCTGAAGCCTGGAATGATCTGGCCCTGCACATCAGAGCCACCTCTTCAGTTCTTGAATTCCACAAGAACCTGAAGACCTGACTCTTCACCTAGCCCCTACTCTGGCCAAAATATTTCCTTCTTCAGCACAGGGATACCCTTCCAGGATAACACAACATAACATGGATTTCTGATATCCTGCATAGGCATCTGACTTTGTGCCTCTTGCTACATGGCTTGTTTGGTGAACCTGAAGCAAGCATTGGTCTATTGGTATCTTGCTGTAAGGGAGATTGTCAGATGGGTTGTTAGTCTGGAAGGAAGGGTCCTGTTCTATGACTATCTTTTGGTCTCAGCTTGGATAAACAATGAGCTTAGCCTTGCATGACCTTGCGGACAGTGCAGAGTAAATAGAACTGCTCTACTCTGCATAATAAATAGCAGTCTAACTTATCAGAAATGGATACAGAGAAGCATACTGTGTTGACTGACAAGTGGGTGGATATAAACCAGTGGAAAGTCAGTCACGTTTGATGTGGGGGTGAGAGAGGGTGACCAATGTCTTTTTGGAAATGATTTGATTGCCCTTGGTTTAGCACTACATGGTTTCACTAATACCAACCATGTTCTGCATGAGAGTTTCTGATTGAATGCGCTGCCTATGAAAATGCTACTTACAATCCAGCTCTGCATAGTAAGAGGGCGAGTATCAAATAAATGGATGGGTGTGATTTGGGGATGTGTGACTAGTAGTATTTAATCATTAAAATATGTTTTTTATTCACATGGTGGAAACCGTACTCATGAGAACACTTTGATGGTGTCTGTGATGAAGGTGAAGAAGATGAACAATCACGTCACGCTGGAAAGACTGTTGGATGTTGCCAAAGAAACATCATTCAGGTAAGTCGGTGACTAGAAGGTATACCAAATCTGTGGACCTCCTGGGAAGCATCTTGGTATACGCTCTAGGAATCCGGATCAAGTTTTTACTCTTTCAACAAGAGGAGCATAGGGTCAGGTTATAGACATACTTTTTTTTCCCTCCTAGGTGGACCAGGAACTTCAACAATAGTCAACTACATGTTTAGCTTAAGGACAGCTTGCAGGTTTATGGCAGCTTGCCTTGAGCTAATGCTAATGAGGTGTTTTTGCTGCCAGCAGAGCCACAGCACCACTTTGTACAGTTGGTTCAAGGCAACCTGCCTCTCGTTTTGCATCTCCTTGCTCTGCCATGAATGTTTAGAACAGGGACAGGAGGTAGGCACACTCTCTCTCTTTTTCCCCTTCTAGGTGGACCAGAACTTCGACAACCGTCAACTAGACATGTTTAGCCTAGGGACAGCTTGTAGGTACATGCTTTGCAGCTTGCCTTGAGCTAATGCCCTCACTGAGGTGCGTTTATTGCCAGCAGAGCCACAGCACCACTTTGTACAGTTGGTTCAAGGCAACCTGCCTCTCGTTTTGCATCTCCTTGCTCTGCCATGAATGTTTAGAACAGGGACAGGAGGTAGGCACACTCTCTCTCTTTTTCCCCTTCTAGGTGGACCAGAACTTCGACAACCGTCAACTAGACATGTTTAGCCTAGGGACAGCTTGTAGGTACATGCTTTGCAGCTTGCCTTGAGCTAATGCCCTCACTGAGGTGCGTTTATTGCCAGCAGAGCCACAGCACCACTTTGTACAGTTGGTTCAAGGCAACCTAGCTCCTGTTTTGTGTCTCCTGGCTCTGCCATGAATGTTTAGAACAGGGACAGGAGGTAGGCACACTCTCTCTCTTTTTCCCCTTCTAGGTGGACCAGAACTTCGACAACCGTCAACTAGACATGTTTAGCCTAGGGACAGCTTGTAGGTACATGCTTTGCAGCTTGACTTGAGCTAATGCCCTCACTGAGGTGCGTTTATTGCCAGCAGAGCCACAGCACCACTTTGTACAGTTGGTTCAAGGCAACCTGCCTCTCGTTTTGCATCTCCTTGCTCTGCCATGAATGTTTAGAACAGGGACAGGAGGTAGGCACACTCTCTCTCTTTTTCCCCTTCTAGGTGGACCAGAACTTCGACAACCGTCAACTAGACATGTTTAGCCTAGGGACAGCTTGTAGGTACATGCTTTGCAGCTTGCCTTGAGCTAATGCCCTCACTGAGGTGCGTTTATTGCCAGCAGAGCCACAGCACCACTTTGTACAGTTGGTTCAAGGCAACCTAGCTCCTGTTTTGTGTCTCCTGGCTCTGCCATGAATGTTTAGAACAGGGACAGGAGGTAGGCACACTCTCTCTCTTTTTCCCCTTCTAGGTGGACCAGAACTTCGACAACCGTCAACTAGACATGTTTAGCCTAGGGACAGCTTGTAGGTACATGCTTTGCAGCTTGCCTTGAGCGAATGCCCTCACTGAGGTGCGTTTATTGCCAGCAGAGCCACAGCACCACTTTGTACAGTTGGTTCAAGGCAACCTAGCTCCTGTTTTGTGTATCCTGGCTATGCCATGAATGTTTAGAACAGGGACAGGTTGTAGGCACACTCTCTCTCTTTTTCCCCTTCTAGGTGGACCAGAACATCGACAACCGTCAACTAGACATGTTTAGCCTAGGGACAGCTTGTAGGTACATGCTTTGCAGCTTGCCTTGAGCGAATGCCCTCACTGAGGTGCGTTTATTGCCAGCAGAGCCACAGCACCACTTTGTACAGTTGGTTCAAGGCAACCTAGCTCCTGTTTTGTGTCTCCTGGCTATGCCATGAATGTTTAGAACAGGGACAGGTTGTAGGCACACTCTCTCTCTTTTTCCCCTTCTAGGTGGACCAGAACATCGACAACCGTCAACTAGACATGTTTAGCCTAGGGACAGCTTGTAGGTACATGCTTTGCAGCTTGCCTTGAGCGAATGCCCTCACTGAGGTGCGTTTATTGCCAGCAGAGCCACAGCACCACTTTGTACAGTTGGTTCAAGGCAACCTAGCTCCTGTTTTGTGTATCCTGGCTATGCCATGAATGTTTAGAACAGGGACAGGTTGTAGGCACACTCTCTCTCTTTTTCCCCTTCTAGGTGGACC
The DNA here is from genome assembly GCF_964204655.1 of Triturus cristatus. Lineage (NCBI taxonomy): Eukaryota > Metazoa > Chordata > Amphibia > Caudata > Salamandridae > Triturus > Triturus cristatus. The sequence goes on along the minus strand of NC_140592.1, from coordinate 407,379,149 downwards.
AGAACATCGACAACCGTCAACTAGACATGTTTAGCCTAGGGACAGCTTGTAGGTACATGCTTTGCAGCTTGCCTAGAGCTAATGCCCTGTGGTGTGGGTGGTTCTGATTTTGAATGGCAGCGCTCTGCCAGGTCTCCCCCCTTCCCCATAGTTTCTGGCGATGTACTTGCGTGAAATGTGTTTAACCTCATCCTCTGCAAGTGCATTATATGTGTCGATCTGTATCGATAATCTAATATGGGCCAATAATGTTGTATCTTGTGTGTTTTCAAATTCTCGTTCCAGTCTGACAATTTCAGCTTCCATCCTATCTAATTGTCCCTGTATATCCTTCAAAATTCCTGCGTGTTTCCCAATGCAGTGGGCCCGTATGGTAACTTTAAATGCTTCCCACAGTGTTCTAGTGCTCTGTACTGAGCCTGCGTTATTTTAAAACAAATCTATTATTGCGTGCCATAGCTCTTCCCTGAATACCTGGTCTTGTAATGCCGTTGGCCTCAACCTCCACGTGAATTGTCTTGGAGTGTGTGTTGGGATTTGCAGTGTGAGGATGACTGGGGCATGGTCCGAAAGCGTTTTAGGTGTGTGTGTAATTGCCGTTGTCCACGTACATGCATCTCGGGATATCAGCCAATAATCAAGCCTGGACCATGTGAGATATGTTGAGGAGAAGCGCGTCCCTTCTTTACGGTCTGGATTTCTGACTCTCCATATATCCACCATGTCCCAATCACCTATCCCGTCTCTTAGGACTTTTGCCGATTGTTTACCATATCTATCTATCCCAGTTGACCTGTCCAGTGTGGGGTCTAGGCATGTATTAAAGTCCCCAACCCAGAGAATAGCTCCGGGATGGAGGTTGCGTAATTGCGTACAGATGTGTGCGTAAAAAGCAGGGTCATCAGTATTCGGGCCATATACATTTACAATTGTTAACACCGTGCCCCCAAAGCAGCCTTGTACTATTACATATCGCCCTTGGTCGTCTTTTATAGATTTAATGAGCGTGAAGGGTGTATTACATTTGGTCCATATAAGTACCCCCCTTGCGTACGAGGAGTAGGACGACGCCAACCTATATGTAGCCCATCTGGCCCCTATTCGTGTCTCTCTTAACTCTGTCAGATGTGTCTCCTGTAACATCTATTTTACGCCTGTCTAGGTATGCTAGTACCTTACAAATTTTCCGTGGGTCATGCAGTCCTCTAACATTCCATGTTAAGAGCGTCAGTGGTCTGTGCTGCTGCAAAGCGTCAGCCATCTGCCGGTATTCCGCCATCAGCCTGGTGCGAGTGTCTATGGTGTATGAAAGTGTCCCTCATGCGTCCGTCTGTCACAGTGCCACCATCTGGATTTTTTTGCCGTTTGAATTGTGGTGAACATGGTTTGGATGTCATCGTTCGTCACCCCACCTGTTGCTCCCATTGTTGATTGTGGCGTTGTCTGCACAGCAGCACTTTGGTCCTGATGTTTTTTCGTGTGATCAAAGGTGAATTTGGGCTGGGTGCGATCTGTTGTACCCATTTTACGATATGTGGTTAACCTTACCCACAGGCATATTGGTAGCTGCGACCCCAGGTGGGAGGCGATTTAATTTAGGACTCTCCATCCAGTCTGTAGTGAGTCGATGAGCTCTGCATTTTATGACGTTCAGGTCCAGTGCGTGTGTGTAGTTCTAATCACTATGCCGTGACAGCACTGCGGGTTCCGGTAGGCAGATGGAAGTGCCAATTCACACGGGGGGTTTTACAGGGTTTCTCTGGGCCTTGCTTTACTGACCAATATCTTAAATTGTCGGGGGTGTGTCTTGCTGGTGTAGTCTTCCGCCTCTGTCTCTTGGCCCCACACTAACCTTAGTCTGCCCCCAGTTATATTTGCACGGACTCAGCCTCTTACTTGTGCCACCCTTGTGTTTTATCAGTCAGTTGACTCTTGTTGGAAAGAGAAATGCTGACACGTGGTTAGTAGCTCAGCTGAGTGGGGAGGGGACGGTCCAGGGCTCCCCCCCTCTGAGTCCAGCCGACCTCAGACACTGTGTTCCTCCGTGCCTCCACCGTAGATCACGCCCAAAGGGTATTCATTCACATAAATATCTGCAGGCACATCCAGGCAGTCAGTGTCCCCATTGACCTGGCCCCGAGGCCGCCACAGCAAGTAATCCCAACTTGCAGTTGAATCGGACCTGTGCCCTTCTTTTCATTGACTCAGTGTGGCCTTCTAGCGAGGTCGCTCCTCCCTGTGTCTCTCTCACCTCAATTCACGCACGGGCAGCCGCTTATACACTCCCCGGTGTCCTTCAGCCGTCAGTGCTGTGCAGCGGTAGGTTAGATTGTGCCCCCGGTCTTTAACTTTAAAAAGTCCGCTTACCGCGCCTCTAGCAGGTCTCCAGCACGCATGGGGCCCCAATAAATCTTCCGCCGCCCTCCCTGAGCACTGTGTACAGCGCCAGTCTTCACGTGCAAATTCCACCCATGTGCCAGGCGGTCTTGGCCCCGGAATCGCGGCTTCAGCGGGGCTTACTGTCTCCCAGGGCCGCGCTGCTCGCTGTACCTCACGGCGCGTCCTTTCACCTCGTCTCGCGGCTCCGCTTTCGCTTTCTATCGGAGGGGCGAAGCTATTAGGTCTTTGTTGCAGGCCACCACCACCGTTTTCGGTGCCGGACGTCACTTCTCCGCGGGCTCTGTCTCCTCAGCTCTCTTTCACCTAGGGTGCAGTCTCATGCAGATAGCGTTGAAAGGATCGGTTTGAAGGATATTTGGGCTTGCGCGAGGAGCTCGCTTAACAAGCGGCCATTGCGCTCCAAGGCTAGCTCCGCCCCCCACCTTTGCTTGATTCTTATCTGGATATGGTTGACTATGTTTTTAACTCGGCTACCGGTGGCATTGAATTGACATAGGGATTGTGTTGTACAACTGCATTGCCCTACCTTCACAGAGCAAGACTATTCCTGTCTCAGCCTCTGAAGGCTGTCTCAAGTGATAAGGCCACCTGTGAACTATTATGTACCTGAAGCAAACTACTTTACCAATCGGTCCAGGGTGATGTTCAATCTGTCTATGGACATTTATTGTGGGAATTGTGACATGTTGCCTGGTGTGGGTGCTTTTTGACACCTGGAGGGAGCTGCATACCTGACTGCTATATTGGATGATATTAAGCAAATTAGAGGGGAGGTGAATAACCTGTCTTAAACCTGGGCATTTAACAGTATTGCAAAGAAAGGGATCTCTGTAGGGATAAATCAAGCAATTCATTTGTCAACAATATTCAACTTGTAGGTATGTCTAAAGCTGTGGGATCTATGGGTGTCTGTGCACATTGGTGTTTGATTGTAGGCATAAGTGAATGGCCCAATGAAAAGGTGTCATCCTCAATCATACTTTGTGTCATTTTGGAAAGTTGGGAAAGTCCTAGAAAAAATAAAGATGCCTTTAAGTTCTGAGGCAAGATGGCGGTTTGTCCAAAACCGTAGTGCACACGTTTGATCAGAGCTCCCATGACGAACTGAACCGAATTGAGATGCTGCTCGGTCCTAAGGATACTGATCCTAATGGCGATAAACTTATCTTAAACTAAAAAAAAAGAATAACAGAGAGAAATTCTTTGGAAATGATAGAAGATAGCCGCCTTAACCAGCATGCAGTGTTCAAACTACCACAGAACCCACTAACTACTCTGGCGACGGTGATCGGCCTGACCGTCCTTCGGTATATGTGGAAAACGCTGGCGACAGAAAGGAGTGTTGGTAAAACCTACCACTTTGAAGGCGCAGGTGCTACGATCGAGGCTGAGGACGATATGCCTTCCAAGAATGCAGCGACGGCAGCGGCGCGGGTTAGAGCCGCAAGAATAGCTCAACGAGAAGCCGCGGAGAAGTCTGTTGGGGCCGCAGAAGCCATGAATGATGATGGAACCGCCACGACGCCGAGCGGCAGCAACTCGGAAAGGAAATGCAACTGGCCCCTCAGAGTTCGAAATGCTTCGCAAGGCCCCAGGAGTGCATCCGGTTCATGACGGGAAGAGTAAGTCCGGAAACTCCGAAAAAGTCGATGAGCATCGCACCGACGATTTTGAGGTAAACACAGAGGGGCAAGCGGGAGGGGGCATCCCGACCAAAAGCTATGCTATGTCAGGAGATCTTAATCTCGTGAACCCTTCAGTTATGGCGATTGTAGCGGTGCCAACGGCCCGAGGGATAGTAGCGGAGGAGCCCAAGCGAGTAAAAGTGAGATCAACGCTCCCCCTGAGATTGACGAGAGGGAGAGTGCAGTTACGCCTACGCCTCCCTTAAGTTTGACTTTGCTACTAAACAGTTATTCTAATAATGCAAATACAAGCACTGGCCATGAGAATAACATTTCCGTCACTGACACCAATGTAGATATACAGGAATCTAAAAAACCCCACCAGATGCAAGCAGGGGCAAAACTGATACCAGAGATTCAAACACAGCATTCCAATCGAAAATATCAATTGCAAGCGCTAAGCCCTGATCCGAATATAAGTATTGAGAACACTATTGCATCTGATCTGGAAATGGGGGAAATCAGTGAAAGGAGAGAAACAATTAATATTGACGGTCATATTGACCCTGAAAAAGACCCCAGTGATTTTTTCTCTTTCTCGGATGAAGCAGAGTGGTCAGATAACTCAACTTCAGGGGAGACTGATAAGAGTGCCAGCGGTGAGAAATCACAAGCAGCCAGCGCTAGACCTAAAACAATGGTTAAACGGGGGGAAAAAAACATTTTGACGAGACAGACCTAGCATGGGACTATACCCCCACAAACCAACTCACTAATCCTTTCCGTGAAGCTGAGCCGACACAGCAATTAAATCATTTAACACCAGGGGATATACCAGCTTCAACCCTCAACACTATTCTGCAAGCAATAGCATCACATCGTGAGGAGACTTCACAAGATTGTCGCAAGGCACAGGCAGCCCTTCGTAAGGTACAAGGAGTAGTTCAAAAACTTACCAAGTGAAAGGAGTTTTCAAAGTGAATTATGTGAAAAAGTGTAGGAAGCTGGCTCCGTATGTGATATTGCCACTAGGTGATAATACCATGCAGAGAGTCCAAGGGGTCTCCAAGTGTACAGGGCTCAACGTTGAACCCAAACTGCTCTATTAGTGGTAGTGTTAGCAAGCAGCATTAGGCCTAACTCAGAGGACTGTAAAACATGGATTGCACTACCGTGATCAATAAAGGACATATGAGTCAAAAAGGAGATCCACAACAATTTTAGAAAATATACTTTGTTTGTATTTTATTTTAAGACTAAGATCTTCACAATCAGGTAAGTACGTTTATAAATAAAAATACTTTTCACTTTCATAAGTTGACAGAATATTTTCAGAACAGTTCAATATCCTATGGTGAAAACAATATAGCAGTAAAACAGGTAAGTACCACATTTGCCGTTTCAGTCTTCGGGACCAAAGGTCAGCTAGGGCAAAGGGTAAGGAGAGTACCAAAACTGCACCTCCTGTGGCACAGGGGCAGCTGGGAAAGCAAAAGACACGGAATTGATGGACGGAATGCAGAACAAATCAAAACATTCACCCCCAGTCAAGAGATCTGGGTTAAATCCATCATTATTTTGCTCACCATGCCACCCCGGTTTAGACCTGGCCATATGCAAATCAGTCTTGACCCTGTGCCTCATGGGAACAGTCCTGCCCGAACTGCCGGCGGGTGCAGAGGTCAAAGGCGGAGGTTGGCCCAATGCTTTCCCATGGAGACTGGGAGTGCCTAGAGCCACACTGCTTGCAGATAAGTAGATCGGTTGCAGGTGCCAAGCTTTGGGGGTTAGCTCAACACACAGGGGGGGCTTCAAAGCAGAACCAAACATACACCGCCAGGGGCACAGGGGTGGCCAAGTGCAGGGTGCCAATTAAGCGCCAGGCGCCCAATGCTTCTCAATGGAGTTTCTTCTTTTGACAAAAAGTTTACAGGCGTGGTACTGGAGGTTGCATGCGAGAGACCAATGATTGCAGAGGTAAGTAGAGGTGTAGGGGGTCATAGGGGCAGGAAGGATCCAGCCGTAATGTATTAATGACTTTGAAAGACTTAGAAAAGTGTAATTAGAGGTCAAAGGTCAACAGACATGATCCCCCGACACCAATTAAACCAATGAAAATGCAAGTATTTATCAAGACAATTACAATAATGCAACACTAGTAACTAATGATCCAAGGGTAGTGCAATAACGACCTTGATACACCTAAATAAGTATAATTAGAGGTCAAAGGTCAAAAACCATAACCTCCTCCAACACAGTAACTAAGGAGGATGTAGGTACTCATAATTACAATTCCAATAATGCCTCACTTGTAATAAATGATCTAACAGTAATGGATTAATGACCATGAAACACTTAGAACAGTGTAAATAGAGGTCAAAGGTCAAATTACATGACCCCCTCCCACCAATTTAATGAACAAAAATGTAAGTACTTATCATTACAATTCAACCACTGCAACACTTGTAAACAATGGTCTCACCATAATGGAATAAACACCTTAAAACACCTACAATGACGGCGAATAGAGGTCAAAGGTCAAATATTACGACCTCTACAATAATTTGAACAAGGAAAAAAATAGTACTTTTCATGTTGAGTCCAATAATGCCACACTTCTTAAAATTGATCCAAGGGTAACAGAATAAAGAGAAAAAAGGTTAAAAGAAATATGTATTTAGGGGTCAAAGGTCATGTTTGTTCACCTCTCATAAAATTTGACTAGTTGACCTGTGAGACCAGACAATGACCTTTCCGAAGATACCTCACTTTGCAAAAACAAATTCACTGTTACAAAGATATATCCTTTGTACACTTCCAGAAGCTACCATTTAGGGTCAAAGGTCAAGGACTGTGACCTTCAGGAGTTATATGCATGAAATCATATGCCAACTAATCACAAAATATGCATCACTACTCTGCATAAAAGTCAGAAAATACATTTTGAGGTGTTGAACATATGTCCAATAACAAGACTAAGATCATTATATGGAAAACAACAACAGACGAAACAGCATGTCGGCCATTTTGTAGCATGTAAAGTGCTGTGAAAGGCAGCAAAAATATGTATTTTCATATATTTACTAACAGTAGTCTCTGAAACATCCATTTTACTTCTGTGAACCAATTCTGCTAGGCTTATATAAGTTTAGATTCTGCACAACAATAGAAAAACATGAAAAACGTATGTGCCTTATATCTATGTCATTGTATGACAAAGAGCCATAAAAAACACAAAAACAAAATTAAAATCAAAATCTGTCCTATTACCAGGTGAGCAAACAGACTAATAAATATTTCTGCGTAACTGCTTTTGGAAAACACTATTTTTTTTATTACCCTACCAACGCGGTCATTTACTATTATCATTTTCACAGTCACCTGGCGGCCATCTTGAATTGTGTCATGTGACTTCAGGGTGTTTTATAAATGTAAGTTTTATATATAAATGAATAGTACAAGAAGTACTGAAACCAAAAATATATAGTTTCCCAACATTATAATCATAATTACACAAACTACAGCATGTTGAAGCAAAGCACTCCAAAAAGTCATTAAATGGCTTGGCACTGAAGGATTTTCAATAGGCACTAATAGGGTTAAATAAAGATAAGTGTTGTTTCACATCCTCGAGTGTAGATTTTTGTAGCCAGTCGAGGCACAATTTTCCTACACTGTATGTTGTTACTACCCCCGGATGCTGTTGTTGAACATAACATGGGTCTGGCCGAAGGATAGTAAAGCCCTGTATTCTATTCGGGAATCTTTCTTGACAGATGTTTGTGTCTGTGGGCCAGAGCAACCATTTTTCCCAATCAGGATCTGATCTGTTAGATTGTGTCTACTATGACCGCTCCCTGTGTAGTGCTATTACTTGCAGCTGTTGGTACAAAAGGAATGTTCAGGTCTTTGATCTTGGCTAATCCAAGGCAAGACGTTTGTTGCACAGTGTCATTCAAAAACATTATTTGCTGTGGCATGATACAGGCTCTAAACAAAGCTTCGATCCCCTGCACTTGCCAATCTTTAGAACCCCAGACAGATTTTGTGTCGAGTGTGTCTTTACAAAAGTCAAATCCTTGTCTAGACAGTTGGGCAATAAAGGCTGCAGAATAAATCTGTTTTGTATTAGTTGACATATCTTTCTGTTCTATTTTGTTTACATTTCTATAGAAGAATGTTTCTGGATCAAATGTATTTTACCCTGAAAAATATGGAAACTTATTTGCAAATGTTTTTGAACTACCCTTTGGTGGTGTAGGACAATGTTCCCATTAGTTAAACATAAACACATTTCTAGGTGTTGCAGATTTATGCAAAAAATGATGACCATAGTGGTTGTAACAATAAAGCTGTTTGTAGTCTGATGAACCCTCTAAGTTTTCATTGTTAGAGAACGCAGCAGACCTTTCTAGATCAGACATCATGTTAGTAACAGTCTCAAAGTCCCAATTATCAGAATAGGTACTGGAGGTAATAAAGTCACTTAATGAAATTTTACATAAATGTGAAATCTTCAGAAGTTCCGTCGGGCCGAATATGTCGAAATCGGTTTTGTCCCAAACTATACCATCCTGTATAGGAACGGCTGTGATGTTCACTGCTGACAAGACTCTTGCTTCACGATGGGAAGATTGGTGTGGTTTTAAAAGTAAGTTTATATTTTTACTTTCAGTATCCAAACAAATGTATCTGCCATTCATAAGCACGCTAAGAGTCATTACCAAAGCTAGCCAAAGCAGAAAGAAAAATATTCCAGAAATAATCCATACTTCAACTGCTTCATACTGCTCACTTTTGTAACACCTCTAAGGCTGGTACTGGAATCACGACAATAATGCGTTTCCCCTAGGCTAGAGCTCTTTCTTTTGCTACAGCAGTTTGAGCTGCTGTCAGTATCTTTTCTGTTGAAGTGAAGCTAATTTCTGCTTATGTATACAAATGTGATTTATATGCTATTGGTACTTTTTCACCCTCATTAAATCTTAAATAGGTGAATCAGCATTGACCCGAAATTATTCGGATCACTAAATTGCGTTTATTTACGCATATTTGTAAGTGAATTGTTTCGAACATGTTAGCTTGGAGTGAACGCAGGATGTCTGTGTGTTCGTGTGTCCAATGTTTTATTGAAAAATCAAGTTTGATTAATTCGTAGAGAGGTTTAACCCTTTCTGCCTAATTTAGAATGTAAGTTCTTCCAAAAATTAGGAAACCCAAGATGGATTGTAAATTTTTCAGCACTTTTGGAGGTTGGAGCAGCTCACACTTTTCTAAAAAGTTAGCTGCCTGGCTCTTGCCTTCACTTGAAAGCTAATATCCTAGGAAAAGGACATTGATATGGGCAATTCTGGATTTTTGAAAGTTGAATTTATAGCCCTCAGAGGCGAAGCCCAGTATAATGGTATTCACCCTGTTCAAGTGCCTATCTAGGTCATCGTCTGTCAGATAGATGTCATCGACATATGAAAATGCCTCGTTATCATAAATTTGTAGTAACTCTGTTACCCTTTCTGAGAATAACCCCGGGCTGTTTTTGAACCCTTGTGGGAGTCTACAAAATTGACACTGAGTCCCCATTATTGAGAAAGCTGTTAAGTACCTGCTTTCAGGTGCTATGTTTTGACAAAAGAAACCATTTGAAATGTCCAATGTTACAATGTTATTCATTAATGCTGTACTATGTGCATTTTGCACTGCAAATGTTTTGGAACAAGTGTTCAAGTGTCTGTAATGGAAAACTAGACGATATGTATTGTCTGGTTTGGATACAGGAAACAAAGGAGTGTTCATTGAGGAGGTGCATGTTTCAATCACCCCTTGGTTTTCAAGTTGATCTAAGATCTCCCTGACCTGTTTTTTAGCTTCTTGCTTTATTAGGTACTGCCTTTGTGCAGTAGGTTGATTCTTTTAGCTGTATTTTGTGGTGAGGTGAGTCCTCATCCCATCCTACATGATTTTTGTATAGTGCTGGTGGGGCAGATCAGAGCTTCCAAATCCCCTCTACTTCCACGGACGGAATGATTTCACAGTCACACACGCATACACACATCACACGCTGGTGGGGCCCATCACACCAACATTCACTACAAATCACACTATCCGTGCCCTGTAAAGGAGAGAACCAGCTTCCACATATGCTCTATTTGATCTGCCTATACTTTGAGGTCAATGCGACCAGCTGATTGCTGTGGATCTAGCCAAATACATTTCAAAGAATACACAATAAATCAAATAAACATGACCAGAAATAATCACCTGAGACAGTAATTCAAACAAATTGTTCATTTATCTAAAATTTCCAGAAAAGCCAATTAAATGCAAATTCATTTTTTCTCATATTTACCTATTCTGTCTAAATGTCAGATCCTAAGTCAGAAAACCGGTCCTCTGGAGAAGAATTAAAGTTTCCTGCCGTCATGTAGAGTCATCGTCCTCTCCGTCAGCATAGGGACCTCGCATCATCAGCTCGGGAAGAAGTGGCGCTAGACCTCTCTAGTCTACGTTCTTTTATACTGTAAATTACATTCTAAAAAGTATCATTTCTTTATTCAGAACGGATGAATAGCAGAAATAATGTCGTCTTGCAACATGAGTAAAAGTTCCCAAATATTGTCTGTCTTCAACGATGAATAGAAAATGTAATGTCCATAATTTTATCCGATACTTCTACGGATGTTTTTCCCAGATATAATGTATCATCTTATGAGACCACCGAAAGTTCACGTAGTCAGATTTATTCAGTAGCAACAATTTTCTCATCCAGGGTTTTTTTGGCTGTCAGCCTGGATTTGTCGTCATGTTCACGGCTCTTTTAGTTCGACAAGAGGGCAAGGTCACAGGCAACGCGAAGCCTTCTTGCAAAATTCTCCATTAAGTCATCTACTCGACTGCAGGCTGCAGGAGGTGGCCATCTTTCAGTAGGCCACAATTGTCAACTTAAGAGTAAAGAAACACAAAACATAATTACTACATAGAAATGATTAAACAGTGCTATTCCCCAGCTAATACCCTTATGTGTGTGTATGTATCTAGCCATTTGCGACATCATAAGCTATTAATGCATATTAATTATAAGCGCAAAACACCATAACATCACATAAGCAACATCGTTTTCTGTCAGTTTGCTCACCAGCTTAGTTCACTTGTTAATTTAGCCATGCAATAGCATTCCCTCGTGTAATTCTCTTGTTAATAAGGTTGATTAGTCAACATTCGACAACTATTAATCATTAATAATTATTCATTAATACTTTTAATTATAACATGCGAAAATGAAACAGGTATTCCGTTTTGGAGTAAAAACCCTGCTCCATCAATCCCCCCTTTGGTGATATATAATCACCACAAAAATCAAAACCCCAAAAATCAATGTAGTTTCCCCTTTTAGAAGAATTTGAAATGTCTTCTTGTTCTTGTTTTTAGACCCTAGTTTCCATCTCGTCTTCCTTCTTAGTTTCTATATACATGCTTTCTCTCAATTCTTCAAGTTCTATTTCTTGTGGATCTCTTTCTGATTTCTTTTGTCTCTTTTTAACATTTTCTTTTACGATTTTCTTTTTATTTCTTCTATATCTACAACACATACATCCTAATCTAAGAATCAATAGTGCAACTATTACACAAGTTAATGGAAATAGTATCTTACCAAATATGGTACTACCTATTTTAGCTACAAAGTTCTTAATAGCAATCATCTTATTAGCCATTTTAGTCCAGATACTTTCAGCTTCCAGTGGTACTAATTCTTCATGCAAATCAGTAATATTTTTGATGTAAACTTTTAGATCTTTACTTTCGTCAGGAATGTAAGTGCAACAATGTTGAACTTTCAGCATTCCACAGACTCCACCCTCTTTTGCCAAAAGAATGTCAAGGGCAAGTCGATTTTGCATTGCCATAGCGCGCAAAGCAATCATTTCTGTATTTACCAAAAGAAAGCCTCCAGCGGTGCTTGTTGACAAGCGATCTACCACTGTTGACAGCTTCCGAATGCCATAGGCATTTAAAGAAATTCCCACTGCTGGAATTAAAGCTCCAAAAATATCTCCTACAATTTCTGTCCATGTTTCTCTTCTATAGCGTGTTAATGTGTTAGAATGTTCAGCATCATCTACTCTGTCCATGTGAAAAATCTTTGGAAAGACCAGGCCAACATAACATGTACCAAACCAATGGTCAGGCAAACGGTAATAAGCTTTATTTCCACAAATATAATACACTCCCGGGAAAACAGGATCTTCTCCTCCTCTAAATCCCCATCCGGTTGCAATAAAGTATGTATCATGGCACTCGCTAGTCCCTATGAAATAATAATCAAATTGGGATCTCTTCCTGGTAATGCACAGTTTCCCTTTCTGTGGGGCATCTATAGCCATAGTTGGACTGGCTCCATTTTTCAACTCCTTTTCTTTCTCAATATCCCACATTGTGTCACTCATTTTATGCCCTTCTGCTTTCTTGTGCATGTTCAACCTTCTTCTCTCAACCATGTCTAGAAAATTCTTCTCCTCTCCTTTCAGTTTGCAAGTTAAATTGTTTCTAAATACATAGTCTAAGGTTAATTCTTTGGTTTCTAGAAAAATCTCATCTAAAGTGTTAGCATCTTTTGCAGGATTCAATGCTTTATTCATAGGCAACTGCCCAAGAATATTATCTATATTAGACATATTGTAATCTAATTTCCCTAACTGATAAAATATACTGATCAACACACTACAGGAAATTCCATACGTAGCCGGAAGATGATGATAAGTCACTCCTTCCGAAACAGAGGCAGGTAATTGCATGCAGACGTAGCAATCCCTGACTTCCATTGTCTTTACGTACTTGTACAACAATTTAGAAAAAACATTGCTAGAAAAATCGTTAATTGACCTGTCTTTATGAATATGTACATTACTAGTTCTAGTCGGAACTACTTTCAATGGACTCTTCCCTATATTAGTCTTGTTCTCAGTATGACCTTCTAAAGTGTCAATAGTGACTCTAAATGAAATCAGTAGAGCAAGCACGCTCCAAAGCAGCATTAATAATCCTGTACAGCAGCAGCACATTTTGCACCATCTTTTCAGAAAGGTACATCTACTTTTATTCTCAGTGTTAGCCATCTTGTTAATTTGACTGTGTCTTTTGACTTAGCCTCTTCTACTCCTTTACTGAACTTTTAAGGGCAGCAAGTACCCTCCAGATTATTAAATTCTATTAATTTTAGTACTACTTTTTCTTCTCTTCTCCAAGTGATTTTCCTTGGATTTTTACTCAATTTGGATTTTCATCACTTTTAACTGTCTCTTCATCATTATCAAACTGTATCAGGTCCTGAACATCCGTCTCTTCTCCAATGTCGGACAAGATAACTCTCAGGATTCCCACAGCTTCTTCTTCAGCAACCTCCTTCAGTAAAGCCTCCTCTGGACTTTCTTGGCTGTCCGCCTCTTCTCCTTCTTCAGGCAGTGCCACATACGTCCATTCCGGTGACTTATACCTCTGGTTTGGTTTTCTTATTCTTTTTGCTCTTTCAGGTATCTTGGTTTCTTCTTCTTTGGTTGGGTTTTGACTTGACACTTCATTCACTTGTTCAGCTCTGGAAGAGTTAACTCGTGTCAATTTGTACCTTAGTCTCTTGATCTTATTTGGCCAAAGATCTCCTTTAGCATTTCTCTCTTGCTTTCCTTCTTTATTGTTTCTTTCTCCAAGCCAAGTTCTCTTTCTCAGAACTCGTCCTCCATGTGTCTCATTGTCACTTTCATCAGACTCTGTTTCAGTTGCTACTGGTTCATTAACAGCTTTCTTTTCTTTAACAACTTCCTTTTCTCCAACAGTCTCTTTTTCCACCACTTGAGATTTCCCTACTTCTGTCCCTCCACGGGTCTCCGACACACAATCTTCTTGCTGTCTGCTTGTCCCTTCACCTAGCTTGTTGTTGATGTTCCCTACACCTCCTCAGGGTTTTTCCGCAACCTGTCCCTCTCTGTCTTTGTCTGTCCCTTTTTCTTCAATATTTATCTCAGGTGGAACTGGTCCAATTCCTTCGTGTGACTCAGGTGTCTCTTCTATTGGAATGTTCTTTTCTTTTCATGTTGGTCACTGTCAATTGGAACCTCAGGCAATTCTTCTGAGTCTGAGCTTGCTTCTGCAGTTTGCACTGTTCTCTTTAGAACCTCTTCTGGTGGGATGAAAGCTTCTCCTGACTCATTTTCCCCACTTTCAGGATTCTTTTTCCTTTTTCCTTCCTACTGCCTCACTGTCTGCATCATCGCTGGAATCTGATTCTTCAAAGTATTCTTTTCCAGTACCATCTCTTGGATTTGGAACTCTCAGTGTGTGGCTTGCATGTATCCAATTCTTCACACCAGCGCACTTCACAGCAGTCGTTGTGGTCAAGATGACTTGTCTTGGCCTTCCCCACCTTGGAACCAGGCAATTCCTTCTTCTGTGGACTTTTATCCTTTCCCAGTCCCCTGGGCTCAGATCATGGGCTGGTTTCTTTTCAAGTGTGGTGGCGTCTTCTCCAACCTGGTGAAACACAGAATGAACTGCGTCAGCCAGGCCTTTGCAATAATCCAAAATCATGTCATCAGTTATAGTCATCAGCTTGTTCACTGGTACATATGCATGCCTCATAGCACGTCCCATGATAATTTCATGTGGACTCAAACCTGTTGTTCTGTCTGGAGTAGACCTAATGGTCATCAGGACTAGAGGCAAGACATCGGGCCATTTCATTCCTGTGGCTAGGCACATCTTACCAATTCTGTTTTTGATTGTGCCATTCATCTGCTCAACAACCCCAGAAGCCTCTGGTCTGTAAGCACAATGCAACTTCTGCTGTACACTTAATGCTTCACAAATTAGACTCATGATTTCATTATAAAAATGTCCTCCTCTGTCTGATTCAATGGTTACTGGGAACCCGTACCTTGGGATGAACTCTCTTAACAGTAATTTGGCCACTGTTATCCCATCATTTCTTCTGGTCGGGTACGCCTCCACCCACCTTGAGAACAAACAGACCACCACCAGAACATACCTCAACCTGTTGACTGGGGGCCTTTCAATGAAATCTATCTGCATTCTTGTGAAGGGTCCTCCCTCTCTGCCTATTGTTCCTAGGCTCACCACTGTTTTCTTTCCAGGATTGAATTGCTGACATATCAGGCATCTCTGACAGAGACTTTCTGCTATTAGTCTGAACTTTGGACTGTACCAGGTTTGTTTAAAGGCTCTTATCATAGCATCCCTCCCCATGTGTCCCTGGCCATGATACATCCTTGCCATTGTTGACAGCATGCTGTATGGCATGAATGGTCTTCCATCCCTGTAGACCCACACATGATCCTTTTCTCTGGGTGCACAACCTGCCTTCACCCAATCCCTCATTTCATCATCCTTTGCCTCATCCTGCAGATGTTTTACTTCCTCCCATGTCCCCACTTCATTAGTAAACATTAATGAACAAGAAGACATTTCCCGTTCTTTACTCCTGTTAAATGAGTGATTGTTCCTCGCACAATATTGTGCAATTTCATTAGCAAATGTATTTCCAACAGTTACAAAATCGTCACCATTACCATGAGCAGCACATTTTACAACTGCTAGTTCTTTAGGCAGCTGTATCGCCTCTAGCAATTTTCCAACCACTTCAGCATTCTTTATGGGAGTTCCACTTGAGGTCAGGAAACCTCTTTGTAGCCATAACTGGCCAAAATCATGGACAACTCCGAAGCCATACTGGCTGTCAGTCATCACAGTCACTCTCACATTCCTCCCAATCTTGCATGCCTTTGTCAGTGCCACCAGTTCTGCCACCTGAGCGGATTTAACTCCTTTCAAAGGTGATGCTTCCACAACTTCTGAGACTTTGCACACAGCATATGCAGCACTCAACACTCCTTCATCTGTTCTCAGACAAGACCCATCCACAAACAACACATGATCACTTTCAGGTAGTGGCAGATCTCTTATGTCTGGCCTTGGTTTTGTGCAGTAATCAAGTACATCCAGGCAATCATGATCAACATCATTTCTCACTCCCACACATTCAGCATCAGGTAACAGTGTCGCTGGATTCACATTCACACATCTCTCCAGACTTACATTGGTTGCACCAAGAATGACTTTCTCATATTTAGTCAGCCGACTATGAGACATGAACTGTGTCCGGCTCCTTGTTAAAAGGATTGCCACATCATGAGGTACGAATACCCGTACAGGGTATCCCATTATGATTCCTTCACTTTGTTCCAAACTTTTGCAGGTAGCAGCTACTGCTTTCAGGCAACCTGGTAAACCCACAGCTACTGGGTCAAGAGTTGCTGAGAAATAGGCGATTGGCCTCCTCAGACGTCCATGTTTCTGGATTAACACTGAAAGTGCACATCCATTTCTCTCACTGCAGTACAATTCAAATTCCTTTTCATAATCCGGCATCCCTAAGGCGGGAGCTTCACAAAGTCTGTCTTTCAGCTCTCTGAATACAGCTATTTCTTCTGGGTTTAGTTCTAATGGGTCTTTCACCTCACCTTTGGTCAATTTAATCAATGGTTTGGCAATCAGGGAAAAATTACTTATCCACTGACGACAGTAACCTACCATTCCCAGGAACATTCTCACTTCCCTTTGGGTCATTGGGGCTCTCATTCCCCTAATGATTTTGATTCTGTCAATAGTCACTTTTCTCAGGCCTTTCTCA
Organism: Triturus cristatus; assembly: GCF_964204655.1. Lineage (NCBI taxonomy): Eukaryota > Metazoa > Chordata > Amphibia > Caudata > Salamandridae > Triturus > Triturus cristatus. Next base: position 407,362,430 of record NC_140592.1, on the reverse strand, counting down.
ATGTTGTGTCCCAGATACTGGACTTCTTTCTTACAGAACCGCAATTTGGCTGGAGATACCTTTAATCCTCCATCTGCCAAGTGATTCAGCAATGCAATGGTATCTACTTCACAAGCTTCATGTGTTTTGGATGCCACAAGTAGGTCATCAATATATTGGACCAAGACTGAATTTTCGGGCATTGTCAGACTTTCCAGAGATTTCTTTAACAATTGATTAAATATTGAGGGGCTCTCTGTATACCCCTGTGGGATTCGGCACCATGCCAAAATCCGCTCTCCAAATCTAAATGAAAATATTGGCTGGCTGTCATGATGCAATGGGATTGAAAAGAAAGCATGACACAAATCAATTACCGTGTACCATTCTGCATCATGAGGAATCTGGTACAAAATCACTGATGGATTTGGCACAATTGGACAACATGGCACAACAATCTTGTTAATCTTTCTCAAATCTTGTACTATTCTGAACTTTCCATTAGGTTTCTTCAGTCCCATTATCGGTGAGTTACATGGGCTGCTCAATATTTCTCTTAACACCCCTTGCTGGATCATCTTCTCAATTAAGGGTGTTATCCCTTCAATTATTTCAGGTGTCAATCTGTATTGCGGTATATTTGGGTAAACCACTCCCTCTTTTACAGTAATCTTTACTGGATCTACATTTCTCATCAGGCCCACATCTTCTCCAGTAAAATCCCAAACTGCTGCTTTCACTGTCTGTTTCAACTCTGTGGGTAATGCATCAGGATTAAATATTGTATATGTCCCCAAAGCCTCACATTCTCTGTTATCCATGGTCATTCTGTATAGCACATCCTCATCAGGTGTCTCAAAGGTTATTCCATCTGGAGTACAGAAAATAGTGCAATTCATTTTGCACAGCAGATCCCTGCCTAACAGATTCACTGGACTGGTGTCACACACCACAAATCGGTGCATGTCTGAAAATTTCCCTATTCTAACCTTTACTGGGTCAGTAAGTAATGTTTTGATCTGTGTGTTGGAAACTCCAACCACTTGGATTGCTTCGTCCGAGAGAGGAAGATTCTTTATATCAGCTGACCTGACAGTTGATCTCGTAGCCCCAGTATCAACTAGGAAAGTGATGCTTTCACCATTAATTTTCCCATCTACAAAAGGTCCTGCCTGGTCTATTTCCAGAGTAGCGCCAAGTACGCACTCCTCCTCCTCTCTTCGGCACCGTCAGAAGTCTCCCTCAGAGTCACTTCCCTCATTTTTCAACCAGTATTGAGATACAGCGCTTGCGCGTTTTGGTCTTATTACCTGCTCTTCATCGTAGAACCCCGATTCTTGACTGTATTTCTGGGATCCTTTTCTCTGTGGCAAGGGTGGTTTTGGCAGATGATTCTGCTGCTTATCAGCCTTCTGCTGTTGCCGATGCTGACCATACCCCTCGTTCTGCACCTGCGAATTCAATGATGAATTATCCTCATTAGTGGACGGTGGATTCTTACACTCGGATTTCCAGTGCCCCAATTTTCCACAGTTGTGACACAGGAACTTCTTTTTGGCCTCTTCAATGTTCACTTTCCCTTTTCCTGGACCATACTTGGGTTTATTTCCTGGGTTATTTGCCTGTTCAACCAGCTGAGCTTCCTGTCTTTCTGCAACTTTCACTTGTGCCCACATTGCCTTTTCTTTCAGCTTTCTCTGCTTTGCCTCAATCTCATCACTGAAGTATTTTGCATGTCTCAAAATCTCATCAATCTTCTTACTCTGCCAATCCACGGTATGCTGCCGTATAATTTCGCTAATTTCAGGCCGCAAACCATACACAAATCTGTACACAAAGTGACTCAGATCTTGGTCACCCAGGTGTTCATCCCCACTGAACTGCTTAAAAGCTAGTATCAGTCTTTCATAGTAAGCATGAACTGATTCTTTCGATTCCTGATGTGTTCGGTCTATTTTAACCCAGTCTGTCTCCTTAGGGGGTACTTTATTTTTCAAAAAGGCCATAACCTGCTCATACTTTTTCATGACCTCCGGGTCTGGAGCTCCTGTTTTTGGATCTCTCGGGTATTCCTTTGTAGGCCAATCTATGACTATTTTACATTCACTTGTGGGACACCCCCGCGCCGCACGGCCACCAGCTGCTGCGTGTGCCCCTCAGCCTTGTCCCTGCCGCGCTGCCTGCCTCGCCGCCGGCTGACTCCGTTGCCGTTTGTTTTGCCTTTGTTTCTCTCGCCATTTGTGCTTGTCATCTGTATTCCCTGCCCGTGTTTGAGTTTCTTTTTCCCTTGTTTTGTTCGCCATTTGTGCTTAATAAAGTATATTTGCCTGTTTATCTGTCCAGCTTGTGTCCTTCCTGTTAGCCCGCCTACATCGCCGCCTCCCCTCCCCGCTCCCCGCTTCCCGCCACCACCGCAAGCCCCGCCCCTTTTTTCATTCTGTTCCCGCCCCGCTCCCGCCTCCCAGCTGCTCCGCCCACCCGCGCACTTGGCCTTTATATGGCGACCGTGCGACACAGGTAAGTGTGACCCACTTGTGGGACACCCCCGCGCCGCACGGCCACCAGCTGCTGCGTGTGCCCCTCAGCCTTGTCCCTGCCGCGCTGCCTGCCTCGCCGCCGGCTGACTCCGTTGCCGTTTGTTTTGTCTTTGTTTCTCTCGCCATTTGTGCTTGTCATCTGTATTCCCTGCCCGTGTTTGAGTTTCTTTTTCCCTTGTTTTGTTCGCCATTTGTGCTTAATAAAGTATATTTGCCTGTTTATCTGTCCAGCTTGTGTCCTTCCTGTTAGCCCGCCTACATCGCCGCCTCCCCTCCCCGCTCCCCGCTTCCCGCCACCACCGCAAGCCCCGCCCCTTTTTTCATTCTGTTCCCGCCCCGCTCCCGCCTCCCAGCTGCTCCGCCCACCCGCGCACTTGGCCTTTATATGGCGACCGTGCGACACAGGTAAGTGTGACCCACTTGTGGGACACCCCCGCGCCGCACGGCCACCAGCTGCTGCGTGTGCCCCTCAGCCTTGTCCCTGCCGCGCTGCCTGCCTCGCCGCCGGCTGACTCCGTTGCCGTTTGTTTTGCCTTTGTTTCTCTCGCCATTTGTGCTTGTCATCTGTATTCCCTGCCCGTGTTTGAGTTTCTTTTTCCCTTGTTTTGTTCGCCATTTGTGCTTAATAAAGTATATTTGCCTGTTTATCTGTCCAGCTTGTGTCCTTCCTGTTAGCCCGCCTACATCGCCGCCTCCCCTCCCCTCCCCGCTCCCCGCTTCCCGCCACCACCGCAAGCCCCGCCCCTTTTTTCATTCTGTTCCCGCCCCGCTCCCGCCTCCCAGCTGCTCCGCCCACCCGCGCACTTCGCCTTTATATGGCGACCGTGCGAACGCGCAGCGGGCACGCGCAGCGGGCGCGCCGATTGTGCGCCGAAGGCGCGCCAAAGGTAAGCCCGTCTGCGCCCGTCCGCGACCGGATCGCGACCAGCGCCAGGACCCCTGGCCCCCGATGCCGCCGACCGACTCGCCTGACGTACTCCGCCGCCACCCTCATCGCTCTCAACTCTGGCCGACTCCCAGAATGCCATCAAGCCACACCACGACGCACCCACGGACCTTTCAGCTGCCACGCCTGCAAATTCACCTGCATCCGGACCTTCCGCACACCAGCCCCCGCCAAGTCGAACAGCAGCAGCACCCACCTCAAGTGCATCCTGCTCAACACCCGCTCCGTCCACAGACACGCCATCGAACTCTGGAACCTCCTAGACGCCACAGCCCCTGACGTTGCCTTCCTCACAGAGACCTGGATGAACGCCTCTTCAGCTCCCGACATCGCCATCGCTATCCCAGAGGGCTACAAGATCGTCCGGAGGGACCGCAACGCCAACCAGATGGGAGGAGGCATCGCCATCATCCACAAGAACACCATCCGTCTCACGACCAGCACCGAGAACACCCTGACCACTGCCGAACACCTGCATTTCCAGATCCACACCAACCCGAACACCACCCTCAGAGGCACCCTGATCTACCGACCCCCTGGACCACGCACGCAATTCAGCGAGGACATCGCCGACTTCGTCAGCCCGCATGCCCTCCCCTCCGCTGACTACATCCTCCTGGGGGACCTCAACTTCCACCTGGAGAACAACAACGACCGCAACACCAGCACCCTGCTGGACAACCTCGCCAACCTGGGACTCAAGCAACTGGTGTCCACCCCCACCCACCTCGCCGGACACACACTCGACGCAGTCTTCTCTTCCAGCACAGACATCGACTTCAGCCACGCCACAGAGCTCCAATGGACGGACCACAGCTGCATCCACTTCACCTTCAAGAGAACGACGACCCACCACCACCAGCAACAGGCCGCCCGCAGAAGCTGGAACAAGATCACAGCAGACCAGCTCGCCACCTCCCTGAGCCAGCACCCTCCTGCCAGCTCAGCGAACCCCAGCCAGGCCGCCGTCAACCTCACGAAGTGGATCAGCATCTGCGCGGACGAGCTCGCCCCGCTGAGGACCCCGCCCAGCAGACCCGGAAGCAAGAAAGCCCCATGGTTCACGGACGAACTCAAGAGCTCCAAGAAGAACTGCCGAGCCCTCGAGAAAGTCTGGAGAAGGGAACCTACACCGGACAACAGGACCTCCTTCAAGCTTGCCACCCGGAAGCACCACCAGCTTATCCGCGCCGCCAAGAAAACAGCATTCAAGGAACGGTTGGACAACAACGCACACAACTCCAACCCCAGCGCAGGAAACAACGACATCACCCCATCACAAGACCTCTGCAACTCCCTCGCTTCATACTTCCACAACAAGATCACGGACATACACAACAGCTTCAACAACCAACCAACGCACACCATGACCGAACAATCACCCCCCACCACCAACCTCCACGCCTGGACCCCGATCAGCACCGAAGACACCATCCGCACGATGAACTCCATCCACTCCGGATCACCGACCGACCCCTGCCCTCACCACGTTTTCAACAAGGCCGACGCTGTCATCGCACCCCACCTGCGAGACATCATCAACACATCATTCAACACCGCCACCTTCCCTGAGAGCTGGAAACACGCCGAACTCAGCGCCTTACTCAAGAAACCAACAGCGGACCCCACCGAACTCAAGAACTACCGCCCCATCTCGCTCCTCCCGTTTCCAGCCAAAGTCATGGAGAAGACCGTCAACAAGCAGATGGCCGCCTTCCTCGAGACGAATGGATCCCTCGACCCCTCACAGTCCGGCTTCCGAGCCAATCACAGCACCGAGACCGCCCTCATCGCCGCCACCGATGACATCCGAGCCCTGATGGACAATGGAGAAACAGCGGCCCTCATCCTCCTAGACCTCTCCGCGGCATTCGACACGGTCTGCCACCGCACCCTAGTACAGCGCCTCAGTAACATCGGAATCCAGGACAAGGCGCTGGAATGGATCATCTCCTTCCTCGACGGAAGGACACAGAGAGTCCGCCTACCACCATACAAATCAGAAGCCTCCGAAGTCATCTGCGGCGTCCCTCAAGGATCATCTCTGAGCCCCACCCTCTTCAACGTCTACATGAGCCCCCTCGCGGCCATCGTATGCAAACACAACCTCAGCATCATCTCCTACGCCGACGACACCCAGCTGATCCTCTCCCTGACCAACGACCCCGCCTCCGCCAGAGCCAACCTGCACGAAGGGATGAAAGAGGTAGCCGAGTGGATGACGACCAGCCGCCTGAAACTGAACTCTGACAAGACGGAGGTCCTCATCCTGGGCTCTTCCCCCTCCGCCTGGGACGACTCCTGGTGGCCTCCAGCCCTGGGCACCGCACCCAAACCAACAGACCATGCACGCAACCTGGGCTTCATCCTGGACTCCTCCCTCTCCATGACCAGGCAAGTCAACAACGTCTCCTCGGCGTGCTTCAACATCCTACGCATGCTACGGAAGATCTTCCGGTGGATCCCCACCGAGACCAGGAAGACCGTCACCCAGGCCCTCGTCACCAGCCGACTGGACTACGGCAACGCCCTCTACGCCGGTACCACCGCCAAGCTCCAGAAGAGACTCCAGCGGATCCAGAACGCCTCGGCCAGACTCATCCTCGACATCCCACGAACCAGCCACATCACCGGACACCTGAGAGACCTTCACTGGCTCCCCGTGAACAAAAGAATCACCTTCCGCCTCCTCACCCACGCACACAAAGCCCTACACGACCAAGGCCCGAGCTACCTCAACAGCCGGATCAACTTCTACGCTCCCAAACGCCACCTCCGATCAGCTAACCACGCCCTCGCCGCCGTCCCCCGCATCCGAAGAGCGACTACAGGAGGAAGGTCCTTCTCCTACCTGGCCGCCAAGACCTGGAACTCCCTCCCGACTGACCTGCGCCTGACCCAAGACCACCTCTCCTTCAGGAAGAAGCTGAAGACCTGGCTGTTCGAGCAGTAGCGGCACCCCCCCCCCCCAGCGCCTTGAGACCCTACGGGTATGTAGCGCGCTCTATAAATGTCACTGATTGATTGATTGATTCAGCCCACAAGTCTGCTGGTACAATTATATCAAACAGACTATTCAGGTCAATCCACAGTACTTTTGACAGCTTTACAAATCTGTCGACTTGTCTGTACCACTCCACTGGCTTTTCCCTTAGTCGAGGGAAATCATTCGTAAATGATAAAATATCCTGTCTGGTCCATGGGCGATGTACGTACCCTCCTCCTGGAATCTCTCTCATAGGATAAGCTGTCACTGCTTTCTCCTTTTCTGTTAGGGGAAATGCTGAGTAAGTCCTATCCACTCCATCTTCTCGCTTTCGATACCACCTGTCTTTCCATCTTTCTACATCTCCCCATTTCCTTAGCAAAGCAATCATTTCCTTAATCTGTCCTGTTCGGCCTGCATTATTCAGATTCTCGATATCCTTGTCTGAAAAATCCATTCGGTATGTTTTCTGTAAAGCTTTCACCTTATCCATGTCAATTCCCACCTCACTGCCTATTCCTTTCAACCTGTCATGTATGTTCTTTGCTCTCCATGTGATGCTTTTGCTCAAAAAGAGAATCTCCCCTTCCTGATAATTCTTCAGTGTATCTGTAGGTATGGTTCCTACTATCAATTCTTCCATTTCCATACGCAGCCTAGCTACATCCATTCCCTGTGACTCTTTCTCCTTTTTCTGTAATGTTTTCAGCCAGTCATTCAAATCTTCAGCAGTTATCACAGATTTTTCCACACCCCCTGGTTCTGCCACCCTCTGCGGTTCCAAAATTGTTCCACAGGTCCATTCCATACATACAGAATTCAAACTTGAGTTAGTCTGCACACTCATTTCCCCTCCACATACAGTATTCTCCACTGATTTTCTCCTGTTCTCCATTGGGTTTCCCCTGCTCTCATTTCTGCCTGTTCCGGAGGTACAATCAATCTATTGCCCACATATGGCACCGTCAAACCATTTTCACCCGTACTCTGCTTGTCAAAAATCGGCATAACCGGGCCTATTGTCACAGGCACTGTAACAGCTTCAAGATTCTTAGTCAGCTCCCTGATTTTCTCTGTTAGTTCAGATGTAGTTTTTGCTAGTTCTCTGGTCTTTTCATTTTCAAGCTCATTCTCTCTCTCTATCTCTCTTTCTCTCTCTCTCTCTCTCTCTCTCTAACTCTCTTTCTCTCTCTCTCTCTTTCTCTTTCTCTCTCTCTCTCTCTTTTCCTATCTCTCTCTCTCTCTCTTTCTCTCTTTCTCTCTCTATCTCTCTTTCTCTCTCTCTTTCTCTGTCTGCCAGAGAACAACCGCTTTTCAGCTCAGGGGCTGTAGCCTCCGTCTTTATAATCCGCAGGGTGTTTCTCATTGGGCTAACTGCTGTTCCCACCTCTGGTTCTCTTCTATACGGGGGTGGTCTTTTATAGAGCATGTCCTCTAAGATATCATCATCAGACTCATTCGCCCCATATCTTCTGGTCTCTACATTATGGGCTTTCTCTGTACATTTTCTCCCTCCTGATTCCTCTGCTGTTCTTACAGGATATAATCCCTCGGTCATACTGGCATCTCGCCACCTTCTCATTCTGTCATGATGGGTTTCGCGATCATATTTTCTACCAAACATATATCGGTAGTTATTTCCACTTCTCTGCTTTTCTCGCTCGTGTACTTCATCTTCCCATTCTACCAAAGCCTCGAATTGCGTCGGCCTAGGCCGAGGCTCTAGATTCATCATCTGCTCTCGTAAGTTCCTCAGTATGGCCAGATTAAATGAACCATGATCTGGGAACGCTAACACTCCATCATCCTTGGTGTATTTCACCCAATTATCCAACCAGATGCAGGTATGATACCCATACTTCGCAACCATGAAGGATGCGGGGGTTCTGGTCGGAGGAAGTAACTCTCCCTCCCTTGTTACTATGTCTTTATCCTTGTCAAACCAGGTTTTAACCTTACTGAACAAGGACTTTTTTTTCTTTTCCTCAGCATGGTAATACATCTTTCTTATTTTTCCACTAGCTGTTTACTCTTACTACAGCTGTACGATCTTTTGTCCAATTGCAGGGCGACTCACACCAACGCACCAATCCTGGAGCGTCTACGTCACTGACTCAGTCCGCGAATCCCAGCGCGATTCACACTAACGCACCAATCGTGGGGCGTCTACGTCACTGTCTCAGTCCGCGAATCCCAGTGCGACTCACACTAACGCACCAATCTCTGCGCTTCCTCTGTTCTAGCCCACTGTCCAATCACAGCGCGGTCTCCCTGACGTCAGCAGCCGCTGCAGTCGCTTCTGCTCCTGTCTCCTGTCCTTCTCGTCTACCCCTCCTTTACATGACTACTCGGTAGACTTTGTTTCAACTTCTACGAGTCTGTTAGTTACAACGTACAAACATCTCCATTGTCTGCTTCGCTAGCCACAGTACAGCAAAATACGTTTCCCACGAGAATTCTGTCTTTCCCGAGAGCAGCGCTTACCTCTGCCCTACTACAGAATCGTTACTTCCGTTGATAAAGTAGCACATCCCTCTACTTCACCCTTCTAACAAGCATCAATGAACTGTTTCCCTTCGGAATGCTCCTAAGAGTTTCACAATTAACCAGAATGCCTTCTCATTCACGCACTTACACACCAGAAAATGTAGTACATTCACACAGAATTCTGTCTTTCCCGAGAACAGCGAACAGTCTGTCCTACTACAGAATTATATCATACGTTAACAAAGCAGCGCTTACCTCTGCCCTGTCCTTCTAACAAGCTCCGAGAATACCTATTACTTCTCCAGAGGTAAGCTTTAACGGCAAACCTTACGGATCCCTGGGACTTAAGACCAGAGTTTCACAGATAACCTTTGCTATCATATACACTTTTCTCACACAGAAATACGTTTCTAATGGCAACACACGGCGATGCTACCTTGTCGAACCCAGACAATGCGACGCGCAACTTCAATTGTCACACGTTTTCCCATGTCTGCATACAGGGCCAACAATCCCGGCTTTTTCCGAGAGCAACACTCCCTCTGCTCTACTACGGAATTGTCACCGGCTTCCTACATCCCGGAAGCCATTCACAATACATAGAACTTAACACGACTTCCAACATATAGAGTTAGTACACATAACAATCAATAATCAACAAGCCTATATACACGCAATTCCGCTAGATCAAGACAATAGCTAACCATCAATCTGCTACCAAGAAACTGGTGCAGATCAGAGCTTCCAAATCCCCTCTACTTCCACGGACGGAATGATTTCACAGTCACACACGCATACACACATCACACGCTGGTGGGGCCCATCACACCAACATTCACTACAAATCCCACTATCCGTGCCCTGTAAAGGAGAAAACCAGCTTCCACATATGCTCTATTTGATCTGCCTATACTTTGAGGTCAATGCGACCAGCTGATTGCTGTGGATCTAGCAAAATACATTTCAAAGAATACACAATAAATCAAATAAACATGACCAGAAATAATCACCCGAGACAGTAATTCAAACAAATTGTTCATTTATCTAAAATTTCAAGAAAAGCCAATTAAATGCAAATTCATTTTTTCTCATATTTACCTATTCTGTCTAAATGTCAGATCCTAAGTCAGAAAACCGGTTCTCTGGAGAAGAATTAAAGTTTCCTGCCGTCATGTAGAGTCATTGTCCTCTCCGTCAGCATAGGGACCTCGCATCATCAGCTCGGGAAGAAGTGGCGCTAGACCTCTCTAGTCTACGTTCTTTTATACTGTAAATTACATTCTAAAAAGTATCATTTCTTTATTCAGAACGGATGAATAGCGGAAATAATGTCGTCTTGCAACATGAGTAAAAGTTCCCAAATAATGTCTGTCTTCAACGATGAATAGAAAATGTAATGTCCATAATTTTATCCGATACTTCTACGAATGTATCATCTTATGAGACCACCGAAAGTTCACGTAGTCAGATTTATTCAGTTGCAACCATTTTCTCATCCAGGGTTTTTTTGGCTGTCAGCCTGGATTTGTCGTTATGTTCACGGCTCTTTTAGTTCGACAAGAGGGCAAGGTCACAGGCAACGCGAAGCCTTCTTGCAAAATTCTCTATTAAGTCATCTACTCGACTGCAGGCTGCAGGAGGTGGCCATCTTTCAGTAGGCCACAATTGTCAACTTAAGAGTAAAGAAACACAAAACATAATTACTACATAGAAATGCTATTCCCCAGCTAATACCCTTATGTGTGTGTATTTATCTAGCCATTTGCGACATCATAAGCTATTAATGCATATAAATTATAAGCGCAAAACACCATAACATCACATAAGCAACATCGTTTTCTGTCAGTTTGCTCACCAACTTAGTTCACTTGTTAATTTAGCCATGCAATAGCATTCCCTCGTGTAATTCTCTTGTTAATAAGGTTGATTAGTCAACATTCGACAACTATTAATCATTAATAATTATTCATTAATACTTTTAATTATAACATGCGAAAATGAAACAGGTATTCCGTTTTGGAGTAAAAACCCTGCTCCATCACTGGGGCCTGGGTTACTGCCCATTTCCTGGCATAAGTATATTGTAGGTGAATTGGAATATGGTTGGAGAAGGCTGGCATAATGATGTCCTCGCCATGTGGGCACTCCCTAACACATTTTGGTGGCCAGTCCTGTTCTGCTAAAGTATATAATAACCTCTTTCTCCCAAAAGAGTGCTTTCACTTTTCTTGGTATGTCTCCCTCCATTTGGAGTGTTATTTCATATAACTTTTGTGGAGTTCTAATCCTGGTGTATACAGTCTCTTCTGTGATGTACTCATTCAAGTCCACTATCTCCAGAAGTTCCTTCAGGTTCTGGCGTGCTATTGTTACTTCTGCTGCACTGTCCAGCATTGTCTGAGCCCGTTCTCCGTTCTTGAGCTGTGTTCTCAGTATTCTCAGCATATATGATCTTCAGACCTGCTACCTTCTTTTTTGTGGATTGAGGTTTTGTTTTATTTTTCTGAACGTGTTGATCAACTTTGGACTTCACGCTTTCTTCTTTGTGATCTGACCGGCCTCTTCTTTCTGATGTCTGTGACGATATCTGATAGGTACAAGAGGAACGTATATCAGTCTCTTGATACCTGTCAGGTTTTCTTAAATTATCCCTATTCCTGAGGTTATACCTCCTTTCAGAGGGCTACTTTTGAGGAGACCTACCTCAGGATTGAGAACGTGTCTCTTTTGGATTTTGTTTATTAGTTTCTCACTTCTTTTTAGAAGATGTAGGATTTTGAATATTAGAGTCCTTCTCAGGACCTTCAGACAATTTTGGCTTCAAAGGTTTTCCACCCAAACTGTCCCTTTATTATGCATAAGATTTTTCTATTATTCTGGGTAGTTCATGTTGATGTTCTGTTACATCAAATTCCCTTAAGCGTTGGTGAATCGCCACTGATGCTGCCTCCCCTTTAATATTAGATAATATTATTGTTGAGACCTGGTCGAAGTTTTTCAGTAATTTCATACCTAAATTCAGAGCAGGCTCTGCCCCGTATTCATTTTGAATTTGTTTCAGGACATCTGGTATTACTGCAATTGACGGAACACCTTTTCAGTGTGTCAGGCCGGGACACAGGCTCCTCTAAAGTCGAGGTCTCCTCCTACTTGCTTGGAAAAGGGAAGGTATATTTATACCCGGTAGGTGCCTTGGAATGTTAGCATTGACGGAAAGTTGGGCAGAGGAAGACGTCAGGAATTAACCCTTAAGGAATAGTGGTTTTTGCATAATAAATGGGTTCTTGGAGAAATCAATAATCCTGTGCTAGGGGAATTCCCAAGAGCTTAAGGGTCTGGTTTCTAAGAACTCATTGTGACGTTGGGGTGGATGGATGTAGGTGACCATGCCTGTATTTGCATAGCATGGCCAATGCCTAAATAAGGACTGGGATCTTATGCCTATAGAAGGGCAATGCGAATTGTGCCTATATAAGGACATGTTTCAGGAAAACCTATATACGGACACCTAAAGCGGAATACAACACCAGTATAGCTCAACCAATGACTCACCTTCTACACCCGAACCGCCAGCTTCGCTCCGCCGTCCTCGCCCTTGCCAACGTTCCGCGCATCCACAGGACGATCACCGGCGGCAGATCATTCTCCTACCTCGCCGCCAAGACATGGAACAGCCTCCCCACCCACCTGCGACAGACCCAGGACCTACTGACCTTCAGGAGACATCTCAAGACCTGGCTGTTCGAGCAGTAACTGCACCCCCTCCTCCCCTCAGCGCCGTGAGACCCTCACGGGTGATTAGTGCACTCTACAAATGTTTGATTGATTGATTGATTGAGCAGATGTGGCTTGTAAAAAGCTCCTCGCAGCTATTCTTGTCGTGAGGCACACAATGCTCTTACTGGCCCTCCTTTGTGGTTTATCCATGCAAAACTCATATACATGAGAGAGGTGCTGTATCAGACAAACACACATCTGTGTACCACAGTGTCCCTCCACCTTTGTAGACATATGAGGATGCTTCCTGAGACATGTCCACCCCTGTGTATGACAGTGCTTTTCAATACTCTGGATCACCAGAGCCGAGTTGATGACTGGACCCCGATTAGACACCGTGAGACTTTAAAGCTGCGATAATATTGATACATATCACAAATGCATGACAACTGAATATGATGACTCATGATTTATTGGCCCGGTGTTTCAATATGACTGGATATTGAATGGAATTGTTTTTCATTATCTCACTTACAACTTGATATATTATTATTCAACTTGATGAAGCCCTGATTAAGTTCTAAAGTTGTTTTTGGAATGAAACCATTGGCTGAACCTTGTTTTTCATGTGGATTTAAGAAGCTTAAATAAACAATTGATATTTGGTCATGCAAATTGGACTCTTTATTGGATCCATACCGGTGCACCTCTCCATTTGTGATCATCTATACATACTCCTAGCCAGTGCTATCTAACAGTAGCAGGTACCGGCTGAGCAGTGCACGGAACTCTATTGACTTTGTACACTTTGTGAGAGAGGTACTTTCACTATAGTCTGCTTCTGTTCCAAGCGTATATTTTCTATAGAAAGAGGAATATACCTTGCAGGATTGTTTTTGTGCAGAAGGTGACTGTTCCCGAACAAAAACATTCTACATGCAGCACAGGTACCCATGCACCATGGTGCAAGTGTGCCCGCATTGGTGCTAGGCTGCCAAACGGGCACCAGTGCAAGGGAACGAACAAGAATGCACTGTATTGACTTAATTACAACACATCTCTGGCCTTTAATTGTTACGCCTTGTAGCACAGCAAGGTAACTTGCTGCTTTGAACTGCATCACATGCTCATAAATGAGCCCCTAAATATACCCTTACCACCCAAATACCCTCACCCACCCTAAATCCTAAAAATACCCTTGCCACCCAAATACCTTTACCTACCCTATATTCTAAAAATGCACTGGCTAACCAAAACCCTTGCTCACCCTATGCCCTAAATATACCCTTGGCCAACAAAAATACTCTCACTCACCCTAAACCCTAAAAACAACCTTGCCAACCAAATACCCTCACCCACACTAAACCGTAACAACACCCCTGACATCCAAATACCCTCACCTACCCAAATACACGGAAAATATCCTTACCTCCTAAATCTTCTTACCCACATAAACCCTTAAAATATGGTACCACCTTATTACCCTTACCCACCATCAACCCTAAAAATTCCTTTTCCAGCCTTATACCCCTACCCACCCTAAAACCTAATAACACTCTTGCAACTCAAATAACCTCACCCCCCCCTAAATACTATAAACACAATTGCCACCCAAATGCCCTTCCTCACTCACCCTAAACTGCAAAAACACCCTTGACACCGAAAAACCCTCACCCACTGTAAACCCTAAAAACAACCTTGGCACGCAACCAACCTAAGTCCTAAAAATTCCCTTGCCACCCAAATACTCTTACTTACCATAAACCATAGAAATACCTTACCACCCAAATACCCTTACCAATCCTAATAATAATAATAGATATTTAACATTGAAAGCGGGCGATAAGAGCCCGCATCGAGGGGGTCTCTGCCTGGCTTAGGTAGGACTACTATAAGAGCCTCTCGTAGGGAATCCAGTAAAGCACGCCGCTGATGAGCTTCCTGAAATACCTCAAGTATCTTGGGGGCAGGGATGTCCTAAACATTGCATAATATTCCACAGGGAACCGGACTGTCCCACGAACCTTATTGTGATCCATTTGCTGGATCGCTAGCCAGATCTCCTCTATTTGCAGAGGTTGATCCCACTCCAGAAATTGCAGATACGTCTGGGGAGGGAGGGTAATCTCATGGATATGTCCATTATGCACTCTGAGAGAGGTTCAGGGGAAGACTACAACTTCACATAATACTGGACAAACACCTCGTTGTTGTCTGTGTGGGTATTTATAGTAATGCCAGCAGAGCTGAGGATTGCTCCGATAACGGTTCTAGAGACTGCTGATCACAGTAGCCATGCTAATGCAAGCCCTGGCTTGTCATCATCTGCATGTTAGCGAGCCAGTAAAGCTTTATATTATTTGTTATTCAGTCATCTCGATTCATCCAGATATTGATGACGGAGCTCTGTCAGACACACTCGCGCCTCAACCACTGTTACCTCTTCAATTTCAGTGCTTCTCAGGCGTTCTTCCAGTGCCAATACACTGCAGAGTAAGGAAGCTCTCTCACCATCTCACTGGGTGGCCCAGCCCCCAGATGTGGTGTAAGTGCAATTCCTCCATCCACTGCTTAAAGTTTCTAGCCACATGTATACCCTGGGTACCAAGGAGGAGGGGGAATAGAGCAGTCCATATCAGTGCAATGTATACAAATGAAGTCTCCACCCCAAATCCCTGGAGCCTTTGCTTCCGTCAGCATGGCCGGAGACAAAATATTAAAGAATTCACCCTGGCGTGTGTTTGTTGTATATAGGGATATCACCAAGAGGGGTTGACCAGCTAGGGCACCTTCCAACATCATGTCAGCCATCAGTATCTATCACCACGCTATTCTTCACAAAGGGTACCCCGGAGCTATCCAAATCAAGACGCCACAAGCATATGCGGAGTAACCAGTCTTGAATATCTGTCCACTTCAGTGCCTCGAAACCTCCTCAAGTTCTGTAGTGGCGAGGTGTGTTTCTTCGAGGCATGCAATGTGCCTACGATATGCATACATTCTGTGCCACCTCACAGGAGTCAGCATGTCTTGGATGTACCAAGTCAGCACATTGAATGCAGTAGCGATACAGATAATGAAATATTCCAAACCAGGGATCCACAGGAAGCCCCTCCATAGCTCCCGCCATCTCCCCGCCCCAGTGCCCCTCTATCCAGTCAGAAAATATCATCAAAACAGTAGCAAAACAATAACTCCTACACCCCTGGCTTGGCTTCTAAGAGGCATCATGCCACAATATCCCAAGCAACACAAGCATGTAATACATGCCTTTAATGCTAAAACGTAAATTTGGAAGTCTCGGGGGGTCGGGTCCAGACCGGTATATTAAGAACAACAGTTCACCACTTATCTGCTCTTGGGCCCAAAAGTGAAGTTTGTACCCATAGAGTCGCATACCATCTATAGAGGGACAGCCGGGGACCTCTATGTCTCATCACACCCATCCTCAGCACTCAGAGTGGTATCTCCCAGCACTTACCAACAGGGTAGTGTCACAGGTCTGGTATCTCTCTGCAAGGTGATCCCACCAGCATGATCAGGGAGTTCCCTCCTGAAGACTCCGATCTGTGGCCTCCAGCTCCGAATCCTGGTCTGTGTCCGGAGACAGGTCCTGAAAAGTGTTGGTGCCATGAATGGAGACCGCTGCTACCACCCGTGCCCACACTTGAGCGGCCTGTTCCCCAGTGGGGCAGAATCATGGTTTGTGTGAGCAGAAGCAGCACTTGGGCCTTCCATCTGTCCAGCCCAACAAACCATCCCCAGTAGCCTCTGGCGGTACGTGCACCCCCTTGGTGTGCAGCCACCCCCAGGCCTCCTCCAGGAATAGGGAAGAATGAACTTCATCGGCATCTGTTGCTTGGCAGGGAATAGCAATGCATATGATAATCCCTTGGTGCCTAGCTGTGTCTTGACCGCCCTGAAGGTGTTATGACGTCTCTGAACCTGCCCTGTGTAGTCCGGATAGGCTGTGATGGTGTTGCTGTTATGCGTCTAGAGGCCCTTTGCCCGGAACATCTGGAGCAGTAGATCTCTGACCATGAAGTTGAGTAGGCATGCTATGACAGGACATGGCAGAGTCCCGAGTAGGGGGGGCACCTACGTGCCCTCTCAATAGAAAGGAATTTTTAGAATCTGGTTGGCTAGAACCATTGTCGCCAGCCAGACCTCTAGGAAAAGTTCAACATTCTGACCCTCAGACCGTCAAGAAAGCGTAGGAAATGGATACTGTTGTGCAGTGAAGACCATTCGTCATCCTACGCCCCCGCCTTCAGGTACAGCATTTCAGTTTGCAACATTTTCATTTGGTCCTGCGTGACTACCAAGGAGGGCGTGAATGAGGTCAGGGAGGACTCCGCCTCATCCACCCGCTCTTTGAGTTTTGCATGGTCAGGCTGCAGCAACCAGGTCTCAACTTGTTTCGCCCTAAATTGCACCTCCATAGCTGTTTTGGAGTCCTGTACAGCTTGTAGTACCTTATAGAACATCTTAGTATGCTTTTCTAAGGTGCAATCCAGTTGTCAAATTGGGGCCGGACTGGCCATCAACATGCCCAAGATGCATTTCTGGGTTGGGGTCTTGGACACCTTCGGCTGACCCATGAGCCAGCTGCCGTAGCCAATTGTGTCACGGCGTCAGGGGTAGAATGATCAATCCCCTAGCGTTAGCAGCAGACAATGGTAGACCAGATCATTCAGTTAATAGATGGGAGGGAGAGGAATGACACAGCAGGTGACCCAGCAAGCATAAGCATGCAGGCCACAGAGGTCTTGAGCACCTACCTGGGGAAAGCAGCTGGGGCCCCTCTGTATGGAGGGGGACCCTCTAGCACCCAAGAGTCATGGAGAGCTTCCAAAATGTGTCTCATTGTTTATGAGGCCCCCCACCCACGCCACTCCGTATCCAGTTTCTGTCTACAGGACCCCCAAGGTCTGGCCTACAGAGCCAGTGATCCTCTGTCACCCAAGGGGACGTCCGGAGTCCCCGTGAAGATCCTAGCCGATGAGAACCCCATAAGGAGTGGTATCAGAGGACATAATGGAGCACCACAGGGTGCAAGGAGAAGGAGAAGAAGAGCATGCACCTATAGCTCTCAGGCTACTGGGCAGCTCTGTCTTTGTAATGCAGGGTGTCCGGAAGGAAGGCAGCCCTCTGCATAGGCGTTGCTCTTAGTCATCTGCCCCACTGACAGCGGCATTATAAAAGTATGGGGGCCACCGGCCTCTTCAGGAGATCGCATGTACTCCAGCAGCTCTCAATATTATCAGCATCGCATGGCAGGGCTGTCAGAGGGTCCCATGCCCACAACTACTTAAAGGCCCCTCCAGACTCACCTGTGTGCTCATTTAAGTCGGGCCATAGGTGCAGTCTGTCAAGCGATCCCCACGCAGCATTGCAGGTTGATTCCCCTAGCTTCAGCACAGGCGATATAGGAGGGGGGACTTCACCAGTGTTTAGTATGATGCCTCCTCCCCTGACATTTCTGGCTGGGACAGGATCGCATAGCAGGGCAGTTCCTGGCACACCGGTCAGTCCCTCCCACAATCACTTCTCGGGCCACTGCATGGCCTCCAAGGGGGCATACAACCGCGGCCCCACCAGCTACAAACAGCACCGGTTCTGTCTCTCAGGGGAGGCCCACGGTGTCTGTGAGTAGGTCGCCCGCTTACCATCGTCTGATGCTGGAGTAGGAAACAGGCATATTCTGGTCATGGCTTCTCCTCACTCCACTGAGCACAAGAGCTGCCTAGACGTCTCAGGCAGCAGGAATTCAGAGGGGAGAACCCTCACCAGCAATTGGGGGTCTCAATTTGCCTCCATAGAGCAGGATAGTGATAGATGGGCCCAAATCCCAAATCAGAGCAGACCCTTTACAGCAAGGCAACTGCCCTGGATGCCATTTTGGCCACCCCCCCCATAAAGGCATATTTCTATATTGCTCTTTTGTGACCCACTCAAAAACAACTATTGAGCCACCAGTGGGTGGGGACCCACAGTTTGGTGATCTCTGTTCTAGAGACTCATTGGTCAGTTCTAGTCAGATTAATATATTTGTTGCTATGCAGCACCTAGGATGAAAACAGTAGGGGATGGAAAGCTGATCAGAAGCTGACTAGCAAGGACACAGCTCTATAATCTAAAAGCCCACCAAACATCTACAGGCACCATCATTGAAATTCTCAGAAGAAGAAGCATGTGATTATCAGAGAAGGGCAAAGATAACCTATCCTGCAGAAACAGACTATCTTCTCAATAGAACACTATTTGCCCTCAACACAGTCAGCCAGTCACTCAATACTAGTGTAGCATGCTAGACTCACACATAGCAAACCCTTAGAGAAACTAAGGGCAACCGTTAATTTTGACTGTAATGATTTACATAGGCACTTTAGGAAAACAAATTGTTACAATGGAGGGAGAGGAGACAGTCTAGCTCCTAAAAGCAAACAGGTTTCTGTGAGGAATACCTATCTTACCCTTTATAGGGTGACATAAGGAGCAGGGCTATCCACAAAGAAAATTGCATGTGATAGATGAACAGTAACAAAACACCTCATCGCAGTTAAGAAATAAGTAAGATACATTTTCCAAACCAATTTAATTAAAAAGATGTTAGAAATGTAATGATTAAAATGATAAAAACATGAAGCATACCGGCAGTCGGTGGTCCAGCCCGTCAAATTACGATCCAACCGCTGCGTAGGCGGTCGGAATCATGTTTCTTAGAATTGAGGCTTGTGCAGCGAACCAGAAAATGGCTGCAGCACAAGCCTCACTGCTAAGAGGCATGTTTGCAAACATCCCTGCACCCTGTGACAGGCACCATGCAGTGCCTGCCACAGGTTGCAAGGATGTTTAGCCCCCCTTCCGCCCCATATCGGAAGGCCAGGGGGGATGGTGGGCCCGCTAGGGGCCCCTAAAGTCACTTTCTGCCTGCCTTTTAATGGCAGGCGAACCGCCCTAAAAGGGCAGGTGGAAAGGGACATTGTAATCCCTATGGCGGTGCCTGAGCAGGCACTGCCCCTATTGTAGGAAAACTGACCCTCCGATGGGCTCCTTGAGGCCCGTTCTAAGCGCAGCAGACGGTCCCTCGGCCAGATGCCTCTGCTCGCCGCATCGAAATGCAGCAGGTGGACTGGAGGGGCCAATGTTGGTGGGTCTGCCACTGATGGGCCGTTGGTGTTGAACTCACCGGCATCGTAATTAGGCCCGAGTCCTTGAGTCCTAAAATGGCTGACAACATTTGTTGATGTGGTAGCAGCTAATCAGATCTTATCTTTTGATTTGCATGATCCACAAATCTTCCATGGCAAGATATATTCAAAAAGAATAGTTTCTGGACCAAGGTGTAGCTTGCTGCCAAATTTGTTGTCATTCCATTCAGCTGTTTTGACTGTAGCTGTGTCTAATTGTTCTTTGGAAAAATGCAAAGAGAAAACAGTCTTTGGGATGCCCTCCCCTTTTTCTCTGTCTCCGCTTAATGAATCACCCAAAAACTTTACAGGAAGGAGATGAGATAGCTGAGACTTTTATTTTTGGGGGAGTTTTATAAAGCACAAACTAGACCCTTAGGTCTCAGAGTGCTTTACATGAGCACCAGTTGTGTTACAGATGGACACATTCATTTTTAGGCACAGGGCGATTAAGTGATTTGCCCAGTATCACAGGATGTTGAGCGTCCCTGCTGAGACTCGAACCTGGTTTCCCAGCTTTGAGGTTGACCACTCTAGCCGTTAGGCCACATCCTCTACCTTTTTTGGGATAGTTTTGTGAAGATTCCTCAAATGAATCATTACAGGACGTTTGAAAAAAAACAGGTTTAGGCAAATTAGCTCTTTTCTGGAAAGTTTTGGGGTGATCTGTCAAGCAGGGGTGGAGAAACGAGGGAGGGTGTCCCAAAACGCGGTTTCCCCATGTAATGTTCTATAGGAAAATTGAACAGCGATACATGAAAAACTGCTGAATGGAATTACATCACATTTGACAGAAAAACAAGATCTTTATCCAGAAAAGGTGCTTTTTTGACAAGGTAATCCAGTCCAGTAGTTTTTGTCAAATTAAGGTTAAAAATGTATATGTATATATATATTCACTGAAAAAACCATAGGTTTCAGGGGTGTTATAGTTAGCTGGACTTTTCACTTGTACAAAACCATTGAAATTCCCCCGTTATAGTTAGTTCAGCTAACTATAACTCGCGCGCCCGCAATGCACTGCTGATGACGTCACATATTGCATCACTCATGACATGGTCAGTGACATCACTCATGACATCACTGATGACATCTCAAATGACATCACTGATGACATCACTGATGACATCATCCAGTGAATGTGTGTTTTTCTGAAAATTAAATATGTTTTATATATGTATATCTCAAGGTTGATGGAAGAATAAATGGGTATATAAGTGTCTAAATGGATGATTTGTTTTTGAAAAATTGATTGTGTAACTGACCGATTAAGTGTATCATAGTGAATACATGGCTTAGTGAGTAATGTTTAAATATGTAAATATCTGTATCAGTCTCTCACTTTGTGTATAAGTGGCTGCATGGGTTGGTGAGTAGCTACATGGGTGTCTATATAGGTTATTAGTTGGTTTTTTGAGTATCAGTCTGAGTGTCTGCATGGTTCGGTGGGGGGTTTTACGTAGTGCATAGTTGCATGAATGAGTGACTCACTGTTTGTATGTGTTGAAGGCAGCATGTGTGCAGGACTGTATGGGTGGATGAGTGTGTGTATGGGCGTGTTAGTGAGTGAATGACTGTCTCAATAGTGTCTTTATGAATAACTACATATGTTTTAAACTAGTATATGTGACTATTGGTGTATATAAGTGAGTATATGTGAGAGTGAGAGATTGAAAGAGTTCCTGTATGAATAAGTATGTGTTTCTATAAGTGATTGTTTAAAAGACTAAGTATGTGTAAGTTTCCATAGAAGTAAGTGTGGTGGTGTGTGTATAACTGTATATGCAAGTAAATGTATGTTTGATTCTTTATTAGCATGAGTGACTATGTGTGTGAGTAACTCTATGGATGAGTGGCATTGTGTAACAGGATGTATAGGTGTATGAGTACATATGATGAGTAAGTACATGCATGAGTGACTGTATAGGACTGTTGGTGAATGAGTGGATGTGTATGTGGATCTTAGAATTACTGAAGAGGTTGTTGTAACTGGTATTGGTATGTCCATAGTTTTGAAAATTGTAGTCTTTATTTTTGAATGTGTGTATCAAAGGTTATATTAGGGTGAGAGGAGGTCTGCCACTCTATCACAAGGATGATGTCATCAGTGATGTCATCAGTGATGTCATTTGAGATGTCATCAGTGATGTCATGAGTGATGTCACTGACCATGTCATGAGTGATGTAATATGTGACGTCATCAGCAGTGCATTGCGGGCGCGCGAGTTATAGTTAGCTGAACTAACTATAACGGGGGAATTTCAATGGTTTTGTACAAGTGAAAAGTCCAGTTAACTATAACACCCCTGAAACCTATGGTTTTTTCAGTGAATTTCTGAGGTTTTTTAAATTCTAATTCCTAACTATAACGTGCCTGAAACCTATGTTTTTTTCTGTGAATTTCAAAGGTTTTTTAAATGCTAATTTCTAACTATGCCTACAGAGATAGGACATGTGAAGAAAGAAGAAAAAATTCACAGAAAGAAAAAAAAGAAGTGCAGAAAGAAGCAACAGAAGTCCTCAAAGACGAAGAAAAGTGCAGGAAGAAGGATAACGTGCAGAAAGAACAAAAAGAAGAGCAGAAAGAAGCCTTGTTGCAAAATCATCCTGCACCCTCAACTTTTTCAGACGGATACTGGTGGTAACTGAGTCTGACTAACCAGTCCTAGAGCCAGTGCTATGTTAAAAGACACTTAGAATACAGTGAAAACACCTACATACAATAGGGAACATTATGCGTTGGGGTCCCCCTGTGATTAGCATGACCTCCTCTGTAAGCCCCTAGTATATAATAGGGCAGGAGGATTAAAACTACCTCTTAAAACAGGCCACAGGGCGTTTTTGCACACGTTAAGTCAGGCCCCGTCTCCTCCCTTCACCACTGTGTAAACACGCCCTGTGTCCGTTTTTAGTTGGGAGATTAAGTTCAATTGAATCCTGAGGGTCCCTAGGGTCCAACTAGCCCACTAGGTACCTCCAGTAAGTGCCACAGACCTGCGTTGCAGAGAGGTGTAAAAAGTGGCACGGCCTGGACCACCTCTCTGCAATGCAGCTCAGTGGCGCTTACTGGAAGCACTTGGTGGGCTAGTTAGCCCACAGGGGCCCTCAGTATTGAAGGGAAATTATATCCCCAATTTAAAACGTGCCATAGTGCGTGTTTGCACACGTCACCTCAGGCCCCGTCCCCTCCTTTCACCACTGTGTAAACGCGCCCTGTGGCTGTTCTAAGTTGAGAGATTAAGTCCCCTTGAATCCTAAGGGTCCCTAGGGTCAAACTAGACCACTAGGTACCTCCAGTAAGCGCCACTGAACTGCGTTGCAGAGAGGTGTAAAAAGGGGCTTGGCCTCAGAACACCTGTCTGCAGCGCAGCTCCCTGGCGCATACTGGAGATGCCTGTTGGGCTAGTAGGCCCTCAGGGACCCTCAGTATTGAAGAGGAATTAATTCCCCAACTTACAACTCGCCAGGGGGTGCGTTTGCAGAGTGCTGCAAGGAGGGGGCGTCGCCTCCGGCACGATGCCAGTCTTTTATTTATTTTAATTTTTTAAAAAGGGGGGCTGTGTGGTGCCCCTTCTTATTCTAATTTATTGGCCCTGATGACCCCATACCCCCGGGCCTATCTCCTAATTATATTTTTTTGACCCCAATCCCCAGGGCCAGCCACTGTTTTTTATTATTTTAAAAAAATATATATTTATAGACACACCTAGGACATGCTGGACAAACCGTACGTACCTATCACCATGACGATTTGCTAGATATTCATTAAAAGGCGACTATGCATACAATGAATCCACGTGGAATGTATTTACACCACTAGTGAAGCTCTGACATGTCTGATGCCCTACCGTGCCTAATCCCGGTAGACACCCTTGTCGTTTATTTATACAAACATGGGTAGCTATTGACGGGCACATTTAATACACATGCACACCAAGCCATTCAAAGGGGATTCGACAAAAATTCGACCAAAACTATGCAAGAAACCCCCCTCACGATTAAGAAAACACACATCCACTGCCGGATGTGTAATAATTTTTATTTTACTCTCTGGAAAGGAGACGAACATCACTTGAGAGTCACAGCGCGCTCCTGGCAGAGCCCAATTCTGTGTTACACCCACCATTGCCTGCTGAGTGCCACACACCTCTGTGTTGTATTCTACTAGCTAGTGCATATGCTATCACATTCTCTAGCCCATGTGCACTGTAACACCACCCAGTGAATATGTCATGCCACACTTGTCTTCGCACGGGTTATATTGCCCCATCTAACGTGCCTTCCTCGATGCCTATGTTATAACGCACAGTGCTATGCCATACATATTACAATCTGGGATCCATATCTTTGTCACAGTGCATATGCAACGTTACACTCCCCAGCACATATTTTATATTACAACTTTAGAGACTAGTTAGGTTACACAACACTGCCCTGTGCATATTACACTCCAAGGCGCATATCGCATAGCACGCGCTAGTGCCTGTGCTATCTCGCGCTCTCCAATGAATCTGTCATTGCGCACAATGTATTGCATATTATATTTCACGCCCGGTTCATCTTATATCACACTTTTTGGTGCATAGTTTATACCATACACTATATCTAGTTTTCATTTTCAATCGTGCTCTCAGGACTATGTTCTATATAACACTGTGTTCACCTACCCTTTTCACGGGCATTACATTTTGCGATAGGAGGTGGAGGGTCAGGGGTGTTTCTGCCAAGCGAGCCCAGAGTCACAGTCACAAACGTCCTCTTCTTCCTGAATAAAAGTGAGATTATGCTGCAGACTTGTTCATATTTTAAGTAGTTCGCACAGACACACGTTTTAAAAACAATGAAGTTCCTAATACCCACCTTCTCTGAACAGTTAGCTTGCTGCCCCATCCCCCTCCTCCCTATCCTCTTTTGTGTGAATCCATGGACTAGCCTCCTCCCTCCTGCCATGCATGGTCTGATGTGCTGCCACTGCCCTCAATTTAGTATGATGTACCAGTCCACTCCTCCTGCCCTCCATTGCCCAATTCTATGTCCCATCATTGACCTCCTGCTTAAGCTCTGTGCTTAGCTTGCTGCCCCTATTCTCCTTCCCCCTGCCCTCCGATGTCTTTGTGCATGCCCCTGCTCCATCCTTTTTGCCCACCATGTTCCATGGACCTGCCACTCCTATCTACTCTGAGTGTTCTGTTGAGCTGCCACTCCCCTCCCACCTGCCTAGCATTGTCAGATGACTGTAACCTGTCCCTGCCAACTCCACCCTGCCTGTCCACATGCCATGCCCCTATCCTCTTCCTCCTGTCCACATGGTCCATTGTACTGCCACACCCTTCGGCCCTCCCTGGTCTGTTGTGCTGCAACTGCTCCTCCTGCCTGCCCCGTGCGGTCTGTTGTGAGGCCCCTTCCCCTGCACTTTCTTGTCTGTGCACAGGTCCTGACCCTCCCTTCTATCCTCCATCGTCCTTTGTGCATGCCCCTGCACCCTCCTTCTTGCCCACCATAGCCATTGTGCTGCCACTAACCCTCCCACTTGCCATGCATGGTCTTCTGTGCTGTCATGGCCCCTCCCACCTTCCCTGTGTGGTCAGTTAGCTGCCCTTGACCCCCTCCCACCTTCCCTCCATGGTCTGTATGTATGCGATCACAGTCTCACTGTTGCTCTTCATGGTGTGTCTTGCTTCTAGTGCCCATCCTGCCTGACCTCCATGGCTATCTTGCTGCTCCTGCCCTGCCCCCTTGCCCCCATCCCTCTGTTTACATGTGCAGACCCCTACTCCCTCCCTCCTGGCTTGTCTGTTCCATTGTAATGCCCCTGATCCGTCCCTCCTGCCCTTTATGGTCTGTTATGCTGCAGCTTTCTCTCCTGTATGTCCATTATGGTCAGCTAGCTACCATTGCCTCTTGCCCCTCTGTTCTCTGTTGTCCATGTGCCTGGTCCTGTCCCCTCCCTCTTGCTTTCTATGGATTGTTGTGCTGCACTCCCGTCCCGCATGCCCTGTGTGGTGTATTGTGCTGCTGCAAACCCTGATGCCTGCCCTGCAGGGTCAGTTTGGTGCACCTCTCCATGTCCCTCCTGTACTCTGTTATCCAAGTCCATGTCCCTACCCCATTTCCTTCCATGATCCAATGTACCATACTTGCGAACATTTTGAACTTGGTAAGAGGGAGATTTTGAAAAAAAGCTGGGGTATTGATTTTCCCCTTTGAGTTACATTAAAAAAGAGGAGATTGTCGACAGGAGACAGATCAAATAAAGCCCATTTGAGATTAAAAACATTGGACGTTTCCTGGCTGAATCGGGTCTGTTGGCATGTATGGTTGTACTACCATTGCCTCTTTCTTCTGCCCACAATGGTCTATTACATTGCCACATCCTCGCTTGCAAGTCCTGTATTGTTGGTTTGTTGCCCCTGCCCCCTTTCCACTACCCTCCATAGTCTGTTGTGCTGCCACGGCCCTTCCTGCCTGCTCAGTGTGGTTAAATTGTTGCCTTTGCACCCTCCTACCTGCCTTCAATTTTCAGAGCCCGTGCCCCTGGCCTCTGCCTCTCAACAGTATCCTAATGAACAACTAGATTGCTAACATTCTATATTTATTACAAAAGTGTGGAACGCCTGACGTCATCTTGATGTAATCAAAACTGTAATACCTAGAGCATTTCCTTTAGAAATTACATATATGAGAGGGTCTTATTGGCATCAAAATTATGGTTAGTGCTTTAAAAGACTAAAATAAGGACATATTTTCTGAGTTTTCAAATAGCGACAAAGCACTTTTAAATTATTTGTTATCTTTATGTTTTTTTATCCAGTTGACCACTTGATTAAATGTTGCACTTAGGGGAGAGGATGTGGTGTTACTTCCAGAACTGCAGACTTTGCAACTGGGGACCAGGTTGGAGTTTCTGCTTCAGCTCGACATTCTGTGATTCTGGTCAAATCACTTAGTCTCCCCATGTCTACAACCAAAATGGATTTGTTCTTGTGTGATGTAACCAATGCTCCTGTAAAGCACTACAATACCTGACAAGTCTGCACTATATAACACTGCAAAAACACAAAATAATAAGTGTTTTGCACACTTCTGTCATTGGGCTATATTTGGGCTACACCTGGGTGCTTTTGGGCTACATTTGGGCTCTTTTGTCTCCGGTGGCCATTTTGGGAGATTTATTTGTTATGAAGTTTCCTAATTTCCTCATGTACTGCAGTCTCCACAGAAGGAAATGCTTTCAGTTTTTTACTTTGATTCCATCATGAAGGTATTCAGATATGTCACACATTTGCCATAAATTCTGAATGTTAGCACTCTAGTTGCTCATTAGATCACTGTAGTAAAAGTACTGTTCACCATGGAAGTCTGCTCCTGGTATTAAAAGTGCATGTTTCAGTCTGCATGTCAGAATTTTTTAATGAAATAGAAGAGGATTTGAGAAGTCACTCAAAATGTGCTCTCATTTTCTTTCTTCAGCATTAATCATAATTTCTATGGCAAAATGAACCCCCTCATTGTGTTCCTTTTAAAATAAATGTTTTAAGTGTTACCAGTTTATTCCAATCAAGATGGCTTCAGGTGTGCCATACTTTTGTCATAATGAAGACTGTAAGCGCTCTAGTTGTTTTTGAGAACACTCTGGCACATTCTGTCATTGGGCTATACTTGGGCTACATCTGGGTGATATTTGGGCTACATTTGGGCTCTTTTGTCTCTGGTGGCCATCTTGGGAGACTTATTTGTTATGAAGTTTCTTAATTTCCTCATTTACTGCAGTCTCCTCAGTAGGAAATACTTTCAGTTTTTTACTTTGATTCCATAAAGAAGGCATTCAGATGTGTCACACATTTGCCATAAATTCAGAATGTTAGCACTCTTTTTGCTCATTAGATCACTGTAGTAAAGCTACTGCTCACCCGGGAAAACTGCTGCTGGTATTGAAAGTGCATGTTTCAGTCTGCATGTCAGAATTGTTTAATGAAATAGAAGAGGATTTGAAAAGTCACTCAAAATGTGCCCTAATTTTTCTTTCTGCAGCACTAATCATACTTTTTATGGAAAAATGAACCGCCTCATGTGAGAATGAAGTCTGACATTCTCAGTAAAACATGTACATCCAACAAGGGCAGAGACTGTCAGTTGATTCCTTTGTGTTCTACTGCAGCTTCCCAGAGTGTTCCAAAGAACAACTAGAGCGCTAACAGTCCTACTTATGATAAACGTATGGCACACCTGAAGCCATCTTGCTTGGATTAAAGTGGTAACTCTTAAAACATTTAATTTAAAAAGGAACAAAATGAGGGGTTTCATTTTTCCATAAAAAGTATGATTAGTGCTGCAGAAAGAAAAATTAGAGCACATTTTGAGTGGCTTCTCAAATCCTCTTCTATTTCATTAGAAAATTCAGACATGCAGACTGAAACATGCACTTTCAATACCAGCAGCAGTTTTCCCTGGTGAGCAGTAGCTTTACTACAGTGATCTAATGAGCAAAAAGAGTGCTAACATTCTGAATTCATGGCAAATGTGTGACACATCTGAATGCCTTTGGAATCAAAGTAAAAAACTGAGAGTATTTCCTACTGAGGAGACTGCAGTAAATGAGGAAATTAGGAAACTTCATAACAAATAAGTCTGCCAAGATGGCCACCAGAGACAAAAAAGCCCAAATGTAGCCCAAATATCACCCAGATGTAGCCCAAGTATAGCCCAATGACAGAATGTCCCAGAGTGTTCTTAAAAACAACTAGAGCGCTTACTGTCTTCATTATGACAAAAGTATGGCACACCTGAAGCCATCTTGATTGGAATAAACTGGTAACACTTAAAACATTTAATTTAAAAAGGAACACAATGAGGGGGTTCATTTTGCCATAGAAATTATGATTAATGCTGAAGAAAGAAAATGAGGGCACATTTTGAGTGACTTCTCAAATCCTCTTATATTTCATTAAAAAATTCTGACATGCAGACTGAAACATGCACTTTTAATACCAGGAGCAGACTTCCATGGCGAACAGTAGTTTTACTACAGTGATCTAATGAGCAACTAGAGTGCTAACATTCAGAATTTATGGTAAATGTGTGACATATCTGAATACCTTCATGATGGAATCAAAGTAAAAAACTGAAAGCATTTCCTACTGAGGAGACTGCAGTACATGAGGAAATTAGGAAACTTCATAACAAATAAATCTCCCAAGATGGCCACCGGAGACAAAAGAGCCCAAATGTAGCCCAAAAGCACCCAGATGTAGCCCAAATATAGCCCAATGACAGAAGTGTGCAAAACACTTATTATTTTGTGTTTTTGCAGTGTTATATAGTGCAGACTTGTCAGGTATTGAGTGCTTTACATGAGCATTGGTTACATCACACAAGAACAAATTCATTTTGGTTGTAGACATGGGGAAATTAAGTGATTTGACCAGAATCACAGAATGTCGAGATGAAGCAGAAACTCCAACCTGGTTCCCCAGTTGCAAAGTCTGCAGTTCTGGAAGTAGCACCACATCCTCTCCCCTAAGTGTAACATTTAATCAAGTGGTCAACTGGATAAAAAAACATAAAGGTAACAAATAATTTAAAAGTGTTTTCTCGCTATTTGAAAACTCAGAAAATATGTCCTTATTTTAGTCTTTTAGAGCACTAACCATAATTTTGAAGCCAATAAGACCCTCTCATATACATAATTTCTAAAGGAAATGCTCTAGGTATTACAGTTTTGATTACATCAAGATGACATCAGGCGTTCCACACTTTTGTAATAAATATAGAATGTTAGCAATCTAGTTGTTCATTAGGATACTGTTGAGAGGCAGAGGCCAGGGGCACGGACTGTGAAAATTGAAGGCAGGTAGGAGGGTGCAAAGGCAACAATTTAACCACACTGAACAGGCAGGAAGGGCCGTGGCAGCACAACAGACTATGGAGGGCAGTGGAAAGGGGGGCAGGGGCAACAAACCAACAATACAGGACTTGCAAGAGAGGCTGTGGCAATGTAATAGACCATTGTGGGCAGAAGGAAGAGGCAATGGTAGTACAACCATACATGCCAACAGACCCGATTCAGCCAGGAAACGTCCAATATTTTTAAGCTCAAATTGGCTTTATTTTATCTGTCTTCTGTCTACAATCTCCTCTTCTTTTTCAATGTAACTCAAAGGGGAAATTCAATACCCCAGTTTTTTTTCAAAATCTCCCTCTTACCAAGTTCAAAATGTTCGCAAGTATGGTACATTGGATCATGGAAGGAAATGGGGTAGGGACATGGACTTGGATAACAGAGGACAGGAGGGACATGGAGAGGTGCACCAAACTGACCCTGCAGGGCAGGCATCAGGGTTTGCAGCAGCACAATACACCACACAGGGCATGCGGGATGGGAGTGCAGCACAACAATCCATAGAAAGCAAGAGGGAGGGGACAGGACCATGCACATGGACAACAGAGAACAGAGGGGCAAGAGGCAGGACCATAATGGACAGACAGGAGAGAAAGTTGCAGCATAACAGACCATAAAGGGCAGGAGGGATGGATCAGGGGCATTACAATGGAACAGACAAGCCAGGAGGGAGGGAGTAGGGGTCTGCACATGTAAACAGAGGGCTGGGGGCAAGGGGGCAGGGCAGGAGCAGCAAGATAGCCATGGAGGTCAGGCAGGATGGGCACTAGAAGCAAGACACACCATGAAGAGCAACAGTGAGACTGTGATGGCATACACACAGACCATGGAGGGAAGGTGGGGGGGGTTCAGGGGCAGCTACCTGACCACACAGGGAAGGTGGGAGGGGCCATGGCAGCACAGAAGACCATGCATGGCAAGTGGGAGGGTTAGTGGTAGCACAATGGCTATGATGGGCAAGAAGGAGGGTGCAGGGGCATGCACAAAGGACGATGAAGGATAGAAGGGATGGTCAGGACCTGTGCACAGACAAGAAAGTTCAGGGGAAGGGGCCTCACAACAGACCACTTGGGGCAGGCAGGAGGAGCAGTTGCAGCACAACAGACCAGGGAGGGCAGAAGGGTGTGGCAGTACAATGGACCATGTAGGACAGGAGGAAGAGGATAGGGGCATGGCATGTGGACAGGCAGGGTGGAGGTAGCAGGGACAGGTTACAGTCATCTGACAATGCTAGGCAGGTGGGAGGGGAGTGGCAGCTCAACAGAACACTCAGAGTAGATAGGAGTGGCAGGTCCATGGAACATAGTGGGCAAAAAGGATGGA
This sequence comes from Triturus cristatus, assembly GCF_964204655.1. Classification (NCBI taxonomy): domain Eukaryota; kingdom Metazoa; phylum Chordata; class Amphibia; order Caudata; family Salamandridae; genus Triturus; species Triturus cristatus. The sequence continues at coordinate 407,331,364 of NC_140592.1, read as the reverse complement.
GCAGGAGCATGCACAAAGACATCGGAGGGCAGGGGGAAGGGGAATAGGGGCAGCAAGCTAAGCACAGAGTTTAAGCAGGAGGTCAATGATGGGGCGTATAATTGGGCAACGGAGGGCAGGAGGAGTGGACTGGTACATCATACTAAATTGAGGGCAGTGGCAGCACATCAGACCATGCATGGCAGGAGGGAGGAGGCTAGTCCATGGATTCACACAACAGAGGATAGGGAGGAGGGGGATGGGGCAGCAAGCTAACTGTTCAGAGAAGGCGGGTATTAGGAACTTTATTGTTTTTAAAACGTGTGTCTGTGCGAACTACTTAAAATATGAACAAGTATGCAGCATAATCTCACTTTTATTCAGGAAGAAGAGGACGTTTGTGACTGTGACTCCGAGCTCACTTGGCAGAAACACCCCCTGACCCTCCACCCCCTATCGCAAAATGTAATGCCCGTGAAAAGGGTAGGTGAACACAGTGTTATATAGAACATAGTCCTGAGAGCACGATTGTGTATGGTATAAACTATGCACCAAAAAGTGTGATATAAGATGAACCGGGCGTGAAATATAATATGCAATACATTGTGCGCAATGACAGATTCATTGGGGAGCGCGAGATAGCACTGGCACTAGCGTGTGCTATGCGATATGCGCCTTGGAGTATAATATGCACAGGGCAGTGTTGTGTAACCTAACTAGACTCTAAAGTTGTAATATTAAATATGTGCTGGGGGGTGTAACGTTGCATATGCACTGTGACAAAGATATGGATCCCAGATTGTAATATGTAAGGCATAGCACTGTGCGTTATAACATAGGCATCGAGGAAGGCACGTTAGATGGGGCAATATAACCCGTACGAAGACAAGTGTGGCATGACATATTCACGGGGTGGTGTTACAGTGCACATGGGCTAGAGAGTGTCATAGCATATGCACTAGCTAGTGGAATACAACACAGAGGTGTGTGGCACTCAGCAGGCAATGGTGGGTGTAACACAGCATTGGGCTCTGCCAGGAGCGCGCTGTGACTCTCAAGTGATGTTCGTCCCCTTTCCAGAGAGTAAAATAAAAAGTATTGCACATCCAGCAGTGGATGTGTGTTTTATTAACCGTGAGAGCATCAGACATGTCAGAGCTTCACTAGTGGTGTAAATACATTCCACGTGGATTCATTGCATGCATAGTCGCCTTTTAATGAATATCACGCAAATCGTCATGGTGATAGGTACGTACGGTTTGTCCAGCATGTCCTAGGTGTGTCTATAAATATATATTTTTTAAAAATAATAAAAAACAGTGGCCGGCCCTGGGAATTGGGGTCAAAAAAATATAATTAGGAGACAAGCCCTGGGGGATGGGGTCATCAGGGCCAATAAATTAGAATAATAAGGGGAACCACACAGCCCCCCCCTTCTTAAAAAATTAAAATAAATAAAAGACTGGCATTGTGCCGGAGGCCACGCCCCCTCCTTGCAGCACTCTGCAAACGCGCCCCCTGGCGAGTTGTAAGTTGGGGAATTAATTCCTCTTCAATACTGAGGGTCCCTGAGGGCCAACTAGCCCAACAGGCATCTCCAGTATGCACCAGGGAGCTGTGCTGCAGACAGGTGTTCTGAGGCCAAGTCCCTTTTTACACCTCTCTGCAACGCAACTCTGTGGCGCTTACTGGAGGTACCTAGTGGTCTAGTTTGACCCTAGGGACCCTTAGGATTCAAGGGGACTTAATCTCTCAACTTAGAACAGCCACAGGGCGCGTTTACACAGTGGTGAAGGGAGGGGACGGGGCCTGAGGTGACGTGTGCAAACACGCACTATGGCACATTTTAAATTGGGGATATAATTTTTCTTCAATACTGAGGGCCCCTGGGGGCTAACTAGCCCACCAAGTGCTTCCAGTAAGCGCCACTGAGCTGCATTGCAGAGAGGTGGTCCAGGCCGTGCCACTTTTTACACCTCTCTGCAACGCAGCTCTGTGGCACTTACTGGAGGTACCTAGTGGGCTAGTTGGACCCTAGGGACCCTCAGGATTCAAATGAACTTAATCTCCCAACTAAAAATGGACACAGGGCATGTTTACACAGTGGTGAAGGGAGGGGATGGGGCCTGAGTTAACGTGTGCAAAAACGTCCTGTGGCCTGTTTTAAGAGGTAGTTTTAATCCCCCTGCCCTATTATATACTAGGGGCTTACAGAGGAGGTCATGCTAATCACAGGGGGATCCCAACGCATAATGTTCCCTAGTGTATGTAGGTGTTTTCACTGTATTCTAAGTGTCTTTTAACATAGCACTGGCTCTAGGACTGGTTAGTCAGACTCAGTTACCACCAGTATCCGTCTGAAAAAGTTGAGGGTACAGAATGATTTTGCAACAAGGCTTCTTTCTGCTCTTCTTTTTGTTCTTTCTGCACGTTATCCTTCTTCCTGCACTTTTCTTCGTCTTTGAGGACTTCTGTTGCTTCTTTCTGCACTTCTTTTTTTTCTTTCTGTGCATTTTTTCTTCTTTCTTCACGTGTCCTATCTCTGTAGGCATAGTTAGAAATTAGCATTTAAAAAACCTTTGAAATTCACAGAAAAAACCATAGGTTTCAGGCACGTTATAGTTAGGAATTAGCATTTAAAAAACCTCAGAAATTCACTGAAAAAACCATAGGTTTCAGGGGTGTTATAGTTAGATGGACTTTTCACTTGTACAAAACCATTCAAATTCCCCCGTTATAGTTAGTTCAGCTAACTATAACTCGCGCGCCCGCAATGCACTGCTGATGACGTCACATATTACATCACTCATGACATGGTCAGTGACATCACTCATGACATCACTGATGACATCTCTCGCACTCTGAGGGGGGGAGGAAAAACAAAGGGAAAAAACATATAAAGGGACTGGTTAAACAGCTCCTAACCACCTAGCCCTGATTAATGTGTCCCTAAAGATCCCCCAAGGTCAAAAAGTCATTTTTATTTTTTTACGAAAAATCGCCGAATACGCTTACCGTACGCGTACTGTAAAAAAAAATTATCCACATTCTCCCCACCCCGTGTGCAAATGGTGCCCGAAGGGCACCTTTTGTGCATGGATTATATTTCCACTTAAAAAATGTTAAAGCTTACCTTTCACAACGAAGCGCATAATATGTCCTCCATGTGCGCACGGTGCGCGAAGCGCATCGTGCGTACATGGGCCATCCACGGCACTAACTGCGTAAAGTGGGCGCGCACGCCACGAATGGTGTAAAGTAACTTAGCATTTTAAAAACCGTACAAATTCACTGAAAAAACCATAGGTTTCACACCTGTTATAGTTAGCTGGACATTTTACTGATAAAAAACCAATGAAATTCCCCCGTTATAGTTAGCGCAGGCAACTATAACTCACGCGACCGCAATCCTCTGCTGATGACATATGTGTCTTTATGAAAAAAAAATATTTGTAATATATGTATAGCTAAAATTTAATGGAAGAAGACATGGGCAAATAAGTGTCTAAATACAGTATTAGCATCAGCAGAGGATTGCGGTCGCGTGAGTTATAGTTGCCTGCACTAACTATAACGGGGGAATTTCATTGGTTTTTTATCAGTAAAATGTCCAGCTAACTATAACATGTGTGAAACCTATGGTTTTTTCACTGAATACATATATATATATATTCACTGAAAAAACCACAGGTTTCAGGGGTGTTATAGTTAGCTGGACTTTTCACTTGTACAAAACCATTGAAATTCCCCCGTTATAGTTAGTTCAGCTAACTATAACTCGCGCGCCCGCAATGCACTGCTGATGACGTCACATATTACATCACTCATGACATGGTCAGTGACATCACTCATGACATCACTGATGACATCTCAAATGACATCACTGATGACATCACTGATGACATCATCCAGTGAATGTGTGTTTTTCTGAAAATTAAATATGTTTTATATATGTATATCTCAAGGTCGATGGAAGAATAAATGGGTATATAAGTGTCTAAATGGATGATTTGTTTTTGAAAAATTGATTGTGTAACTGACTGATTAAGTGTATCATAGTGAATACATGGCTTAGTGAGTAATGTTTAAATATGTAAATATCTGTATCAGTCTCTCACTTTGTGTATAAGTGGCTGCATGGGTTGGTGAGTAGTTACATGGGTGTCTATATAGGATATTAGTTGGTTTTTTGAGTATCAGTCTGAGTGTCTGCATGGTTCGGTGGGGGGTATTACGTAGTGCATAGGTGCATGAATGAGTGACTCACTGTATGTGTTGAACACAGCATGTGTGCAGGACTGTATGGGTGGATGAGTGTGTGTATGGGTGTGTTAGTGAGTGAATGACTGTCTCAATAGTGTCTTTATGAGTAACTACATATGTTTTAAACTAGTATATGTGACTATTGGTGTATACATGTGAGTATATGTGAGAGTGAGAGATTGAAAGAGTTCCTGTATGAATAAGTATGTGTTTCTATAAGTGATTGTTTAAAAGACTAAGTATGTGTAAGTTTCCGTAGAAGTAAGTGTGGTGGTGTGTGTATAACTGTATATGCAAGTAAATGTATGTTTGATTCTTTATTAGCATGAGTGACTATGTGTGTGAGTAACTCTATGGATGAGTGGCATTGTGTAACAGGATGTATAGGTGTATGAGTACATATGATGAGTGAGTACATGTATGAGTGACTGTATAGGACCGTTGGTGAATGAGTGGATGTGTATGTGGATCTTAGAATTATTGAAGAGGTTGTTGTAACTGGTATTGGTATGTCCATTGTTTTGAAAATTTTAGTCTCTATTTTTGAATGTGTGTATCAAAAGTTATATTAGGGTGAGAGGAGGTCTGCCACTCTATCACAAGGATGATGTCATCAGTGATGTCATCAGTGATGTCTTTGAGATGTCATCAGTGATGTCATGAGTGATGTCACCGACCATGTCATGAGTGATGTAATATGTGACGTCATCAGCAGTGCATTGCGGGCGCGCGAGTTATCGTTAGCTGAACTAACTATAACGGGGGAATTTCAATGGTTTTGTACAAGTGAAAAGTCCAGCTAACTATAACACCCCTGAAACCTATGGTTTTTTCAGTGAATTTCTGAGGTTTTTTAAATGCTAATTCCTAACTATAACGTGCCTGAAACCTATGTTTTTTTCTGTGAATTTCAAAGGTTTTTTAAATGCTAATTTCTAACTATGCCTACAGAGATATGACATGTGAAGAAAGAAGAAAAAATGCACAGAAAGAAACAAAATAATTGCAGAAAAAAGCAACAGAAGTCCTCAAAGACGAAGAAAAGTGCAGGAAGAAGGATAACGTGCAGAAAGAACAAAAAGAAGAGCAGAAAGAAGCCTTGTTGCAAAATCATCCTGTACCCTCAACTTTTTCAGACGGATACTGGTGGTAACTGAGTCTGACTAACCAGTCCTAGAGCCAGTGCTATGTTAAAAGACACTTATAATACAGTGAAAACACCTACATACACTAGGGAACATTATGCGTTGGGGTCCCCCTGTGATTAGCATGACCTCCTCTGTAAGCCCCTAGTATATAATAGGGCATGGGGATTAAAACTACCTCTTAAAACAGGCCACAGGGCGTTTTTGCACACGTTAACTCAGGCCCCGTCCCCTCCCTTCACCACTGTGTAAACACGCCCTGTGTCCGTTTTTAGTTGGGGGATTAAGTTCATTTGAATCCTGAGGGTCCCTAGGGTCCAACTAGCCCACTAGGTACCTCCAGTAAGTGCCACAGAGCTGCGTTTCAGAGAGGTGTAAAAAGTGGCACGGCCTGGACCACCTCCCTGCAATGCAGCTCAGTGGCGCTTACTGGAAGCACTTGGTGGGCTAGTTAGCCCCCAGGGGCCCTCAGTATTGAAGGGAAATTATATCCCCAATTTAAAACGTGCCATAGTGCGTGTTTGCACACGTCAACTCAGGCCCCGTCCCCTCCCTTCACCACTGTGTAAACGCGCCCTGTGGCTGTTCTAAGTTGAGAGATTAAGTCCCCTTGAATCCTAAGGGTCCCTAGGGTCAAACTAGACCACTAGGTACCTCCAGTAAGCGCCACAGAGCTGCGTTTCAGAGAGGTGTAAAAAGGGGCTTGGCCTCAGAACACCTGTCTGCAGCGCAGCTCCCTGGCACATACTGGAGATGCCTGTTGGGGGCGCGTTTGCAGAGTGCTGCACGGAGGGGGCATGGCCTTCCGGCACGATGCCAGTCTTTTATTTATTTTAATTTTTTAAGAAGGGGGGCTGTGTGGTTCCCCTTCTTATTCTAATTTATTGGCCCTGATGACCCCATCCCCCAGGGCCTGTCTCCTAATTATATTTTTTTGACCCCAATCCCCAGGGCCGGCCACTGTTTTTTATTATTTTAAAAAAATATATATTTATAGACACACCTAGGACATGCTGGACAAACCGTACGTACCTATCACCATGACGATTTGCGTGATATTCATTCAAAGGCGACTATGCATACAATGAATCCACGTGGAATGTATTTACACCACTAGTGAAGCTCTGACATGTCTGATGCCCTACCGTGCCTAATCCCGGTAGACACCCTTGTCGTTTATTTATACAAACATGGGTAGCTATTGACGGGCACATTTAATACACATGCACACCAAGCCATTCAAAGGGGATTCGACAAAAATTCGACCAAAACTATGCAAGAAACCCCCCTCACGGTTAATAAAACACACATCCACTGCCGGATGTGTAATACTTTTTATTTTACTCTCTGGAGAGTCACAGCGCGCTCCTGACAGAGCCCAATGCTGTGTTACACCCACCATTGCCTGCCGAGTGCCACACACCTCTGTGTTGTATTCCACTAGCTAGTGCATATGCTATGACACTCTCTAGCCCATGTGCACTGTAACACCACCCCGTGAATATGTCATGCCACACTTGTCTTCGCACGGGTTATATTGCCCCATCTAACGTGCCTTCCTCGATGCCTATGTTATAACGCACAGTGCTATGCCATACATATTACAATCTGGGATCCATATCTTTGTCACAGTGCATATGCAACGTTACACTCCCCAGCACATATTTTATATTACAACTTTAGAGACTAATTAGGTTACACAACACTGCCCTGTGCATATTACACTCCAAGGCGCATATCGCATAGCACGCACTAGTGCCTGTGCTATCTCGCGCTCTCCAATGAATCTGTCATTGCGCACAATGTATTGAATATTATCTTTCACGCCCGGTTCATCTTATATCACACTTTTTGGTGCATAGTTTATACCATACACTATATCTAGTTTTCATTTTCATTTTCAATCGTGCTCTCAGGACTATGTTCTATATAACACTGTGTTCACCTACCCTTTTCACGGGCATTACATTTTGCGATAGGGGTGGAGGGTCAGGGGGGTGTTTCTGCCAAGTGAGCCCAGAGTCACAGTCACAAACGTCCTCTTCTTCCTGAATAAAAGTGAGATTATGCTGCATACTTGTTCATATTTTAAGTAGTTCGCACAGACACAATGTTTTAAAAACAATAAAGTTCCTAATACCCGCCTTCTCTGAACAGTTATATGCTGCCCCATCCCCCTCCTCCCTATCCTCTGTTGTGTGAATCCATGGACTAGCCTCCTCCCTCCTGCCATGCATGGTCTGATGTGCTGCCACTGCCCTCAATTTAGTATGATGTACCAGTCCACTCCTCCTGCCCTCCATTGCCCAATTCTATGCCCCATCATTGACCTCCTGCTTAAACTCTGTGCTTAGCTTGCTGCCCCTATTCTCCTTCCCCCTGCCCTCCGATGTCTTTGTGCATGCCCCTGCTCCATCCTTTTTGCCCACCATGTTCCATGGACCTGCCACTCCTATCTACTCTGAGTGTTCTGTTGAGCTGCCACTCCCCTCCCATCTGCCTAGCATTGTCAGATGACTGGAACCTGTCCCTGCCACCTCCACCCTGCCTGTTCACATGCCTATCCTCTTCCTCCTGTCCTACATGGTCCATTGTACTGCCACACCCTTCTGCCCTCCCTGGTCTGTTGTGCTGCAACCTGCCTGCCCCGTGCGGTCTGTTGTGAGGCCCCTTCCCCTGAACTTTCTTGTCTGTGCACAGGTCCTGACCCTCCCTTCTATCCTCCATCGTCCTTTGTGCATGCCCCTGCACCCTCCTTCTTGCCCATCATAGCCATTGTGCTGCCACTAACCCCCGCACTTGCCATGCATGCTCTTCTGTTCTGCCATGGCCCCTCCCACCTTCCCTGTGTGGTCAGTTAGCTGCCCCTGACCCCCTCCCACCTTCCCTCCATGGTCTGTGTGTATGCCATCACAGTCTCACTGTTGCTCTTCATGGTGTGTCTTGCTTCTAGTGCCCATCCTGCCTGACCTCCATGGGTATCTTGCTGCTCCTGCCCTGCCCCCTTGCCCCTACTCCCTCCCTCCTGGCTTGTCTGTTCCATTGTAATGCCCCTGATCCGTCCCTCCTGCCCTTTATGGTCTGTTATGCTGCAGCTTTCTCTCCTGTCTGTCCATTATAGTCAGCTAGCTACCATTGCCTCTTGCCCCTCTGTTCTCTGTTGTCCATGTGCATGGTCCTGTCCCCTCCCTCTTGCTTTCTATGGATTGTTGTGCTGCACTCCCGTCCTGCATGCCCTGTGTGGTGTATTGTGCTGCTGCAAACCCTGATATCTGCCCTGCAGGGTCAGTTTGGTGCACCTCTCCATGTCCCTCCTGTCCTCTGTTATGCAAGTCCATGTCCCTGTCCCATTTCCTTCCATGATCCAATGTACCATACTTGCGAACATTTTTAACTTGGTAAGAGGGAGATTTTGAAAAAAAACTGGGGTATTGATTTTCCCCTTTGAGTTACATTGAAAAAGAGGAGATTGTAGACAGGAGACAGATCAAATAAAGCCCATTTGAGCTTAAAAACATTGGACGTTTCCTGGCTGAATCGGGTCTGTTGGCATGTATGGTTGTACTACCATTGCCTCTTCCTTCTGCCCACAATGGTCTATTACATTGCCACAGCCTCTTCTGCAAGTCCTGTATTGTTGGTTTGTTGCTCCTGCCCCCCTTTGCACTGCCCTCCATAGTCTGTTGTGCTTCCACGGCCCTTCCTGCCTGCTCAGTGTGGTTAAATTGTTGCCTTTGCACCCTCCTACCTGCCTTCAATTTTCAGAGTCCGTGCCCCTGGCCTCTGCCTCTCAACAGTATCCTAATGAACAACTAGATTGCTAACATTCTATATTTATTACAAAAGTGTGGAACGCCTGACATCATCTTGATGTAATCAAAACTGCAATACCTAGAGCATTTCCTTTAGAAATTACATATATGAGAGGGTCTTATTGGCATCAAAATTATGGTTAGTGCTCTAAAAGACTAAAATAAGGACATATTTTCTGAGTTTTTAAATAGCGACAAAGCACTTTTAAATTATTTGTTATCTTTATGTTTTTTTATTCAGTTGACCACTTGATTAAATGTTGCACTTAGGGGAGAGGATGTGGTGTTACTTCCAGAACTGCAGACTTTGCAACTGGGGAACCAGGTTGAAGTTTCTGCTTCAGCTCGACATTCTGTGATTCTGGTCAAATCACTTAGTCTCCCCATGTCTACAAAAAAAATGAATTTGTTCTTGTGTGATGTAACCAATGCTCATGTAAAGCACTCCAATACCTGACAAGTCTGCACTATATAACACTGCAAAAACACAAAATAATAAGTGTTTTGCACACTTCTGTCATTGGGCTATATTTGGGCTACATCTGGGTGATTTTGGGCTACATTTGGGCTCTTTTGTCTCCGGTGGCCATCTTGGGAGATTTATTTGTTATGAAGTTTCCTAATTTCCTCATGTACTGCAGTCTCCTCAGTAGGAAATGCTTTCAGTTTTTTACTTTGATTCCATCATGAAGGTATTCAGATATGTCACACATTTGCCATAAATTCTGAATGTTAGCACCCTAGTTGCTCATTAGATCACTGTAGTAAAACTACTGTTCACCATGGAAGTCTGCTCCTGGTTTTAAAAGTGCATGTTTCAGTCTGCATGTCAGAATTCTTTAATGAAATAGAAGAGGATTTGAGAAGTCACTCAAAATGTGCCCTCATTGTCTTTCTTCAGCATTAATCATAATTTCTATGGCAAAATGAACCCCCTCATTGTGTTCCTTTTTAAATTAAATGTTTTAAGTGTTACCAGTTTATTCCAATCAAGATGGCTTCAGGTGTGCCATACTTTTGTCATAATGAAGACAGTAAGCGCTCTAGTTGTTTTTAAGAACATTCTGGGGCATTCTGTCATTGGGCTATACTTGGGCTACATCTGGGTGATATTTGGGCTACATTTGGGCTCTTTTGTCTCTGGTGGCCATCTTGGGAGACTTATTTGTTATGAAGTTTCCTAATTTGCTCATTTACTGCAGTCTCCTCAGTAGGAAATACTTTCAGTGTTTTACTTTGATTCCATCAAGAAGGCATTCAGATGTGTCACACATTTGCCATAAATTCAGAATATTAGCACTCTTTTTGCTCATTAGTAAAGCTACTGCTCACCAGGGAAAACTGCTGCTGGTATTGAAAGTGCATGTTTCAGTCTGCATGTCAGATTTTTTTAATGAAATAGAAGAGGATTTGAGAAGTCACTCAAAATGTGCCCTGATTTTTCTTTCTGCAGCACTAATCATACTTTTTATGGAAAAATGAACCCCCTCATTTTGTTCCTTTTTAAATTAAATGTTTTAAGAGTTACCACTTTAATCCAAGCAAGATGGCTTCAGGTGTGCCATACGTTTATCATAAGTAGGACTGTTAGCGCTCTAGTAGTTCTTTGGAACACTCTGGGAAGCTGCAGTAGAACACAAAGGAATCAACTGACAGTCTCTGCCCTTGTTGGATGTACATGTTTTACTGAGAATGTCAGACTTCATTCTCACATGACTGAGAAAGATAATGTGAATTTACAGAAATAGGCTCTCAGTTTAGCTTATAGATCACCTTCCAAACCTCTGTGGTAAAAGCATGAGAAAATATTTTTCTCTCAATCATGATATCCCAGCAGAAGGCTTTTTCACATGGTGAAATCACCTTAGAACATACCACAATTCCTAAAATGAGTATGGTACCATCAACAAATGATTTATAATGTAACTAAAGTCTTAAAACCTTCTATTAACTGCAATGCTTTTTAATGAGGTGCTATCATGTATATTGGTCCCAAGATGGCTGCCAACACTTCTTGGATGAAGTGCTGACAGCCAATCAGATCTCAGGATGAGATGTGTGGTTAGGCTCCGCCCACATATATATATATGCTTTTAAATGCTATTTTCTCGGGAAATACTGAACAGATTTACACCAGACCTGCAAAAGGCACTTCCTTGACCTTATGGCTACCTCTCTGCTAAATTTCACGTAATTCTGTTCAGCCGTTCGGGCTGTAGCTGCGACTAAAGGTCCTATGGAAAAATGCATGGGGAAAACGCGTTTTGGGACCCCCCCTTTTTCTCGGCCCCTGCTTGACGAATCACCCCGAGACTTTCAGGGTAGGAGCTGAACGGAGAGCCCCATTAGTTTTGAAAATTTCGCGAGGATTCCTCAACCGGCGCCAAAGTTATTCAAAATAGAATTTTGAGATTTCCTATGGAAACTAGGTTGTAACTATAACTATCAACTGGCGACCGCCAGTAGATAATATATATATATATTCAGTTAAAAAACCATAGGTTTCACACATGTTATAGTTAGCTGGACATTTCACTCGTGAAAAACCATTGAAATTCCCCCGTTATAGTTAGTGCAGGCAACTATAGACACTTATTTACCCATGTCTTCTTCCATTAATTTTTAGCTATACATATATTACAAATATTTTTTTTTCAGAAAGACACATATGTCATCAGTGATGTAATATCTGACGTCATCAGCAGAGGATTGCGGTCGCGTGAGTTATAGTTCCCTGCACTATCTATAACGGGGGAATTTCAATGGTTTTTCACGAGTGAAATGTCCAGCTAACTATAACATGTGTGAAACCTATGGTTTTTTAAGTGAATTTGCAAGGTTTTTTAAATGCTAATTCCTAACTATCCTAATTATAACTATCTACTGGTGACTGCCAGTAGATAATATATATATATTATCTACTGGCGATCGCCAGTAGATAGTTATAGTTAGGACTGTGTTTCCATAGGAAATCCGCAACATTCTATTTGGAATACCTTTGGCGCCCGTTGACGAATCCTCGCAAAATTTTCAAAATAGGTGGGGCGCTCCGCTCCGTTCCTACCCTGAAAGTCTCGGGGGGATTCGTCAAGCGGGAGCTGAGAAAAAAGGGGGGTCCCAAAACTCGTTTTTCCCATGCAATTTTCCATAGGGACCTTTAGTCCAAGGTACAGCCCGAACAGCTGAACAGAATTACTTGAAATTTGGCAGAGAGGTAGTCCTCAGGTCAGGGAAGTGCCTTTTGCAGGTCTGGTGTCAATCTGTTTAGTAGTTCCTGAGAAAATCAAAAGTAAAATCATATATATATGTGGGCGGAGCCTAACGACACATCTCATCCTGAGATCTGATTGGCTGTCAGCACTTCATCCAAGAAGTGTTGGCAGCCATCTTGGGACCAATATACATGATAGCACCTCATTAAAAAGCATTGCAGTTAATAGAAGGTTTTAAGACTTTAGTTACATTATAAATCATTTGTTGATGGTACCATACTCATTTTAGGAATTGTGGTATGTTCTAAGGTGATTTCTCCATGTGAAAAAGCCTTCTGCTGGGATATCATGATTGAGAGAAAAATATGTTCTCATGCTTTTACCACAGAGGTTTGGAAGGTGATCTATAAGCTAAACTGAGAGCTTATTTTCTGTAAATTCACATTATCTTTCTCAGTCATGTGAGAATGAAGTCTGACATTCTCAGTAAAACATGTACATCCAACAAGGGCAGAGACTGTCAGTTGATTCTTTTGTGTTCTACTGCAGCTTGCCAGAGTGTTCCAAAGAACAACTAGAGCGCTAACAGTCCTACTTATGATAAACGTATGGCACACCTGAAGCCATCTTGCTTGGATTAAAGTGGTAACTCTTAAAACATTTAATTTAAAAAGGAACAAAATGAGGGGGTTCATTTTTCCATAAAAAGTATGATTAGTGCTGCAGAAAGAAAAATTAGGGCACATTTTGATTGACTTCTCAAATCCTCTTCTATTTCATTAAAAAATTCTGACATGCAGACTGAAACATGCACTTTCAATACCAGCAGCAGTTTTCCCTGGTGAGCAGTAGCTTTACTACAGTGATCTAATGAGCAAAAAGAGTGCTAACATTCTGAATTTATGGCAAATGTGTGACACATCTAAATGCCTTCTTGATGGAATCACAGTAAAAAACTGAAAGTATTTCCTACTGAGGAGACTGCAGTAAATGAGTAAATTAGGAACTTCATAACAAATAAGTCTCCCAAGATGGCCACCAGAGACAAAAGAGCCCAAATGTAGCCCAAATATCACCAAGATGTAGCCCAAGTATAGCCCAATGACAGAATGTCCCAGAGTGTTCTTAAAAGCAACTAGAGCGCTTACTGTCTTCATTATGACAAAAGTATGGCACACCTGAAGCCATCTTGATTGGAATAAACTGGTAACACGTAAAACATTTAATTTAAAAAGGAACACAATGAGGGGGTTCATTTTGCCATAGAAATTATGATTAATGCCGCAGAAAGAAAATGAGGGCACATTTTGAGTGAATTCTCAAATCCTCTTCTATTTCATTAAAAAATTCTGACATGCAGACTGAAACATGCACTTTTAATACCAGGAGCAGACTTCCATGGTGAACAGTAGTTTTACTACAGTGATCTAATGAGCAACTAGAGTGCTAACATTCAGAATTTATGGCAAATGTGTGACATATCTGAATACCTTCATGATGGAATCAAAGTAAAAAACTGAAAGCATTTCCTACTGAGGAGACTGCAGTACATGAGGAAATTAGGAAACTTCATAACAAATAAATCTCCCAAGATGACCACCGGAGACAAAAGAGCCCAAATGTAGCCCAAAATCACCTAGATGTAGCCCAAATATAGCCCAATGACAGAAGTGTGCAAAACACTTATTATTTTGTGTTTTTGCAGTGTTATATCGTGCAGACTTGTCAGGTATTGGAGTGCTTTACATGAGCATTGGTTACATCACACAAGAACAAATTCATTTTGGTTGTAGACATGGGGAGACTAAGTGATTTGACCAGAATCACAGAATGTCGAGCTGAAGCAGAAACTCCAACCTGGTTCCCCAGTTGCAAAGTCTACAGTTCTGGAAGTAACACCACATCCTCTCCCCTAAGTGCAACATTTAATCAACTGGTCAACTGGATTAAAAAACATAAAAATAACAAATAATTTAAAAGTGCTTTGTCGCTATTTGAAAACTCGAAAATATGTCCTTATTTTAGTCTTTTAGAGCACTAACCATAATTTTGATGCCAATAAGACACTCTCATATATGTAATTTCTAAAGGAAATGCTCTAGGTATTACAGTTTTGATTACATCAAGATGACGTCAGGCGTTCCACACTTTTGTAATAAATATAGAATGTTAGCAATCTAGTTGTTCATTAGGATACTGTTGAGAGGCAGAGGCCAGGGGCACGGACTCTGAAAATTGAAGGCAGGTAGGAGGGTGCAAAGGCAACAATTTAACCACACTCAGCAGGCAGGAAGGACCGTGGCAGCACAACAGACTATGGAGGGCAGTGGAAAGGGGGGCAGGGGCAACAAACCAACAATACAGGACTTGCAAGAGAGGCTGTGGCAATGTAATAGACCATTGTGGGCAGGAGGAAGAGGCAATGGTAGTACAACCATACATGCCAACAGACCCGATTCAGCCAGGAAACGTCCAATGTTTTTAAGCTCAAATGGGCTTTATTTGATCTGTCTCCTGTCTACAATCTCCTCTTTTTCAATGTAACACAAAGGGGAAAATCAATACCCCAGTTTTTTTTTCAAAATCTCCCTCTTACCAAGTTCAAAATGTTTGCAAGTATGGTACATTGGATCATGGAAGGAAATGGGGTAGGGACATGGACTTTGATAACAGAGGACAGGAGGGACATGGAGAGATGCACCAAACTGACCCTGCAGGGCAGCCATCAGGGTTTGCAGCAGCACAATACACCACACAGGGCATGCGGGACGGGAGTGCAGCACAACAATCCATAGAAAGCAAGAGGGAGGTGACAGGACCATGCACATGGACAACAGAGAACAGAGGGGCAAGAGGCAATAGTAGCTAGCTGACCATAATGGACAGACAGGAGAGAAAGCTGCAGCATAACAGACTTATGGGCAGGAGGGACGGATCAGGGGCATTACAATGTAACAGACAAGCCAGGAGGGAGGGAGTAGGGGTCTGCACATGTAAACAGAGGGCTGGGGGCAAGGGGGCAGGGCAGGAGCAGCAAGATAGCCATGGAGGTCAGGCAGGATGGGCACTAGAAGCAAGACACACCATGAAGAGCAACAGTGAGACTGTGATGGAATACACACAGACCATGGAGGGAAGGTGGGAGGGGGTCAGGGGCAGCTAACTGACCACACAGGGAAGGTGGGAGGGGCCATGGCAGCACAGAAGACCATGCATGGCAAGTGGGAGGGTTAGTGGCAGCACAATGGCTATGATGGGCAAGAAGGAGGGTGAAGGGGCATGCACAAAGGACGATGGAGGATAGAAGGGAGGGTCAGGACCTGTGCACAGACAAGAAAGTTCAGGGGAAGGGGCCTCACAACAGACCGCACGGGGCAGGCAGGAGGAGCAGTTGCAGCACAACAGACCAGGGAGGGCAGAAGGGTGTGGCAGTACAATGGACCATGTAGGACAGGAGGAAGAGGATAGGGGCATGGCATGTGGACAGGCAGGGTGGAGGTGGCAGGGACAGGTTACAGTCATCTGACAATGCTAGGCAGGTGGGAGGGGAGTGGCAGCTCAACAGAACACTCAGAGTAGATAGGAGTGGCAGTTCCATGGAACATGGTGGGCAAAAAGGATGGAGCAGGGGCATGCACAAAGACATCGGAGGGCAGGGGGAAGGAGAATAGGGGCAGCAAGCTAAGCACAGAGTTTAAGCAGGAGGTCAATGATGGGGCATAGAATTGGGCAATGGAGGGCAGGAGGAGTGGACTGGTACATCATACTAAATTGAGGGCAGTGGCAGCACATCAGACCATGCATGGCAGGAGGGAGGAGGCTAGTCCATGGATTCACACAACAGAGGATAGGGAGGAGGGGGATGGGGCAGCAAGTTATCTGTTCAGAGAAGGCGGGTATCAGGAACTTTATTGTTTTTAAAACGTGTGTCTGTGCGAACTACTTAAAATATGAACAAGTATGCAGCATAACCTCACTTTTATTCAGGAAGAAGAGGACGTTTGTGACTGTGACTCCGGGCTCACTTGGCAGAAACACCCCCTGACCCTCCACCCCCTATCGCAAAATGTAATGCCCGTGAAAAGGGTAGGTGAACACAGTGTTATATAGAACATAGTCCTGAGAGCACGATTGAAAATGAAAACTAGATATAGTGTATGGTATAAACTATGCACCAAAAAGTGTGATATAAGATGAACCGGGCGTGAAATACAATATGCAATACATTGTGCGCAATGACAGATTCATTGGAGAGCGCGAGATAGCACAGGCACTAGCGCGTGCTATGCGATATGTGCCTTGGAGTGTAATATGCACAGGGCAGTGTTGTGTAACCTAACTAGTCTCTAAAGTTCTAATATAAAATATGTGCTGGGGAGTGTAACGTTGCATATGCACTGTGACAAAGATATGGATCCCAGATTGTAATATGTATGGCATAGCACTGTGTGTTATAACATAGGCATCGAGGAAGGCACGTTAGATGGGGCAATATAACCCGTGTGAAGACAAGTGTGGCATGACATATTCACAGGGTGGTGTTACAGTGCACATGGGCTAGAGAGTGTCATAGCATATGCACTAGCTGGTGGAATACAACACAGAGGTGTGTGGCACTCAGCAGGCAATGGTGGGTGTAACACAGCATTGGGCTCTGCCAGGAGCGCGCTGTGACTCTCAAGTGATGTTCGTCCCCTTTCCAGAGAGTAAAATAAAAATTATTACACATCTGGCAGTGGATGTGTGTTTTATTAACCGTGAGGGGGGTCTCTTGCATAGTTTTGGTCAAATTTTTGTTGAATCCCCTTTGAATGGCTTGGTGTGCATGTGTAATAAATGTGCCCGTCAATAGCTACCTATGTTTGTATAAATAAACGACAAGGGTGTCTACCGGGATTAGGCACGGTAGGGCATCAGACATGTCAGAGCTTCACTAGTGGTGTAAATACATTCCACGTGGATTGATTGTATGCATAGTCGCCTTTTAATGAATATCACCCAAATCGTCATGGTGATAGGTACGTACGGTTTGTCCAGCATGTCCTAGGTGTGTCTATAAATATATATTTTTTTAAAATAATAAAAAACAGTGGCCGGCCCTGGGGATTGGGGTCAAAAAAATATAATTAGGAGACAGGCCCTGGGGGATGGGGTCATCAGGGCCAATAAATTAGAATAAGAAGGGGAACCACACAGCCCCCCTTCTTAAAAAATTAAAATAAATAAAAGACTGGCATCGTGCCGGAGGCCACGCCCCCTCCTTGCAGCACTCTGCAAACACACCCCCTGGTGAGTTGTAAGTTGGAGAATTAATTCCTCTTCAATACTGAGGGTCCCTGAGGGCCAACTAGCCCAACAGGCATCTCCAGTATGCGCCAGGGAGCTGCGCTGCAGACAGGTGTTCTGAGGCCAAGCCCCTTTTTACACCTCTCTGCAACGCAGCTCTGTGGCGCTTACTGGAGGTACCTAGTGGTCTAGTTTGACCCTAGGGACCCTTAGGATTCAAGGGGACTTAGGGCCTCATGTAGGTAGCTTAATACCGGTCGGTAACGGCCGTAATTCGGTAAATATGCCGTTACCGACCGGTATATAGACAAGTGAGATGTAGGAGACCAAAAAACAGTTTTCGGTAAATATGAAGCGGTAAATACCGATTCATAATTTCCGAATACAGATTTACCGAATCGGTAAATATGAAGTGGTAAATATAAATCGGTAAATATGAAGTGGTAAATATGAAGTGGTAAAACTGAAAATGACATGTAGGTAAAATCGGTAATGAAGAAATCCATGAAATTCGGTAATTAAGAGTCGGTAATTAACACTGAGTGAAAGCAAGTGGTAACCATCAACAGACCATGTAAGCAATCCCAAAATGCAACAGCGTGGACAACATGGCCGCTCTGTATGTCATTGCAAGGCGCCTACGTCTACAGGCAGCAGGTCTGAGGATATGGAGATAGGAGGAACGCATCTACAGACAGCGCATCACTCTCTTCCAACTGACTGATGCAGAGATACATGAAAGGTACAGGCTACACCCCCAAACCATCATGGACCTGATAAGGGACCTGCACCCACTCCTGGACCAGCCAACAAGAAGGGCGCATGCCATACCACCACATGTGCAGGTGCTCTGCAGCCTACATCTACTGGCATCCGGCAGTTATAAGGTGGTGATAGCTGCGGTGGGTGGTGTATCCCAG